>NW_028118546.1:1415000-2162500 GCF_965113295.1 Leuciscus leuciscus
ACTGACTTAACTGGGTATTAACATACCTAAGACTTTTGCACAGTACTGTATATACTGGGGAGAACATTTATGTTTTAGGATTAGCATGTTTAATCAAGCATTGGCTCACCTGTGATGTTCACTGATTTAACTGAATATTTATTTAATGTGCATTTGGACTGAAGTAAGTATCACTTGTAATTTATTGTTTAACTGAGTGTCTATGAATCACACATAAAATACTGGTTTTGGTTTTCCTGGTCAAACTATAATTGTACAGAAAACGAGCTCTCAATACAATTTATTCAAATGTCTCTCATTTGTGTTGTGTGGATGTGTAATTGTTTGGTTGGACTCCTTCTTCAGACCCGAAAACAAGCTAGAGTTTAACAAGCAAAGTTGGTGATCATTGAGTAAAAAAGTTAAAAACTATTAAATTACTAATAAAGAATATATTTACCAAGGACAAAATATGTGTTTATCAGAGAGTTTATCTTACCACAGTGTCTCCAGTTTACAGTGAGGATCCTCCAGTACAGCAGAGAGCAGATGAACTGAATCTCCTAGTTTATTCCCAGACAGATGCAGAGATCTCAGGTGTGAGGGGTTTGATCTCAGAGCTGAAGCCAGAGCAGAACAACCTTCATCTGTGACTCCACAACCACTCAACCTGTAGAGAACAATGACACACTCTTCACTCTCTCAGTTCAGATCAGATCAGTTTAACACAAGGGTCCACAGCCGTACTGCAGGGGGTCCGTCAATTAAAGTCCCTGTAAAGGCAATTCTAAAAAAAAAATTCTAAACACATTATAAAAGTTAGAAATGTATTGCTAAAACATATTACGAAGACTGTGAACTGTGAAGTACTGAATTGTGGAGTTAGACCGTTAAACAGTTTTTCACCATTGCTGTGTTCCGGATTTTTTGGGCGGGGCTAAAACGGGGGCTCGATGATGCACCGGAGCCCCTGAGATCCTGGACACGCCCCTACTTGATGACTCACTGGAGCCCCTGAGCTCCTGGACACGCCCCTACTTGATGACTCACTGAAGCCCCTGACGCTGGCCCCTCCCCTAACAATATAAATAGAGCACAATCACAGCAGTTTGCCGATCACGAGTTACTGTCTGTACTATTAGTTACTACAGCCTACAGTTTGCTAGCTAGCTATGCCTTCGTCACGGAAATGCATACTACCTGGATGCGATCACGTACAAAACAGATCGGTGTCCTTATTAAAATTTCCGAAAAACGATCACATCAAGAAGATGTGGATTAATTTTGTGAATAAATGAGTGAATAGGTGAGCCACCTTGATGGAGAGCTGAGGATCACCGCCAAAACCCGCCTCTGTAGTGATCATTTTACACGGGATAGTTTTATAAACTTTCGTCGGAGACAACTGGGATTCACTGATAATCCGGTGTTACTGGTGAATGGGGCCGAACCGACTATCTCCCGCCTCGGTGTTCATACTCCCGTCGCGCCGACAACTCAGTGCCGGCCCCAGCCTTTTGGGGGCCCTAAGCAGAATTTGATTTAGGGGCCCCCTCCCACCACGCGGAGTCACCTGTGCTTGACGATTATTGACACAATGTCACGCTATAATGTTGCATTATAAATGAATACAATGAGGTTATGTATTAATACAAAAAAAAAAAAAAATAGATACTTAAAGTTGTAACTTTTTCTTTACTCTTTTACTAACTCTTGGAAACTTCTGAAAACAAAGTGTCACAAAACATATTAAAAAAATTATTTGCAAAATATCCTCCAACGTTTGCAACACTTTGCAGTTTGAATGATGTCTTGTATGAACATGACGGAGTATGTTTTTATGTTTCCACTGTTTGATCGCGCCCGCGACTCACACACACACACACACAACATATTCCAGCTTTGTAATCTTCCACTGTGATGTTTCCAAGCACATTTTTGCGCGTGTGAAGAGGATGATTTTTTTCCGCCGATATTGGAACGTGAGTGAAGTACAAAGCCTATGATAAAGAATAGTTTACCATCCAAATCCATCGCGAATGTTGAAACATTTTGATTCTAATGAGAGAGATACGTGAGCCCAACGCCGCTTACTTTCACTTTCGCTTTAAATGATTTCGTTTTGGCTTGTTTATAGTTTTTTTATTCTTGTTCTGTTCTGAATATTATTACATTTAAAGGATAAATCATTGATCAAATCAAATTTTTGTGACATGGCTTAACATTACCGTGACTTTGCGCACAAATTGTCTATGCACGCGAGGTTATGCGCATGACTCAAACACTGGCAGACACAGCAGCAGTTGTAGGCAGGTATATTGATCATGAAATCAGAATTTTCTTGTCTTGAATTATTAATCCTTTCATTCATTTATGTCACTTGTTTAAGTTAATTAATATGTAAAAAAAAGAAAAAGAAAAAAAGAAAAACTCGATTGGGGGCCCCCTGGTGGCCCCAAGCAGCCGCTTATGGCGCTTTTCCACTACACAGTACCAGCTCGGCTCGGCTCGGCTCGGCTCGGCTCTGTTTGGTTTTCCACTGTGTAAAAGTTGTACCTGTACCTGCTTCCAGGTACTTTTTTTTGTACCACCTCCGGCGCGGTTCTGAGCGAGCTGAGGCGATACTAAAATGTGACGTGAAAACACAGCAGACTGCTGATTGGTCAGAGAGAATCGTCACTATTCACTGCGTCATCATTGCACGCGCCAGACGGAGTATCCTGAATAAAAAACAGCAAAAACAAAAACAAAAACATCCAAAAACAGCATACACTCGATTTCCTCCATTGTCCTGTGTGTGTGGGTAGCGGGTGTATCTCGCGCGTCTCGCGTAAAAGATTAAGTCACGGCAGTTTCCTGCGGCGTCACTATGACGACCAGGTACTATTGTGGAGGTACTATCTGCAATGGAAAACGGAGCGAAAAGCGAGCCGAGCCGAGTCGAGTCGAGTCGAGCTGGTACTGGTAATGGAAAAGCGCCATAAGTTCGCTTATGCCTCGGGCTGGCCCTGCGACAACTGGTGCCATCATCAGCAGTGCGTGCCCACCAATGAGTGTAAGTTGCCTTGTGTGCTTATGTTATAATTATAGTAGGTAGTCCAGGCTCGAACATGTATGGCTTTGTAAAACCAATTAAGCTTCTAGGAGCATCCATTCCGGCTGTAGCGGTGACAGCTGAGTGTGGCGACGGCAGCTTTCCCGCGAGTGGGCGTGGTTTCAGCGCAGCCAGCGGACACGCCCCCAGCGTTTGAGAGCAGAGACTCCTGCTCATTTTTTCAAGATTTTGATAGCTTATTTTATGTACTTGCCGGCTTTTTTATCATTGAAATTTGTCTGGGTGGCTAATAACACATTTTTCTGTGGTGTGACAAACTCAGAACACATACTTAATTTTGACTTTACAGGGACTTAAATGCTTGATCACAAAGAATTTTTTGTAAAAAAATTTAAACATGGGTAAAAAACATCACAAAGTCAAATTTAAATATAAGCACTCTCAAACGAATGCAAGATCTTCCTCAAACAATCTTCATCTGTGACTCCACAATATTTCAACCTGTAGAGAACAATGACGCTGTGTAAACTGTGTAAAATGACCATTTTATTAAAGATTGCAGTGTGTGATGTGATTTGAATGTAGTGACAAGCAATGCCACTATATCCTACACTGCTTTATAAAGGATGCCGGTTCTCCATGAACTTGAGGAGAAACTGAGGGACAAATACCATGCAGTGCTGTAACTATGGAGTGATAAAGAGATAACATTAATAACACCTGAAGTGTAACTTTATCAATTAAATGTACTATATTTTAGTTCAATAATATTAATTTAATATTTGAAGATATTTTTGTTTCTAAATATTTGTCCAATAATTATGATCCATTAATGGCCATTTAAAATAAAATAAAAATTCTAATATTTTTATTACTTATATTACAATTAGATTTCATGCTTAGCATTTAGCATGCTAATATATGCTATTGCTAATTAATAGTTTTGTAGCAATCTAATACAATCTTATAACTCAGTCATGTGACACAAATATAAGAAATTGAATGAATTAATCCAGTTAGGGAACCATATTAAAATCACTTTAAAACTTCTTAATTGGGTTACTTGGAAATGACTTGATTCCACGATGTTGACATTATGTGAACAAATTATCTTTGTTGAACTTAATTGGTTCATGTGGAACTGATGTGCATGATTCAATCATTTAAATCCTACACACTTTTTCAGTGCATTGTTTTCTGTATCTTAAAAATAATTTTGGATTTACTGTAAATCCTTAAGAATGTCAACATTGAAAAGTGGAAGAATAATCAATTTATTAAAGAAGTTTCAATTATGAGAAGAACCTGAAGTCTTTTTGTCCCTGATATTTTTCCCATTTCTTTTTCCTTTTTATATTGTGCTCTGTTTTTTAGGACATTTATTATAGTTTTGTTTTGCCTTATTGTAATGATATTTACTGCAATACAAAACTTTACTTCCGCATTCCTCGATTCCTATGGAAGTCTGTGGGTGTTGTAACTCTGTCAGTTCAAAAACACTGATTGTTTTAATATAACATTTATACTTTGTGTATTTGTGTAATGTTTTGTCTTGTTTGTGATGTGGAGTAATTATATATATATACTTTATACCATGGTCTGGGTGAATACTCGATTCTGATTGGCTGCAGGGTGTCCATTAAAAAGTGATAGAGGACACCTAGTAAAGGAGTTCTGGTGAAACTGACTGTTTACCGTTCGAAATTAATAAATAAATGCGCTGGCTACATCAGCTGTGAGTAACCATAGCAACAGGCAGTAAACTGAAGGGTTCTACGAGCTGAGCGGACTATAAATATCTCCGGTTGCTAAATAAACCGTCAGGCGTAACCAGGGAAACCAAGTTATTGTTTGTAAAAACTTTAGATTTCGATTGTAAAACTAATTAAAATATAAACTAATGTTTTAAAAATGTGTTATTTGGCAAGTGACCATGGTATAAGCGGGTTAATGCCCTTCGAGGTGTCCATTGTCAGGTATTAATGGACTTCGCTGCGCGTCGGACGGTTCACACCTCGCCGTCGTCCATTAATACCTGACAATGGACACCTCGTCGGGTATTAACCCTTAAATATAGTACTGTGCAAAAGTCTTAGGCATGTTAATCATTTTTCTGTTTCTTCATGTAATCACAGACGGACTCGATGATGGTGAGATCAGATCATACCGGCTGTTGTCAGATTCCTTGTGCATACACAAATCTCACTGGATTATTACAATTAATGGCAAAAAGAATGTTTGGAAATCTAAACTGATATTTCCTACTGACACACTACAGCAAAATATATAAATAACTGACTTAAAATTATTTTTTGGGGGGGGGGGGGGTATTAACATGCCTAAGACTTTCGCACAGTACTGTATATACTGGGGAGAACATTTATGTTTTAGGATTTGCATGTTTAATCAAGCATTGGCTCACCTGTGATGTTCACTGATTTAACTGAATATTTATTTAATGTGCATTTGGACTGAAGTAAGTATCACTTGTAATTTATTGTTTAACTGAGTGTCTATGAATCACACATAAAATACTGGTTTTGGTTTTCCTGGTCAAACTATAATTGTACAGAAAATGAGCTCTCAATACAATTTATTCAATTGTCTCTCATTTGTGTTGTGTGGATGTGTAATTGTTTGGTTGGACTCCTTCTTCAGACCCGAAAACAAGCTAGAGTTTAACAAGCAAAGTTGGTGATCACTGAGTAAAAAAGTTAAAAACTATTAAATTACTAATAAATAATATATTTACCAAGGACAAAATATGTGTTTATCAGAGAGTTTATCTTACCACAGTGTCTCCAGTTTACAGTGAGGATCCTCCAGTACAGCAGAGAGCAGATGAACTGAATCTCCTAGTTTATTCACAGTCAGATTCAGATGTCTCAGGTGTGAGGGGTTTGATCTCAGAGCTGAAGCCAGAGCAGAACAACCTTCATCTGTGACTCCACAATTCATCAACCTGTAGAGAACAATGACACACTCTTCACTCTCTCAGTTCAGATCAGATCAGTTTAACACAAGGGTCCGCAGCCGTACTACAGGGGTCCGTCAATTAATGCTTGATCACAAATAGTTTGTTAAATAAAAAAATTGTAAAAAACATCACAAAGTCAAATTTAAATATAAGCACTCTCAAGCGAATGCAAGATCACCCTCAGTTGATGCTGTAATAATATCATACTGGCAAACTCTCAAGTGTGTGTTTGTGTTTGAGCTCTGGAGAACGTCAAATGTTTTTACAGCGGTGAGAAATGTAGCCAATCACAGTCATGTTTGTTGGTCTATTGAACGCAGTGGCCAATCAGAGGTGTTTCATTTTGTCAGAGTCCATTCACCGAGATATAAAGGCCCTGTCCTAAATGGCACACTTCATATGCACTTTCAGTCTTGTAGACTTACAATGGCTTCTGCGTGCCCTTTAAAGGGATAGTTCACTTTTAAATAAATTTTTGGTATGTTTTAGCTTACCTCAAGGACATCCAAGATGTAGGTGTCTTTTTTTCCGCAGTAGTTAAAATTTTTATATTTTTAGGTCAAACCGTTCTTGTCTGTCAGTCATAATTATAATGCAGGTCTATGGTCACGGTCTCAAAGAGCATGCACAGAGTCCAAATTAAAACAATTCCCCGTCGTCCAAATGAAACAATTCCCCATCATAAGTACACATTGATGGCCTAAGACACGAAACGAGCGGTTTGTGTGAGAAAACGAACAGTATTTATATCGTTTTTACCACTTATACGCAGCCATGTCGAAGTGCTCTGATCTGACGTGTGCGCAGACTGGTGCATAGATATATACACACTAGATGTCGCCTTGTCTACGGCAGTTCATTGAACGAATGTCTTTAAGGCGACATCTAGTGTGTATATATCTATGCACCAGTCTGCGCACACGTCAGATCAGATCACTTCGACATGGCTGCGTATAAGTGGTAAAAACGACATAAATACTGTTCGTTTTCTCACACAAACCGCTCGTTTCGTGTCTTAGGCCATCAATGTGTACTTACGATGGGGAATTGTTTCATTTGGACGACGGGGAATTGTTTTAATTTGGACTCTGTGCATGTGTTTTGAGATAATGACCATAGACCTGCATTATGACTGACAGACAAGAACGGTTTGACCTAAAAATATAAAAATTGAAACTACTGCGGAAAAAAAGACACCTACATCTTGGATGCCCTTGAGGTAAGCTAAAACATACCAAAAATTAATTTCAAAGTGAACTATCCCTTTAAGTCCATGAGACCCTACAGGGATGACATCAAACCTGGAAGACTAATTCGCCACTGGTTGCCTCTAATTTATGGAAGCTTGTTTCCGCCACGAATAAAACAATTTAAAAGATAATTGTGACTTTTTATCTCACAATTCTGTTTTTCCCCTCAGAATTGCAAGGTACAAACTCGCAATTCTGACTTTTTATGTCACGCAATTGTGAGTTTGGCCCTGTCACAAACGGCACCCTAAACACTCGCGGTCTTCCTCTGAGTCCGCACTTTCCTGACGTAACGCCACTTTGACTGTCGGGAACAAGTCTGCTGTGGAGCTCGATCGCTTCAGTGCGCATTTAGAGCACATATCGACCGCAGAGGGGCGCTCGTGAGTACCCTTCTGAAACCTAAAATTACTAAATAGGACACCCTACCTCTATTCACAGTCAGCTTTCCTTTCACATGAAACCCCCCAAATGCCAGCAAACCAATGAGAATTCTATGGAAGCTTATGGGTAGCAATATTCAATTTGAAATGTAATATGCAAAATGACAATGCAATATGTAAAATGGCAATGCATTTCTGTATTTAAATTTACATTTTCCATTACATTGGTGCAAAATGAAAATGAAAATTCAATTATATAATTTACATTTGCCATTTCATACACTAGTTTTAATATGTAAATTGAACATTTTAATGCTTTATAAGTTGCAAAAGTAAAATTAAAATGTATTACAGAAATGATTAGATATGTTTAACATGTTCAAACAAATAATGTAGCAAAATGATCATTCAAATGTTATTTTTCTTAATTGCATTTACACCCACAGTTAAGGCAATTGCATTTTCATTAAATGTCCCGCAATGAATGAAGCAAAATTCATTGTGCAAATTGAAAATGCATTCCACCCTGTCAATCACTGCGTGAAGTTGGCCCCGCCTCCTTCCTGTCAATCACTGTGTGAATATGGAATATGACTGTGGAGCGGTGCTTACTGTGAATGTACGAATTATACTGCAGACAATTTAAACAGAGCAGCAGGGGTGTGTCTAGAGGGGGGGCACGGGGTGGCACCGCCCCCCCCTGGAATATGATTGCCCCCCCCTGGTGCCCCCCCTCCAATCTCATTGGGCTAGATTTACTGTCAACCTGAAAATGCCCACCGCACCATTGGACCAGAGTGCTGTCAATCACTGTTTGATTAGCGAGCACAGTTGCGCTTTTTTAAAACAGGAGGAAAGAGACACCACAACACGTCAGTGTTTACGTATGTACACACTAAATTATATATGACCTGGGAGTGCTCAGTGTAGAGTCACGGAGAGCCAAGTTCCTGGACATGGATGAGTTTATCAAACTATTTGGTAGCCAGCAAAAAAAAATAAAAAATAAAAATACGCAGAATACAGAGCAGAGCATAATACATGTGATGGTGCAGTTAACCCACAGGAACAGACACATTTCATGCTGAGAATGTTTACACACACACACACACACACACACACACACACACACACACACACACACACACACACACACACACACACACACACACACACACACACTTAATTTTTGTGTTGAAAATAAAGTAATGTAAAAAGTAAAGTAAATAAAATTATGTTAAATGACTAAATAATGTCTGTGATTTTTATTTTGTATTTATTGGAACAGAACTGTGTTGTCTAATCCATGCAAAATACAAAAAAAATAATACCATCTATATTAGAGCACGTGGCATTGCACAAGATTTTGGAGATCGTGCTTAATATTTTCTAAACCAGTATTTATTTTCAGTTGAATTTTCTGATTGGCCCCCCCGACTGGTTCTTGGTCCCCCCTGTGCCCCCCCTGTGCCCCCCCATTTATAAAATCCTGGAATCGCCCCTGCAGAGCAGTGCAATTTTTAATATGTTAGGTTGACTATTTTATAATTATTTTTTATTACGGCTATAACAGGCTGCAAGATTCCAATGCTGGAATATGTTGTATGTGTGTGTGTGTGAGGTGTGTGTGTGTGTGTGTGTGTGTGTGTGTGTGTGTGTGAGAGGCGCGGGCGCGATCGAAAAGTGGAAACATAAAAACATACTCCGTCATGTTCATACAAGACATCATTCAAACTGCAAAGTGTTGCAAAACGTTGGAGGATATTTTGTAAATAATTTATTTAATATGTTTTGTGACAGTCTTAATAGCTTTTCCATTAGTACTAGAATGAATAGTAGATTAGTGATCTTAAAGAGCGCGATGGATTATAGGGTGATAGAAGATCCGTTAAATAGACTGGAGCTAAGCCGTTTAGGGCTTTGTAAGTCAGTAGCAATATCTTATAATTAATACGGAACTTTATAGGTAACCAATGTAGTGATGATAAAATCGGTGTTATATGATCATATTTTCTTGATCTCATAAGAACTCTAGCGGCGGCATTTTGGACTAACTGTAGCTTGTTTATTGAGGATGCAGGACAACCAGCTAATAAAGCATTACAGTAATCCAGTCTCGAGGTCATGAATGCATGAACTAACTTTTCTGCATCAGAAACTGATAGCATATTACGTAGCTTAGCAATGTTTCTAAGGTGGAAAAAGGGTGTTTTTGTAACATATGAAATATGATTTTCAAAAGACAGGTTGCAATCGAGTATAACACCCAGGTCTTTTACTGTAGAGGATAAAGTAACAGGACATCCTATGGTATAGGATCTAATAAACATGTTGTTGTTTTAGATGAAGTGATAAGTTTATTTAACTCTTTTTGTTCTATAGTTGTAAAGCACTGTAATTGTTCTTGCGGGGTGATAATTGAAGCTGAATTATAAGGCGCGATTGAAGATTGAACGTTTACAATTGTGGTTCTGATGCTTTCTATTTTCTCAGTGAAGAAGTTCATGAAATGTCTTTCCACGCGATTCTAAAGACCTCTAAATTAGTTTGTTTCCATTTACGCTCTAAAATACGGGTTTCTCTCTTTAAAACATGCGTAGTATTGTTATACCATGGTGCTTTATTTTTCTCTCTGACCTTTTTTAATTTAATAGGTGCAACCACATCCAATGTTCTAGAGAGAATGGTGCTCATAGTGCTAGTTAGTTCTTCTAGTTCATCTGTTTGTTTGGGTTCAGGCAGCAGTTGAGACAGATTAGATAAGCAATTTGAGAAATGATCTATGGTGGATGGGAGGATTGTTCTGCCTGGTTGATAACGCGACGCCGCATGACATATTACAGCAGTACGTAATATGCAAGTTACCATGTAGTGATCAGTGACTTCATCACTTTGTGGAATGATATCTATATCGGTTGGATCGGTTCCATGTGATATAATTAAATCGAGTGTATGATTAAGACGATGTGTTGGTCCGGTGACGTTTTGCTTGACCCCAAATTAATTTAATAAATCTGTAAACGCAGCTCCTAACGCATCATTTGGATTATCTACGTGTATGTTAAAATCTCCAACAATCAATGCTTTATCGACATTGACTAATAGGTCTGAGAGAAAATCTGCAAACTCTTTTAGGAAATCAGCGTAAGGCCCTGGCGGTCTATATACGGTAGCCAAGGCTAGAGATAATAGGGATGTTTTTCTAACATCTAAGAGCGTAACATTTAGTACAAGTACTTCAAATGAAATAAACTTATAACCCGTTTTCTGAGTAACATTTAGAATATCTCTATAGATGGTTGCAACACCTCCGCCACGACCAATCAGACGGGGCTCATGCTTATAACAGTATCCAGGAGGAGTAGACTCATTAATACCGAAATAATCATTTGGTTTAAGCCAGGTTTCAGTAAGGCAAAGTACATCGAAGCTATTATCTGTGACTATTTCATTTACAATAACTGCCTTAGGTGTGAGTGATCTAATGTTTAGAAGACCTAGCTTTAGAAATAGTTTTTGTTTACTAATAGCAACATTTTCTGTTTTAATAACAATTAGATTTTTCCTAGATCCTGCAGTAGATTTATTATTTGATCTCACTAAACGAGGAATAGACACGGTTTCTATGCAATGTTCTACACTAGTATTTATATCAGTTAAATTGGTGCAGCAGAGACTATGATTTGGACTTTTGGCTACTAGTCAAAGGGTATTTAACATTTTGGAGATGTTATCTGACAGAAGATCCGCTCCGAATCTGCTTGGGTGTAAGCCATCAGCACGGAAAAGCCTAGGACGCTCCCAAAACAGATTCCAATTATTTACAAAGAGCAGTTTCTGCTCATTGCACCATGACATTAACCATTCATTTAGCGCAAATAATCTGCTGAACTTTTCATGCCCTAATCGGTACGTGGGAAGCGGTCCTGACACAATGATCGTTGTTTCAGGCGATGTGCTGCGTACCGTATCGATTAGATTCCTGAAGTCTTTCTTCAGAATCTCCGTCTGGCGCAGCCTGATGTCGTTCACTCCCGCGTGCAGGACCACAGTTCCGACGCGCTCGTCACCGTTCAGGATCTCGGGAACGCGAGCAGCGATTTCAGAAACACGAGCACCAGGAAAGCAGTGACTGTGCACCTTACTTTTACCTAACGTAGCGTGTACGTGCCGAACGATGGAATCGCCGATGATCACAGCATCGCGTTCTGTTTCGCGTAGAGGGGAGAAGCGGTTTTGTGTGGATAACTCGAAAACCGGGAGGGTCGGAGAAAGTCTTGGTCTAAACCTGACTCGCGTCTTCCGCTGCGGAACCACCCAGGCTTCGTGGTGGCGTGTTGGAGCCGGAGTGAACGAGACCATGGCTGATTGCGACCGATGCTGAGGAACGCACGGAGTAGACGCGGTCGGAGTCAGCGGGTTAGTAACGTTAAACACTGATTTGTGTGCATCGGCGCGTGATGTTTCAAGAGCCAAACACCGGTCTCTCAGCTCGGCCTGTCTCAATAAAAGGTTGTGGATCTGTTTCTCAACAGCTTCCAGCTCAGACTGCAGTGCGTGCAGCTCAAATGTGTCCTCACCTGCACCAAACGGTAGACTACTTTCATCTGATATATTCGCCATTTTAACAGATGGACAGTGAGTTAGCAACGAAGCTACCAGTGATGCTATCAATATTAATACTAATTTATGACTGAAGTCTTGGATATAATCCATTTATTGAATTTTTTTTTATATATATATATATTTTTTTATTTTATTTTATTTTTTAGGTTTTTTTAGTGGTAGGGGTGTAGAGTTGAAGCACGATAGGCGAAAAAATTAATAAAAAATTTGTTTGTAAGTGAGTGTGGAGAAGACGCGTTCAGCCGTGATCCACGGACGTAACCTTTAAGAGTATCCAGCGTTGGATCACTAATAGGCTTGAGACGCGTCTGCTCAACAGTCCGCGTTGTAACTATGAGGTTTGAGCAGAAGTGCTTCTCAGTGAGGAAAAGCAGAAAATGTTCGTTGTAAGCGAGTTTAAAGAGAAAAATCAAGAATTATAAATCAAATCGATAGAGCTCCAAAAACAACAACGCATTCAGACGCGACGCATGATAATAACAGGACAAGACATTTCTCACCGTGTTTGTTGAGTGATTCTTACTCACCTGAGCTTTTATGAACTCAAAGGCGCGAGAGAAAATAAATCAATAAAAATAGCTGAGCGCACGGGTGGCGCGTTAACAGGCTAGCGAATTACTAGCGTGTTGTGCTAGTAGTAACGGAAGCTTGCGATGTCAGGTTAATCTGAGATGTTGGGTAAGCTGTATTTAGTAGTAGTATAAACAACTAGAAATTGTAGTAAATGATGGTTCAAAACAAGGAAATACGAGGCTAAGACGGAGCTTACAGCACCGAAGCAAACACACTCACAGCAGGCAGCGAGGCAGACAGGAGTCGCCTACATCGAACGGCTCGTTTATAACATATAACATCGCAACTACATGAAAAGAGTATTTACTGTTATAAAAAACTGATTTGTGAGCTTTAGAGGAACTAAAGGTGTTCGAATAAACACAAAACACACGTGATCGTTGTCATGCGGTGAATCCGGCCAATCGTGGAACAGCTGTGTCGTCATCAGAGCTCGTGCAGCCGCTCTTGAGAAGCTGCACTGGCTGAGTTCTCCGGCTACTCTCGAATCGCTCTCGCGGTACTTTGATGGCATATGTCACAGTCACGTGGCGTCGGCACTTTATCAAGTCGGACAAAATTTCTAACCGGCATGCACTGCTTCAAGTCAGCCGCCGATCGGTCTGCGCAGAGCTGTGTGAAGTCAAACAAGCCTTGTGTGAAGTTGGCCCCGCCCCCTCCCACCCTGTCAATCACTGCGTGAAGTTGGCCCCGTCCCCTCCCACCATGTCAATCACTGCGTGAAGTTGGCCCCGTCCCCTCCCACCCTGTCAATCACTGCGTGAAGTTGGCCCCGTCCCCACCCACCCTGTCAATCACTGTGTGAAGTTGGCCCCGCCCCCTCATTGTCAATCACTGTGTGAAGTTGGCCCCGCCCCCTCCCCTCCCACCCCACCCTGTCAATCACTG
The DNA here is from genome assembly GCF_965113295.1 of Leuciscus leuciscus. Taxonomy (NCBI): domain Eukaryota; kingdom Metazoa; phylum Chordata; class Actinopteri; order Cypriniformes; family Leuciscidae; genus Leuciscus; species Leuciscus leuciscus. The sequence goes on from NW_028118546.1 coordinate 1,428,732, forward strand.
CGTGAAGTTGGCCCCGCCCCCCTCCCTCCCTGTCAATCACTGTGTGAAGTTGGCCCCGTCCCCTCCCACCATGTCAATCACTGCGTGAAGTTGGCCCCGCCCCCTCCCACCCTGTCAATCACTGTGTGAAGTTGGCCCCCCCGGTGACGTCATCGTCTATAAGTCCTCCTGGGAAGTCGTGTTTACGGCAGTGCGTTCAAGTCACTTTCGTCAGAATAAGATGGCGGTGTACTTTCTCTTAATTAATTACATATAAATACAGCAAGATTCTTAAACTAGTTCTAGAAAATTAAGAACAAAGAAATGTGCATCATGTGTACTTTGTTTTTTAATATTATTCATTAATTGATGAAGCCACTGCAAACTTAAAATATGTTAAAATATGTTGTTGTATAATATCAAGAAAATTTATTATAGATGCCTTTTTGTTACACATATTTAGCCAGTGTAATGCATTGCATTCAATCTTGTTATTTATTTTGTTTGTAAAAGATGGCTTATATTGTTTTGGCATAGATGTACAGTAATTGGTTATGTATGTATATGTGACTGTGCCAACCTCTGTTAAGAGGAGCAGAAAATTGCGATTATGTGTGTGCGCTAGACTCTTTAAATGTTTAAATGAACTCAGCCATCTTAGCTGAGTTTACTGTAGTTCAAGGACATGAAGAGGTGGACCGCTTGCACCTGACTGGAGAAGGATCTGGGAAACTTTGGAGGAGTGTCAACCAAATGCCAGTTGTAAACAAGGAGTATAAAAGACTGATGAACGGACTGCCTCTTGGGATACTGATACGCCAGTGCCCCCGACGCCTAGAAGCCCAGAGCTGAGGACAAGAAACCCCAAGCAGAAGAGAAGAAGCCCAGAGCTTACTACACCTTTGTTTCAAAACATGACTATTGTATTTTATACTTAAACGATTAAGTTGTATTCACCTTTTATATTTTTGTTTATTTTAAAAAGAAAAGTAACCAATTCAAAGAAATTTAATTGATTACAAAATCTGCCTACTGAGACTTATGATGCTGGAAGACTATTAATGAGAACATACCACAGAGGAGTCTTCTGACCAAATTGTAAGTAACATTTGAACGCTTACGGTTTAGGTCAGATTTGACTTTCTTTACCTTACCTGAGAATAATAAATAAATAGGTAAAAGGTGTTAAGAGTAAAGTACACACCGTAAAACAATGTATTCAATTTACATATTAAAACTAGTGTATGAAATGGCAAATGTAAATAATATAATATCATTTTAATTTTAATTTTGCACCAAACGTTGCACATATGTAATGGAAAACGTAAATTGAAATACAGAAATGCATTGCCATTTTGCATATTACATTTCAAATTGAATATTGCTACCCATATGCTTCCATAGAACGCGAAACGATAATGATGCATAATAACGCCAGCGTTGTGGATACACTAACCCAAAACCCTCCATAACTTGAAAAAAAATTTCCTTTCCCTTTGAAACATCACTTATCAGGCACTCTGAATAATACCTGAACTTCGTATTTTGAGCACTTCCTGCGTTGTTGTTGCTTTTGCCTCTTTATGATGACTCGCTGAATTTTGTCCTAATTTGTAAGTCGCTTTGGACAAAGGCGTCTGCTAAATGACTTAATGTAAATGTAAATGTAAATAAATGACGGACAGTAACATATGTACTGTATTACCATAATTTTATTATGTAAGCTTTATTTTACACCTCAAACGACAAGGGAATTTATAGTCATATTTATAGTGTTAATATTAATTTGCGAGTCCACAAAACTCATTCTCTTAAATGGCTTGGGTCTGCGGAGCATTCACAGCGTACAGTATACGTATACTTGTAACTCACTTTTCTCCTCACTTAACAAATCTGTTCTTCATCGACTGCAATCTATTCCAAATTCTGCTGCTAGGTTACTCACTAGATCAAATAGGCGCACCCATATCACCCCGATACTTTGCTCCCTTCACTGGCTTCCTGTAATTTACAGGATCCAATTCAAAATTTTAATCATAACCTATAGGGCTTTACATGGTCAGGCCCCTGCTTATCTTGCTGACATAATTCATCTTCATACCCCTCTCCGGTCTCTCAGGTCTAATAATCTGCTATCTACGCTACGCACTCGTTTAAAGACAGGTGGGGATAGAGCCTTCGCCGCTATGGCATCCAGACTATGGAATGCTTTGCCAAACATTTTATTTTGTTCTTTATTATGTTTTATTGTCTATTGTAAAGCGCTTTGTGACCTAGTCTGTGAAAGGCGCTGTATAAATACATTTTACTTACTTATTATATATTTTATAATGAAAAAGACTAATAAAATTGTCTCTTCATATTAAATGGATAACAATATTTGTCTGGACACTTGAAAAATGTGTAATAATGGGGTCTATAAAACTTAAACATTTAATGATTTATAAGCATTTCACATATTTCTACACTAATTATACAAAACTATTCTGCCAGTGCACCATACTGTACAAATGAACTAGATCAATGTTCATTCTTGTCTGAAACTTTGGAGGAGACAAATATGAGACCACCAGGGTCTTTAGTTTAGGGAAAAACTCTGAGCACAGTGTGTGATGTTGTTGAGATCACTTCTAAACTTTGGAGGAGACAAATATGAGATCTCCAGTATGAAGGGCCGTTAGGCAACAATTATTGAAAAGCCTCAACACTAGTGAAACGAAAAACATTGATCAACCTTGGTGAAATTCATTCATACGCATTACTGAAATAAGAAGAGATTTCGGTAGTTGATGATGGCTAATTTCCCTTGAAAAGGAAGTTGTGTGTCCGCACTTCTGTTTAATTTGGCGCGTCTCACAAACTCTTTTAAGCAATGTCTGTTAGTTGTAACGAGTTGTATGGGAAGCCAAACACACCAACAGTGGGACGAAACGGAGCGGTGTTACAGAGCTCATGCCGTGCTGACATCATCGGTGCGGCTCAATGGACCGAGCTGTGTGACCGACTCGACATCGCAGGGAGGACGTGTTTGCTAGCGAAACCGAATGGACAGAGCAAACTAATCTCACCAGCGCGGCGCTGACCATGTTACTTTATTCATTACTGCTCCGCAGAAGTTCAGGTGTTTCCCTGCATATAGGATAATGAAGATCAGCATGAAGTTATTACATTTCTTTTGCTTATTATCTTTCATATTAATACATTAGTAGTTTTTGAAAAGCTACTTTGAATAATTGTATTTTTGTAGCCACGGAAAGAACCGTTCAAAGCAGAAACTTCAACGATCAAGGACTGTGCAGTGCCGGGGGAACTATAGGATCAGGGTTGGGAAACACTATTATTGCACAGAAACATCATTAGGGAAAACACTGTTGAGTAAACGTGGGGGAAAAGAGTTGTCATTGTAGTCAGAGTGAAACAGACTAAAATTATTGAACATAATGAATATAATGAAATACTGACTACATTTAAAGGATATATTTTAAAAAGAATGTAAAAATGAACACTAATACCAGATCATGAGATTAGACATTTGTGTACACCTGTGATTTCTGTGCTGAGATTTAGTGTTTACAGAACATTTTACAAGCTAATTTTAGTCCTAAAATGTACATCAAATGATTCGTCTTACTGAGGACATGTGTGACTATCAGAGAGACAAACTTACCCCAGTGTCTTCAGTTTACAGTGAGGATCCTCCAGTACAGCAGAGAGCAGATGAACTGAATCTCCTAGTTTATTCTCAGACAGATTCAGATCTCTCAGGTGTGAGGGGTTTGATCTCAGAGCTGAAGCCAGAGCAGAACAACCTTCATCTGTGACTCCACAATCCCACAACCTGTAGAGAACAATGACACACTCTTCACTCTCTCAGTTCAGATCAACACGTACAAGCCACAATTCTACACAGACTATACATATGTCTAAATTTCAATTGGAGATTTATCAGTCATAAAAAAATAAAGAAATTCAAAAAGCTTTCAACACATGTTCTTCATAAATCCAACCGTTCTAAATGCGCTCAAACACAACTACACCTCTTCTCTGTGACAGACTCATTGTGAAGATGAAAGCACACAAGAGTATGGTAGGTTAACTACTGACTATAAGTAACTTTGTAACTACATGCCAACTTATTCTAACCCTAACCCTACTAGTCTACTAATAAATCTATTAACACTCCAATGGGAGTTAGTAGACATGTGCAACTGTACTTATAGTCAACAGAATGTGTTCAAAGGACCATTCAAATAAAGTGAAACCAATATGGTCAAACCTAAACTGATAATTATGACAACACTGTTGCTGACAGTGAACATACCATGAGGTTTTACTGGATATGCAGTGATTGTTTCTGTCTTCCTAATGCTACCTTCTGCCTCTCTGTTTTGCTCTTGCACACAATCTACTTCATGCCTTCTGTCCTCTGATTGATAGTTTATACAAAAAATAAAATAAAAATAAAAAAGTATTTTTTGCTGAGAAATGATTAATGATTCATGATTATTATAAATTAATGTAAGAAACATTCACTGGACTGAAGCAACTGGGTTTATTGATTATTAATCCACCATTTGTTAATGTTAAAAAAATGAATTCTTCTGACATTTTTTCATGTTAATATAAATGTCAAATATGACGCAATAGGCTTTTGGGGAACATTTTCCATCTCTTAATTATCATTGATTTGCACTGAATTGCATATGAGCCATAAAAGCGACGTATAAATTTTTTACATTAAAAAATGGTGTATTAATAATCAATAAACCCCAGTTGCTTTATAGTAAATATTTCTTACATTTACTTTATAAACATAATTAAAGATTTTCTGAGCAAAAGGACCTTACTTAAAAAAAAATTAAAATAAAATTAAAAGTCACCAGATCTAAATATTCACAACAAACACCCTTTCAACATGAAAACTGAGAAATTAAACCAACACTTTCCCTGCTTATCTCAGGATACAAGTGCCATCTGAAATTTTCTTCTAGAATGATCATTTTTATCAAGCTCGTATATTTAAGTTCAGTAATTTCACTTAAATGGCAATTACTGAAATTACTGAACTTAAATATACAAGCTTGATAAAAATGATCATTCTAGAAGAAAATTTCAGATGGCACTTAGAGGCTTTTGCATCTGAACTCTTCAATTATATGAATATACTATATGAATTATAAATAATTACAATTCATTTAATATAAACATACAATTATTTCACTCTAAACTGCTTTAATTTGGAGTGAGAGATACAGGGGGAGTGGCTTTATTGCATCAGATACATGTCACTTTACTCACAGCTGATTGGTCCAGTTTTGGTTTGTGATCTCGAACACAGAATACATTCATTTTATTCAAGGTCATCCTGCAGCGCAAGTTACCATGGTGATCGAACCCGCTAAAAACCAATCCACCTTCTTGAGCCCGAAAAAATAGAGTTTGCTCAAAATAATCTCAAATTTACAAGGGGAGCAACTGAAACTGGCTTCATGCAACAGGACACAGAAACAGTGGGAAACACTGCTGTAACAAACACCACTCACTGTCATTCTGAAGTGCTCCTGAAGAGTTTAATGAGCTGGTTTAGTGTGTTGGATCTGAACTCTGCTGATAGGTAGATCTCCAGGAACAGTTTTGGGCGCTCCAGATTTAGATTGGTACCAGATCATGAGATTAGACATTTGTGTACACCTGTGATTTCTGTGCTGAGATTCAGTGTTTACAGAAACTTTTACAAGCTAATTTTAGTCCTAAAATTTACATCAAATGATTCGTCTCACTGAGGACAAAGACATGTGTGACAATCAGCGTTTCATAACTGCAGGATGTTTTACTTACAGCAGCCTTAGCATATTGACATCATGAGCCAAGTAATATTGTTTAACACCAATTACCAGTGTGCACATTAACATTCTCATGTATCTCAAAAAAGATGAATTTAATTATTTATGTCCAGAGTTCAGATAGCTTTACTGCTTGAAAGTCTTTGTAAAGTTAAATTGAACTGCCGTCTTCCCCTGTATAAGTAAGTGCAGCACTCCTGAAAAAGAGTAAGGATTAAAGAAAAATGAAATAAAAGAGAGCGCAGCAGTGCTTCTTTGTTGTTATATTTACTCAGAATGAAGTGCATCACGGGCGCGCACCACCCACTGAAGTGTGCGGTGACGTAATCACGCTGGTATGCCAAGCGAAAATAATTAATTTAATTAATGCACATAACAAAGCACAAATAAGAAATTGACCAGTATATAAAAGTATTAGAAAAATAACATTTTAGTATATTATAATGGCATTGAAGAAATTGTACAAACAAAAACAGCTTGTACTCCTACATAAGCATCAGTAGCCACGAGTCGCATTGGTGTGACGTCAACTCCCCTCTTCGATTGATTGGCTAGAGGAGTAGCTGTCAATCTAGAACTAGTGGACCAATGGTGACGCTTAAGCCTGCCCTAATTTACATGAAACTCGAACTGCAACATTTGGGAAAGCAAGCGCAGAACATAGAAAGAAGAGCAAAGAGAAAAACAGCACAAGCGTACAAAAGAGTAAAATATGAGCAGAAAATGCAAGAAAGCACAAAGTACACAGTAATAAAACCAAGGAAAACATACTTTTTAAGAAAGCATGACCATAAGTTTAAGTTTTCTGCAAAATAACTTTTAATGTGTTTAAAGTTTTTATTCATGCTTGTTATTTCTTGATTCACGCTTATTATATTTTGATCCATGACCACGTTGTTTGCAATTCTGATCATTTTGCATTCTTTTTTTTCAGTTTGTGCAATATATTTTTACATGTGTTTTAAAATTTTTGATTCACACTTATTATTTTTTTATACGTGACCGCTATATATTTGGCGGGAATTTGATCCCATAAACTGGACTCGCGTCCTCGGGAGTCATTCTCCTGAGTCGGACTTGGCAATTAACTTGGCAATCCGAACTTTGTGTACTTGCTATCGAGAAACGCCTAATGTCGGCGCTTGGCTTCTTGTGACAAACACGCCGGGAAGCAAGAACAAGATCTGCTGTATGTCATCCATTGTTGTTTATGTTGCTTTCTTCACGCGGAAATGACATCGTTCCAGTCTCACACAAAGCCCGCCCTTTTACCCATATATGGATTGGCCAGAAGGTGGGCGGGGTTAGGATTTCCCGAGATTTTCCAAGATGGCGCCGCCCATACCCCCCATAAACGGCTCCAAACCCGTTCTTCAGAAAGTCTATGGGTGACGTCACAGACGCTTTGTCCATATTTTTTACAGTCTATGGTTTATTCGAGCAAAAAAGTGTTAATTTGAGCAATTCCGTCAAAGAAGCAACACAAAGCCTGTAAAGCACTGAAATAAATATCAGTAAATATTGGAAACTTAAATAATATAAAGTTAAATCTATAAAAAAAAAAAAAAAAACTTCCTACTTCCACACAAAGACGCGTGATTCCACATGAAGCCTACAGTTCTGCGCTTTGAGAGGGATGTGGGACACGAGGAGGAAAGAGTCAGAGACCATCAATCTATTTTCTGATATCTTCATGTTTTCTAGGCTACTTGTTGTATAAGGTATGAAAAGCGAATTTAATCTTCCACAACCCAGCGGGCACCTTGACGTCAATTTAACATCAATATGACATCAACATTGATGTCAAAATGACGTCACGAAATAGGTCAAAAATGAAAGTCATATTGATGTCAAAGTGATGTCAAGATTTTGACCTCTGCTGATGTCATTTTGCCAAACAAAAAGGTGAAATGCATGGCCGTACACTTATTACACGCTTCACTTAAAACTAACCAGATTTACTTTATTTAATTTCCGGTTTAATGAAATCATATTTTGCATTTTAAAGTCACCATGATGGTGGTTAGCGTTTGCTTTAGTTGGGCTCTTGACGCTTGACTTTTTAAAGGTCCCCTATTATGCCCCTTTTGACAAGATGTAAAATAAGTCTCTGATGTCCCCAGAGTGTGTATGTGAAGTTTTAGCTCAAAATACCCAACAGATAATTTTTTTACAGCATGTTTAAATTGTCATTTTTGGGGGCTCAGAAAAACACGCTGTTTTAGTGTGTGCCCTTCAAATGCAAATAAGCTGCTGCTGCACGACACAGGGGGCGGAGCTTCATGAGCTCGCGCTCAGTCTCAGGACAATTTCATCTCACGGAATGATGATAATAATATCAGAAACTCTCAGTAACGGTGTTCATTTCGACCCGGAGTCGGACAATAATGCCTACAGAGTCAGAGTGCTGTATAGAGATGGAACAGGTATTACGGTTATAACGTATTTGTCATCTGCTTGTATGTATCCACTATTAATAGCCTACAAGTCTGCTGTTTCGGACCAGGTCCGAATGATGATCAAACATATACTGATGAGTTTAATAAAGTTTATTGTACATAACACAAAAGATGAAGCATCAGTTTTACTTCAGAAAATCACCGTAAGAGCTGAGTAAACACAGTAAGTTATAAGAAGTGCGCAAGTACATAAACAAATTTCAGTAGAGTTGAGGGAGCATTTTCTTTAAAAAACTAAATAATTCCACCTCGTCTTCAGCGGCTGCCTCAGATTTCGGGAGTAAATAGAGAGAGAGCTATGTGGATTAATACATCCAGCCACACAACACTTACAACGCTTGGGAGACATTCTCGTCAGTGCAGCAGCTGTGAACTCGATCAGGGCGGGTCTATGTTCAAACGGCAGTGTCTGTCAACACTCGTGGGCGGGGCCTGTGCTGTAGTGACGTCACTAAAACAGCATTCTGAAAACAGGTCGTTGGGAGACACTGCTGATGATTTATGGGGATTAATAAAAGTGGATTTTTATCACTATTGGGTGGTTCTGTACACACACTGCCAACACACATTTATGTCCAAACAGCATGCAAAAGTGAATTTTGCATAATATGGGACCTTTAATATAAAATGTCTCTGGCTGCTATAATTGTCTGTTTATAAAGCACAATTGTTGTAGCAAAAAAAGCCATGAGAAAATGAGACCAGGTGATGTTGGCTGTTTATTGATGATGACGACAATATCATCATGTAATTGCCTGAATCCCTGATCTTATTCAATGTCTAATGCTATGATTATATAGGACTTGTGATTTTAAAACTGTTTTATTCATAATCATTAATGGCAAAAGAAGTCATGTCTAGCAGTGTTGTTTATCAAATAATATACTTGGTTTTTAAAAACTATTTAGTGCACAAAAACCTTTCATCTATGGCAGTGGTCACCAACCTTTTCAAGCCGAAGATCCCTGACCTCGGCCTTAATGAAAGGCAAGATCTACCTATCGAAGAATAGATAGAAAAAGACAGCCCAGATTGTACTTCCAACTTGAGGCCTTTTATTTAGTATTTGAATTGTATTTGAATTTAATATACATTAAATGTTCTTTTCTTTTTCTTTTTTTACTTAACCCGGAAGCAACCATCATATAATCAGATCATATGAAGTGGCACTGAACTCAAGAAAAATGCCATTGTCAGCAGTAAAGTGCTTATTCACTGAAGTTTCTGACGGTACTACCTACCCTTAACATTTTATAAATGAACTGTGCAAACAAAATTATCAACAATCTCAATTAAGCTAAGTGCAGTTATGTCCCATATGCAACATCACTTTTCTCAATGCCACCAGAAGGCAAAACTGCTGCAGTAATGTTACTCACTCAAGTCAGTGTGATGGCTGTGACTGAATACTCTCTGTGAGTCCTCTGAAGTCTGGCTCATAGCTAGAGACAGCCAGTTTGAGGCAGTCTGTGAGGTGTCTGTCAGTAAGGCGGCTCCTGTATTTTGATTTGATTATTTTCATCTGTGAAAATGCCATTTCACAGAGGTAAGTTGATCCAAAATAGGCACTCACTTTTAGTGCACATGCAGTGAGGAGCGGAAACTTTTCTCTGTTGACAAGTCCCCAAAAGTCACTGTCCCTTGATCTGGCTTTCAGCTCAATGTCATTTTGCAAATCAACCATCTCCATGTCAACTCCACTTGACAAAGAAAATACTTGCTGGAATTTGGCTGCAACCTGTTCTATATCAATGATCATGAATGGGTTTGAGATAAATGCAGCAATGCATTCCATTTCGTTTAACTCACCAAAACGCATATTGAACTCTGTTGCAACTTTGTCCAGGTGAGCACAGTATTTCTCAGGGTGAAAAACGTCCTTGTCTTTAATGCTCTGTGACATTTTTTCCAGGTTGGGAAAGTGTGTTAGCCTCCCGTTTTTAAGATGTGTGATCCAAACACCGAGCTTAGACTTAAAAGCATTCACTGCGCTGATCATGTGTGGCAGGTGTCGGTCTTTTCCCTGGAGCTCGTTATTGAGTGTATTCAGCTTTGCGGTCAAGTCTGTCAGAAACCCCAGGTCACACAGCCACACATCATCTGACAGTTCCTTGTGCTCCTCGTTTCTTGCAGATAGAAATGTCTTTATCTCAGGCAGTAAGTCAACAAACCGCTGGAGCACTTTTCCGCGGCTCAACCACCGCACATCAGCATGAAGTAGTAGATCTCCGTACGCGGCATCGAGCTCATCCAGTAACGCCTTGAATAAGCGACGCTGAAGTGCTTTTGCTCGTATCGAGTTTATCAGTTTGACCACCAATGACATTACGTGTGAAAAATCTACGACTTTCCCTGCTAAGGCCTGCTGATGAATGACACAATGATAATTCTTGAACTCGGGAAAATCAGGGTCATTACGGCACAGTGCTATAAAACCAAGGCGCACGCCACGCATCGCCGGTGCTCCGTCGGTGGTAATTGCTACCAGTTTATGAATGGGGATATCATTTTCGCTTACATATTTTTTAAACTCAGTGTAAATATCCTCACCTCGCGTTCTCTCCTTTAAGTGCAAAAGAGTGAGGAAGTCCTCTTTTGTTGTAGAATCCTGGAAAGCCATTCTGACAAAAACAACAAGCTGAGCTGTGTCCACTGCATCCAGAGATTCGTCGAACTGCAGTGAAAAATATTCACAGAGTGACAAGTCCTTTAACACCTGTCGATCCACGTCCTCTGACAGTGACTCGACCCTCCTTGCCACTGATGCAGGGCCGAGAGGTACAGCACGGAGTGAGGCTTTTATGTCGTCTTTGTTTTTGAAATCCTTGAAAATAGTCTCTGCAGTAATGGCCATGGCTTCCTTGAATACTTCGCCATCCGTAAAAGGCTTTTTGTTTTTAGCCAGAAAGTGACTTACACGAAACGATGCTTCAGTAGCAGCCTTATTTTGATCAGCAGATTTTGTAAAAAGTGATTGCTGGGCCTTCAACTCAGATCTCAGCTCGTCAACTTTCCGTGCACGAATCGCGCTCTTTTGCGGGTAGCGGTCTTTAAATTTCGGATGGTTGGTATTGTGATGCCGCTCCAGATTCCCTCTTTTACATAATGCTTGTTTTTGGTGGCACAACATACATACACACTTATCTTTTACCAAGGTAAACAGAAATTCCTGTTCCCATTCTGGATGAAAATTGTATGTTTTTGCCTTCTTTCGTGGAGCCTCCGCCATTCTAGTTTGTAGTAGGCTATGTTACCTCGCGCGGGCTATCACCATGGAGATCCATATTGACGTTTGCGACAGTTAATTTACGGGTGCTTTTCTTTTATCTGATTGGTCACTTCATTGAAAATAAAGCAGTTGGATTAAGAAATACAGATGCTTGCAAAACTGAAAACGTTTTTATTTTCGGGAGCTACCAGGACAGTGATAAAGATCTACCAGTCGATCGCGATCGACGGGTTGGCGACCACTGATCTATGGCATTACTTAGACGCACACAGACATCAAGAAACAGCATATGAATCTCAACAATGGTGACATTCAAACAAAATATCCAGATAATCAGATCAACTCTGAGCATAAAACAAGCTATAAAAAATCCAGCTGCATAATTTGTTAAAGCCGCAATGCATGCTGGGAGATAAGGGTGAGTTTTGATTGGTGGTACCCAGCATGCACTGCAGCATGAAGCATTTCATTGACTGTCACCATTGTTGAGAGTCATAATCTGATGGCTAGGTAATAATGTAGAGGAAAAAGTTTAATGCTTTAAATGCTTTTAAAATCCTTTACATTATTTGATAAACAACATTACTCTCATGCTGTAAAATTAAATGGCTTCTATTATAAAACAATATTAAAACCACAAGTCCAATATGATCAAAACATTAGACCCAGAATAAGATCAGGGATTCAGGCAATTACATGATGATATCGTCATCATCATCAATAAACAGCCAACATCACCCGACCTCATTTTCTCATGGCTTTTTTTGCTACAACAATTGTGTTTTATAAACACACAATTATAGCAGCCAGAGAAATTTTTATATTAAAAAGTCAAGCGTCAAGAGCCCAACTAAAGCAAACGCTAACCACCATCATGGTGTCTTTAAAATACAAAATATGATTTCTTTAAACCGGAAATTAAATAAAGTAAATCTGGTCTCAAATTGACATCGACACTTTGACGTCAATATGACTTTCATTTTTGACCTATTTCGTGACGTCATTTTGACATCAAGGTGCCCGCTGGGAAGGGCAAGACATTTAAGCTATGTTTGAAATTGCGCTGCCAGAGAGAGCGAGACGAAAAATCACCCGCGCGTGTGAAACGCGCTTTACAAATAAACTTGACGCGCCTTGCATGTCTAATAACAAGCAAAAACTGTGTTAAAATGAATCTGACGTGCAAGTAAAAATGTAGGCTATCTGTCCAACAACGTTTTTCTACTTTGCCACAGTAAAGAATCTGAATATAATAGGCCTAATTAAAAGCAAACCAAGGAAGAAACGTTTATAATCCCCTTAGAAAATCGAGACGTGACTGAAGATTTGAGGGGAAAAAACAAGAGATTACATGCAGGGATGAGTCACGATTTTTGAATATTCGATTAGTTTATTTAATTAATGAATTATAGAATATCGAATAGGTTGTCTAATTATTCTCTAAAATAAAATATCCATGTTTTTGGTGCTAATGCGGTGGTGCATATAATTACGTTCTGTAATAAGGTCCTGTGTCCTGAATGTTCAAGGACAAAGTTTTTGCACTTCCCTCCTAAGTTGCACTTCAGTAAATGTGTAGAAGATGTTCACAGATTTAATGTGACATTTGAAGTGAGTTGAGCAGTCTTAATCCTAATTTTTTGTAATGCCTTTGAATAATATGGGGGACATGAATCGCAATATATCGCAGAATCGAAACGCAATACTTGCTGTATCGCAATATGTTAAGAATTGCAATAATATTGAATCGTGGCCCAAATATCACAATACTATCGGATTGTCAAATTTTTGCCAATTCCCACCTCTAGAACCAATGAAATGTGATTTTCAAACTCATACTGATTTAAACAAAATGATTTTACCCACACTGACTGACACATCCGAAGCGTGCCTCAAAGACGCCTCAGACAGCGCGTGATCCCGATATACTCTTATACCTACACAGAATTACAGCATTTCAAAATATCTGTCTTGGCGAGTATTCAAGCAAACATAATCTGCTATGTCTTAAGTGAACATTTGGTTAACTGTTGGGGAAAAACATGTGATGTGTAACATTATATTAGACCCATGCAGTACAGTAGGTCTGAATATATAGTCTTTTTCATTAATGTTAATCAAACAATTGTGGTACCATGGGGGAAAAATAAAAAATTTGGTGTTTTTACCAGAGATTTTACTTCAATTAAAGTCAAACAGGTGTAGCTCAGTCATGAACATTTGCTCATTGCGACTCATTTTGCCAGAACGGGTCACGTATGTCAGCAGACGCATATGTAAAATCAAAACTGCCTAATGTTACTTGATGAAATGTCGACGCAGGACGAGGTATAGGACTGTGAAGCTTTGGGGGTGTTGTTGGACTTGAACTTCTGAATCCGATCCAGACGTAGTCTGAATATCTAATATCTAAAAATTCTTAAATCAAGATACATAAGCAATTTTTCAGTATACAAGACTTTAACATTTTAAGTTATTGTGCTAAATTTATCTTAAATTAAGAATACAAAAAAGAAAAGAAGACAAAAATACGGAGAAAGAAATTTATTTTCTGCGGGGTAAGTCCTAAAATTTACATCAAAGCATTTAGTCCAGGGTTCCTCAAATCCGGTTTTGAAGTGCCGCTGTCCTGCAGAGTTTCTCCAACCCCAATTAAAGACGCCTGAACAAGCTAATCCATGTCTTCAGAGTTACAGGAAGGAGAGTTTTATCAGGGTTTGAGCTAAACTCAGTAAGGCGCGGCCCTCCAGTGCCAGATTTGTGGAACCCTGATTTAGTCTTACAGAAGACATTAACATGTCTGACTATGATATACTGTAGATGATCTTACCGGAGTTTCTCCAGTTTACAGTCAGGATCCTCCAGTACAACAGAGAGAAGCTTCACACCCGGATCTCGTAGTTTTCTATTATTCAGATCCAGTTGTCTCAGTTGTGAGGGGTTTGATATCAGAGCTGAAGTCAGAGCAGCACAATCTTTCTCTGTGACTCCACAATCACTCAAACTGTAGAGAGATGAAAATCATACTAGGTAAACACTATGAACTGAAAACAAAAAGCTCCAAGCAATGGAGCAAAAATAGACAATTTGTAGATGGAGTAAAGAAAACACTGCACTTGGTCACCAATGGATGGCATTGTCTCAAAATTACTCAGGAACCTTGAGGTAATGGTGTCACAGATTACAATTGGAGAGAGTTAAGTGTGAATAAAAGACAAATGGGACATGGTATGGACTCAGGATAACAAACTCTCAGTGTGCAAAAGAACAAGATTCTGAACAGACACGACATATACAACATAAAATTAAACCAACTAACTCCACGCTTTGCTCTAAATGTAAGACCGCATTCTTGGGCTAGAATTCTTGGCCTCCCTTGCAGGTGAATAACCAATAAACATGCTATATGAATATTTTATTTTTTGTCCGTTGTTGCCAGGAAAACTACTTTATAAAACTGGATCAGTGATAAATCACTCTCTTTGTCTAGCATATAATTAAGAAAAATTATTCCCATGACAAGAATTTTACTACCATCAACTGATATCTCAACCATGATAGCCTTTTTTTTTTAAATAACATTTGTGCTTTATTATGTCATATTATACATGCTTTATTATATATATATTATGATGTCATATTTATAGATTTTGACCTTTGCCTTTTTAGTCCAGTCTTTGGCTCTATCCAGTTGATGTTGTTTACCTCTATTATAAGAGTTGGGCTTTGTTTGTCTGTTTAAAATGTAATACTTAAAATGTTAAAGGATTAGTTCACCCAAAAATGAAAATGATGTCATTAATGACTCACCCTCATGTCGTTCCAAGCCCGTAAGACCTCCGTTCATCTTCGGAACACAGTTTAAGATATTTTAGATTTAGTCCGAGAGCTTTCTGTCTTTTCTGGTATACTGTCCATGTCCAGAAAGGTAATAAAAACATCATCAAAGTAGTCCATGTGACATCAGTGGGTTAGTTAGAAGTTTTTGAAGCATCGAAAATACTTTTTGTGCGAAAACAAACAAACAAAAAAAAACAGACTTTATTCCACTATTAATTTCCTTCTCTCTGCGCCTCGAGTTAGTTCACGTAGTGTAACAGCGTAGCGCTTCTGTGTTATACGTCACACGTAAGCTCACTATTGGCCGATGCTGGTCATGTGTGTGGTCAAACTTCTAACTAACCCACTGATGTCAAATGGACTACTTTGATGATGTTTTTATTACCTTTCTGGACATGGACAGTATACCGTACATACATTTTCAATGGAGGGACAGAAAGCTCTCGGACTAAATCTAAAATATCTTAAACTGTTCCGAAGATGAACGGAGGTCTTACGGGCTTGGAACGACATGAGGGTGAGTCATTAATTACATAATTTTCATTTTTGAGTGAACTAACCCTTTAATGAAAACCTCAACAAAGTAGTCAAGTTTCATTGTCAAATTTGCAACAATAAAGAATTAACTTTTAATGTGGATCAAATCCATATCAATGGTTTAAGTACTAATTCATTTGTAACATTAAACTTGTTTATTTTAAATGAATCCTCATGTTGAAGACATTGGGTGTCAGGTGCTTTAACACAAGTTTGAGTCAGCTTGTATTGTTTCCCAATCACATCTCCCCGTCATTATTCACATCAATAAAATAGATTTAAAAAAATCAGAAAAACAATAAAAACAAGTATGCTGCCATATTGCTCCTATTACTGATACAATAAATGTTTGTATGTTTCTTAGATTTATGAGCTTTTTATTTTCTTTTGTTTTAACAGTAAAGTGATAGTTTTCACTGATACTTACTGAACTTTAATCACGGGCAGCAGCTTCTGAAGAACCTTCAGTTTTTCAGCTTTATTGTTTTCTCCAACAAATGTATTAATATCAAACTTCTCCAGACTCTTCTCTGATGTCAACAACACAAAAACTACAGCTGACCACTGAGATGAAGAGAGTCTGGCTTCACTTATTGTTCCAGATTTCAGATACTGTTGTATTTCCTCCACTAGTGACTGGTCACCCAGTTCATTCAGACAGTGGAACAGATTGATGGATTTCTCTGGAGAGTCAATGGTCCTGATCTTCTTCTTGATGTACTCAACTGTTTTCTCATTGCTGTCAGAACTCCTTCTCGGTGTCATTAGTCCCTGAAGGAGAATCTGATGAGACTCCACTGACAAACCCAGAAGGAAGCGCAGGAAAAGGTCCAGATGTCCATTTTTACTCTGTAGAGCCTCATTCATGGCTCTCTCATGGAGCTCAGAAAATGAAACATGTTCTGATAAATCGAGTTTAAACCAGTCCTTAAACATAGACAACAAACCTGGTTTAGAGACTGGGTCAAATACATTCCTGTTGTTGTTTGTGAAGCAGAGGTGCACATATAAAGCTGCTAGATGTTCCTGAACACTCAGGTGAACAAAGCAGAAGACTTTCGCCTGATACAGGCCTGACTCCTCTCTGAAGATCTGAGTGCACAATCCTGAGTACACTGATGCTTCTGTCACATCAATGTCACACTCTCTCAGGTCTTTCTCATAGAAGATCACATTGCCTTTCACAAGCTGCTGAAAAGCCACTTTTCCCAGTTTGAGGATCATGTCTTCATCTGTCAGGTTCTTCTCATAGTCTTTCTCCTGTTTGATGTTGGACTGAAGGATCAGGAAGTGTGTGTACATTTGAGTGAGAGTCTTGGGAATCTCTCCACTCTCTGCTTCACTCAACATCTTCTCTAGAACAGTGGCTGAGATCCAGCAGAACACTGGGATGTGGCACATGATGTAGAGGCTCCTTGATGACTTCAGGTGTGAGATGATTGTATTGGCCAGACTCTGATCACTGATTCTCTTCCTGAAGTATTCCTCCTTCTGTGGCTCATTGAAGCCTCGTACCTCTGTCACTCGATGGACACACTCAGAGGGGACGAGATCGGCTGCTGCTGGTCTAGAGGTGATCCAGATCAGAGCAGAGGGAAGCAGATTCCCCGCAATGAGGTTCGTCAGCAGTACGTCCACTGAGGCTGATTCACTTACATCACAAAACCTCACATCACTCTGAAAATCCAGAGACAGACGACACTCATCCAGACCATCAAAGATGAACAACACTTTATATTTGTCACTGGATATTTCCATTTCTTTAGTTTCAGGGAAAAACACATGAAGAAGATCTGAAAGACTGAGTGTTTTGTCCTTCATCAAATTGATCTCTCTGAAAGGTAGTGGAAATATGAGCTGGACGTCCTGATTCACTTTGCCTTCAGCCCAGTCTAGGATGAACTTCTGCACAGAGACTGTTTTTCCAATGCCAGCGACTCCCTTTGTCAGCACAGTTGTGATGGGTTTGTTTTGTCCAGGTAAAGGTTTAAAGATGTCATTGCATTTGATGGGTTTGTCCTCTGTTGCTGCTCTCCTGGATTGTGTCTCAATCTGTCTCACCTCATGTTCATTACAGATCTCTCCACTGTCACCCTCTGTGATGTAGAGCTCTGTGTAGATCTCATTCAGGAGTGTTGGGTTTCCCTGCTTTGCTGTTCCCTCATTCAGCGACTTAAACTTCTTCATCAGATTTGATCTAAATGTGTTCAGGACTTCATGGCTGCAAAATTCAAATTCCATGTTACATGTATTACATAAGTTAAATATAGAGATAAATATATAGAGTAAAATGTCTTATTTATTCTCTGTATCATGACCAAGAACATATCATAATATTTAGGAAATGTGTTAATTATTAATGTGTTTTAATTTTGATCTCAATCTAAAATTCCACACTTTACCTGACACCAGCATCCCTGCTTTCATTAAAGTCCTGTAGTTGATTCATAGATTGGTCATTCTTCTTACAGGCGGGTTTTGTTACTGCTGATCTTTGTGGTGGGATTGACCTTAAACATCATGAAGAGAATCAAGAATCAGACACTCTGATATTGGTGGATTTGTTTTATATTACCTTAATAATTCACTGTCACCCTCTGAAAACAGATAATAAGTAAATGCACTTATTAATAAATCAACTGCTCAAGGGCACAACTGTAAAAATACTAAAAACAAAAACTATGAAAAAAAGTTTGTCAAGACAAACTTTGTGTTAGCTTGAGAAAGCTTGTTATATATTGTACATATTAAACTAAAATAATACATTATTGATTGATTGCTTATAATTTAACATCATGTCAGTTGTCAGAGCTATTTTAATGGTGAGAATAAAAGTAGCAAAATATAAAAAGAGAAATAAACTAAAAACTAAATTTACAAAAGTTTTTTAACTAATTCAGCCTCACTTAATAAAAAAAAAATCTATTAATACGAATCAACAGAATAAAAACAGAGTCCTAGAGGAGTTAAAACCATCGCATTCCGTTAAAATCTGCTTTAAAGATAGTGGACTCTGTCATAAGAGGCATAAAGGAGGATCTTCAACTGATAACAAAACCTTGTGCCTATTTGGCAATATGTGCAGATGATTTGGTCCCAGTGATTATCAGAGTAGAAACAATGTTTTCTATCAACAACAGGATTCATTTCATAAAGTTTAAAGGTCATATGATGCGATTTCTTGTTTTCCTTTTTCTTTAGTGTGTTATGTAGCTGTTAGTGCAAGTATAAGATCTGCAGAGTTACAAAGCTCAAAGTGTAAAACCTTAAGAGATATTCTTTATAAAAGTTATAAAGGCTCAGCCACGCCTTCCTAAAACTCTTCTTTCAAACACGCCCCAACAAATCTAGGTCAGTGTGTGGGGGCAGAGTTTCATAAATAAATGTATACGCAAAGAAAGAAGGCGTAACTTTTGTTCTCGCTGTATTATTGTTGCTGCCAGCGCCGCCATGTCGTGGAGACGTGTCCAAAAGAGGACACAATTAGATGATGATAATTTGCAGTGTGTGTGTTAACTACTCACTACTATGATGATTGCAAAGATGATCGCTCATCTTGGACATCTGCATTTTCCGGATCAGAATCGGGCTCGAATTGATAAGGTAGTTCTGACATGATCACATGCCTTTATTGCTTCTGGAGCTGATGTTCCAAATATGGTAAGGGGCGAGACATTTCCGTCACACGCTTGAAGGGGTGGTTGATTATGATTTCACTTTTTTAACTTTAGTTAGTGTGTAATGTTGAAGACGAAGTCCTTAAAAAATGCTAATCAATGAATAGAAGATAACACATAAGCTACCTAAATTCATCAACTAACCATTCAGAAATGTACTGTTGCATTCTACATGTTGTCACTTCTTGAGTCTCTCCATTATTGTCTGACTCTGGTTTGAACATAAACATTGACATTTTCAGTGCATGTCTGTGTGAGGTAAAAGGATATAAAATATCTGTGGGGTATTTTGAGCTAAAACTTCACATACACACACTGGGGACATCAAAGATTTATTTTACATCTTGTGAAAAGAGCATTATACCACCCCTTTAAGGTTATTGGGCCAATCACAATGTACTGGCTAGCTGGCCAATCAGAGCACGCCGCGCTTTTCAGAACGATGAGCTTTGTAAAAATCAACGCATTTCAGAAAGGCGGGGCATAGAGAAGCAACAATAATGTACAGTATGTGTAGAATAATGAGTATGTTTGTTTTTTAACGTAAAACCGCATAAACACATTGCATTACACCAAATACACCAAATAATGTTCTTTTTAGAACCGTCATATGACCCCTTTAATTGTATTACATTGATACCATCTGTTGGCCATTTTTGGAGGAGTCATTTTGGAGGAGGTTATAATGGGTTTGAGGTCAGAATATAGAATAGGGTATTTTTTTTTAGCTCTGAATATACATGTAAGGCCACAGCAGCACTGCTGCACATTACCTGCAATTCCACAACGCCCAGGTACCAACAAAAAGGACTGCAGTCCATTTAAAATGACCACAAAAGCTGGGTGTTTCAAATAATATAAGCATCTCTTTCAATAAAATGCTATTTATCTGATTCCAAGCCATGACATTGGAACACTCATAGATATGTCTCTCTTGCATCAGGTGAAGACAATGTCTATTATGAATATCATAAATACAAAATACAAAACACCATAATATTAAAATGTTAATCATGTCTTAAATGTTGTAGCCTACCTGAGATCAGTCTGTGTATTGTCATTCTTAAAATGTATTGGATAATCCATAGAGCCGTCACTCCTCAAAGACACACAGCTGGGCGCTGGTTCTGATCTCTCCTGCTGAACTGAACTATAACAGAACAGATTTAATTAGTTTTTGATGATAATCATCATATGTAAGATCTTCATACTGTTTGGATGAAAAGCACTTGAGGAGGGTTTAGACATTGTTTTCAAGAAATTCATTTAAAACAGACATCTCTTTTATTATGGGTCTATAAAGGGTTATTTAATGTATTCATTTAAAGTACCTGCAAACTGGAGAGAAATCTTCAACTCTGGATGTTTGTGTGTCATCCATGATGAAGCTGAAGTTGAAACAGTCTGATCTCCACTGACTCTGGGTGGAAATGACGAACAAACACAAAACTAAAGTAATTAAACTTAATTAAACATCTTTATCATTGATCTGATCATGAGAGTTGGAGGTAAATAGATAATGACATCGATGCGTTCACTCAAAAAGGTAATTTGAAAAATCATCACATAGCCTAACTTACAGCACGATACACAAAAGAAACCCTGTTCCTTTACTACAGGATGAAAAATGTCAAACACGTCCTTTCAGAAAAAAAGTATTAATGTGGACGTCACCTGTAAAGGGCCTCAAGACATAAAAAGTCCCCTTGATCCATATTTAGTCTAGATATCCAACCGATTCACAAACTCCTCCATCTTTTCCATCAAGTAGCTAGTACACACATTCCTGTCTACGGTTTTATAAAAGTTTCTGTGAAATACTTACTAATATTTTGTATCGGAACTTAGGAATCGACTGTCTGATTACATGGCGAAACATCAGATTCCCTTTCAAGGGAACTCCAGCTGTCGAGACGCGGTGGGAACGCCCTGCGTGATTGCGTCGTGAAGCACGTGTATAACCAGTCCAATGGAAAGACGAGACGTAATAGGCGGGTGAGATGGTGCTCGATGCAGAGCCAAATGGGAGGAGCTAGAGCTCGAGCTCACCCTTTTCTGGAGCTCCAGCTCCACCTTGCTAAATTTAGTGAGCGGGGATTCGCTGCAGCGTCAAATGGGAGGAGCTAGAGTTCTAGCTTACCCTTGCTGGATCTAGTGCGAGTTCAACCGTGATGGAGGAAGGACAAGTTTGTTTTGATTCGCAAGATTCTGGCATACATCATATTGTATTTTTCTCTAATATTTGTCGTGATTATGATTAAATATTTATCGTTTCTGTGACAAACGCGTAAACACCCAATAAGAACATTGCTCACACTCTGTGTGTGTGTGTGTGTGTGTGTGTGTGTGTGTGTGTGTTTCTAAAAACGGTTGAAACGTATCTATGTAGCCTATTATTATTTTATCTTTATAACGGTTTCGTTGTTTTCCTCATTTTTAATTTAAAAGTTTTAAAGCTGCTTTGGACAAAAGCGTCTGCTATGATTATGTAAATTACTAGACTTAAAAGGCAATGTGAAAGCTTAGATAGTGCACCCCTATTTATTTTTTGTCCACCGCATTTACGTGTGTGTTATTTGTGAATTAATCTAAATCATCTGATTAATTTATGAAATAAAAAATAATAAGACTAGGTACCTAATCTGCCCTTTTTGTAGAAGTAAAAGCATACTCCAACAGGCCAGTTGTAATTATTATTATTTTTAATTATATGTAGTTATTTATAAGTTATTAATTATATGTAGTTATTTTTAAATTAATTAAACTAAAGAAATAAGAAATGAAAATTTCTCAAATAAAAATGTATATTTACTGTACCAAACACCACTTTCAATACACAATAGTCACCATACTTTATTAAACAACACTTTATTGGAGGACAAAGCATAAAGTTGATAAAGTAGCATAAAGAAAAATGAGATTCAAGATAAATAAAAATGTGTCTTCAAAAATACGTTAACATCATATGAATCCATTCACAGCTGCTGAAGCCACAAAACGAGTGCCAGAGAATCATATTCAGTCACCTACAGAAAACAGATTTGATATTGTGTTGGAAAATAATGATTCATTATCACAGCTAAACTGGTTTCTTGCTCTTCCCTGTACGTCTCTATCATGTTCGTGTTCTTCTACCTCGTCTAAACAGTTTGTTCAGTTGAAGAACAGAAGATGTGATCACTGATGTGGTGTAGCTTTTTCTCAACCAGAGGAAGAAGTCTCAACATCCCATTGTCAGGCGTTCTCCAGTGCTGGTCTGAAAGTAAAACAAAAAACACAAACCATTCAAATGAAGTTGTTTAATGGACAGTCGGGTCAGCTTATGTTCTGCGTTATTTAAAGCAGTGATGGTTTACTCTGGCCCTCAGCGTCCACTGTCCTGCAGATTTAGCTCCAACCTCAAACCCTCCTGCCTATTGTCTATAAGTAAACCTGAAGACTTTGGTTCAAATTTTCAGATGTGCTCGATTAGGGTTGGAGGTTAACTCTTAATTAACCTCAAAAAGTAGAATGCAAAGGGCCAGAGTTGCCTGTTCCTTACATAAATTTACAAAGCAGCAGTCAGTACATTATATAATATACACATTGAAGTGTTATATATACACATTTAGCTCCTAAACTCTGGAATGGCCTTCCTGATATTGTTCGAGGCTCAGATTCGCTGTCCCAGTTTAAAACTAGATTAAAGACGCATCTCTTTAGCCAAGCATTCACATAATACTTACCTTTTATACTACAGTTGAATCAGATTGAATGCATTAATATTAGGAACAGCAGCTACGCTAATTATTTCCCATCTGCTTTTCTGTTGTTATCTCGGGACGCTAGTCCCGAGGTAAATAGAGTACGTCAGCTCCAGTTTGTATCCAGCCTCTCATGGAAACTTCAGATGCCCCAACACCCATGCAGAGACGACTCGAAGCCCGTGAGGAGACGACTCCACGCCCGTGAGGAGACGACTCGACGCAGGCGATATGTTATGCCCTAAATTAATGCATGATTAACTAACTGTATTTTTCTATGTACCTTTTTTTGAAATGCACTTTCTGTAAAGCTGCTTTGAGACAATATGTATTGTGAAAAGCGCTATACAAATAAATTTGAATTGAATTGAATTGAATGGAATTGAATTGAATTGAATATAGTATTGCAGCACATAATATAAGCGAAGTACTGAACAAAAACAGTTATATCAACAGCAACCTATTTTAAAAGATTTTTAAGAAAGGCATGGTCTCTTTTGAGCCTTTGCCAGTGATGCTTGATTTCTTTCCAGACAACATACTCTTCTGTGAATTGTTTCAAGAGCTTCACTTGGTCAAAAACCAAGTGATAACCAGTACAATGTAAAATTGTCAACATCACAGTAAATTGACCGGTGTTGATTTTCCAGTGTTACAATAAAGTGTTAAAATAAAGTGTTGAATCAACACTAAACAGATTGGGTTTAACACCAGAAGTGTCCGTTTTAAATAAGAGTTGGTGTCATTTTGCGTTGTTGCAAACATAACTCTCTTTTAGAGTTAACCAAGCCACACCTCCGTTTACGTGCAACCGTCGTTTTGACTGAACCAGAGTCCAGACCACATGCGAACGCCATTTTACTTGTGGAAGAGTCAAGCGTGGGGTAAGTCTAATACTTTAACTTGATAGTAATACAGATAAATCAGACTGTAAATTGATTTCAATGTATACAGTTTATTAGTTTAATCTATTATTCGATCACAAATCACTGTAATAATGAATAATTAACATTAGACAGCCAACGAGCTCTGACGTCTGATTTCTGTATTTTGATTTTTGCCAATGTCATGCCACTTTATAAATTATGTAAAGGTAGTAAAGCCTCGATTAAGCTTAGTTTTCTCTATCATCACGTCTCACGCACTGTAATTGTTTTTATGCACGTTCACAGGCATTTTCTTTCTGAGCACACTCGACAAAGCCTAAAGTTTTGCGCGCGCGAAGCACAGGCCGTTTTACAAGGTTAACTGTTGAATTTCTAGAGTGTTCTACCAGTAACGTTAAATTGGCCTATCAGGAAGATCACTGGACTAAAACTAATTGTTATGATTTTAATTTGAATATTCTTTCGTTGACCGTGGTTCTGTGATAGTCGTGGTTCTGAACTGTGGTAACGTTAAGTTTATCATGTTGTGAAATGATTGATCTGCGTGGTATTATTTTCTGCCAAATATGGGTGTCAAACGCAATTAATTAAAAATTTTGTAGTGAATTAAAGCTCTCAGTTGCCTTTTAAGGAACGAAATCCAGTAATATTTGTTAGTGTTCGCTCTAACACTGTGTGGAACACTCGTCGTGAAATATAGGTAACGTTAGAAATAAGGCACAGCTCTTCACTCATCTCCCTAGGGCTGAAAAATGTAGTCGACATTATCGATAAACGTCAAAACAGATATTGTCGACAGATATTTTCAACTAATAACGCCTGCAATAACGCGGTTTAACCATTGGGACGCTGTAGTGCAAGGCTGTATTGCAGCTGATGCAATAGAAGATGGCGGTTGAAGCTTTTAATGGTGCTGCTTTATTTAATATAGATTTGTGAGGCCAAGATGGCGGCGGTGTAGGTGGTAGTGTTTCTTTGCTCTTCAGGGAAATAAAGGTGAAGTGGTGATATAACCTATTAATCGGACTGGTGATAACGTGAAAAAAATACGTGAAAACGTTATATGATTCTGATTTGACATCTTTATGCATGGGAAAAAGAGGCAAGAAGAAAGTTAAACAAGTTTGGCTTGACACCATGTCTTCCGACGCATCTGGCTCAACTGATCAATTTGAGAATTCAGCATCAGCCTCGAGTAGTGCTGGATTTAAACTTAAGAAAGATACCGAATCACAGTGGTTTGACACATGTCCAAATTTCGACAATGAGGTTGTCACATCCCTCTCGGATACTCCTCAGAGGCCAGCTGCTAAAAAAACGAAACGCGCAGAATCTAACGTTAGTGGAAACGGGAATGAGAATGTCTTGGCGGCTATTCGTGAGCTTGATTCTAAATTAGACAAAACGTTCCAGAAGATTTCGGCGATTGAAACTACCACCGAGGCAACTTCCAAACAAGTCAAAAGTCTAACAGCGACGGTACAACAGCTTATTTTGGATGTTGGCGTGCATAAAGAGGCTCTCGATCATATGGAATCTGAGGTCCACGCTCTGAGAAAGGAAAACAAATCACTGAAAGCAAGTGTACAGGAGTGTAGACGTTACAGTTGGCGATGGTTTCTAAAGTTGCACGGCGTTGCGGAAAAAGACAATGAGGATGTCCGAAGTGTGGTCCTCAACATCTTAGGGAAGATTGCTCCTGGAGTCGGAGACGGGCTACAGGACAGTGTCGATGTCGTTCATCGTCTGGGTCCGAAGCGGACGGATGGAAAGACCAGATCGATCATAATTCTCTTCTCACAGCGCCGCATTCGTGACATCATTTGGAGTGCTGCTAAAGGTTGCAAGTTTCTAACTGACAATAAACTGCGTCTCTCGGAGCCGCTGTCTCCTGAAGATAGAGCAGCGCGGGATAAGCTGTGGCCTCTTGTGAAGAAGGCAAGGGAGGAGGGCAAGAAGGCAACCTTTCGCAACTCATTTGCTTTGATTGATGGGAAACAAATCTTCTATGCTGATGTCGTGTAAGCCAAGCTGCTGCTTGTTACTTTTCTCATGCAAAAATCGAAAAGATGAAACTTGACGACTAACAATATAAACTGTGCAAAAACTTTTAAGTTGTGCACAAATAGGAACTATTTTTGTTCTTCTTTAATTATTGTTACCTTTACTATTAATCTCCTTATTTGTTTATCACCTCGATAACATGTGCTTTGGTCATTATCCACCTCTCCCTTTACATTCTGGTAGCTAGTCTAAAGAAAGTAACTTTTTTGTTGTTTTTTCTCATTTTGTTTAGGGGTTCTTGTTATGGAGTATTCGTTTAACTCCTTGTCGGTTGTAACTTTAAATGTTAGAGGTTTGCGGGACAATCTGAAAAGAAAAGCAATTTTTTTGTTTTGTAAAAGAAGTGCAGCTGATCTTATCTTTCTTCAAGAAATTCATTATGGGGAAACAGATGTTACATTTTGGAGAACGTAATGGGGAAGCTCAATTTTCTTTAGCCATGGCAGCAGCCACTCGGCTGGGACTGCTATAATGTTACATAGATTTAAAGGGACTGTATTAGAAACGGTATGTTCTGATGAAGGCAGATGGGTTTGTGCTGTAATTAAACAAGATAACGCCACCTTTATAGCTTGTTGTGTATATGGACACAACTCTCGTGCATCCAATAGAGTAATGTTCTCTCATCTAGTGGACAAGCTTAAAAAGTTACACAAAAAATATAATAATGTTTATTTTATTTTGGGGGGAGATTTTAATGAATGTATGGACGATCACCTGGATAGATACACCCCTAGACTTGATAGCAGGATGAATAATGATCTAATTTTTTCCCTGTGCTCCGAACTCTCTCTTACTGATGCATGGCGGTTCTTTAATCCTTCTACAAAAGATTTGACCTGGTCCAATAGAAGTTTATCTCTTAGATCTAGGATTGACTTTTTTCTAATTTCATCTTCTATCCTTAAATATGTAAAAGATGTTTCTCATGTCACTGCTCCCTTATCAGATCATAAATTAGTTGCAATAAAATTGAGTGACATCAATGATAACCCGAGAATGAGGGGCTATTGGAAACTTAATAATACCTTGTTACAAGACAAACAATTTAATAATAGTATCATCAATCTTACCAAAGAATTATTTACCGGATCAACCAGAGATTATAAAAAAAACTGGGAGTTCTTTAAATATAAAGCTAGATATATTGCAGTTAAAAGAAGTAAGGAACTTAAAAATATTAAACATAAAACCGATTCAGAGTTGGTTAATAGACTTAATGTTTTACTAGCTAAAGATAAGATTACAGAAGAAGAAGATATGGAAATAAAAAAAATTAAATCTGGAATTCGACAGAGCTTATTTAGAGATGGCCAAAGGTGCATATATTAGATCTCGAGCGAAATGGCTTGAGGAGGGGGAGAAGAATTCTAACTATTTTTTTGCCCTGGAAAAAAGAAACGGTCAGAGGAAAGCTCTTTCAGCGCTTAACATCGATGGAGTTACCTCTAAAGACCCTAAAGAAATATCAGAATTTGTTAGCAAATTTTACAGCAATCTTTATACATCTGAATTTAACTATGACAGCTGTGAGAAATTTATTAATACAATTAAACACCGTATACCAATTATTGATCGTGAGTTTAGTCGAATTTGTGACGCTGATTTGTCAATAGAGGAAATTAATCAAGCTCTGCACTCAATGAAAATAGGTAAATCCCCTGGTATTGACGGGCTTTCAGTAGAATTCTATCTTCACTTTTGGGAGTTTATTAAATTGCCTTTATTTCATATGTATAAGGAATGCATCAGTCAGGGAGAGATGACCTCTACAATGAAACAGGGAGTTATGTGTGCACGCATGCGCGGAGTTGAGTAGACGGTGAGGACACTGAGCTCTGACAATTAGTCTAAATATCGTGCAGTGTGGTGCTTAACTTACGGCAAGAGTGACCAAAATATAAGTTTGCCACCAATAAAGACTCTATGCTGTGTTATGTCTCCTAAGAAGTCTAAAGTACAGCCGAAACAAGGTGAAGAAGCGTCTCAGCAAGTGGGAGCAAGTAACATGGCGGGTGAGGAGTGTAACGTGCTGGAGCTTCCAGCCCTCATACGTAATATAATGCGAGAGGAGTTGAACGTGGTGGTGGATAAACTAAATAACCTCGCGAAAGACATATCTTTCTGCACACAAAGGCTTGGTGAAGTTGATGTGACAATGTCGAACTTTGATTCACGTGTGACAAAGCTGGAGACTGTGTGATGGACTTATTAAGGCCAACGAGGAGTTGAAAGGTAAAGCCGAGCGACTTGGAAATGTACAGTCGCAAATACAATGTGCGTGTATTTGGCCTGACGAATGAGATCGAAAAAGGGAATCCGACCACATGTCTGCTTTGTTTGAGGATTTATTTCAAGATAAACTACGGGGGGAGCCACAGGTGGAGATGGCCCGCAGGGTTGGACCGGTTGGGAAAGGTGCAGCTCGAGTGATGATTGTACGTCTTCACAAACTCACAACGAGAGAAGAGATCATAAAAATCGCCAAGAAAGAGGGAGTGCTACAAGTACGAGGGATGAAGTTAAGGATTTTTCCAGATCTCACTACAGAAATGGCAAAAAAACGTACAGGATTTCATGAAATAAGGAGTAAATTGAAGGACGCAGGGGTGAGACATGGCATAATTCATCCAGCGACGCTGATAATAACATTTAAAGGAGAGACTAAGAAGTTCACAGAACGCAGTGCAGCAGAAGTGTATGTAAAGACCATAATCGATACTGGATTGAATGTTAGGGATTAGATCGGATAAACTATAAGGTCATATGATAACAGATAAAATGGACTATAAGTTAAACACTGAATTTAAGAGTGATTTTTCTGTTAAGCTAATTATGATGTGGGCAAGGTAAATAGAAAATGAATTTCAAATTTTGGTTAAGCTTGATTTTAAAAGTTTTTGTTCTTGAATTTAAGACCACATTGCTAAGATTTAGTTTAGGAAAATGAATAATTTGTCATGAGCAAGCGTTGCTCTACTGATGTATTTTGTTTATTTCATTACAATGCAGAAGATATTTGTGTGTGTGTGTGTGTGTATGTGTGTGATGTGTGAGTGGTTGGATGTTATATTTGCATTAATGAGAGCTCAATGTAATACTACAGGCATGAGTATTGATGGACAAACATGTGTTAGATGGTTGAAAAATATTTTTGGGTACAAAAAGGGATGTTTGAAATAGCTCATTTGAATATCTGTAGTTTAAGGAATAAAATAAATGATATCTCAGAAATATTACAGAATTATAATTTCGACATATTAGCCATTTCAGAAACACATTTAGACTCAACTATTAATAGTACTGTATTGAATATAGATGGCTATAATTTATATAGGCAGGACAGAAATTTGTATGGAGGAGGAGTAGCTTGTTATGTTAAAAATAATATTCCAGTCAAAGTTAGAGGAGATCTTAATATACCAGGAGTTGAAGTAATATGGGTACAGCTACAATTACCTTATGTAAAGCCTATTCTTATCGGATGCTGTTATAGACCACCAAATGCTACTGTAATGTATTTGGATCAAATATGTGAATTGTTGGATAAAGCATGTGAAATGGGAGATGAAATCTATTTCTTAGGAGATTTTAATATAGATTGGAAGTCTATGAATTGTACATCAAAGGGTAAATTACTTTCTTTAGCTAATACTTGTAATCTGTCTCAAATAGTTAAGGATTATACACGAGTAAATTTGAAAGCCGATGGCACATATTCAGCAACTCTTATTGATTTAATTTTTACAAATGTAAAAGATTTATGTTCGGAGGCAGTCTCTATTCCGGTCGGTTGTAGTGACCATAATTTAATAGCTGTGAAAAGAATTACAAAAGTATCTAAATCCGGTCAAAATTTTATTCATAAAAGGACATATAAAAAGTTTAAAGAGAATGATTTCGTAGAAGAAATGAGGAGTGTAGATTGGTTGGAGGTTACACAGCAGCAGAATCCTACTAGAGCTGTGGCCATTTTTGATAACTTGATAACCAGAGTAATAGACAAACACGCTCCTTTAAGGAAACAAACTGTAAGAAATGTTTCAACTCCATGGCTGGATCAAGAGCTCAAAGAATATATGAGGCACAGGAATCAAGCTAAAGCAGAAGCTATTAAACAGAATGACGTGGTTCAGTGGAATTAGTATCGTAAATTTAGAAATCAGGTGACTAAAATGAACAAACGTAAAAAACAAATATATTATCAAAATAAATTAAGAGATGCTGGAATGGACAGTGCAAAGGTATGGAAAACACTTAATGAATTACTGGGAAGGAAAACAAAATGTAATACAACATCATTAGAGGCTGATGGGATTTGTCTTACTAGACCAAAATAGATTGCTAATTATTTGAGCCATTTTTTTAAGCATAAAATACAAAAAATTTGACAAGCCATGGATTTGGGACAAGATGAAAATATCTCATATGATCTAATATCAAATAGGATAATGAAAACAAAAGATTGCACATTTAAATTTAACACTGTAACAGAGGACAATGTGAAGAAAATATTACAAGCAAGTAAAGATAAACCCTGTGGAATAGATCACTTAGATGTTAAATTGTTGAAGATGGTGGTAGATGTCATTGCTTTGCCCATTTCTCATATTATTAATCTGAGTTTAACAGCAGGTGTTTTTCCCTCACAATGGAAAAAAGCTAAAATTTTACCTTTAATAAAAAATAATAAAGAACAGTTTTCAGGTCAGAGTAGCAGACCAATAAGTTTATTACCGGCAGTAAGCAAAGTGATGGAAAAAGTTGTGTATGATCAAATACAAGAGTATTTGGAAGTAAATGGGTTAAACACAATGTATCAGCATGCTTATAAAATGGGTCATTCCACAACAACAGCACTCACTCAGTTAACTGACTATTGGCTACAGGAAATTGATAATAAGAATTTAGTGGGCACAGTATTTTTAGATCTAAGCGCAGCCTTTGATGTTCTAGACCATAATATTTTATTAAAAAAGTTAGTTTGTTATGGATTTGAACCAACTGCTGTTAGATGGATTGAAAGCTATCTTAGAAAACGTGAGTACACAGTTTACTTTAATGGTAGCTACTCTGAGGTGGAAGAAATGAGTTGTGGGGTGCCCCAAGGCAGTTGTTTAGGACCCCTTTTATTTTCTGTTTTCACAAATGATTTTCCACTTGTAATTAAACATGCAACCATGGCAATGTATGCAGATGACACAACATTGTGTCAATCAGCAAGAGATATAGATCAACTGAATATTATGTTAAATATGGAGTTAGACTTGGTTATACAATGGATTACTGACAATAAATTACTTATTAATGCAGGTAAAACAAAATGTATGATACTTGGGTCAAAATATTTTCTTAAGCCATCATTAACATTGCACTTAGATATAGGAGGAAATGTGATTCAGCAAGTAGAAGAAATTCATCTATTGGGTGTAATTGTGGATAGCTCACTGTCTTGGAATAGCCAAATAAATAAAATATTGCAAAGAATGGGTCGTAGTATGGGAATGATTAGATACTGTAAGAAATGTATTCCCAAATGGCTGACTAAACGATTAGCCCAATCTTTAGTATTAGCTCATTTAGACTACGCGTCAGTTGTTTGGTCAAATACCAATGAAAATAATTTATACAAATTGCAAGTCGCACAGAATAAAGTGGCACGTATCGTTTTGGGTTG
The DNA here is from genome assembly GCF_965113295.1 of Leuciscus leuciscus. Classification (NCBI taxonomy): domain Eukaryota; kingdom Metazoa; phylum Chordata; class Actinopteri; order Cypriniformes; family Leuciscidae; genus Leuciscus; species Leuciscus leuciscus. The sequence continues at coordinate 1,460,667 of NW_028118546.1, forward strand.
TCCATATACAACTAATATAATCACAATGCATAATAATTTGGCATGGTTAACTGTAAAATATAGATTAAAATATTTTCTTTTATCATTTATTTATAATATCATTGAAACAAAAATTCCTGAAATAATTTACAGAAAATTGAAATTTTTTGCTGATCAACATAATTACTGCACAAGACAAACCACTGGAATGCAATTTGTTTTGCCTCAAGTAAGAACTAATCAGTTTCAGAAAGCAGTTTTTTTATCGGGCCATGGTTGCATGGAATGGATTACCAGGATTTTTGTTGTTGGAAAATAATAGAAATTGTTTTAAAAAGAAATTAAAATTGTTTCTGTTCACACAAGAGTCATGATGTTGGAAGAGTATGGTAATATGGAAAGATGTTTTATAGTTAGTATTGGAGAGCTATTTATGGATTATATGTTCAAATGTATAGCATTTTTTTTGTTTTTTGTTTGTTTATTTATTTAATTGCATTGGGCTATTGTAGATGATGTCCAGTTTGTGGATGGGTGTGTGAGTGGGTGTGTGAGTGGGTGTGTGTGTGTGTGTGTGTGTGTGTGTGTGTGTGTGTGTGTGTGTGTGTGTGTGTGTGTGTGTGTGTGTGTGTGTGTGTGTGTGTGTGTGTGTGTGTGTGTGTGTGTGTGTGTGTGTGTGTGTGTGTGAGTGTGAGTGTGAGTGTGAATAATGTACAAAATGATGAATTATGTAAATGTGTGATGTAATGAAGAGGAGACCCCAGGAAGAATAGCAACTGATATTTCAGGCGCTAATGGGGATCTTAATAAATTAAATGAAATGAAATGAAATCCCTTATACCCAAGTCAAGCAAGGACCCTTTATTAATTGACAATTGGCGGCCTATTACTCTTTTAACATTAGATTATAAAATGTTAGCCTCCGTTTATGCTAAAAGATTACGTACTGGTCTAAATAACATTATTTCAGAATCTCAGTCGGGCTTCATGAAAGGCCGTCACATATCTAATAATATAAGGTTAGTATTAGATATGCTAGATTACTCTAATTTAATTCACTCAGACGGTCTCATACTTTTTCTTGATTTTCAAAAAGCTTTTGATTCCTTAGAACACAAATTTCTTTTTCGCACTCTAGAGTTATTTGGATTCGGTAAATCATTTATTGATACTGTAACCATGTTTTATAGAGATATTAACAGCTCAGTGATCGTTAACTTTGATACATCCAAAAGGTTTGACATCCATCGTGGAGTCAGACAGGGCTGTCCAATCTCCCCGTTTTTATTTCTTTTAGCCACTGAACTACTTTGTCTAAGGATTAACCAAAATGAAAGTTTGACAGGAATCTCTATATTTGATCGGGAGTTTAAAATTGCACAGTTAGCGGACGACACCACACTATTCTTGGAGGATAAAAAACAGTTACCTAATGCTCTGGAATTGGTGGAACAATTTTCTTGTGCTTCGGGTCTAAAACTTAATATTTCGAAATTATCTCAATTCATGATATAGATGAGACATCATTGGAGGGGATCCCTGTTAAAAACTGTGTAAAATATCTAGGTATCCATATCACTAAAAATCCAGTTACCAGACATCTTTTAAACTTTTCTGATAAAATGACAAACTAAAAACGTCTTTAACATCTGGCTTCAGAGAGATCTTTCATTATACGGTAGAGTCCTTTTCTCTAAGGTGGAAGGGCTCTCTCGCTTTGTATACCCTGCTCTTTCTTTGTTTATCAATGATAAAGCTATAAGGGAAATTAACTAAATATTTTTGGATTTTATTTGGAAAAATAGGCCTCACAAATTGAAAAAAGAAGTACTCTCTAATTCCAGAGGTGAAGGTGGCCTTGACTTTTTAGATTTTGCTGATACTATAAACACCTTTAAAGTAAACTGGCTGAAAAGATGCCTTGTGAATCCAGTGTCGTTATGGTTTTTCATTCCTAATAATATCTTCAACAAACTCGGTGGCCTGTCTTTCCTATTAAAGTGTAACTTTTTACCTAGCAAGTTACCCATCTCATTATCTAACTTTCATCAGCAATGCCTTCTCTCGTGGAAATTGTGTTTTGTCCATTGCTTTTCCCCCCACAAAGTTCTCCTTTGGAATAACGCGGATATAACCGTTAGAAATAAATCTCTCTTTTTCCCTAGATGGTTTAACAATAATTTTAATTGCATTCTATCTGTCTTTGATGATTCTGGTCATATTCTAACTTACAAGCAATTTTTGAAATCACCATAACTTTCCAGTTCCACCAAAGGAATATAATACCTTGATAAAAGCTATCCCAGCAGGCTTAATTCAGCTAATTAAAAATCACCTTAACTTCAGTAAAGGTAATAGTGTTTATCCGGCTTTACGCTTGGGCGAGATAGATTTTTTAGATCGAAAATGCAACAACAGACATATTCGCTCAATTTTTCAAATGAAGAGAAAGGTTACTCCCAAGGGGTAAATTCTATTGGGGATCCCTTGTAACAAATGTAATTTGGAGAAAGGCCTGGCTTTTGCCTAGTAAATTTTGTGTATCCAACAAAGTTAAGGAAATTCATTATAAAATCCTTCATAAAATCTATCCTGTTAACTCTTCCATTTCTAAATATTCTGATATTGATGAGACTTGCTCTTTTTGTGGTTTTGTTGAGGAAACTGTCCCCCATTTATTTTGTGAGTGTAATGTAACCAATCGATTTTGGGCTAATTTAAGTGCTTTTGTTTTTGGCCCTACAAATGTGACCCACACCTTCATTCTTAAAGAGATTATCTTTTATTATGAAAACCCAAAGCGGATGTCCCTTGAACATGTTGTTAATTTCCTTATCTTATATGCAAAATTCTTCATCCACAAGCAAAAATGGTTTAAGTCTCCTTTGAGCTTCCCTCTTTTTCTTGCTGACCTTAATTATTTTATTTCTTCCCTTAGACTTATAAATAACAAAAAAAGTGCAACATTTTTGATGCATTATGATGATTTATTAAAAGATATGACTTAACCTTGTTGTTATGCTTTTCTTTTCTTTTTTTGTATGTATAATTACATAATGTGCTTCATGCAAATCCAGGATATGTATTTTTTTTTCTCCTCGTTTCATTGTTTGTTCATTGTAAGAGATACAACCTTGCTTCACTTCCCTGAGCTTGTAATTATGTGCAAGTTCTGCAATAAAAAAGAAAAAAAAGAGTCGACGGACAGAAAAAAAAAATAAAAAAAATAAAAAATAAATATAGATTTGTTCACATGCAGCTGATTTATTTTTGTTTATTTGTACATTTTACTCATATTTAATGGAGCAAAGTCAGACGTGGACAGTAGTCAATCGATATATTGATCTCGTAATGTGCGTTTACATGGAGAAAATGAAAATGGCATCTTTGATGTTTTGATATTTTGAAATGTAATTTATTTTATCACTTAAAAAAAGAAAATGGTTTCATATTGAATCAAATTTTATTTATAGCAAGTTAGCAACCCAGTAAGATGTTTATTCCTCTCCCACAGGAGTTCAGAGGTAAAATCACTATGATAGTCAAAGCACAATTTAGACATCAGAAGAAGTTCATAAAAATCCCAGAGGCTTGCTTTGATATATTTATAGCAGAATGTAAGTAATGAAGTCGTTATTAATAATTAGGTGTATATATTCATTACCGGTCAAAAGTTTTAGATCGGTACGATTTTTTATGTTTTTAAAAGAAGTCTCTTCTGCTCACCAAGGCTGCATTTATTTGATAAAAAAATAAATAAAAAACATTAATATTGTGAAATTATATGACAATGTAAAATTATTGTTTTCTATGTAATATATAGTAAAGTGTAATTCATTCCTGTGATCAAAGCTGAATTTTCAGCATCATTACTCCAGTCTTCAGTGTCTGATCCTTCAGAAATCATTTTAATATGATGATTTGATGCTCAAACATTCATTACCTATTATTTTCAATGTTGAAAACAGTTGTGTACAATTTTTTTCTCAGAATTATTTGATGAATAGAAAGTTCAAAAGAACAGTATTTATTTAAAATAGAATATTTTCTAATATTATAAATGTCTTTACTGTAACGTTTGAACCAGTGCTTGAAGTGGGGGGGGAAAGGTGCCGGTACTCTCTTGCATTGGCAAGTAATCATGACATTTGAGATTTCTACAGTGAAAAACAAAACTTGGAGATATTGCTGGTACAACAACAATTTATTGATATTTATTAACAACATAAATGTATTTAAACAAGTCGTGTATGTGTGTGTGTGCGTGCGTGCGTGCGTGCGTGCGTGCGTGCGTGTGTGTGTGTGTGTATAAAAACGGAACTCCAAGTCTGCAAGTCCAAAAATACATTTATGGTGAGATTACTACATTTTATTTAATTAAATGCATTTATAGTGAGATTATTATATTTTCATGTCATATTCTGTGTTAATTTTGACCACGAACCATGCGCTGTCACTTTAATTAAGCGCGTGCAGCACAGCAGAAATAGACTCGGTGCAGAAACAATCGTTGCACTGCTGTATACGCACCGCTCCTGGAACGCATTGCCGGACCGCATCCGCATGCAGTGTGAAAGCTCTAACCTGTTAATATGGGTGCGGGAAAAAAATACGCACTGCAAACGGAGTATATGTGAAATGGGCGTGACACTGACGCTTTTTCTGTCAGTGGTAGAGTACCGGCTACATGCGAGAAGTAGCGGTACGCAAGAAAAAGTGCAGGTACGCTTTGGAGTAAAATGCAGAAGTGCCGGTACTGCGTACCGGTGAGTACCGCCCCACTTCGAGCACTGGTTTGAACAATTTAACTCACCCTTGATGAATAAAATTATTGATTTATGTTATTTATTTTCCCCCAAAAAATAAAATTTAAATTATTACTGACCCCAAACTTTTGAACGGGTAGTGTTTAATGTTACAAAAGCTTTCCGTTTCAGATAAATGCTGTTCTTTTGAACTTTCTTTTAAAAAAAATCCTGAAATAAAAATGTAAAAAACTGTTTTCAACACTGATACTTACCAGAAATGTTTGGTGTGCATTTAAATCATCATATTAGAATATTTTCTGAAGGATCATGTGACACTGAAGACTGGAGTAATGATGCTAAAAATTCAGCGATCACAGGAATAAATTACACTATTACTGTATATTACACAGAAAATAACTGTTTTAAATTGTAATAATATTTCACAATATTATTAATATTCTTTTGTAATTTTTTAATCAAATAAATGCAGCCTTGATTAGCAAAAGAGACTTAAATAAAAAATAAAAAAACATTAAAAATCTTACCAACCTAAAACTATATATATTGTATATAGTTTTATATATGATATATATTGTATATATGTCATTCAATTAATTTATGACAAAAACCAACCCACTGGTGGTCATTAGATCAGGAAACACATCTTTATCCACCTCTGTGCCAGTGTCATCTGTAACTGTAACTGCAAGAATTTAGGCAATGCTTTATTCACAATTTGACACATAAGGGGATATATATATATATATATATATATATAGCTATCCTTATGTGTCAAATTGTGAATAAAGCATTGCCTAAATTTGATAAAACTTTTGTTGTGGAGTGAAAGAGAAGTTCTCAATTCCGGAAGATCTTGCAGTTACAGTTACAGATGACACTGGCACAGAGGTGGATAAAGATGTGTTTCCTGATCTAATGACCACCAGTGGGTTGGTTTTTGTCATAAATTAATTGAATGACATTGGTGAGTGATAACAGGAGCTATTGAATGATATCAAATCCCAATATCTGAATGAATGCTGGTAGTGTTTAATATGTACAGTATTTTAAATGTTGTAGCTAGTGTTGATGATGTGTGGATAAATGTATTCCAAATATGTCTATTAACCCTAGTTTGAACATTAACAGGACCTTCCACACCTCAATCTTCAGTCAGCTTGGATACAGATACACTGTCTCTAACTTCAAAAAGCAGTGAGGACAGTGACTGGTTTAGTCCAAAACGATTCAGGAAGGATGATAATGAGGCTTCTCAAAGCTTACAGGCCAGAGATGTGAGTCCCAGTAGCCTTACACAGACATTGGGGGATTTACTTATCATAACCTTGAGCTTTACATGCTAAAAGTTTAATTCATATATTTTTTTTATTTTTTTTTTATACACAATAGTAATTTTCCAGTTCAGGACCATCGTTCAGGGCATTTAAATATTCCTGCATTTTCTACTCTCTTATTACATGGCTCTGTGGAACATTTGATTCTGATTGGTCAATTGACCCTATTTACTTCGTTAGCGCACATTACTAGTCTTTTGGTGAACAGTTAATCTGTGCAAATATATATATATATATATTTTATTTTTTATTTTTTTTTGTCATGGTTATTGAGAGATGGAGGGCAGGTGAGCTAAAGTAAAACCCCTTCATATTTAAAATTTTCAAGAACCCACCGCTTCATGTCCTGATCAGCCTGTCGGAGTTTATTCTGCTATAACAACTGGCTGGATGCATTTCATCCCTTACATAATTGGTTAATGTTCCTCTTTATATAGTTGATAAAAGAAATTCTACACACAAGACCAGGTGGAGCAAATGTGCTGAAGGAGTATGAAGATACAGGGACAATTAGCGATGACATGAGAAAACTGATGGTGAACATCTTGGTTGCACACGTGATTGAGACAGAAGGGTAATTATCAAAATGTAATAGTCTTGGGTTATTTAATTTGTTAGTGATTATGTAAGGAATAATTGACGACAGGCCGTTGAATTATTAGAAAAATAATGCACACCCGAGGTGGTAATGCGGTCACGACGCGAAGCGGAGTGGCCGTTACACCTCGGGTGTGCATTATTTTTCTAATAATTCAACGGCCTGAAGTCAATTATTCCGCTTATACTACAGTTACTGTTGGAGAATTTTCTTTGTCTCATCTGTCACACATAAATCCTATTCAAATGCATGATATGAATATTAGGGAAACTAGGCCTAGAATATGGGAGGCCCAAAAGCAGGGGAAACGAAGGCCTAAAATCATGGGAAACAGAGAGAACAGGTCAAAGGGGACAAAATGATGGGAAACACTGAACCTGTCAAAAGTGTTTACGAGGAAGAGGTTGTGTGAGGACAGGACAAAAACTGGGTGAAAGGTAGTCTAAGGACAAGAGTGGAAAAGTACCCGAAAAACCATATATGAAATCATATTTAATAAAGCGCATGCGCCAGTATGGCCACCAATAGAAATTGGACATTAATGCAGGTGTTTCTAATCGTGGCGACGTGACAAGGAGGAGCAAAGAGAAAAAGATAACCATGATAACGCTAATTGGTCACCAAGCGAGGAAATTGGACACCAAGGGATGAGAGAAAAGGTATAAGATCTGAGAGAAAACCATTGTAAAATTAGATGCTTAGCTACCATCTCACTTTGTTGAATTGTTCAATAAAGTTACTTCTGAGACCTGAAACTTCGACTCTGAAAGATTTCTTCTGAGACCTGAACCTGATATTGAAGACCTGAACCAGAGACAGAGAATTGGCCACAACATTACCACACCTCGAAACATTGTTCAGATTATGTATTTCAAGACGTTTGTAAAGTTTTTGTCATTAAAACGCTCTTGTATGTAGGACTAATTTCTTACGCATCTAATCCCATGCCTCCGTTGCTAATTCCAAAACGTCATTTCAGAGTTAGTAACGGAGGTTTGAGCCGCTGATAGCAGACTAATGCTGGGTTAGGGTTAGGGTTAGGTAGAGTTAGTAACGGAGGTTTGAGCCGCTGATAGCAGACTAATGCTGGGTTAGGGTTAGGGTTAGGTAGAGTTAGTAACGGAGGTTTGAGCCGCTGATAGCAGACTAATGCTGGGTTAGGGTTAGGGTTAGGTAGAGTTAGTAACGGAGGTTTGCGACGCTGATAGCAGACTAATGCTGGGTTAGGGTTAGGGTTAGGTAGAGTTAGTAACGGAGGTTTGAGCCGCTGATAGCAGACTAATGCTGGGTTAGGGTTAGGGTTAGGTAGAGTTAGTAACGGAGGTTTGAGCCGCTGATAGCAGACTAATGCTGGGGACACACGACTAGCTGACACATTCTCTGACTGTTTTCATCGACTGCAGCAGATTTTAAACACCGACTTTGAACACAGACTGAACGCGCTGAACACGCGTTTGGGCATGATCAGTCATAAGTATCAAATTACATTCATAACCGGCCTTAAAGTGTGTTCCCGGCTTTATGCAGTTATTAATGCAGTTATTAGAGAGAGATGTTTTCTATTATTGACAGATGACAGTAGACTAGCCAAATAAATGAAACCCAAAGCCCTTTTAACAAGTAGGCCTATCAATAATTATTTATTTGTTAAATTATCTGCAATAAAAATCCATGCTGCAGGACTATCCCATTTATTTAGCCTATATTCAGTTTAATTTTCTATTGATTATAGATAGGACTTTATAGTTTATTTATTCAAATTAAACAACATGTTTCTATTGATTGTGAAGCTAGACATTGAAAATTGCAGATCAAGCGCATGGGGCGAAATGCTTTTTCTTGTTATGAATTGTATCCTATTTTCCGTTATTACAGTTGACTACGCGAAGTGATATGGAACTGTAATGCGGTCGAGACCTGCCTGGAACTACTTTAGCCGTGCGTTTCCCTGAAAATAATGCACACCTTAGAACGTTCGTCAACCAATCAGATTCAAGCATTCAACGGCCCTGTAGTATAAGATAGTATATAAATTGTGAACTATATTAGTTGGGTGCTACAAATTTTAAGTAATAAGCTGTTGATTGTTCTGAAAATAAGAGTAGTTTAGTTATATATTTTTAAACAATTCTCATCATTGTGAAGTAACATTGAGTGTTTCCATTTTTCAGGAGAGTCCCACATCGACTTACCAAACAGAACTATGGTTTGGGAATTATCACCTTGTTTCCCTCACTCAGAGATCCCCAAGGGAGGACTGGATATGTAAGTCATAATGTGAGATTAGAACATTCAGTATTTTTGTGATCATTTAGAAATGTCTTTCTAAGAAGTTGTCATTTTCGATGGAGGGTTACAATTTTGAGTTTTAATTTGTGTCATTTCATAAGGAACATTTTTATGATGGCCAAAAAAACACTGGGTTCTTGTCATGGCGCCTCAAAACAGTACAACGGGGGACAAAACCTTCTGCAAATAAGGATGATCCAAAAACAGAGGAAAAGGGAGGCCCTTTGCTTGACAGACAGCTGTGTCACCGTGAAGATCAGCTAGATAATGACCAAAGTTTAGAGGCTATCTCCTTGATGAATCATACAAGTGACCGTGATGTCATCATGCAGAAGATGAGGACCACGTTTGAATACAGACAGCACCTTATCCATGATCCAGAGAAATCCACCACCATTCTCTCAGTTTTTCCTCGATTCCTGGATACTAAAGGATTGGTATGGATTTTGTCTTTCCTTTTTTTTTGACCAAATTGAAATGCTAGTTTCAGAGAATTGTCAAATAGTCTGCTTTGTTGAAAACACATTTAGCTTGTTAAGAAATGTAATATTTTATGGTAATTTCTTTACATGTTTTCTGCAAACTGCTTCAGATTCTTCAGGACTTCACGCTCCTCTTTGGGTCAGAATCTGCTTCCAGACTTTTTGAAAGGTGGCCAACTGTCTTCAAAGCAAAGGTTATCAGGCTAGCAGAAACCTTGACTTCCACTCCACTGCTGAAAAGATTACTGTCATCTGCCAAAGAGAAAAGGGAGGAACAGGATTCCCCAGGTAGAGTTGTACAGAACTAACTTGCAATGGTTTAAAATCTGCTTAACTTAGTTATTGTAGTGTAGACATTTAACATATGTTTTGTGTTTTTCAGAATGGGACAGTGACCTATCATCCTTCCTTCTACTTCTGTATCTCGTCACCCCAGGCTTCAGGAAGAAGAAAAAACCCACAAGATCAGTATTTCTCAGGCTGTTGATCACGTGGTGGTATTTCAAAAAGTAGGTTATTGGTGACAAAATACAAGGGCTATAAGCGTTATACTTAAATTTGCGCCGTTAATTTCTCCATCTTATAATTCACTATTAGATGAACTGTAAATGGGGGTAAATATAGTAAGTTATCTAAATGTAAATGATCTAAACCAGAGATGTTCACAAGTCTTTAAGCTGAAGTCCGAGTCGAGTCTCAAGTCATTTCATGGCTTACAAAAAAAAAAAAAAAAATGTCATGCTTAAAAATCACCTTTAACAGCTAGTTGGTGCATATACTGTTTTCTTCTGGAGTGTCTCTTGTTCTGTACAATGTTCAATCAAGCTAAAAAGACTAAAATTTATGCTAACTGATAGGGGTGTGACGAGATCTCGTGTTACGAGATCTCGCGAGATTAAAACGCGACGAGATTTCTCGTCGAGGTGAAACTTTAGGCTTGTTTGAGATGCGACTTGCCTCGCCTGAAATGTATGCGAGAGTAGGCGGCTGCAGTGAGAGGAGGAGTGAAAAAAGAGCAGGCAAGCCGGACAGTTCGCTCTTCACGCAGTGGATCTGACACCTGTGAGATCAAAGATGGATATCGCGGGATTCACGGGATTCACGCTCGTGCAGAGTGTTGCTAATAAACTGGATGGAATTTAAGTTCTGTTGCTTTTATATGAAAATAAATATAATGAACAAGACACCCATAAGTAGCCTACTTATTTAATTCCATTCCAAATACATGTTTATCAATCTTTTTTTTCTTTAATACAGACATGTGTTTTTATTTTATTTTTTTATTATAAAAATTACATTGCATAACCCATAGAGATCGCACTGTCAGATAGTTTGGGAATATTCACACATAACGTATACACATAAAACATGATATCAGAGTTTTAAAATCAAACATTTTAAAAGAGAACAATACATCACGGTTGTTTAAACCAATGATCATTAAGCTGTGTCGTCAGTAAGTCGTTTCCCATCATGCTTTTGATCAGCGCAGTCAGTGGAGAGCAACTGCGCTCGACTGCAGAATCCGACACGTGCGGCTTGCGCTCGCGAGAGTTTTTTGACATACGTCAGCATGACATCAGAGCAAGGCGGACCGCACTCGGACACATTTCTAACCGGCATGCATCTCGCGCTGATCACCGGTGATCGATTCTGCGCAGATTTTGCTCATCTCAAACAAGCCTATTGTCTCGTGAGTTGTTGTGATGTCAGTGATGGAGCGTGAGGGTGAAATTAGTATTGAAGATGCCCCTGCCACTTTTAAATCATTTGTGTGCTGGGCCAATCACACACACACTCCGCGTACACACACACACACTCACTGTCCCTCGCTCACTCACTCACTCACTCGCGCACACACACACACGCTCACTCACTGTTGCTCGCACTCTCACTCACTCGCGCACACTCACTCTCGCTCGCATTCAACCCGTCGTGGAGGACCGTTAAAATTAAACATGCTAGTCTTTCTGTCGTGATGTCCTGAAGCATCGCAGACGCGTAGGTTATCGCCCACTATGACACACTATACGAAATGAAACGATCGAATCTTGCGTCCCGACGCCCGTTGTCCGAATCTCCACGAAACGGATCGTGCCAAAATCGTGCTAAAATAGTGTAATCTGAACCAGGCAGGTAATAAACATTTGACCTATCATGCAAATAACCTATTAAAGCACTAAGACATGGGAACAGTATAGCTAACATTCACATATCCGACATCGCAATATTAAACAATGTTCTCTTACGAGAGGTCTCTCGTACTGCGTAAGATATCTTACGCTAGGGGAAAATCCTTTTTCCGCGAGATATTGAAGCCAAAAATTATCCTTAATTTTGTAATAATGCAAAACACGTTGCGGCAGCATGCAGACATAGGCGAGACAGCTCGCGCGCCTATTGGCTGCTCTGCGGCAACTGCAGCAGCCTATCGAGCGAGGCCTGGCGTGACGCCAGACCCAATCAGGGCACTTCGCGCCCGCTGCGTCACGTCCCGCCGAAATGGGCGTGGTCTAGGCCTATAAATACCGCTCGCAGGCAGCTATTATCTGATTTTTCATCCTTCAAGCGAAGCACACGCATCGCTGGAGCCGGAGAAGAAGCCGCGCCGTCTGAGAGAGAGCACCTTCAGCGGGACGAGTCACTGAAGTCGCTGGCCGCGCCGCCTTCCTGCCTTCCTGCTGCGCTTTCCGGCGCTTATATCCTTTCCTTATTACACTGTACTTTTGTGTGTGTGTGTCGCCGCGACACACATTCTAAAAGAGCTAGCGTCTTTTTAAAGATGCCTTCCTGCGGCTCGTGCAGAGCCACACTCAGCGACGGGGACCGCCACGTGGTTTGCGTTTCCTGCCTGGGTGAGGAACATGCAGTTCTCGCGCTCGCTGACGGCGGCTGCCCTCACTGCGAGCTGATGGCAATGGCGACTCTGAGGACTCGCCTAGCCTTCTTCACCGAGACTGCTCCCCTGCCCGCTGCAGCGTCGCGCCGTAAAAAGCGCCGTGCCCAGCGGGCCCCGGAACCCTCCCTCAGCCGCCAAAGCTCGCCGGTTCGCCCGCTTGCTTCCCCGGCTTCGTCAGCCTCGCTTCCTGACGGACAGCGGCCGCCGTCTGCCGCCGCTTCCGTTGACATCGTGGATGAGGAAGCCCTGCTGGGAGAGGATGATTCCTGCTCTATCCTGGCGTCAGGCAGTGAGGATTGGGCGGGCTCTGAGGACCCCAAGCCCCCTGCCCGCACGTCGTCAGGCAAGAGAGCGTCCATCGAGACGGAGCTCATGCGAGTACTCGCACAGGCCGCGGCGAGCCTCGGCCTCGAGTGGTCTTCGCCTGAGCAGCCCGCTCACAACCGGCTGGATGGATTTTTCCTGCCTGGGGAGCGCGCTTCGCCTGCGTCCAGACCGGCGCCTTTTCTTCCTGAGTTACACGAAGAAGTCGCCAAGTCCTGGAACGCCCCCTATTCGGCTAGAGTGCGTCCTGCTGTTTCTTTGGCATTCTCCGCTGTTGACGATGCCAAGAACAAAGGATACCTTTCGCTGCCGCCGGTCGAAGAGGCGATAGCGGCCCACTTATGCCCGCCCTCCGCTGGACGGCGTGCTAAGTCGGCCCTACCCTCTAAAGCTTGCCGCACGACGTCAAGCCTGCTCCGCCGCGCTTTCTCCGCCGCCGGGCAAGCTGCGTCAGCGCTGCACACCATGGCAACGCTTCAGATCTTCCAGGCCGATCTCCTCCGTAAGCTGGATGAGGAAGGACCTGACGCGATCTGCGTGCCGGACTTAAGGAGTGCCACGGACCTCGCTCTCCGTGCTACTAAGTCTGCAGCGCAAGCCATTGGACGGAATATGGCCTTCTCTCACCGTGACTGAGAGACATCTTTGGCTGACGCTCTCGGAAATGGCCGAGTCTGAGCGCACCGCGTTCCTCGACGCCCCGCTTTCCGCCACAGGCCTCTTTGGATCCTCCGTCAAGGATTTCACGGAGAGATTCGCAGAGGTACAGAAAGCGTCACAGGCTATGAAGCACTTCCTCCCGAAGCGCTCCAGCTCTGCAGCAGGCCGTGCGAAACCGTCTGCTCAGAGCTCACAGCCACAGCCACCGTCCACTGCCTCCACTTCACAGCGCCGCCAGGCCCGAAGCGCGAGACCGCGCTCCCGCTCATCCGGTCGCCGCCCCGCTGTACGTGGCTCGCGACCTAGGATTACGGTGAAGCCCGAGGCCCCGGAGTCGTCCTAGCACAGCTAGGAAAACGACGGTGTTTAAGTCCCGCTGCGGCCAGACTCACACCAAAGCTATTCGCTCGTCCAGTTCCAGCAAATGTGACTGTTCCAGTGTTTTCTGCAGCCAACAAGTCGGTTCTGTCACCCGCTTGCCTGCACACAAATGCCGTTTTCACGGCTACCCAGATAAATCCCCAAAAGAGTGTATTTTCTGGTGTCCCGGCCACGGCCGATGGTGTTTCATGTGTAGTAAGAATGCCCACTGCCCAGTGCCCATCCCTACACACAAGCACAGCCTGTCACACAGGGCTCGCGCACATAAAACCGACTCCGATCGGTTGCGCTTCAAACATGGTGAATGTGCCCACTACCCAGTGCCCACTAACACCGCGTTATGCATGTCTCACGGTTTCTGTAAAAACGAAACCAACGTGCACTCGCTTCACGCAAGCGAACGATGCTTTCGGTGTGATAAATGTGCCCGCTGTCCCGCGCCCACATCCACACATAGACATGACAGTTCCCACGGGAACCGCCCAGCCCTCCCCCTCGCGGCTGACCACCGCAGAGGAGTCGAGCGCGGGCAATCTGCCCGCTGTTATCAGCGCGCCCCATGCCTCAAATGTCACGAGCGCGATGCTTGTGTTGCAGCACGCCGAAGCTTCTCCATCGCTGAGCGAGCGGAGCGCGCTTCGTATTCAACCCCTAGCTATCCATGCAGACGCGTGGGCAAAGCTGCCCGGGGTTTCGAAGTGGGTGCTGAACATTATAAAAAGAGGCTATTCGCTGCAGTTTCGCCGACGCCCTCGCCGCTATGTGGCGCGCGTCGAGACCACGGTAAAAACAGAAGTAGCACATTTACTTCGAGCCGAAGTGGCGAAACTATTGAGCAAAGGGGCCATAGAGCCCCTCTCTCAAGTCCAGAGCGAAGGAGGGCTATACAGCAGATACTTCCTGGTACCGAAAAAAGACGGGGGTCTCAGACCCATACTAGATCTAAGGCAACTGAACAAAGTGCTTGTGAAGCGACAGTTCAGGATGCTCACGACCAGACAAATCCTTGTGCAGATTCGCCAAGGAGATTGGTTTGTGTCAATAGATCTGAAAGACGCGTATTTTCAAATACAGATAGCGTCACGTCACAGGCGATATTTGAGATTCGCCTTCGAGGGCCAGGCATATCAGTACACAGTCCTGCCATTCGGTTTGTCCCTGGCACCCCGTACAGTTACGAAGTGCATGGACGCGGCGCTCGCACCCCTCAGAATGAGAGGCATGCGAGTGCTGAACTATTTGGATGATTGGCTGATTCTAGCGCAATCTCGCGCAGTGCTCATAGAACACACGACCATTTTACTCGATCACCTCGAGGATTTGGGTCTCAGTGTCAATTGGGCGAAGAGCTCTCTGTTACCCAGTCAGAAGATATCTTTCCTGGGCACAGAATTGGACTCGCTGTCCATGGTAGCGCGACTATCGCCACAGCGCGCGGTAGACATTCAACGCACAGCGAACGCGTTTCGCTGCGGCGCGTCTGTCCCGCTCAAGAAATTTCAGAAGATGCTAGGTCTCATGGCCTCAGCATCGTCAGTGCTCCAGCTGGGCCTGCTCCGCATGCGCCCGCTGCAGTTTTGGCTGAAAGCGCGAGTCCCACGCAGAGCGTGGGCATCCGGTTCGCTTCGCCTCAGGGTCAATCAGAAGTGCGTCACAGCTCTGAAACCTTGGAGAGCGAACGACTGGTACCAATCAGGTGTAAGCCTGGGGACTTCCTCGAGGGTGAAAGTGGTGTCTACGGACGCGTCCACCTCGGGATGGGGAGCGCTGCTCGAGGGCAGACCGTTCTTCGGCCAGTGGTCGGAACGGGAGAAGCTCCTGCACATAAACTGCCTCGAAATGCTGGCAGTAGACAACGCTAGTGGTGCAACGGATCATCATTGATCCGTGATCCGTTCGGATCAATATCTTCGGTTCGGCACACACGTGATCCGCGGATTGATTTATGAAAAAAAAAAGTTGTGCGCATGTTCAGTCCACACACAGCGTGGTCATAGCGAGCGGAGGAACGGAGGAGCTTGAACGCCCCGCTTCATTTAAAGCATTTTGGCTTCCCTGTCAAATATAATGATGAAGGAAAAGAGGTTAGTGGATAAAACCGTGACGGTGTGTAGGCACTGTGGAAACTAGGAATCTGTAGCCCCGCCTTAGCTTTGAACACGCGTCTATTTCGCTTCAAATGCTCGCTTTATCATTATACGCGCGCGGCACGTCTTTATTCGCTTTGGACGCGCGAATGGATTCAAACTGTTCAAGCATAGAACTAGACGCAAATTTGACGCTCTATTCGCGTTTGGTGTGAACGCAGCAAAATGAACAGGCTGCGTTGTCAAGATTGCAATGCTGGATTGTGTGTGTGTGTGTGTCAGAGAGAGAGAGAGAGGCACGGGCGCGATCGAACAGTGGAAACATAAAAACATACTCCGTCATTTTGTACAGGACATCATTAAAACTGCAAAAAGTGTTTAGCCTAATTATATTTGTGTAAAACACAAAATCGTGCTTTTGTCAAACTTTAAACTTGTCAAACTGTAACCTACAACTGACACCCAACCAAAATCACACACACACTGTTTAAAAGCAAATATTATCTCATCTTTTGGACATTCATCATATTGCATTGGTTTTCATTTCTTGTCCTAAAACAGAGCACTAATCGAACACTAATACTAATAGAAAATCAAATGTGTTTTTAATGGTAGTATTATTTTATACAGAAATAAATTATTTATAATTCAGATGAGAATAAAGTTAAAGTTAATTAAAATTTTAAGGAAACAAGTATATTGATCTGAAATATAGCAAATTAATTTTAAATTCATTCAGGTACAATTACCAAACATATCTCAAGGCCTTTTGAATAAAGGGTGGCAGTCTTTCATTATCAACTGTTGTTGTGCTGTATTCAAGAATAAAATAAAAATATCGGATTGATATCGGTATCGGCAACTAGCCAAAGCTGCGGCATCGGTATCATATCGGAAGTGAAAAAGTGGTATCGGGACATCCCTATGGCCACGCATTTGAAGCGACATCACCCCGGTGTTTCACTGACATGAGTGAAAACGAAGGCTGCTCAACGTTTCACAATCAGACCGGGCTAAAGCCATCACAAACGCTATCAGTGTGTTTATAGGTGCAGACATGAGGCCATATTCGGTTGTGCAAAACGAGGGCTTTAAACACATGCTGAAAGTGCTTGAGCCACGTTACGACATCCCGTTGCTGTTGATTTTATATATTTTTATTTAATAATTTAAAAGTGTTAATAAACAAAAAGACAAAACTTATAAGTATAAATAACTTATAACATAAAAGGCTTATGTTTATTTGTATTGTCTTTTTTTTTTTTTGCTGATCCGAAAAATGATCCGATCCGTGACTCTGATCCGAGAAACGATCCGAACCGTGAGTTTTTTGATCCGTTGCACCCCTAGACAACGCGCTGACGCGTTTTTGTCCCCAGATAAAAGGACGCCACGTCTTGGTCCGTTCGGACAACATGTCTGTGGTGTCCTACATAAATCGCCAGGGCGGCCTCAGGTCCAAGAACCTGTACAGGCTGGCAGAACGCCTCCTGGTATGGGCTCAGTGCAACCTGCGCTCGCTCAGAGCAGCGCACGTGCCAGGGATCCTGAATATAGGACCGGACAGACTGTCCAGGAACAATGTTCCGGCAGGCGAGTGGTCTCTACACCCACAGACAGTCCAACTGCTGTGGAAGAAATTCGGCAGAGCGGAAGTAGACCTGTTTGCGTCTCAAGAAAACGCTCACTGTCAGGAATTTTTCTCCAAGAGCAGGAGCGCGCTGGCCCATGTGTGGCCCCGCCGCCCGCTCTATGCTTTTCCCCCCGTCTCTCTCCTGCCTCAGGTGATAGAACGGATCAGGGAAGAAGGATGCTCAGTACTGCTGGTGGCACCGTTCTGGAAAAACCAACCTTGGTTCCCAGTCGTGATGCAGTTAGCAAGTACTGCCCCGTGGCCAGTACCAGTGAGGAGAGACCTCCTCTCACAGGCCCACGGTTCGATCTGGCATCCTCACCCGGAACTATGGTCCCTTCATGTCTGGGCCATCAACGGGTACATGTTGGACTCCCTAAAGGAGTATTAAACACGATCACGCAGGCTAGAGCCCCGTCTACGAGACGACTCTATTCCTCGAAATGGTCAGTGTTTTCGGGCTGGTGCACAGCCCGTGGTGTGTCACCCACAGACTGTGGTGTGGCGGAGGTGCTTTCCTTCCTACAAGAGCTGTTGGATGGGGGCAGGGCCCCCTCCACGCTCAAAGTTTATGTGGCGGCTATAGCAGCGTTCTCAGAAACAACGCTTGGTCAGTCAATAGGAAGGAACGATTTAGTCATCCGCTTCCTTAGAGGGGCTAAGAGACTGAATCCTCCCAGACCTCCCTCAGTCCCCGTATGGGACCTTTCTACGGTTCTGGAAGCCATTAAAGGTGCGCCATTTGAGCCTTTACAGTCAATCGATTTGAAACACCTGTCTTTCAAGACTGTGTTTCTGCTGGCTCTCGCTTCAGTGAAGCGCATAGGGGACCTACACGCGCTCTCTGTGAGCGCGGCGTGCATGGAGTTTGGGCCTAATGACTCAAAAGTTATACTCAAACCTAAGCACGGTTATGTTCCAAAATCCCTCAACACACCGTTTAGGGCGCAGGTTATCTCCCTGTCAGCCCTACCGGTCCCTGATGAGGAAAGAGACGCGAGCCTCCTTTGCCCAGTCAGGGCATTACGAGCTTATGTGTCTCGCTCGTCTGGTTTCAGACAGACGGAGCAGCTCTTTGTTTCGTTTAGCGGACATTCTAAGGGACTAGCCGCGTCGAAACAGAGCCTATCCAGATGGATAGTTGATGCTATAGCGCTGGCATACGCCTCCAAGGGCATGCAGTGCCCGTTGGGTGTCAGAGCGCACTCCACGAGAGGCATGGCCTCTTCGTGGGCCTGGTCAAGTGGGATTGCCTTGCAAGACATTTGTATGGCGGCAGGCTGGGCCTCCCCGTCTACATTTATAAGGTTTTATAACCTAGAGGTTCCCGCCCTGCAGGCCAGGCTGCTGTCGGTCTAAGTTTACCAGTATTGTCTGACCTGATGCGATCAGCTCAGAATGCTGCGTCTACTGAGCACAGCTCAATGTTCGACAGTAAAAAAGTAGCAGCACGAGATGTGCCTGGGCAAACTGTGTAAGACCCACATTCCCCCATCAGTTCAGGCCGTACCCCGCCCTGTCTGTATGATGAAATTCGCGTCTCAGCGACGCTGCCATATGTGGAAGAGTGCGGCTTCGCCCCTCCCTCTTCCCGGACTCCCTGGGAGTTCCCTGAGTGATTGTGCACTATATGTAC
This sequence comes from Leuciscus leuciscus, assembly GCF_965113295.1. NCBI lineage: Eukaryota > Metazoa > Chordata > Actinopteri > Cypriniformes > Leuciscidae > Leuciscus > Leuciscus leuciscus. Next base: position 1,479,738 of record NW_028118546.1, read on the forward strand.
CCCGGGTTTTCACCTTTGGGTCTTTGGTGTCAGATCTCAGCATGCACAGCGTTTTGCATTGGGTCCCCTAGCGTAAGATATCTTACGCAGTACGAGAGACCTCTCGTAAGAGAACGTACTCGGTTACTAACGTAACCTCGGTTCTCTCTAGAAGAGGGAACGAGTACTGCGTATCTTGCCGTGCATGCACACGCTCTGGTTGCTTCGATGATGAAAAACCAGATAATAGCTGCCTGCGAGCGGTATTTATAGGCCTAGACCACGCCCATTTCGGCAGGACGTGACGCAGCGGGCGCGAAGTGCCCTGATTGGGTCTGGCGTCACGCCAGGCCTCGCTCGATAGGCTGCTGTAGTTGCCGCAGAGCAGCCAATAGGCGCGCGAGCTGTCTCGCCTATGTCTGCATGCTGCCGCAACGCGTTTTTTTGCATTATTACAAAATTAAGGATAATTTTTGGCTTCAATATCTCGCGGAAAAAGGATTTTCCCCTAGCGTAAGATATCTTACGCAGTACTCGTTCCCTCTTCTAGAGAGAACCGAGGTTACGTTAGTAACCGAGTACGTTATCGCACATCGCAGCTTTTCCTCATATCGTGCAGCCCTGGCCAAAGGTCTCAACTGCTGCCAGAAATCGTCGACATGCTTATATTCTTGAAAAAGAACATTACCATAATCTTAGGCTGTTCTGTGTAGTTCATTTATCTCTTTTTCATGCTTGAAGAAAAAAATGTGTTTCTGTTTGAACTTGTAGTTTTGAGAAAGCAGTACTTTGATTATGGATACACACTTACGGTTTGCATTTAAAGTGTTATTTCAGTTATTTATATTTATTTTATTTATACTGTTTTATTTTTTTATGTTCGATTTGTGGAAAGGAGTTAGAGTTCTCATGTGCAATCGTACAGGGGAGAAGCCAGACGGTAGAGTTTATAGCAAAACATTTTGCAGTGTTTGCATGTCCTTTACTGCATAGAATTAATTAAAATAGAAGTAAAATAACATTCATTACAAGTTGATTTCAAAATGCACCTAAATTGTTTTGCATTTTGTGATTTTCAGTTGAATAAAAGACTATTTTCCATTCATATATTTCATCATTGAGGATTTCTTAAAAATTGTGTAAAAATCTCGTCTTGTCTCGTTCTCGTGAACCCAATCTCGTCTCGTGGAGTAAGCGTCTCGTCACACCCCTACTAACTTATAAACCTGCACTTGTTTGTCATTACTATTAATCAAATTTGTGTTTTTGTTTGTTTGTTTTCTTCATTCAGGCATGCCGGAGTATACAGGAACATCTTGAGGCGGAAGAGAATCGTCAACCATACATTCTTGCCACAGGGAGCAGCAAGGAAACTATCAGTCAGTTCTTCATTGTGGTTGATAAAAAGCTCATCCCCTGTCAAGAATCCTCTTCACTTGCAGCAATTGATGAACTCTTCAAGGTCCATTTTGTTTTCAGCATCAGTTATGATCTTCCACTCAAAAATATGTACACTTTTCTCCAGACTACAATCTACGGAATTGATGTTGGCACCACAAGTGAGAGCCCAAGGGTAAAGGAGCTCAGAGCGAAGTTATTGAATGATGTTTAGATGCTACATCTGTAAAACGCTGCTTGCTTCAACAGTAAAATTAATTCGGCACCTTAAACTTGTACATGGTTTGTATCCTGGCAAGAAATTTGAGCTGGTTTGTGCTCAGGATGGTTGTTGCTTGCAATTTAAAAGTTATGCAGGTTTTAAAAAACATTTAACTAGATTTCATTTTAGTGGTGTAGCATCAAACAGTGAGAATGTATCACTACAAAATCAACAAGCTCCAAATCCCGGTGAAGCAGCATCACTTGTTGTGTCTAACACAGAGCAAAGTTCAGATAATGATGCAAGTTTGCATGAATGTTCTTCTGTTTCAAGGGATTGTTCCAAAGAAATGTGTGCATCCATAATAGCTAAATTGCAGGGTAACGGTGTTGCAAACAGTGTTATTATGTCAGTTGTTGAAAGCATGGAGGATTTTGTCACTGATTTCCATACAAGTTTAAGGGAAAACATTTTAAATGTTGTGCCTGTTGACAGCACAAGTAGAAGTTCAGTTGAAGATGTTTTTAATAGTTTTCATAATCCATTCTCCGATTTTAATACCGATACAAAATGGAGAAAATATTTCAGTGAGAAATGGGGGGTTGTTGAACCTGCTGAAATACACTTAGGTGTCAGATACGCAGTAGCGTACCGTGGGGTTTCAGTCAGGGCCTTCAGTAACGATCTAATGGATTCGTACCCAGAACCTCTGACATGCTTGTCAAAAGTTCTACCACTAGACTATCACCGTACATGAAAGTTATTCAGTATCAATGCATTTAGTCACGTGGAAATTCTCGGCACTAACAATATTAGTAGATCTAGAATGACAAATGTACCCAAAATGACCCAATGTACTAATGAAATTGATTTCTGGACATCGTAATGTTATTTTTCCTGAAAATTGTTATTGTACACAAACATGTATTGTATCAGCCCACCCACTCGATGACATCAGCGCGGGCTAGCCGTCGACACATTGCTGGGCCTCTGGGGCGTTCTGTCATACGGTTCACAATTTGATTGGCTGATAAAACACGTCAGTCAAAGTTATGATCAAATGGAAAATGGCAGCTTCAACGGAAGGCTAGCTATACAACTAGTGCTGGTCCACGGAGCTGCGTTTAGATGACATATGGAAAATCCAGCTCAGACTCACAAAAAAATAACCATATTCTTTCTGGAAATATAATCGTAACGTACTGATAGACATTAATTGAATTTAGACATGTTCAGACACACATTAATTTAATTATAGAATTTTTTTATTTTTTTTATTTTGACAGGGCCAGCAGAGAAGGCCCTGCTGGCTCTGACGGCACACCACTGCAGATACGATACAAGAAAGAATAAGATCTCTGGAATGTATGAACAGATTCCAGTAAATGACACTTTCATATATATCCCTCTTCTGAAGACTCTTGAATTCATTTTTAGGAATAATGAGGTGTGTAATCTTATTCAAGAGAAACGGCAAAGTGACACGTATCGAGATTTGTGTGACGGTCAGTATTACAAAAACCATCCTTTGTACTCCATCCATAGCAATGCCCTTCAGATCCAAATTTACTACGATGATTTCGAAACGGCAAACCCATTAGGATCTCAACATGGGATTCATAAACTTGGCTGTTTATATTTTGTGCTTCGTAACCTGCCAGCACACATAAATTCTTCCTTAATGAACATGCATCTAATTTCTTTGTTCCATTCTGAGGATGGAAAAAACTATGGCATGGACAAAATACTTGGCTCATTGGTTGATGATGTGAAAATACTTGAGCAGGAGGGAATGAAGGTGTCATTTTCTGAGGAGCCCATCTTTGGTACTATTGTGCAATTTACCGGCGATAACCTTGGTCTAAATGGTATTCTTGGTTACGTTGAATCTTTTTCTGCGAAACATTACTGCAGACACTGCCTCACTGACAAGGTGTTAGCACAGGAAGTATTTAGTGAGGATGATCCGCGGGTGATATTGCGTAGCAGAAACCTAAATGAGGAACATTATAAGTATCTAGCTGACAACCCTAATGAAAACTCCTGTTATGGTATTAAAAGAAATTCTGTACTCAATACCTTGACTTACTTTAATGTATCAGAGAACTTTGTGCTGGATATTATGCATGATATCCTGGAGGGAGTTGCACAGTATGAAGTGAAACTGCTTTTTGAATACATGAGTTGCAATCTAATTTCTTGCGATTGCATTCCTCAAAGATTGTATGCCTTCAACTATGGCTATTTGGACAAAAATAATCGCCCAACCAAGGTTAACCTTCAACAAGCTGGAAACAGCATTGGACTCAACGCAAGTCAGACATTGTGTCTAGTGATGCACCGATGTGAAAATTGTGTCCGATACCGATAACCGATATTAATATTGCTGTTATGGCCGATACCGATATTTACCGATGTCGATATCTCTGTATAGAAAACAAATTTTAATGATTATCAAATAAAGAGCTATTTCCCAAAGCACTTTTTTTTTTTTTTTTTTTTTTTTTTTTACTTTAGAAATGACTGATATTGGGCACCTTTATCTGTGTGCAAAATATGTCACATACGACACACATGCATTATACTGCATTGCATATACAGTAATGTGTGCTGGTCAACTTGTCTAAAATTAAGAAACCCTTAGAAAACAGTAAAAACAACAACAACAAAAAAACAGGAACATTGTGTAAAATTAAGATAGGCTACTTTATTTATTATTCCAATATCCAAATATGATACTAAAAAATACCACAGGGAAAAGGGCTTCTATTTGTGACGTGCTGTCTGTTTGAACATTGCACATTTTAAACAGGACACTCATTAACTGAATAAATGTTAGCCAATACAAACATATAGAAAACAGTTGACAATGAATAGACAGGAGTCCAATAATAGCATAACGAATCATTCTAAAAATAATAACAAGTAGCCTAGGCTATAAGACGAATCCGACATGGGCTGTGTTAACAGTAAAACGTCCGTCATTTAACGAATTTTAAAAACACGGATGGATAATACAAAATACTTTCTGATATTTTGACAGAAAAAAAACAAGCAAGAACAAAATTTAAACTTAGCCCGTCAATTTTTCATTTTACAATTATCTTCTCTCTCTGTGTGTGCGCGCGTCCGTGTTTGTGAGAGAGAGAGCTCGCGCAGCACTGATACAACGGTAGCCTACTTTTTAATCCATAAGTAACGAACGCGCTAGTTTTCATACAAAATAAATATGTAACATAATTAGGTAGGCTACTTTAGTTATTATTAATACAATAACGTAACACATGAAGGCTACGTTTCTCAACACTGAGAATGAATCAATAAACGCCTGTTTCTCCACTCGCGCTTATCAGTAATCCACAAATCACACGTGCTGTCACTTTTGAGAAAAATCTAATTCGAACGGGTATGAAATATCAAGCAATATATTCAAATATCTACGAGTCAAAAAACGATCAGTCAAAAATGTGTCATGAAGAGGAAAAAAACATAAGTCGCACTGGACTGCGTTAACAATGTTACGGACGGGACAGTTGACGTGAGCGCTCTGAGAGCGCCACTAAGACTGCTTTAAAACTTTCACAGAGACCTCAAACAGAAAGCACAAAAAGCCTGTCTTTAAATTTAATTTCGTTTTGTATTAATTGTATCTTAATTTTGATAAATGTTTCATCAACCATTTGCCTGGATTGAATTAAATAAGAAGTAAATATAGTAGAAAATATTTAATCAGGACACGGAGGCGAGGGCGCGTGAACCTGGAGCACGTCTCATAAATGAACCGAAATCTACCTGCCTCACAGACCGGACATATATAGAAAGCTTGAAATGTCTATTTTTAAACAGAACAATTCAAAACGAAAGAAAACAGACTGTTCTCTGCTTATGTCATCTGTATGAAATGTGTATTTATCTCCGGCACATTCACTACTGCTAAGATCGAGTCAGCATCGTCAACTTCATCTTCAACTTCACACGTCAAATATCGGCCTGTTCACATCGACCATATTTTGACATCGGAACGATACCGATGTGTAAAAAAATGACCATATCGGCCGATATTATATCGGCGGCCGATATATCGTGCACCACTAATTGTGTCTCATTAGGAACATCCCTCTCATATTTGGAGATGTAGTCCCAGAAGGGGATAAGCACTGGCATTTGATGTTGCTCCTCTTACATATTGTTAACATTATATTTTCTCCTTGCATCTCTGAAGGAATGACAATATTTTTGAAGCATCTGATAGTGGAGCATCATCGATTGTTCAAGGAGTTGTACCCTTCTAGGAATCTGATTCCAAAGCACCACCTTATGATTCACTACCCTGATTGGATCAGGCAAATTGGCCCATTAATTCATGTATGGACTATGAGGTATGAAGCAAAACACAGGTTTTTTAAGAAAAATCTAAAAAATTTCAAAAACCTGACCAAATCACTTGTCAAAAAACACCAGCTAGCCATTGCCTATCACTGGGAGCACTGTACTATCAAAGGTATTGAGTCTGGCCCTGTTTCAAAAGAATTGTTGTCCGACCTTGAAAACGGTGATTTTATTTCTGAGCAGCTCCACATTGGTCTCTCAAGTGAATTAACGGTCACACCGTGGGTTAAGTGTCATGGTACGGAGTATCGTACTGGTCTTGTTGTGTGCTTAGACTTGGTTGATGATGCACCTGTCTTTGGAAAAATTGTTAACATTTTTATTATGGATGGAATTTTTTTTTTGCCATCATGTATGGAATCAGAGTTTGTTGAACATCTTCATGCTTTCAGTGTTTTTGCACAAGAGAACAGTCTTGTGCTCAAAAAACCTGACGAATTGTTTTACCACAAGCCGTTTGATTTACAAATGTCCTATGGAAATGACAGTCTATTTTACATCGTTTTGGACTGTTATTTGTAAAAAAAAAAAAATGTATTCATGTAATTTAAAGTACTGGCTAGATGTATTGGTGCTCTGTGCTGGAATAAAGTTTTGAAAGAGTAATACAGAGTGATGTGTTTATTTCAAAGTGAATTTATTCTTTTCAGATTAAATAATTGTTAGTTTATTTTACAGTTCTTTAAAGTAGGTAATGCAAAACCCTAATAAGAAAAACTGGTAACTCCTTTAGTGTTGTTTTTTATTTGTAAATAGGTGTTCCATCAACACCAGGATGGTGTAAAATTTGACTCCTATAAGGTTGAGAAGATTGTCATTTCCATTTTTTTAAAGTGTTAGGTCAACACCAGAACAGTGTAGAAGTTTAACTCTGCCAGTGTTTGCTACAAAGCTGCACCCAGCTCTGTAACAGTGTTGTTGTTCTCTGCATTGGTGTTAAAATTTTACTCTCTTAGTGTTCATATTGTTACACTGTGTCGGTGTTGCGAGAGGCAACACTTTTGAAAGTGTTGAACTAACACTTTGTGGGTGGTTCCCATATATACACTTTCAAAGTGTTGAAATGAACTCTATTGGTGTTGATTTACGGATTTCAAATTTACTGTGATCAAATTATGTACTACATATTACAGCATTGTTTCAATACAAGACATACCAATGGACTCGCGCACCTTTCTGTCTTCTTTGGGCACCAGATGTTCCTTCCTCACCCGAAACAAAGGACTTATTCGATTAGCTTGCGTTGATATAGGACTGGTCTTCCTTCTCCGCTGTAAAACAAGAAAGTCTCGACTTACTCTATGTGCAATAACTATTGTTCTTGAAACATAAATTAAGACAGTTATAAATAAGTTAATTTACCATACGATTCAGGAGAGAACATTTGAGGAGTAAATACTGATTGCAATATTCTAAAAAATAAATAAGCAAACTTAAGAACAATTCAAATTCCCTAACATAGGGGTTTATATAAACTGATATTCTAATATAAGTAAGAAGAATTTAATAGCAGGGACTGTATAAATTTTCTTTAAGGATTTACAAAATAAAGAAAAGTCATTTTTTAATGCATTCACATTTGGAAGAGATTTTGTGAAACGACATTTGTGGATATAGAATTTAACAAACAGTATAATATTATTTATCAAATATTCAACTTTTTTATTTTTCATTAAAAGTCCATATTTGATCCCATTCCAGGAAAAAAAATCAGATCGTGACGTAACTCTTTGATAGCGAGAAAGTTAACCTGCGCATGCGCGGCCCCGCCCACTAAATCCAGCGGGGTGAAGCTGGAGCTCCAGCGAGGGGAGGGGAGGAGCTGGAGCTCTAGCTCCTCCCATTTGGCACTGCAGAGTACATATATATATATACAGTACCAGTCAAAAGTTTGGAAATGTTACTATTTAATGTTTTTGAAAGAAGTCTCTTATGCTCATCAAGCCTGCAGTTAAAAAAAAAAAACTGTAATATGAAATATTATTACAATTTAAAATAATGGTTCTCTTTTTTAATATACTTTAAAATGTAATTTATTTTTGTGATGCAAAGCTGAATTTTCATCAGCAAGTACTCCAGTCTTTGGTGTCTTATGATCCTTCAGAAATCATTCTAATATGCTGATTTATGATCAATGTTGGAAACAGTTGTGCTGCTTAATATTTTTTTTTATAACCTGAGATACTTTTTTCAGGATTATTTGATGAATAAAAAGTTAAAAAGAACTGTATTTATTTAGAATAGAAATCTTTTGTAACAATATACACTACCGTTCAAAAGTTTGGTAACAATAATTTTTTTTTTTAAAGAAATTAGTACTTTAATTCAACAAGGATGCGTTAAATTGATAAAAGGTGATGGTAACGATTTATATTGTTAGAAATGTTTTTATTTTGAATAAATGCTGTTTTAATGAATAAATGCTGTTAACGTTTTACTCAATGAATCCTGAAAAAAGTATTCCAAAAAAATATATTAAACAGCACAACTGTTTCCATCATTGATAATAACTGAGTATCAAATCATCATATTAGAATGATTTCTGAAGGATCATAAGACACCAAAGACTGGAGTACTTGCTGATGAAAATTCAGCTTTGCATCACAAAAATAAATTACATTTTAAAATATATTAAGAAAGAGAACCATTATTTTAAATTGTAATAATATTTCATAATATTACTGTTTTTTGTTTTGTTTTGTTTTTTAACTGCAGGCTTGATGAACATAAGAGACTTCTTTCAAAAACATTAAAAATAGTAATGTTTCCAAACTTTTGACTGGTACTGTATATATATATATATATTATGGCAAAAGAGAGCAAGCAAGCCTTGTGTTGTTCCCTGCCCACGTTATATCACGGGTGGGGAGGACACACATTTCAGCTTTGTGTTGCTTGTTTGGGAGTGGAGCATGCCAACAGTCAGTTCTCGAGGGGGCTGACTGTGAGCATTGCGAGGAGCTGTCCGTGAGGACGCTCCGCTCCCGCCGGCCATTCTTCGATGAGGACGGTTCGGTGCGCGCTCCCCGAGGCGCGGGTCCCGCTGCTGCCGAGGCACGGCGTCGACGCGCATCTTGGGGATCGCAAATGGATCGAACAGCGGGGTTTGAGACGGGCCCCGCCCTATCTCTGCCTTTAAACGCTCTGCGGTTTCTCCTCCCCGGGATGAGGCACTCATGCTGCGATTTCCAGTTCCGAGGAATTGGTATCGTTAGTGTTTTTGTTAAGAGAACAAAACAATTACAAATATAAAGAATAAAGCAGATGTTTATGAATAAATAAATAAACAAGTCAGCTCATAACTCTGTTGAATAAAGAGGAGCTTTTAAAAGGAGGTTTTATCTAGTGCTGTTGCTAAGTTAAATATTACTGGCCAGCCGGTTATTATGAGAGTGAAAATATAAGTAAAACTCTATATCTCAGCCTCCTCGTCGGGCAATGCCGTTTTTTCCCTATCTCCACACTGAGGTGTCGAGATCGTGGAATAAACCGGTTTCTATTTATGCGTTTAGTCCCCAAACTTCTACTATAGTAATGTTATGGGTTATGTTAAGCACTAAATGGTTTAGCTCCCCAGTACTTGAGCGAGCTCTTAACGCATTATCGTCCTTCACGTCTATTGCGATCTCAAAATACCGTCCAGTTAACCAAAATACAATAAAATATATCCAATAAAATATAGATTTTAAAGTTAAATAACCAAAATACTATGTTTGATAGTTATACTTATAATTTTGTTTCTATTACATGCAGTTCTAACTTGAGCTGTACGTTCACACCGCCGCCGACTTGAGCTTCCAAAGTTACCGGAAGTCATTCATTCATTTTCAATGGAAGCTGGCTTCTCTCTTCTCTCAGCTGCAAGGAGCGGCAAATCCATTGGCGTCGCGTTTTGGGCGTCAATCAGAAAGTTGAAAGTAGCTCAACTTTATGGTAATGAGCTATGACGCGGTTCAGCGGCAAGCAGCGGCAAAACGCCAGAAACCAATCAGAATATAGACGTCCTTCGCGATGGCTGATTCCGGAGAAACATACGATGTAAACTTTCGTTCCTACCAAAACATTAGTTCCGAGAAAATGGAGGAGAAGTTGATCATTATCGGATTAATTGCACAGTTTAACCATAGAGTGAAAGTTTACCATTTGCATGTGTTTTTTTAGTCCTGTCAGTTTAACAGGGCGCGCTTGACAGGGCATATAAGAACGAGCAGAGAGAGAGAGAGAGAGAGAGCCCCGGCCGCGCGCGCGCACTCACTATTAATGATAATAATAATAGCTAATTATTATTTTTTCCCGACCAAATGTGACCAAAACGGTTATAAAAATGCTGTCGTTATAACAAGTGAATTTATTCTTTTCAGATTAAATAATTGTTAGTTTATTTTACAGTTCTTTAAAGTAGGTAATGCAAAACCCTAATAAGAAAAACTGGTAACTCCTTTAGTGTTTTTTATTTGTAAATAGGTGTTCCATCAACACCAGGATGGTGTAAAATTTGACTCCTATAAGGTTGAGAAGATTGTCATTTCCATTTTTTTAAAGTGTTAGGTCAACACCAGAACAGTGTAGAAGTTTAACTCTGCCAGTGTTTGCTACAAAGCTGCACCCAGCTCTGTAACAGTGTTGTTGTTCTCTGCATTGGTGTTAAAATTTTACTCTCTTAAGCCCCTTTCACACAGAGATTCCGGAAAATACACGGATAAAGTGACCCGGGATTTGATCCGGGTTCGTTTGATTTTGGTTCATTCACACTGCCAGTGATTTTCCGGAATCAGAGAGTGCGTTCACACACAACCCGTAAAAATGCCGTAAAGACACGTGACATCGATGTGACTTGTAATCTCAGCAGCGTCTTAAGTTTGCTTATGAGCTGCGATCTCTCTCTCGAGAAACCACGCTTGTGCATTTTTTTCTCTGATTCGATCATAAAATTGCGCTTTACGTACCGTTTCACAGCTGGCGAACGATCCCGCGCTTCAGCGTCATCACTACGACACGGCATTATTACGGCTTTTGTTCACACAGCGCGCGTTCCGGGACTGAACACGGCAATGTTAATAGGTCCCGACCCGGCATCGATCCCGGCTTAAATCCCGGGTCGAGTTTGCGTTCACACAGAAGGCGCTCTGGCAATTTGCCGGCAATTTGCCGGGTTCAAAGCGCTGTGTGAAAGGGGCTTTAGTGTTCATATTGTTACACTGTGTCGGTGTTGCGAGAGGCAACACTTTTGAAAGTGTTGAACTAACACTTTGTGGGTGGTTCCCATATATACACTTTCAAAGTGTTGAAATTAACTCTATTGGTGTTGATTTCCGGATTTCAAATTTACTGTGATCAAATTATGTACTACATATTACAGCATTGTTTCAATACAAGACATACCAATGGACTCGCGCACATTTCTGTCTTCTTTGGGCACCAGATGTTCCTTCCTCACCCGAAACAAAGGACTTATTCGATTAGCTTGCGTTGATATAGGACTGGTCTTCCTTCTCCGCTGTAAAACAAGAAAGTCTCGACTTACTCTATGTGCAATAACTATTGTTCTTGAAACATAAATTAAGACAGTTATAAATAAGTTAATTTACCATACGATTCAGGAGAGAACATTTGATGAGTAAATACTGATTGCAATATTCTAAAAAATAAATAAGCAAACTTAAGAACAATTCAAATTCCCTAACATAGGGGTTTATATAAACTGATATTCTAATATAAGTAAGAAGAATTTAATAGCAGGGACTGTATCAATTTTCTTTAAGGATTTACAAAATAAAGAAAAGTCATTTTTTAATGCATTCACATTTGGAAGAGATTTTGTGAAACGACATTTGTGGATATAGAATTTAACAAACAGTATAATATTATTTATCAAATATTCAACTTTTTTATTTTTCATTAAAAGTCCATATTTGATCCCATTCCAGGAAAAAAAATCAGATCGTGACGTAACTCTTTGATAGCGAGAAAGTTAACCTGCGCATGCGCGGCCCCGCCCACTAAATCCAGCGGGGTGAAGCTGGAGCTCCAGCGAGGGGAGGGGAGGAGCTGGAGCTCTAGCTCCTCCCATTTGGCACTGCAGAGTACATATATATATATACAGTACCAGTCAAAAGTTTGGAAATGTTACTATTTAATGTTTTTGAAAGAAGTCTCTTATGCTCATCAAGCCTGCAGTTAAAAAAAAAAAACTGTAATATGAAATATTATTACAATTTAAAATAATGGTTCTCTTTTTTAATATACTTTAAAATGTAATTTATTTTTGTGATGCAAAGCTGAATTTTCATCAGCAAGTACTCCAGTCTTTGGTGTCTTATGATCCTTCAGAAATCATTCTAATATGCTGATTTATGATCAATGTTGGAAACAGTTGTGCTGCTTAATATTTTTTTTTATAACCTGAGATACTTTTTTCAGGATTATTTGATGAATAAAAAGTTAAAAAGAACTGTATTTATTTAGAATAGAAATCTTTTGTAACAATATACACTACCGTTCAAAAGTTTGGTAACAATAATTTTTTTTTTTAAAGAAATTAGTACTTTAATTCAACAAGGATGCGTTAAATTGATAAAAGGTGATGGTAACGATTTATATTGTTAGAAATGTTTTTATTTTGAATAAATGCTGTTTTAATGAATAAATGCTGTTAACGTTTTACTCAATGAATCCTGAAAAAAGTATTCCAAAAAAATATATTAAACAGCACAACTGTTTCCATCATTGATAATAACTGAGTATCAAATCATCATATTAGAATGATTTCTGAAGGATCATAAGACACCAAAGACTGGAGTACTTGCTGATGAAAATTCAGCTTTGCATCACAAAAATAAATTACATTTTAAAATATATTAAGAAAGAGAACCATTATTTTAAATTGTAATAATATTTCATAATATTACTGTTTTTTGTTTTGTTTTGTTTTTTAACTGCAGGCTTGATGAACATAAGAGACTTCTTTCAAAAACATTAAAAATAGTAATGTTTCCAAACTTTTGACTGGTACTGTATATATATATATATATTATGGCAAAAGAGAGCAAGCAAGCCTTGTGTTGTTCCCTGCCCACGTTATATCACGGGTGGGGAGGACACACATTTCAGCTTTGTGTTGCTTGTTTGGGAGTGGAGCATGCCAACAGTCAGTTCTCGAGGGGGCTGACTGTGAGCATTGCGAGGAGCTGTCCGTGAGGACGCTCCGCTCCCGCCGGCCATTCTTCGATGAGGACGGTTCGGTGCGCGCTCCCCGAGGCGCGGGTCCCGCTGCTGCCGAGGCACGGCGTCGACGCGCATCTTGGGGATCGCAAATGGATCGAACAGCGGGGTTTGAGACGGGCCCCGCCCTATCTCTGCCTTTAAACGCTCTGCGGTTTCTCCTCCCCGGGATGAGGCACTCATGCTGCGATTTCCAGTTCCGAGGAATTGGTATCGTTAGTGTTTTTGTTAAGAGAACAAAACAATTACAAATATAAAGAATAAAGCAGATGTTTATGAATAAATAAATAAACAAGTCAGCTCATAACTCTGTTGAATAAAGAGGAGCTTTTAAAAGGAGGTTTTATCTAGTGCTGTTGCTAAGTTAAATATTACTGGCCAGCCGGTTATTATGAGAGTGAAAATATAAGTAAAACTCTATATCTCAGCCTCCTCGTCGGGCAATGCCGTTTTTTCCCTATCTCCACACTGAGGTGTCGAGATCGTGGAATAAACCGGTTTCTATTTATGCGTTTAGTCCCCAAACTTCTACTATAGTAATGTTATGGGTTATGTTAAGCACTAAATGGTTTAGCTCCCCAGTACTTGAGCGAGCTCTTAACGCATTATCGTCCTTCACGTCTATTGCGATCTCAAAATACCGTCCAGTTAACCAAAATACAATAAAATATATCCAATAAAATATAGATTTTAAAGTTAAATAACCAAAATACTATGTTTGATAGTTATACTTATAATTTTGTTTCTATTACATGCAGTTCTAACTTGAGCTGTACGTTCACACCGCCGCCGACTTGAGCTTCCAAAGTTACCGGAAGTCATTCATTCATTTTCAATGGAAGCTGGCTTCTCTCTTCTCTCAGCTGCAAGGAGCGGCAAATCCATTGGCGTCGCGTTTTGGGCGTCAATCAGAAAGTTGAAAGTAGCTCAACTTTATGGTAATGAGCTATGACGCGGTTCAGCGGCAAGCAGCGGCAAAACGCCAGAAACCAATCAGAATATAGACGTCCTTCGCGATGGCTGATTCCGGAGAAACATACGATGTAAACTTTCGTTCCTACCAAAACATTAGTTCCGAGAAAATGGAGGAGAAGTTGATCATTATCGGATTAATTGCACAGTTTAACCATAGAGTGAAAGTTTACCATTTGCATGTGTTTTTTTAGTCCTGTCAGTTTAACAGGGCGCGCTTGACAGGGCATATAAGAACGAGCAGAGAGAGAGAGAGAGAGAGAGCCCCGGCCGCGCGCGCGCACTCACTATTAATGATAATAATAATAGCTAATTATTATTTTTTCCCGACCAAATGTGACCAAAACGGTTATAAAAATGCTGTCGTTATAACAAGTGAATTTATTCTTTTCAGATTAAATAATTGTTAGTTTATTTTACAGTTCTTTAAAGTAGGTAATGCAAAACCCTAATAAGAAAAACTGGTAACTCCTTTAGTGTTTTTTATTTGTAAATAGGTGTTCCATCAACACCAGGATGGTGTAAAATTTGACTCCTATAAGGTTGAGAAGATTGTCATTTCCATTTTTTTAAAGTGTTAGGTCAACACCAGAACAGTGTAGAAGTTTAACTCTGCCAGTGTTTGCTACAAAGCTGCACCCAGCTCTGTAACAGTGTTGTTGTTCTCTGCATTGGTGTTAAAATTTTACTCTCTTAAGCCCCTTTCACACAGAGATTCCGGAAAATACACGGATAAAGTGACCCGGGATTTGATCCGGGTTCGTTTGATTTTGGTTCATTCACACTGCCAGTGATTTTCCGGAATCAGAGAGTGCGTTCACACACAACCCGTAAAAATGCCGTAAAGACACGTGACATCGATGTGACTTGTAATCTCAGCAGCGTCTTAAGTTTGCTTATGAGCTGCGATCTCTCTCTCGAGAAACCACGCTTGTGCATTTTTTTCTCTGATTCGATCATAAAATTGCGCTTTACGTACCGTTTCACAGCTGGCGAACGATCCCGCGCTTCAGCGTCATCACTACGACACGGCATTATTACGGCTTTTGTTCACACAGCGCGCGTTCCGGGACTGAACACGGCAATGTTAATAGGTCCCGACCCGGCATCGATCCCGGCTTAAATCCCGGGTCGAGTTTGCGTTCACACAGAAGGCGCTCTGGCAATTTGCCGGCAATTTGCCGGGTTCAAAGCGCTGTGTGAAAGGGGCTTTAGTGTTCATATTGTTACACTGTGTCGGTGTTGCGAGAGGCAACACTTTTGAAAGTGTTGAACTAACACTTTGTGGGTGGTTCCCATATATACACTTTCAAAGTGTTGAAATTAACTCTATTGGTGTTGATTTCCGGATTTCAAATTTACTGTGATCAAATTATGTACTACATATTACAGCATTGTTTCAATACAAGACATACCAATGGACTCGCGCACATTTCTGTCTTCTTTGGGCACCAGATGTTCCTTCCTCACCCGAAACAAAGGACTTATTCGATTAGCTTGCGTTGATATAGGACTGGTCTTCCTTCTCCGCTGTAAAACAAGAAAGTCTCGACTTACTCTATGTGCAATAACTATTGTTCTTGAAACATAAATTAAGACAGTTATAAATAAGTTAATTTACCATACGATTCAGGAGAGAACATTTGATGAGTAAATACTGATTGCAATATTCTAAAAAATAAATAAGCAAACTTAAGAACAATTCAAATTCCCTAACATAGGGGTTTATATAAACTGATATTCTAATATAAGTAAGAAGAATTTAATAGCAGGGACTGTATCAATTTTCTTTAAGGATTAACAAAATAAAGAAAAGTCATTTTTTAATGCATTCACATTTGGAAGAGATTTTGTGAAACGACATTTGTGGATATAGAATTTAACAAACAGTATAATATTATTTATCAAATATTCAACTTTTTTATTTTTCATTAAAAGTCCATATTTGATCCCATTCCAGGAAAAAAAATCAGATCGTGACGTAATTCTTTGATAGCGAGAAAGTTAACTTGCGCATGCGCGGCCCCGCCCACTAAATCCAGCGGGGTGAAGCTGGAGCTCCAGCGAGGGGAGGAGCTGGAGCTCTAGCTCCTCCCATTTGGGGTGAGTATTCCGACACAGTGTAACAATATGAACACTAAGAGAGTAAAATTTTAACACCAATGCAGAGAACAACAACACTGTTACAGAGCTGGGTGCAGCTTTGTAGCAAACACTGGCAGAGTTAAACTTGTACACTGTTCTGGTGTTGACCTAACACTTTAAAAAAATGGAAATGACAATCTTCTCAACCTATTGTTCTCCAAAACGGTTATAAAAATGCTGTCGTTATAACATTTCATGGTGTGACACAGACTTCAGAGCGGCCAAAGCGTCAACAAGCTTCCCCGTACTTTTTGACAAGCGTCCTTGACAGGGCGGCCAGAGCTTCTTTGCAGCTCAAGTCGGCGGCGGTGTGAACGTACAGTTAGCTCTCCAGTTAGAATATTGGCTTCTTACTGACCCTTTAAAGGGATACTCCACCGAAAAATGAAAATTTTGTCATCATATACTCACCCTCATGTTGTTTCAAACCTGTATGAATTTCTTTCTTTTGCTGAACAGAAAGGAAGATATCTAGAAGAATGTCAGTAACCAGACAGTTTTAGATACCATTGACTTCCATAGTATATATTTTTCCAACTATGGAAGTCAATGGTATCTAAAACTGTCTGGTTACTCACATTCTTCTAGATATCTTCCTTTCTGTTCAGCAAAAGAAAGAAATTCATACAGGTTTGAAACAACATGAGGGTGAGTATATGATGACAGAATTTTCATTTTTCGGTGGAGTATCCCTTTAAGAAAGACAGAACTCACTCTTGCACTCACACTTACAATCTCTCTCTCACACACACACACACACACACACACACTCTCAGATATGTGGTTTATGAGGACTCTCCATAGGCGTAATGGTTTTTCTAATGTACAAACTGTATAATCTATCCCCCTACACTAACCCTACCCCTAAACCTACCAATCACAGATTTAGTATGTTTTTTAAGCCGTTTGGTTTAGAAGGACACGTATGTCCTCATAAACCATGTTTACGTTGTAATACCCATGTCATTATACACATTTGTGTCCTCAAACCATATACAAGAACACACACGTCACACACACACACACACACACACACACACACACACACACACACACTCTAACAATATGCTCTGACAGGAGGAGGACAGAGTAAAGGTACACAGGACCTACAATTCCCACACTTTTATTAGCCCCGGGTCTAGCCGGACAGCCTGTGTGTGGGGGTGTGTGTGTGTGTGTGTGGTGTGGTCATTGAAAATGTGTTCAGATATATATTCTTCACAGAAAATGAGCCAAGGCCAATGAGTCTGAGTTTGAAAAAATAATGAATCGTATAATTTTTCTCTTGATAAAAAATGAAACCGGGTCCTACAGACCCGAACACCATACAAGGGTTAAAACGACACTAACGAGACGCTTAACAACACAGCGTACAAAACAAACATTTTATATAGATATCATATTCTAATTAAATGAATACTTACAATCACAGAAATAATGTCCTTGGCGATGGTCAATTTGCTGCCGCCGCAACTGCTGCTCGTGTCCGAAAGCTGAATCATACGTGTAACAGCTGTTCTAAATAAGCTACATCTGATTGGTTAATAATAATCCTATTTCAGTATCTTGCCGCACTATTGGCTCGACTGATATAGTAGGCAACCGCGTTTGCCTGCATATTTACGGGTCGTGCAATATAATTTCGGGGGAACATGTGCAATAAATGGGAGTGGCAACACTTTTCATATCGTTGAGAATAAAACAACCGTCCCAACTTTACAAATCCAGGTTCTCCCTCCATGGGGAACATCCATTTCGAAAAGTAAAGCAGATACGGAACCTCGGCCCACGCGAGATGCAATGCGATTGGTTGCTGGACCAGCCAATGGAATTAATATGTGTAATATTAATATTTAAAATTGCCTAGTCATTAGATTTGTGAATTCTTTTTCTGAAAAACAAAATTATATCATTAATCTTTTAATTATTTTGGCGAAGTTTTATATCCATAAGACAAAAATAACTCAAAAGAAACCCTCCTATATTACCTTTTATAACACTGATCTCACAATATACTTAGAATATCTTTTAAACATGAGATCACAAAACAAAAAGCTTATAAAAACAATACAAATTTTAAAGCTTTTCAAATACATATAACTGCCCTGATATTATAAACTTTCATTTCTGTATTTATTTTATGTTTTATTATTATTATGTACATTTATACTTTAGTTGTTGTTGTTATTCTTTGGTTTATACATTTTGAATTGTATTTACAGTGCCTTGTATTCATTTAGTTTTTTTGTTGCATTGTAGGCTACTTGAAATGTTTGTAATTTAACTAAATAAATAAAAAGCACAATATGTTATGTATACCATACGTAATAAGATATATTTCTAAAATCAATACTTTCAATATTATATATTATATGACGTTACTGTCACAAAAATAGCTTTAATGGTTCTGTTTTTTTTTGTTTTTTTTAAGCAAGTCTGGAGGCTAATGAAATGAAACAGATGAGAATCATTTTCCCATCTAAATACAGTTGATTTTATTGTAATGTGATGAATCAGAAAAATAAACAAATATAACATTCGCTTAGGCTGTTTTTTAAATGGACCAAAACAAAGTGAAACCAACGTAACAATTTGAAGTGACCAGACCACTGACATTGATAATAAATATTATTAAAAAATATATATAAGATGGCACCACAAGACGACTTTCACTTGCAGAGCAAATTTAGCACGTTTATAGTTAACTCAACTGGGTAGCAATTGTGAACAATTTTAATAGAGAATTCAAAAATAATTTGGATTTCTTCACCACTAATATTAACCGGTTGGATGGTGTATTAGTGATATTGAAAGCTGATTGGCCTTGATATATATGCGGAAAAGGGCCAATTTAATTATTTATTTATATGATGTCCGATTTATTCTCTCTTGTGCCTTTTTGCGCGCATTTTCCACGGGTTTTAATAATAAAACTGGTCTTAAAGAAAGAAAATCATATTAAAGAAAACGTCAACATTAAGGTTGCAATTATTTAATAAATCAGAGTCGATGTGCGCGTGCATGCGTGGTTCGAATTTTAGTTGCTATGTAGGTTATGAATTCTGACTGCATATATATTTACACTCGAACCGGTCGCTGTCTGGGCGTGCGTGCATGTTATGATTCGAATGTTAGTTGCTATGGCGACGCGTTTTATGAATTCTGCGATCTGCATGTATCTCTCTGCTCAACGATCGACCGCTGTCTGTTGGTTGAGAGACGAGGCGAATTAACAGACTGACTTTTGCGGAGAATTTTCTGGCCGAAACTTGCAAATTTGAAGCTTTTCTGGATTGCTGAGAGGAGACCTATATTCTTGAAGGACATCGGAGGATATATACTTTTTGAAAGCGTCATATAATTTCTTATAATACTTTTATTTGATAGTTCTTTTCTTATTTTAGAAGTAACGTTAACGTTAGTTTGTTTGATATTTTTTTCAGGGGAGTAACGTTAACGTTAACGCTATTTCTGAGGAGATTTGTATTGTATTGTCTTGTCTTGTGTTTTGTACGTTACTGATTTTCTTGCAGGTTGGCGAATGGCGATGGCTCGTAGCACTAATCGCATGATGGGTGGAAGAGGAAGTGAGTGCTTTAATTTTGTATTATTTTTTTATGGTGTGTTGTACAATGACTGACTGATCCCATTTATTTGATTCATTGCATGTGAAATAAACTTGAATTGAATTTGAGCAACTTAACTGAAGTAAAAATCTGTAATTGACCACAGACATTGATTATTGATTATGATTAAACTAACGTTATGTGATATGTGAAATATTCCATCCTTAGAGCACTCCAGATCCAGGAGAGCTGCTTTCTGCCAGACGGCTGGTCGGGAGGTTTGGAGGCCCGATTCTGATGACCGTGATCAGGATCCGCTGCCCAGAGATGGACAAAGTAAGTTACAGATAACGTTACTTCTGGTCAAATATTACTCAGTTACAAGTAAAAGTTGAAAAGACTGATTTTTACTTGAGTAAAAGTACAGAAGTACTTGTTTTTAAAAGTACTTAAGTATCAAAAGTAAAAAGTAAATGTCAATGCATTGTTTTATTATTGTTTGTAATACTTACAGTACCTTATGCCTCTGAATCTATGCCTGCCTACCTACCCACCCTCATATCAATATATCATTTATTTCTAGAACACAGTTCCTGTAGTGGGATTGAATGTGAGATTGAATAAGTGCTCTCAATAACGTCCACAATAGTTTCGGGCTGTTCCCTCAAATAGTGCCCTATTTAAAGATTTTTGGCTTTTAGGATGAATATGTCAGCCACTGTTATAAGCTAGTGTGCTCCAAAACAATGACAAAATGAGCATTTAAAAGACCAAACCCAACATTGAAAATGAAAGTCAGATTGATGTCAGAATCCAACTACTTTCTACTCAAGGACCTTGACAGAAATGTAACGTTAGTGGAGTAAAAAGTATGATACTTGTCTTTCAAGTGTAGTGAAGTTAAAGTAAAATGTTTCCAGAAAAAATAGTACTCAAGTAAAGTACAGATACTCAAAAAGTGTACTTAAGTACAGTACTCAAATAAATGTACTTTGTTACTGTCCACCTCTGCCGCTGCCAGACCCGACCCAGACACAGAGCCAGGATCGTCCTGGATATTTACCATCTCTGTCTTCTGAGTTTTCTGTTTCTGTGTCCACAGGTCAGGCTCACGGGACGAGGGCGAAGCAGAACCCAGATGTTGGACGTCCGTCCACTTCATCTAACCACTCTCGCAGAGGTCAGAATAGGCTTTTAATAAAGATGTAATGGCTTAGTTTCTATTTCTATTTTCAATGGCTGATTTGTCAACTAAACCAACTAAAGTAACGATAACACTTTATTTTGATGGTCCCTTTTGAACATTCTGTCGACTATACGTAACTTTGCAACTACATGTCGACTAACTCTCATTAGAGCATCAGTAGACTCTCTCCTTAATATGAACTATGATGATATTTTAATCATTGTTTTAACTATGTACGAGGCACTGCGAGTGCGAGCTGACATCGCGTTTGTCTCTCAGGCTTGCTTTCACTGCGTGATGTGTCAGTGCAGTTATAGATGTCCCCAAATTAGTTTTTGTCTTATATTTATATCATATTATGTTGTTATATTAGAATATCACATGATCAAGAGTGCCGTTTTCTTTTGCACAATTGCAAATGTGCTATTTATTTTATACAACAGTTAAATTAACAATAAAGTTAACATTGTGAGTTACTTTTTGGACACAATATTGTCAATTTTCACTTTATATCGCCGACGAGAATTTCATAATGAAGCCGTAGTCCAACAGACAGATTTGTTTTTTACTGAAATCCGCGTTTTGAACGAATCATTTTAACGATTCAATGAACAATCACTTGTTTTCTGAATGAATCAGCCGTTTGAACCATAGACTTCATATAGATAGACGCCCTATCGACCGCTACTGCCTACTGGCGCGGGTGAGCCGTGGGGCCGCCATCTTAGACCGGTCACCCGCTCCACTCAGTGTAATCTGTATGGCAGGTGCAATGAGCTGTCAGCGCATTTAATTAATCATACCTCACTGAATACCGAACTGATTTTCACGCGGGTTTGTTTGCTGCAAAGGTCATTCATGTAGCTATTATACAGGACACATGGTTCGGCGTATTTTAATATTCATAGTAGGCTTAACAGTAATATAATATTCTGATATAAGATATAAAGTGACCAGACGTCCAAAATCAAAATATGTGATGTAGGATATAAGCTATTTTATAAATCACACACTATAAATATGATAAAGAAGCAGAAACAGATAGTTGCAGTAAAGTAAGATATTTTAATAAGCTGAAGAAACGTGTGTGTTTTACATTTACATTGCTTCCTGATATCACGTGCGCAAACACAAATAACCTATATTTATATATATATAAAACAGTTATGTCCGGTCGAACAATGTATGAATTAACTTAAGATTGGATTGCGGTAAAAGTAAGTTTCGTGCCTCTTACAAGTGCTTTCGAACTTCTTTCTGATCTGAATGGTATGTGGAAAACACTTGAGTTGAGGGAGGGAGAAAACACGCAACTGAATGCCTTTTCAAGCGTCTCAATACTTGAAAAACCACAGGAAACTACTTTTAAACACGAAATTACTTGATTTACAGAGGGTCTATTGGCACGTTTATAAACGTTAACGTTACCTGAGGTAATTTTCCTGGACCTTTTTACAGAAGGTAAAAGTCGCCGTAATCTTTACTGACATTGTCCAAAATGATTACTGAGATGGCACATTCGGACGGGACTAAAATAACCGAGAAGCTCTTGTAATTATTACTTTACCCCACCTCTCCATGTCAGGTGAACACCGGCTGGTGCAGTAAACATTGCCTAGCTAACGTTAGCTGGCTACGATATCAGTACAGTAATATCAAAGATCCTTGCTCCTTCTCAATTATCTGGTAATATTCTATTCACAAAATACAACCAATAGTACGGTAATGTTAAAAGTAATCCCCCGGGCCCTATTTGCGATGGTCCGCCGATTAGAACAGGAAAATACTCCACAGTGCTCTAGCATCTTCACTGCTGCCACGCAACGAAACTAGGAACACGACCGGTTTAAGATGGCGGCCGCATTTCTCAGTGCCCAGCGGCCAATAGGGCATCTAGTCTCTATATAATATCTATGGTTTGAACAAATCGGTTGAATAAATGACTCCAACAACTCGCTTATTAAGACAGTGACTTGCCGCCACCTACTGGTGGTTTTAGTTTCATATTTAAAGTATTCTTTAATTAAAACATTAAAAAACTGTACAGTAAATCATTAAATAATTTTAAAATATCATCTAATTATTATCGACAAAACGTTGAAAATATCGAGACATATTTTTGTCAATATTGCGCACCCCTAATGTACGGTATTCATTTTGATTTCTTCAGGTCTTAAAAAGGTCTTAAAAAGCCTTAAATTTGACTTTAAAAATTGTGCAGGTACCCTGTAATACTCTAATGAGAGTTAGTAGACATGTAGGTGCAATTTTACTTGTAGACAACTGAATGTCTGTTGGGAGGAGCATTTTACTATTAAGATTTGAATAGTAAAATGTAAGTTATATCATTATGTCATTGCTTAATTTGACGTCAGAGATGGGTCTAATAGTTGTTTTCATTAGTTTTTTCTTCATTTCAGAAAAAGCTCCAGAACGTCTTTGCCTCAGGATCTGGAAGGCTACGAAGGGACTTTTCAGCTGCTGTTCCGGTAGTGCTGTGACTGTTGTGGAGCCTTTTATTCCGGAACCATCGTCACCTTCTCCAGATCACTCCGGCGTCAAGCCAAATAATGGTAAATCATTATTTCTCCAACATTAACATCTAACCCTAACGGTCAACTAATACTCTACTAATACTCTAATGAGAGTTAGTAGACATGTGCAGTGTTACTTATAGACCAATTATAGGTTTGTAAACATCCGGGATGCGTGCGCATCGTGGTTGCAGAAAGACCCGTTTAACAGCTGATCCTTACACGGATACGGATAAGAATAATACTAATAGCTCGATTTAAAACATTTTTTATTTAATTTTCGTAATGTTCTCCGCATATTTTTTTGACCACTTTTGGTCCCGACATGCGCAGTAGAACCTGCGTGACGCCGTGTGACGTAGGGTGATAATTCCCCTATAGACTTATAGAATGTCTTAAAGGGACCAAAATAAAGTGAAACCAATTTTTCCCAACATTCATCTGACATTTTCGGAACATTCCGAGAACATTCAAAAGTAACGTTCCAATAATGAAAAATTATAAAATAGAATGTTCCTTTAACCAAGATAAAACATTTTTGAAACGTTGAAAAAACTGGATGTTTTGAACGTTCAGGGAACATTTAGAAATAATGTTTTCTTAATTGAGTGGGAATGTTAGCAAAATGTTCTCAATAAGGCATGAGCTCGATGGCTGTCTGACACACACCAGAAACACACGCACAGAAAGCCGCTTCACAGGCAGCATACGATCCAGAAAAGAATTCAATTTCACCACTTATTTCTCTTGAATTGTCAAAAACATGCAAAATTGTCAAAATGGCTGTCGTGCCGAGTATTACAGAGTCAGTTATGTCATAAATAAGACATTGCTATGCATTTACAGGGTTTCCGCGGGGTTGTAAAAGGTAGTAAATTAAATTATGCCAAATTAAGGCCAGTAAAAAGTAGTAAACGTCATCTGACGAGGTAGTAAATTTTCCGGTTAGATTTTCCGTTTGGCGAGTAAATCTCAAAAGGCTATCCGCCACACTGGCGGGTGAATGTTCATCATACCAAAATAGTAATAAAAAAATATTACAATTGCCGTTTGTAATGTTATGATGCCTGGAAATTAGTTAAAATCTCCTGCGAATCTAGAGCGAGCGAGCGAGCAAAAGCGCGCATGCAAACCGTGTAGCGAGCGCACGGCAGAGAGGGAGAGACCTTGCGTGTGTGTGTGTGTGTGTGTGTCTCTCTCTCTCTCTCTCTCTCTCTCTCTCTCTCTCTCTCTCTCTCATGCAGTGGTGACGCGTTCATATAAACGGCACCTAAACGCTGTAAAAAAATATATTATGACATTTTAATTGTTTATTAATAAACAAGTGTTTCTGTGTCAGCTGCAAAGATGAAGTTGACACTGACCCGCGATCTTCGCAGTAGTGAACGCGCCGGAGAAAAATGCATTTCTTACGGATTAGCCTATAGCCTACTTTTATTTAGTTTTGAATGGTTCTGTTTAAAAGTAGAAATTTCAAGCTTTCTGTAGATAATAGATATAGGATATTTCTAATTTGTTTAGGTCTGTGAGGCGAGTAGCCTAGGCTACCTATACGCTGAGTTTCAGTTCATGTCTGAACGTGTTGTGATTATACAAAATAATGAAACATGGATTAAAATTAAGATAAAATTAATACAAAACGAAATTCGTTTCAAAGAGAGGCTTTGTGTTTTCTGTTTGATGTCTTAAGTTTTAAGTTTTAAAAGCATCCTTAATGGAGAACGAACGGTTAGGCTACATAACATGTTTTTTTCCTCAAATGCAAACACGAAATAAAAGACAAAATACTTTTTAACAAGACAATTTTTGGGGAAAAAATATATTTATAGCTTTTGAAAAAAAATCTGGATGGATTAATAGCGTTTTGGAAAAAAATCTGGATGGATTTATAGCGTTTTGGAAAAAAATCTGGATGGATTTATAGCGTTTTGGAAAAAAATATGGATGTATTTATAGCGTTTTGAAAAAAATCTGGATGGATTAATAGCGTTTTGGGAAAAAATATGGATGTATTAATAGCGTTTTGAAAAAAATCTGGATGGATTAATAGCGTTTTGAAAAAAATCTGGATGGATTTATAGCGTTTTGAAAAAATAAATCTGGATGGATTAATAGCGTTTTGGAAAAAAATCTGGATGGATTTATAGCGTTTTGGAAAAAAATATGGATGGATTTATAGCGTTTTGGACAAAAATCTGGATGGTTTCATAGCGTTTTGAAAAAAATCTGGATGGATTAATAGCATTTTGAAAAAAAATATGGATTGATTTATAGCGTTTTGGAAAAAAATATGGATGGATTTATAGCGTTTTGGGAAAAAATATGGATGGATTTATAGCGTTTTGGAAAAAAATATGGATGGATTTATAGCGTTTTATAGCCAGGTTGTAAAAATACAGTATTGTGTATTGTGTCAATATGTCACCTCTAGTGTGTGGCCCGGCCCTTTGTTTATTTTTCTGTATTTGGCCCTCACTAAAAAAAGTTGTGAGTTGGACAGTGCTCGGCTTGTGTCTAGTGTTGAAGTTATTTGTTTATTAATGAAATACTGTTATTATAGTGTACAATTGCACTTTATTATTACACATTGTGTAGCTGTTCATTCTAAAGGTCCAGTCTGTCTTCTAATTTTTATGTAATTGTTACTCTTTGACATATTGAGTAAATCCTATGGACCAAGGCCTGTTGTGATATCTTGATTAATCCAAGTCCTATGGTAGAGTTCCCTCTTACTTGAATGTAGCTCACTCACTTGCCCTAACACACATGCACACTCACATACACCTACAGAACCTCTCCTGACTTTCTCTTTCTCGCTCTCTCTGGTTCTCTATCTCTCCCTCCCAGTGTTGAAATTAAGTTATAATTGCCTCATTAAATTGTGATTAAATATGTTATTAATTCATTTTGGAAAGATATTTCATGTCTTTACTTGTCACTTTACTTAACACTTAACACTGCTACAATTGAAGTTTGAAGCCGTGTTGGTAGTAAAAATATTGTGATGGTAGTAAAATAGGTAGTAAAAAGGTAGTAAATTCAATTTAAGAATCTCTGTATAAACCCTGATTTAATAAATGTGTTTAATAAAATATATCTATATTTAGATATGGCCCATATGATCTTTACCATTACAAGAACTGAGCCACATGTGCCAGAGTTGGCCAAATGAAGCCTGGAAATTAGGGCTGGACGATTTTGGAAAATAATCTAATTGCGATTTTTTTTACCAATATTGCGATTGCGATTTAATATGCGATTTTTTTAAAGTTCTTTATCTTTTCTATTATTCAACAAAAACAAGCAATAAATCATTGTAAAATAGAGAAGGGAATCTTAGGCACCTCATGAGCCGATACATTTTTTATTTTATTTAATTGATCTTATTAATAAAACTTAAAATATTTAATTACATAATTATAAGTAGGCCTACTTATAATAATTACACATTAAAAAACTAAATTAATACAATTACATGTTAATAATTTTAACAAATATAGCTTCAAAACAAATAACAAAGAGGGAAAAAAATATTACAAGCAATAAACAAAGAGTGCTTTCAGTATTTAAGTAGGCTGTCTGAACGTGTTCATCTCTTTTGAAATTATAAGATGTGGTTTGTCCTGTTTGTTTAATAACTGTGTCACATTACTGGTAAATTCGTGTCATAAAAGCATTTTGAGATGCAAACGTAGCCTACATTTAACCACGTAGACTCGCTCACAGCCGCATGCTCAAACGCTCTTCGCAAAGCGCACGTGAGTATTTGAAATTGAAAGCACCTTCTGTCGGTGATTTTCATATTTTTAATAAGCCAACTGCACTCCAAGACATATGATGCCTTCGTAGAACATTTGTAAGTAAAATACCGGCGGGCGAGCGCGCACTACTGAAGTAACATCACGCAGACCGCGCGTATCTCATATCTTGCGCAATGAAGCCCGCGAATGTCCTTGTAACTCGCTTCAACTTTTCCGAACTTTATTAAAGATTATTTCTCGTAAGGTTCAAATGGTGTCGTGTGTGTGTGTGAGAGAGAGAGAGACAGAGGAATTAGAAGCAAGCAGAATATGGTTGTTTATAAAGCACGCGCGTCGTACACGTCTGTGTTTAAAACTAAGCTCAGACATATACAATACAGAATCGTTGGAGAGAATCTATAACACAATATCACATAAATTAAACATAAACTGTTATTTCCTGTAGCCAGGTCTATATGTGTCGCGTGCCACGTTGATGCTTCATCTGCAATACAGACAGGTTTACTCTCGCGTGTCACGTGACCAGACTATAATCGCAGCTTTGCGGTTTAAAAAATCGCATTTCATCACATCGCGATATTATCGCAAATGCAATTAATCGTTCAGCCCTACTGGAAATGTATGTTTTCTTTTTAATTAAAGATCAGATAAAATAAGAAAAATAACTTTAGCGTTGAATCGGAATCACCTCGTAATCGTGATAATAGTGAAATAAAATTACTATTAATATTGTGAAATAATATGTTGGGACATTTATGCAGGCATTAAGCAGAAGTCAGGTGGATAGCGTGAACAATTCCCATTACTTTAGATTTGTAACTTTACAGATAAGATTTGAATAGTAAAATGTAAGTTATATCATTATGTCATTGCTTAATTTGACGTCAGAGGTGGGTTTAATAGTTGTTTTCATTAGTTTTTTCTTCATTTCAGAAAAAGCTCCAGAACGTATGAAGAAACCTGGTCGTTTCCAGAAGCGCTGGAAGGGTTTTTTCAGCAGCTCAAGAAATGTTGTGGAGCCTTTTATTCCTCCAGCAGATCCTGTTCCTGAACCATCATCGTCACCTGGTTCAGATCACTCCGGCGTCAAGCCAAATAATGGTAAATCATTATTTCTCCATCATTATTTTAAACAGTATTATCTTGTTTTCCACTCAAAATAAGGCTTGTTTTTACAGAATATTAAAATTATTTCCCCCATTATAAAATTATTTTCTCGACCAGCGCTGACATTTTTTAAATAAAACAATGGATCTAGCAACAGACACTTTACTGACTATAAGTAACTTTTCAACTACATGTCAACTTATTCTAACCCTACTAGGGCTGGGATAAACGATTATTTTTTAAACGATTAATCTAGCGATTATTTTTTCGATGCATCGATTAATCTAACGATTCATTTTTCCAGTCCGATTCGATTCGATTATCGATTATCTCCCCAATCCCCATTAATTGACTAATAGCAATTTATACATGTTAATTTACATATCTGAATGAAAAAAACATGAATTCCTTAACATT
Source organism: Leuciscus leuciscus (assembly GCF_965113295.1). Taxonomy (NCBI): domain Eukaryota; kingdom Metazoa; phylum Chordata; class Actinopteri; order Cypriniformes; family Leuciscidae; genus Leuciscus; species Leuciscus leuciscus. The sequence goes on from NW_028118546.1 coordinate 1,508,615, forward strand.
GCAATATATGTTTATTGCTCTTAAAATTCCAAAATAAAAGACTATACAAGTGCACAGTAATGCATTCTTAGTCAGAGGTAGCATTCAATAAAACCTTAAAGCCTTGAAAACACATAGCTTACTGAAACAAGCTTACTGAACACATAGGGCCTAGCTTACTGAAACAAGCTTACTGAACACATAGGGCCTAGCTTACTGAAAAAAAAGTTCTTCTTTCAGATGAAAATAACAACAACTTGATGTCTAGTATTCAATAAAAAAATAAAAAGGTCACCCAAAATACTTGTTTAGAGCAATTGAAAGAATACAGTAACCAATGTAAACTTGAGGGCTTTAAGCTAATACAGAGAGTGCTTTTCCAACAAAAAATAAATATAAATGAACAGTGGGAGCCAGCAGCCTGTCATGGCGTCCTTCCTGAACCAACAGAATTGAACATTTATGTTGAAAACACATAGTCCTAGCTTACTGAAAAAAGTGCATATTTTAATTCTTCATTCACATAAAAATAACAACAACGTATAGTAATACACTCTGCCACTCACCTTTTTCTTAAAAAATAAATAAAAATACTAATAAAAAAAAGTACTTAACTAGAATTTAATAAATGGAACATTATTGTAAAGTGTTACCGATTTGTTATACACCGATTCAGACGCCTCGTGAGTTCAGTGTTGGACAGATCAGTTGTTTTAACCATTCATTGAAGTGAATCGGTTCAAATGAGTCATTAGTTCGCGAATCGGACGTGTCATTAGTGGACGTGTAGCCTACGGCAAGCGTTGTGTGATTATCCCGGCAGTTTATTTTTTACCACAATTCACACTCCGCGGTAATTCAAGAGAAAAAAATCTCCGAATGCTCCACGTGAAACTTTGGTCTTCCGCCCTTTTTCTATCGTGTCTAATGATTTTGATTAATATGCACGAGGGAGAGAGAGAGAGCAAGACAGCGCTCGTGTTGTTTGAAGGCGGTGAGTGCGCGCGCGCGGCCGGCGCTCTCTCTCGTACTTATATGTGCCCTGTCAAGCGCAGTCAGTCATTCTATTCTACATCACTCACCGATCAAATAAGGCTTTGGCGGCCGCCCCCCAAAAAATTCAATGCAGGAAAACCCCTGGATGGATAGAATGATGGCCATCGCGTATCAGCGCACTTAAGGTACACACTGTGAAGTAATTTGCACACGTTTTTTAGAGAAATGAAAACAGGTCGACGAATCGACACGCATATTTTGCGTCTACGTATTTTTTGCATCGACGTCATCGATGACTTCGACGCGTTGTCCCAGCCCTAAACCCTACCAGTCTACTAATACTCTACTAATACTCTGAGAGTTAGTCGACATGTAGGTGCAATGTTACTTATAGACAACTGAATGTCTGTTGGAGGAGCATCACAATAAAGAGTTTGCAGATATTAAGCAGAGACTTTGTTACACTATTAAGATTTGAATAGTAAAATGTAAGTTATATCATTATGTCATTGCTTAATTTGACGTCAGAGATGGGTCTAATAGTTGTTTTCATTTTTTTTTTCTTCATTTCAGAAAAAGCTCCAGAATGTATCTTGGAGGATACGAAGGGTGTTTTCAGCAGCTCTTCCAGTGATGCTGTGACTGTTGTGGAGCCTTTTTTTCCTGAACCATCATCGTCACCTGGTTCAGATCACTCCGGCGTCAAGCCAAATAATGGTAAATCATTTAATCATTTAATTTAAACAGTATTATCTTGTTTTCCACTCAAAATAAGGCTTGTTTTTACAGAATATTAAAATGATTTCCCCCATTATAAAATTATTTTCTCGACCAGCGCTGACATTTTTTAAATAAAGTCTACTAATACTCTACTAATACTCTATTGAGAGTTAGTCGACATGTAGGTGCAGTGTTTCTGATAGACTTATAGAATGTCTTAAAGGGACCAAAATAAAGTGAAACCAAATTAACAATTTGATGTGACCTCTGACATTGATAATTAATATAATAAATAATAGTAAAAACAGTTTTTGATATCTGAAATGTTCCATCATCAGGCCGCTCCGGATCCCGGAGAACTGTTTCCACAGATTCCTCTCCGGGCATCACGCCATCCTCATCTTGGTCCCTCCCTGAGGCCCATGTCGAGAGAGGAAGTAGAGAGTCGTTGAATCTGTGCAGCCGAGGCTCGGACAGCGTCGAGGGGAGCTGGAGTAGCGGTGGATCGGAGAGCCCAAGCGAAAAGGGTTTGTCCAGGTCCAACAGCCTCGAAGGGTTTCTGTGTCCTCCGCTGCCGGGTCAAGTTCCTGTCGAGCCAACAGAGACATCAACTGGCCGAACTGCTCAGGGTGCCGTGGAGGCTTCTCCTGTGAACGAGAGCTCAACAGGTGAGACTGAAATAAGGCTTGGCAGTGCAAAGTCTACAGATAGAGATTTAGCTATTTCATGCATAACTGAGTCAAGTTTTTAACACGTCCGATCACATTTACTGTTGCTCGACCAGCACTGATATTTTTCAAATAAAACAATGAATCTAGCAAGCTAATAATTGTCTCATATTTTTCTGTTTGTTTTTCAGAGTCCTTTGAGTCTCTCTATAACGTGGAACAGTTAATTGGATCCGGAGGATTTGGCAGAGTGTTCCTGGGAACACGCAAATTTGATGGCAAAAAGGTAAATCTTACTGAATTGCACAAACATTTTGCTCTTGCATGCATCTAAACACATTTAAAACAATTTACAGATGGTTTAATACTTAATACAAAGCCAGGTGCTTGAAAACTGTTACTGTTATTGAAACTGTTTTTTTTGTGTTTTTTTTGTGCAGGTTGCCATCAAGCGGATGCTCAAGAGTGACAATTATCGTTATCTTTATGTTGTAAGTTGGCCAAAACCTGAATGTGTATTGAGTTGTTTAAGTGCAGATTACTGTAGTTAATACACCCGTAGGAAGCATTAGGTATAAATGTGATCAACAAATAAGCCTAGAGGCACCAAATAACTTTGAGCTGAAAAGGCTCTTTTGAACGCATCTAAAAAGATCAAAGAATAGTACATTTCAAAATGATGTTTTCTTCAGATTTTTACCCAGCTAACCTTCTGTCTGCTTCTTCTCTCTAGCCTGGGAATCCCAAACCTCTCGTCACAGAAGTGGCGCTGCTGATGATGATGAGGCTAGAACCCATAAGCCCCTTCGTCATACAACTGTACGAGTGGTTTGAACATCCTAAAGAATTCACTCTGGTTATGGAGTATCCGGGGCACTGCGAGAGCTTGTTTGACATAATCTATCGTCAACCTTGGAGTGACTGGTTCTCACGGGTCGTCATGAGACAGGCTGTGCGGGCAGTGCTACACTGCATCCATCATGGTGTTTTCCATAGTGACATTCATCCACAGAATGTCCTGTTTGAGAAAGACACGCTAGATCTCAAGCTGATAGACTTTGGCTGCGGTCAGCTGTTTAGTAGTGAAGGCTACGAGAGAAACAGATACAGGGGTGAGCATTTTGGGAGTGTGGAAACCTGAAGGTAGTGACTTACAAATTTTTGGATGATGCTTTAAAAAAAAAGCTCAACAATGTGCAAATGTCTTCCTTACAGGAGTTCTGGATTACTGCCCACCTGAAGTCTTTACAGAACCTCGATTCCACGCCGTCCCTGCAAACGTCTGGTCTCTAGGAGTGGTGCTGTACGAGTTGTCAAACGCATGTCTTCCTTTTTGTAATAGAACGGAAATCACACAAGCCGAAGTTACATTTCAGAACCCCAACTTATCCAAACGTGAGTGAATAATGATGATAACATGGATAAACACACATAAAGCAAACGAGTTGTACAGAAAGTTAAAGGTTGTAGTGTGTCAGAATTTTTATATATACTGTAGCTCAACGTACACCGAGAGCATCGCTGTTTTCAAAAATGCCAGGTCACATGGTCATGACTAACCAGCTCTCTCCTTATTAAAATGTGTACAGACTGCAGGGATCTGATTGGACAGTGTCTAGCTCGCGATCCAGCTGAACGCCCCAGCTTAGAGCAGATGTTACAACATCAATGGTTTGTTCGTACACAACGCTAGATTGGAGAAGCTGAGGAGATTCACTCGATCAGTTTCAGGTGTGTGGAAGTGTAACAAGCAGAGTAGGATTATTATCTTTTGTCTTAAATTCTGGATTATTTGTAGTGAGATTTTCAAATTTGTGTTCATTGTAATGTTCTTGTTATAGTCAAATCACCTTCATTTATATAGCGCTTGATACTATATAATAATGGTAAATCATTATTTCTCCAACATTATTTTAAAAAGTATTATCTTGTTTTCCACTAAAAAATAAGGCTTGTTTTTACAGAATATTAAAATTATTTCCCCCATTATAATATTATTTTCTTGACCAGCGCTGACATTTTTTGAATAAAACAATGGATCTAGCAACAGACACTCTACTGACTATAAGTAACTTTTCAACTACATGTCAACTTATTCTAACCCTCTACTAATACTCTACTAATACTCTAATGAGAGTTAGTAGACATGTAGGTGCAATGTTTCTTATAGACTTATAGAATGTCTTAAAGGGACCAAAATAAAGTGAAACCAAAGTAACAATTTGATGTGACCACTGACATTGATCATTAATATTATAAAAAAATAAATAAACAGTTTTTGATATCTGAAATGTTCCATCCTCAGGCTGCTCCAGATCCTGGAAAACTGCTTCCACAGATTTTTCTCCGGGCATCACATCCGCCATCGCTGCACTGACGAGAATGTCTCCCAAGCGTTGGGCTGGATGTAATAATCCACATAGCCTCTCTCTATTTACTCCCGAAATCTGAACCGCTGAAGACGAGGTGGATTAAGTTTGTTTTTGAAGAAAATGCTCCCTCAACTCTACCAAAATTCGTTTATGTCTGCTCGAATCATTTTACACCGGACAGCTTTTTGAATGAGGCTCAGTATAAAGCAGGTTTTGCAAAAAAAATGGCTCCTGAAGGATGTAGCAGTGCCAACTGTTCGTGATCCAGCTACACATCTAGAAGTATGTATTACGCGTTGGTTTTCCAAATTGCCTTTGAATTTGTCCATAATAACATGTTAGACTTATAAAGTTTGTGATAGCACAATGAGTCCAGCTATGTTGTTATTTTTTTATCACGCTGATAGTGGAATCTTTATTTGTTAAGGACAGCACATCAGAACAGAGCAGCCAAACCAGAGATGTTGCTTGCCAGACAGACGCAAAACCGCTGACCAAGTCTGTTGGTACTCAGTCATCAATGAAGACGTTTCATGTTCGCTACAGGAGTTCAGGTATGTTTATGTACTACATGATACTGCTTATACAGAGGACCTATAACTAGTCTTGTTACACAACAAGTGTCACATAACAGTAACACACAACTACTTTGTATATTACAGGTGTCCAGACGACAGATAGAGTTTCAGACATTGACAGTTTGTCACCAGCAGCTGGTTTAATATTTAGGACCTCTACACCTATAAAGTGGCCATCAAAGAGACCTCGTGTGGAACTGGAGGAAGAGGATGACGAAGAAACCCTAATGGACACATCATCTGTAGTAGCACCTGAAGAGCAAGATTCTACATTTGATCCAGCAGAGACGGACACAACTTTAACGGAGACAGCAGACATGTCGTAAGTTTCAAAACTGTGCATTTGTTTTAGAACAGGGGTGTCAAACTGAGTTCCTTGTTGGCCACAGCACTGCAGAGTTTACCTCTAATCATTATTAAACACACCTGAGGCAGCTAATCAACTCTCTAAGGCTCATTCAAAAAGTTCAAGTATGCCTGTTGATCCTTCTGGAACTGAGTTTAACACCCCTGGTTCAGAATTTTATTATTATTATATTTTGTTACTTTTGTATTTAATATTTGTTAACCAGTACGAGTTTTTGTTTCTTAGTGCTCAAGCAAAATGGCAAAATGAGACGCTAGATCGCCTGAGTGAAAGGGAAAGGGTCATCGTTGGAGGTGACATGAGGGCTGACTCACCAGGTACATAGTTGTAAATAAGAAGGATGCATGGATGCTCGGGTATTTTCCGGATCATGAAGCATAACATGCATAGGTAGTATCTAACTGAATTCAATGCACTCGTGGTAATAATGCTTTGTGTAATATTACTTTCAAAGGCCACTCTGCAAAGTTTGGAAGCTATACATTGATGGACCTTCAGACCAACACCGTTGTGGACACACCAGAGCTGGTTCAGGTGGAAGAGAAGAAATATCACTATTTAAAAAAATTACATTTTGAGAAGTTTAAAACTTCTGGTTTGTCTAAGTTGATTGTTTCGTTCCCTATACTTGTCTATTTCAGAGTAACGAAGTGGGAGGAAGCTACCACATGGAAAAAGGATTACAGAGGAGCCTTGCCCTGTTGGAAGCTCGTGGTGTTACTCTGGAGTGTATTGTAACTGACCGCCGAATTACAGGGGGTACTGGGGGGTACTATACCCCCCAATGAAGACCCAGTAGGGGACAGAAATATCAGTTTTGGGGGGGTCAGATAATTTTTCTGATATTGTGAAAAAATATAATTACAGTTACAATACAAGTCAACTCCTATTTTCACTGTAGGAACATTTTAATGTAAAGCGATTTCAGACACCCCTATTGTGGACCGTACCATTTTTAACCACCGTGGGTAGAAGCAACGGAGATCGAGAACGACTTCAACTTCTCAAGCAAGTGTCAACGTTGAATGACAAAACGCTAGTTTCATAAAGTATCATTCTTTTCAACATTCCTTATTTGTATATTCAAAAATATTTAAAATAATCTAATTTAATAGTTATAATTTTTTAATGTAAATGATTTAATTTTATTGGTAACAGCCTAGTGTCTAATTATTTTAATTGAATATATTTATCAAATTTAAGAATTTGAAATGAAAGATGGAGCATACATTTAATAAAATTAGGGGAAAATGCCCTTTATAAAGGTACAAAAAATGATTCTGAGTGTTTTCAAACAGTGATGTAATGAAACATTGACAATTTAAGCTTGAAGGGAGTAAAGCCTCTGTTTAGGCTATTAAGGAAATGTAATTTTGCCAAAAGAAGAACTTTTATTTTAAATAAATGTTCATTTTAAATCAGCCTACTTCAGTGTGATGTTACCATATTATCATGCTTAACACTAAGAATTTGAATAATTGTAATGTGATGATCAGATGCAGATCTAAATCAAAGAATATAGGCGGTTTGCGGGTGGATTTTTTATTTTTAAGGCGAGACACTACAGGTGAATAGGGTAAAATGTTTAAATAATAGATATCACCATGAAACTTCCTCAGTTGATTACTTACACAAGTATATAAAAAAAATGTATTACAAGTTTTAGAAATGTATATGTTTAATTATGCAAATTAGGCATTATCTCATTAAATATGTACGATTTTGCATATATTTTCGGTAGATAGATCTGAACATATGATAAAGCCAGATGCAAAATTATTTTATCATTTTGTTAGTCGAAGTGTAAATAACCTAAAATTAAAGTTATTAGTTGTAATTAATGCAATTTTTGTATCATTTCTCATAGGAACTCAGGCATTCTACAAGCTGGAGAAAGTGATGACAAACACGCGGATTTTGAAGGACATCACCAAACTAAGTCCACATCACCAGACTTCATCTTTGGAGTCATTTCATAGTGACATTCTACGGTTTGCCCCAAAAAATGTGGTGTTTGTCACGGTTCATAGATCCAATGTCTCTCTCTAGTCTCGTGCCTTGTTGTTTACATGTGTGTGAGTGGGTGTGTCCGGATCGTTACGGTTGATCAGTATCCAGCTGCAATCACTCATCATCACCAGCTGCCACTCATCTCATCTCCTAGAAATGCTCACCACTTTCTCATCTCCTTTGTCAGATCGTTGCATGAAGTCTCTGTGTTGTCTGATCCTGTTCCCGTGCCTCGTGTCCCGTCTTGAGTTCCTGTGTTCCGGTTTCGCGTCTTTGTTGGATTACGTTTCATGTCTGGATCACGTCATCACTCATCAGAGCACGCTGCACTTCATCCATCACTCCGTGTCTGACCATCAAAGTCCCTGTGCCACCGCCTGCATCACCCGGATTATTCATCATCATCATCATCATCATCATCATCATCATCATTGACTATTAAATAAAAGCTTTTTACTTGCACATTGTGTCCTCGTTTCTGACGTAACAGTGTTCCCATTTCTTGGAATGTTGTGCAGGTAATTTAACTGCTGTTAAAATAACTTTACATCACTATAGGCTATTTTCCTGAATTGTGTCTGTGCACTTGCAGACTAAACCTGGCTGCATTTCATTACAATGAAAATGCTGGTCGTGCACAAGCAACATCATCAACAGGATATAAATTTATAAATACATTTTGTTTTATTGCACAGAGTACCTAGATGACCTGCAGGACCTAATATTTGAGCATGTTTTTGTGGACCCTGCTCCATACATGGATGAGGTACTTAAGATACCCATAATATCAGACCTTTGTGCGGAGTATGAGCGGCCAGACAAGGAGGAGGTCATTTCCACCATGGTGTCCAGATTCAATCATCAGCTGGTAGGAAACCAACATATCTGCCCTGATCATCTGGAAACTCACGGCGAACCCTCATCACCACACAGCCTGGAAGTCCAGACCTAAATCTAACTCGCTGAGCAAATTCAACTTGTGCTCTCGCGAGAACTCTGGAATACCAGGGTAAGGTTCCATAGTCGGCTCGATAAATGTATGCATTCTGAAGAGAATACACGTTTAAACAAACAGGATCCAATCCAGGATGCTCAGTCATTATATATATAAAGATATTGGGAAGAATGTTGATAAAGCAAACCGGTTTGGTTACCATTGACTTCTACTACATGAAGGGGAAAAAACTGATTAATTATTATAATTATTATTTTATTTTATTTGGGTTTTTTTTGTGTTTGACAGAATAAAGTAATTGAGGTCTGGAACAACATGAGTGTTTGAGTGAATGATGATGAACTATCTCTTCAAGAGGGAAAAACTTTTTGTTTGCCTTGTCAGTTTATTTATTTGTATTTCAACCCTTAAAGAAATAAGCTACACATGTCAACAACAGCAATAGGAATAAAAATGATAAATAAATCATTTTTATTAATAATATCCAAAAAGAATAATTCCACCAAGTAATATTTACTTATGTAACTGTAGACTGTTTGCTGTTGCCAGCAATTAAGCCACTATCAGTATAAACAGGCTTTTTTAATAAAGTTATAAACACTAAATTAATAAAACATCTGAGAGATTATGATAAAGTACAATTAAGACTAGTTTATGGACTTACATGAAAAGCATTTGAACTATATCTCATGACTTTACTGTCACCTTGTGTTCAGATTTGATGGAAGTATAATGTTTGGGGTTTCTTGACAGACTTCGCCATCAAGTGGACATGTGCAGGTACTGCAGGTTTCACTGGACTCTGGGTTGCAACTTTCCATAGGCCTACGTTTAGCGGCTTTAGATGCTCTCTGAAGCGCAGACAGAGGAGCGAAACATAACGATGTCTCTTGTCAAAAAAACTGCTTCTTTCAGCAGGTTATTTTCGCTATGTAATATGTATTGATTGAAAAAATGGAGAATAATAAAATTCGGATTTCAAACGCAACGCCGAGTTTATGAAACTCAAATTAAGATTATATTTACAGTGAATTTAGTTTTAACATTTAATTTTGTCTTTTGATGAGATTTACAAATATATATTCTTAGAGCCAAGAATTTCCATGGGAATAAATCCATATTAGCCTAATGTGCTAATTAATGTGTGTTGTCATTGACAAATAAATAAATATACAGTTTACATATCTATATATAGAAAGAAAAATATTTCCAAAACAATACACACACACACACACACACACACACACACACACACACACACACACACACACACTGAAAAAAAGGTTTTCATTCATCCACTTAAAAAAAATGTAGGGTTCACATCTATATTTTATAACTTGAGCCAATGAAAAATAAATAACTTGCCCTAACCAATATTTTCTATGTATTTTCTAAACCTTGGCACAAAGTATATTTTTCTTATTGAAGAAAGTCAATTCATTTAAATTCTGTTTTTGATCTAAACAAAAATATATAGATTTAATATAATAAAAAATCACATTTAAGAAATATGTATTAGACATTATTTGTTTTCTCCAATCAAATAGATATAGATTTAATTATACAATTATTTCTCATTTTTAAAAATACAAATTAATTGAAATTATTTATTTTAAACAAACAAAAAGATATGGATTTAATAAAACATGTTTACCATTAAGGAACATTTCTTAATATTTAATCTTGTCCAAAATAATTAAAAAAAGAAAGAATTTTCATTACATAGATATTTATTAACTTATACATTACTTACACATATCCACAATTTCAGTACTCAAGTGTCAGATTTTCAACTTCTAAGAGCTGGCAAACATTGACCTTAGAAAACAACAGCCTTAACCGAGAACAATGCAGTGAATTAGGGAAATGTGACAATTTCTCAGTTTCATCACTACTAGAAATGCAGCTGTAGTCAGTATCTCACTATCTTCCTTTTTTTTTTTTTTTTTCATCTATCTCTTGTTCTTCAAAGTATGTACTGTGACACGTCCACCCAGTTACCTTTACACGCACACATGCACACACGCACACACACAAACGCACTCATCTGTCAGTTCCTGACTGTATTGGTTTTGTTTTGGTTGTTTGTTTGTTTGTTTATTTGTTTTCCCTGTTTGTGATCCCAATTTATGTACATCTTGCAATAAAAAAATAAAAAAAATAAAAAGATTCTCACTATCTCTGTCCTCGTTGTATTTTATGATGCTACAAATGATATCCAACTGTAAAAAAAAAACATTGTTGAAAAGTCAAAAATTGGAATGGAAGTACAGAGTTGTTGCTATACACCGTCCCATTTCATCTCATTGGTGTAAACTGGCAGCTTTCAGAACGCTGCAGCACGTAGCATTGCGTAGAACGTGCACAAATTTTTGTGCAAAAAACTTTTTTTTCTGTGCTCCAAATATTGTTTACTGCATCACTTTATATATTCATTAAGTATTATTGATTTGAAAAGTTTTAATATCGTAATATTTAGAAAATGCATTAACGTTATCCCGTATGACATTTTGACTGGTGTCGTCACATGATTCTCAGTTAAACCGCTTAAAATACATTGTTTAAAATTGAGATTTTAGTAATAAGTAAAAAACACCCCCATAAAGATAATAACTACTTTGATGTGCAGTTTTAACCTTTTTGAATTTTTTATCAGTTGAAAACCTTATTTGTCACTGGCCCAGATATTCACAAGAAATACAGTTAATAACCAGTAATAGTTATATTAAGACTAGTGAGACAAGTGATAATGATATAATTTACGTTAATACTTATCATATGATATTATGAGCCTATAATATAGGCTACAAGACATATAGGCCTACTATATATTACATATAATATATAGCCTATTAAAATACGTATGAAGTGTCTAAAAATGTATGTTTACTATAATAAAGTACCTGGAATAAACTTCTGGCCTTTTTGGTTGATGTTATAGCGCACACAGTTGTTTCCGCACGGAAATATGATGGTTTGCTCATCAAAATACAACAAATTATTCCTCACTCCTGTCCGCAATCCGAATATATAATGAGACTGTGCCACTACAGTAGCCATCTTGACAAAATTATTAGCTAACAGTTTGTAGAAAAATACTATTTAAACGAGTTGTCTGGTTTGTTTGACGTTGAAATCTTGTTGAAATCTGTTTAACGCTGCAGTAGTGACTGGTCGAGATATGTGTTTAATGCCCGTGCGCTGGCTTCGCCGAGTAACCTTGAAATTGTACATTCGTCGAAAAACAAATATTTCTTAGTTGAGCTCTTAATGAAAAATATTTATATTTAACAATGTTTTGAACGAAAAAAATATTACCTGCAAAATAAAACAAATAATGGTAAAATGAATTGAAACTAAGACAAATGTTTTATTGGATGAGGTTGAAAACCTTTTATTAATGTGTACATGCATTCATATAAATCATGTACAATTTCAATTAAATATTTGAAATGACACAACATTTAGCAAATATGCTACATAAATAGTCAATTTGGTAGCAACTGGGTGGTTGCTGTGGGGAACACGGTGGAGCAAATGTTCTCTGTGGGATCTTGGCAGGCACAGACACTCCCTTTTGGATATTCTTCTGCCTCTGCTGCTTAGGGATCCTGAGGTTTGCGGAAGACACAAGCACTGGTGCATTTTGCAAATGCTGCCTCAGCAGCTCAGGGTTTTTAGGATTTCTCCTCTTGGAGATCTTGTCTGGCATTGGTGCTCCATGTGAGGAGCATGTGAGCACCTTTGAGGAAGCCACTGGTGCCCTCTGTAGTGACTGGATGGGTGTGGGTGTTTCTAAAGCGGCCTTTTTCAGATGTTTAGTCAAATATTCGGGGATCCTGAGTTTTCCTCTTTTTTGGGACCCTATGGGCACAGGTGCTCCCTTTGGGCACGCAGCAGGCACAGGTGCTCCCTTTGGAGATGCAGCAGGCACAGGTGCTCCCTTTGGGCACGCAGCAGGCACAGGTGCTCCCTTTGGAGATGCAGCAGGCACAGGTGCTCGCTTTGGGGACACAACAGGCACAGGTGCTTCCTTTGGAGATGCAGCAGGCACAGGTGCTCGCTTTGGGGACACAACAGGCACAGGTGCTGAGTGCTGAGCTTTCTCCAATGTATCACCGAAGACCAGGGATGAGGTGAGATCCTCTTTTTTAGCACTGGGAGAGTTCTGCTGCCTCCACTGCTTCGTTGTCTTCAGTTCTCCCCCCTTATATTTCCCATCTGAGAAGCCCGAGTGCTGGGAATGAGCCTTCTCAGATGCTTCACTGAAGACCGGGGATGTGGGGCATGATGTTTCTCCTTCCTCCACTGTTTCCCACCACTGGTCTGAGATGAGGTCCTCATAGTCAGGATACTTAGATATGGGGTCTGAAACTTCCATTATCGCCCACCACCGCCCCGCAGCAAGGGCTGTAGTGAGCTCATCTGACAATTCAGTTGATGAGGACTGCTCTGCACTCTCAAAAATGGTGGGCATGGTTGACATACTCGAAAATGAACTAGAAGTGAACAATACTTCTTGCAATTTATATCTGTGAAACACTATGAAAGAAAGAGAAACAGAAGAGATTATTTGAATAATCAATTTTGTATCAATTTCCCTACTAATATGCACAACTCAGATGCACATAATGTAAATGTATATAGTAATTTCACAATCGCCGACTCGCTACAAGAAGAATAAATCCGCGGCACTGTTTATACACACGATCATTATGACGTAACAGTCGACAGTTGACGTCACAGTCGGCCACACGAATTGACGTCACAGTCGGCCACCCGAGTTGACGTCACAGTCAGCCACCCGAGTTGACGTCACAGTCAGCCACCCGAGTTGACGTAACAGTCGGCCACACGAGTGACGTCACAGTCGACCACACGAGTTTGAGAGGAATGGAAGACCTAGGCTGTTTCGCTGTATTAAAAGTGAACATGCAATACAAACAAAGACTGACTTAGCTTTTTTAATTCATGATTGTTCATAGAAAAACTAGCGCTGTTTATTATTTATTTTTAGCATTTGCAGCTGGTGCATAAACGGGAGCAAGTGAAGCTGGCATTCATTTTGTTATTAAGAATAACAGACCACTGTTTTTTTTGTTTTTTTGTTTTGTTTTGTTTTTTACAGATATTAGCCTACAATAAAAGCATCTGCCATCTGAAACATTTCTGAAACAGAATATAATTCACAAAAAAAGTTCCTGTAGGCTATCCTTGTTTTTTTCTATTTATGACTGTCATGTTCTGTAAGAATACTTTGCATTTAGTTTGTTATTTTCTCCCCCTAGTGGTCATCTAGGAGTAATTCATTGTGTTCATATATAATTCTTACATTGCTTTCATTGGTTGATTTTATCACATGATACAGTCTGATCAGGAAACACATTAGTAGTTATATTCCATGCGGTCAGCTTGCAGCTCTAGTCACCTTATCCTGTCTCCATTTCTGTTTGTGCCTTGGGAAAGCATCGCTTGTAAGTTATATTTGAATTTATAGTAAATTACATTGATACACATGCGTCATGTAAGACGTTCTGTGATGTTACTTGAATATTTATTTGTTAACATGTGAAAACTGCTATTGTATAGCCTTTCATAGTTTGTTAGTTTAGCTGTTGAGCTGCACATACTATATTTACAAGTTATTTACAGCTATAAGCATATCAGCTGAATGTAAAATATATATGTTACAACTTTGTAGCTTAAAGGTGTATTATTTTATGTCTGTTAATGTACAGTATGACGTGTTTGAATAGCATTCAGTGATTGGTGCTATCTTTCTGTATCGTTTCAGTTTTACAAAGATTCCTTCTTGAGAATTACGACAACAGTAAAGAGCCTTGAACTTTACTCCAGCCTCTGACTTTCTCTTGAAGCTTGTTAGCTATCTGTCGATTTGTGTACAGTCACACACACTGAGGACAGAATAATGACAATTATTTAAAAAAGCAACAGATAGGACGAGAAAGAGTGCTGTCCCGAACATCAGCAGGACGTTTTTTTTATATTAAGTCGTAAATATTACATGACTTACATTTTGCTCTATATATCGGCAACGAAAATAGTTCCAAATAAATCTATAAATCGTTGCTCATCTTTGAGAAACAGTTTCCCTGACTGAAAACTTTCCATAGGCCTACGTTTAGCGGCTTTAGATGCTCTCTGAAGCGCAGACAGAGGAGCGAAACATAACGATGTCTCTTGTCAAAAAAACTGCTTCTTTCAGCAGGTTATTTTCGCTATGTAATATGTATTGATTGAAAAAATGGAGAATAATAAAATTCGGATTTCAAACGCAACGCCGAGTTTATGAAACTCAAATTAAGATTATATTTACAGTGAATTTAGTTTTAACATTTAATTTTGTCTTTTGATGAGATTTACAAATATATATTCTTAGAGCCAAGAATTTCCATGGGAATAAATCCATATTAGCCTAATGTGCTAATTAATGTGTGTTGTCATTGACAAATAAATAAATATACAGTTTACATATCTATATATAGAAAGAAAAATATTTCCAAAACAATACACACACACACACACACACACACACACACACACACACACACACTGAAAAAAAGGTTTTCATTCATCCACTTAAAAAAAATGTAGGGTTCACATCTATATTTTATAACTTGAGCCAATGAAAAATAAATAACTTGCCCTAACCAATATTTTCTATGTATTTTCTAAACCTTGGCACAAAGTATATTTTTCTTATTGAAGAAAGTCAATTCATTTAAATTCTGTTTTTGATCTAAACAAAAATATATAGATTTAATATAATAAAAAATCACATTTAAGAAATATGTATTAGACATTATTTGTTTTCTCCAATCAAATAGATATAGATTTAATTATACAATTATTTCTCATTTTTAAAAATACAAATTAATTGAAATTATTTATTTTAAACAAACAAAAAGATATGGATTTAATAAAACATGTTTACCATTAAGGAACATTTCTTAATATTTAATCTTGTCCAAAATAATTAAAAAAAGAAAGAATTTTCATTACATAGATATTTATTAACTTATACATTACTTACACATATCCACAATTTCAGTACTCAAGTGTCAGATTTTCAACTTCTAAGAGCTGGCAAACATTGACCTTAGAAAACAACAGCCTTAACCGAGAACAATGCAGTGAATTAGGGAAATGTGACAATTTCTCAGTTTCATCACTACTAGAAATGCAGCTGTAGTCAGTATCTCACTATCTTCCTTTTTTTTTTTTTTTTTCATCTATCTCTTGTTCTTCAAAGTATGTACTGTGACACGTCCACCCAGTTACCTTTACACGCACACATGCACACACGCACACACACAAACGCACGCATCTGTCAGTTCCTGACTGTATTGGTTTTGTTTTGGTTGTTTGTTTGTTTGTTTATTTGTTTTCCCTGTTTGTGATCCCAATTTATGTACATCTTGCAATAAAAAAATAAAAAAAATAAAAAGATTCTCACTATCTCTGTCCTCGTTGTATTTTATGATGCTACAAATGATATCCAACTGTAAAAAAAAAACATTGTTGAAAAGTCAAAAATTGGAATGGAAGTACAGAGTTGTTGCTATACACCGTCCCATTTCATCTCATTGGTGTAAACTGGCAGCTTTCAGAACGCTGCAGCACGTAGCATTGCGTAGAACGTGCACAAATTTTTGTGCAAAACATTTTTTTCTGTGCTCCAAATATTGTTTACTGCATCACTTTATATATTCATTAAGTATTATTGATTTGAAAAGTTTTAATATCGTAATATTTAGAAAATGCATTAACGTTATCCCGTATGACATTTTGACTGGTGTCGTCACATGATTCTCAGTTAAACCGCTTAAAATACATTGTTTAAAATTGAGATTTTAGTAATAAGTAAAAAACACCCCCATAAAGATAATAACTACTTTGATGTGCAGTTTTAACCTTTTTGAATTTTTTATCAGTTGAAAACCTTATTTGTCACTGGCCCAGATATTCACAAGAAATACAGTTAATAACCAGTAATAGTTATATTAAGACTAGTGAGACAAGTGATAATGATATAATTTACGTTAATACTTATCATATGATATTATGAGCCTATAATATAGGCTACAAGACATAGGCCTACTATATATTACATATAATATATAGCCTATTAAAATACGTATGAAGTGTCTAAAAATGTATGTTTACTATAATAAAGTACCTGGAATAAACTTCTGGCATTTTTGGTTGATGTTATAGCGCACACAGTTGTTTCCGCACGGAAATATGATGGTTTGCTCATCAAAATACAACAAATTATTCCTCACTCCTGTCCGCAATCCGAATATATAATGAGACTGTGCCACTACAGTAGCCATCTTGACAAAATTATTAGCTAACAGTTTGTAGAAAAATACTATTTAAACGAGTTGTCTGGTTTGTTTGACGTTGAAATCTTGTTGAAATCTGTTTAACGCTGCAGTAGTGACTGGTCGAGATATGTGTTTAATGCCCGTGCGCTGGCTTCGCCGAGTAACCTTGAAATTGTACATTCGTCGAAAAACAAATATTTCTTAGTTGAGCTCTTAATGAAAAATATTTATATTTAACAATGTTTTGAACGAAAAAAATATTACCTGCAAAATAAAACAAATAATGGTAAAATGAATTGAAACTAAGACAAATGTTTTATTGGATGAGGTTGAAAACCTTTTATTAATGTGTACATGCATTCATATAAATCATGTACAATTTCAATTAAATATTTGAAATGACACAACATTTAGCAAATATGCTACATAAATAGTCAATTTGGTAGCAACTGGGTGGTTGCTGTGGGGAACACGGTGGAGCAAGTGTTCTCTGTGGGATCTTGGCAGGCACAGACACTCCCTTTTGGATATTCTTCTGCCTCTGCTGCTTAGGGATCCTGAGGTTTGCGGAAGACACAAGCACTGGTGCATTTTGCAAATGCTGCCTCAGCAGCTCAGGGTTTTTTAGGATTTCTCCTCTTGGAGATCTTGTCTGGCATTGGTGCTCCATGTGAGGAGCATGTGAGCACCTTTGAGGAAGCCACTGGTGCCCTCTGTAGTGACTGGATGGGTGTGGGTGTTTCTAAAGCGGCCTTTTTCAGATGTTTAGTCAAATATTCGGGGATCCTGAGTTTTCCTCTTTTTTGGGACCCTATGGGCACAGGTGCTCCCTTTGGGCACGCAGCAGGCACAGGTGCTCCCTTTGGAGATGCAGCAGGCACAGGTGCTCCCTTTGGGCACGCAGCAGGCACAGGTGCTCCCTTTGGAGATGCAGCAGGCACAGGTGCTCGCTTTGGGGACACAACAGGCACAGGTGCTGAGTGCTGAGCTTTCTCCAATGTATCACCGAAGACCAGGGATGAGGTGAGATCCTCTTTTTTAGCACTGGGAGAGTTCTGCTGCCTCCACTGCTTCGTTGTCTTCAGTTCTCCCCCCTTATATTTCCCATCTGAGAAGCCCGAGTGCTGGGAATGAGCCTTCTCAGATGCTTCACTGAAGACCGGGGATGTGGGGCATGATGTTTCTCCTTCCTCCACTGTTTCCCACCACTGGTCTGAGATGAGGTCCTCATAGTCAGGATACTTAGATATGGGGTCTGAAACTTCCATTATCGCCCACCACCGCCCCGCAGCAAGGGCTGTAGTGAGCTCATCTGACAATTCAGTTGATGAGGACTGCTCTGCACTCTCAAAAATGGTGGGCATGGTTGACATACTCGAAAATGAACTAGAAGTGAACAATACTTCTTGCAATTTATATCTGTGAAACACTATGAAAGAAAGAGAAACAGAAGAGATTATTTGAATAATCAATTTTGTATCAATTTCCCTACTAATATGCACAACTCAGATGCACATAATGTAAATGTATATAGTAATTTCACAATCGCCGACTCGCTACAAGAAGAATAAATCCGCGGCACTGTTTATACTCACGATCATTATGACGTAACAGTCGACAGTTGACGTCACAGTCGGCCACACGAATTGACGTCACAGTCAGCCACCCGAGTTGACGTCACAGTCAGCCACCCGAGTTGACGTAACAGTCGGTCACACGAGTGACGTCACAGTCGACCACAAGAGTTTGAGAGGAATGGAAGACCTAGGCTGTTTCGCTGTATTAAAAGTGAACATGCAATACAAACAAAGACTGACTTAGCTTTTTTAATTCATGATTGTTCATAGAAAAACTAGCGCTGTTTATTATTTATTTTTAGCATTTGCAGCTGGTGCATAAACGGGAGCAAGTGAAGCTGGCATACATTTTGTTATTAAGATTAACAGACCCCTGTTTTTTTTTTTGTTTTTGTTTTTACAGATATTAGCCTACAATAAAAGCATCTGCCATCTGAAACATTTCTGAAACAGAATATAATTCACAAAAAAAGTTCCTGTAGGCTATCCTTGTTTTTTTCTATTTATGACAATTATTTAAAAAAGCAACAGATAGGACGAGAAAGAGTGCTGTCCCGAACATCAGCAGGACGTTTTTTTTTATATTAAGTCGTAAATATGACATGACTTACATTTTGCTCTATATATCGGCAACGAAAATAGTTCCAAATAAATCTATAAATCGTTGCTCATCTTTGAGAAACAGTTTCCCTGACTGAAAACTTTCCATAGGCCTACGTTTAGCGGCTTTAGATGCTCTCTGAAGCGCAGACAGAGGAGCGAAACATAACGATGTCTCTTGTCAAAAAAACTGCTTCTTTCAGCAGGTTATTTTCGCTATGTAATATGTATTGATTGAAAAAATGGAGAATAATAAAATTCGGATTTCAAACGCAACGCCGAGTTTATGAAACTCAAATTAAGATTATATTTACAGTGAATTTAGTTTTAACATTTAATTTTGTCTTTTGATGAGATTTACAAATATATATTCTTAGAGCCAAGAATTTCCATGGGAATAAATCCATATTAGCCTAATGTGCTAATTAATGTGTGTTGTCATTGACAAATAAATAAATATACAGTTTACATATCTATATATAGAAAGAAAAATATTTCCAAAACAGTACGCACACACACACACACACACACACACACACACACACACACACACACACACACACACACACACACACACACTGAAAAAAAGGTTTTCATTCATCCAATTAAAAAAAATGTAGGGTTCACATCTATATTTTATAACTTGAGCCAATGAAAAATAAATAACTTGCCCTAACCAATATTTTCTATGTATTTTCTAAACCTTGGCACAAAGTATATTTTTCTTATTGAAGAAAGTCAATTAATTCTGTTTTTGATCTAAACAAAAATATATAGATTTAATATAATAAAAAATCACATTTAAGAAATATGTATTAGACATTATTTGTTTTCTCCAATCAAATAGATATAGATTTAATTATACAATTATTTCTCATTTTTAAAAATACAAATTAATTGAAATGATTTATTTTAAACAAACAAAAAGATATGGATTTAATAAAACATGTTTACCATTAAGGAACATTTCTTAATATTTAATCTTGTCCAAAATAATTTAAAAAAGAAAGAATTTTCATTACATAAATATTTATTAACTTATACATTACTTACACATATCCACAATTTCAGTACTCAAGTGTCAGATTTTCAACTTCTAAGAGCTGGCAAACATTGACCTTAGAAAACAACAGCCTTAACCGAGAACAATGCAGTGAATTAGGGAAATGTGACAATTTCTCAGTTTCATCCCTACTAGAAATGCAGCTGTAGTCAGTATCTCACTATCTTCCTTTTTTTTTTTTTTTTTCATCTATCTCTTGTTCTTCAAAGTATGTACTGTGACACGTCCACCCAGTTACCTTTACACGCACACATGCACACACGCACACACACAAACGCACGCATCTGTCAGTTCCTGACTGTATTGGTTTTGTTTTGGTTGTTTGTTTGTTTATTTGTTTTCCCTGTTTGTGATCCCAATTTATGTACATCTTGCAATAAAAAAAATAAAAATAAAAAGATTCTCACTATCTCTGTCCTCGTTGTATTTTATGATGCTACAAATGATATCCAACTGTAAAAAAAACATTGTTGAAAAGTCAAAAATTGGAATGGAAGTACAGAGTTGTTGCTATACACCGTCCCATTTCATCTCATTGGTGTAAACTGGCAGCTTTCAGAACGCTGCAGCACGTAGCATTGCGTAGAACGCCGAACCATAGCCAGCCACTCAAACATGACATCATTTACGGGAGTAAACTGGGATGTGTGGGAACCCAGAATTAAGCTCTATTGTAGAGCTGGTCACAGAGCCTCTTGACTTTGTTTGTCATGCCTTTTGGGTCCATGATGACTTTCTGGATATATTCAAATGTCTTGGGATATTCCAGACTGAATAAGGCATAAAGAAGGCCCAGGAGAATGGGAACAGCATTTGCGACAGACAGCAAGTCGCTTAGAACCTCTTGTCCCTCAAGTATGATGCCAATGTTTGTGGGTACAGCTTGTGCATCTCTGATGACGAAGATTGCCATGCTTTCTTGCTGAAGATTTTTTTCAGCCTCTTCCTTCTCCGACACCTGGAAAAGAATTTAGGAAAAGAATAAGGAATCGATAAAGCTTGGGTTTCCCCCAGATTAACCTCTTAACATTCAGACGGCCCGCAGGCTAATACCGTATATTCTTATATTCAGGCCAGCTAATACCGTATTGGCCTGAATATAAGACCACCCCCTATTTTTCACTCATTTTTGAAAAACAGCTTTTTGAAGACCAAATCTTGTTTTTATACAGAGTATTATTTCATTTGAAAATTTAACAAAAGAATGTTGGTTCACAGTTTTTAGATTTCCAAAGGCATCTATGACTGTCAGCTTGAAAGGAATGCAGCATGTAATGTGAATAGGGGTTTATGTAATGTGAATTTGTGGTTAAATGGTTTATTGAAAAAATTGTGTCTCTGTCTTTATTTTTTTTGATCAGAAGTTTTAACCCAGGCTCATTGGAAATACGTTACTCTGGGTACTTTTTTGCAAACCCTGAAATACGTACCTGAAAGTACATTTCCCTGCACTTTCTGGGTGAAACGTCCACTAGAGGCACTATGTCCAAGTCACGTGACTTTCAAGATTCCGGTCGCGAGAACAAAATAACATGGCGGACATTTCTATCATTTTTAGTGAAAAAAAAACAATATTTTGAGTTAGATTCTGGATAAAAATAAGTTTTGATTACATTTCTAGCGAGAAATATATATTTTATTTTCATAATATTCATTCAGTGAATGTACATACACTGTAAAAAGTGAGCAGTTGGATCAACTTAAAAAAAATTTACTCAAAAAAGGAATTAAGAATTTAAGAAATGAAGAAAGAAATGAAGTTTTCTCAACTTAAATTATCACGAAAACGTGATAATTTAAGTTGAGAAAACTTAATTTCTTTAGGTGTTACCAATTTAAGTTTTTTTTTTTAAGTTGATCCAACTGTTCACTTTTTACAGTGTAATCACTCGCTTTAACAAGTTTTGCCAGAACCTTACGATCTGTAGCCAAGGCTAAGTTTCAGTCAGGTGATTGTTTTATATAGACTACTCCGTGAAACGTACTACAGCAAGTTAACGTTAGTGAGCATGAGGACACCCAGCTGAGCTTCAATTAACCCTGGTAAAAAAAAATAGTAGGCCTACGTTGACCCCATAATCATATCTATATTATATACATACATATTCTTTTGAATTTAACATATAGGCTACATATAGAGGGGACTGCTCACATTTAGGCTAATTAATAACGTTTTATTATTTTTGTTATCAGTGAATGTAAGCAAATATAAATAGTCTTACATTGAACATTCACAGACTGATCAGGCTACGATCAGCATCGTAAATGCTTTAGATATTTATGGGGTTATATATTTATTTATTTATTTATAGAGTAGTGAGCAACGGCGAATGTGATCCACACTCCATATCAGAAGGTGGCGGTAATGCACACTTAAAAGTTGTTTGACAACTGCAATTTAAAAAAAGAAGAAGACCCGCTGCCTGGCTGTGAATTTACAGGCCTATACCTGTAAATAACCATCTGTAAACCTGAAAACCATTCTGTAATAATGGCCACCAATAATTTCTCTGATCCATCTGCAGAAGACATGGAAAAGGAATTTGAACTCGACATCGATGAAATAATGTCTGATTTGCAGGAGTTGCAGGAAGTAAATTGTCTCTTGAAATGTCTGTCAGGTGGATTTTTTAAATGTTTTTGAAATAAGTCTCTTGCACTGCTCCCCCAGCCTGCATTTATTTGATTAAAATATAGTAGCCTAGGCTATAAACTACAGTATTGTGATGTATTATTACCATTTTAAATAACAGTTTCTATTTGGACATATATAAAAAAAAAAAAAAAAAATTTTTTTTTTTTTTTTTTTTTTTTTTTCTGATTTCTAATTGTAATAACGATCTCATAGCTTTATTTCTGCAATTGTAAATGCAGTGAAAATATATTATTGGCACTTCTGTGTATGCACTGCAAAGATGTATTTTCCTTGAATGATTTAATTTGACTGGTGTTACCGTCCCAGGACGTATGCATTTGCGTTTTCTAATGGGTAAGTGTCATTCATTGATTTATTGAGTGTGTGTGCGCGCGCAGGCAATGGACCCAACGGCCTGCTGGGAGTTGTAGTTTTGTTGTACGTTGTATTTATACCACAGAAAGGACCTGTCTTTCACTTCGATGGTAACTAAAAAAAAATTCAAGCTGCGATTTTTCACGATGGATATCCTCGCGCGATCGAGTGTAGATTGTGTTAAACACGACAAGAACCAAAAATTCTGCGTTTATTCCTTAAAACAGTCGGTATTTCCCATATTGCTTCTCCTTTGCAGCTGCCATTGGCGCACGTCACGATTATAAGCGCCTGCTATTGGCGTAGGCAATGTTTACAGCACGATTATCAAGTATGTGGTGCGAACGCAACGGAACAGTCAGATTTACCATAAATGAACATGGTGAGTAACATTTTATAAACAATATTGTCAATATTGTTTGTTTTCCCTCTATTTTGCTGACGAGAATTTCAAAATAAAGCCCTACCAGAGTCTCAATGCAACAACAGACAGTGATTGAACCGTGAATTTTGTGAACCATTACATAATCCTATATAGGCTAATTATAAATTCAATTGTTATTATACTTTACAATATTACTGTTTGTTGTTGTATTTTTCAAAACTTGAAACTTGTGTGTGTGTGTCAGGTGGATTTCTTTAATGTTTTTGAAATAAGTCTCTTGCGCTGCTCCCCCAGCCTGCATTTATTTGATTAAAATATAGTAGCCTAGGCCTAAAAACTACAGTATTGTGATATATTATTACCATTTTAAATAACAGTTTCTATTTGGACATATATTAAAAGGTTTTTTTGGGGGGTTTTTTTGTCCAATTTCTTGTGCTCCTCCCTGTCCTAATCTAGGTGATGGGACCTACCAGCTGTTCCTCATCAATGGCAAGAGGATCCAGTATTTAAGCAGAGCCGGGGGGGAGAGAGAGAGAGAGAGAGAGAGAGAGAGAGAGAGAGAGACTGGGACTGGGACTGGGACTGGGACTGGGACTGGGACTGGGACTGGGACTGGGAGAGGTTTCTTCTCCCAAGAGCCTGAGGCCCCGTTTACACGATGGGAAAACGCAGATATTTCCCTGCGTTTTGGCCTGTCATTTACACGAAAACGCAGTTTTTATCCCAGAGAACGATTATTTCTAAAAACTCCGGCCAAAGTGGAGATTTCTGAAAACGCCGGTTATGTGTTGCCGTGTCAACTGGGAGAAACGGGGTTTTAGGTTCTCAAACGTCACATTATGCGCCAGAAAATGCTTACGTCATGTGAGCGCCCTATGTTCAGAGTTTGTTCCATACTGTCTATGAGTTTGTTTGGCTACTATTTGATCATGGATGCTGTTAAAGTGGTACTCATTTTTACTTTTGTGAAAACGCTTTTGGCCTGTTTGCATTTGCTTCGCTGTCTGTCCACACGAACGAACCTCGCGCCATGTCTATTGTTTTGAAAGGAACAGGAAGTCGCTCGTGCTATTCGTCGTTGTCGATTTTGAGGATTCTGATTGGCTTGCATGGCTTTATCCTTCTCCTTACACTGCCGCCCCTTTGTATTTATGCGGGTTGAT
The DNA here is from genome assembly GCF_965113295.1 of Leuciscus leuciscus. Lineage (NCBI taxonomy): Eukaryota > Metazoa > Chordata > Actinopteri > Cypriniformes > Leuciscidae > Leuciscus > Leuciscus leuciscus. Next base: position 1,533,412 of record NW_028118546.1, read on the forward strand.
GTAAACGACAACTTTTTTTGAAAACGATATTGCGTGCACGATGTTATTTTTGAAAACGGAGGGGGAGAAATATTCGTTTCTCTAAATACCCGGCTATGTGTAAATGTGGCCTGAGACTGTTGTGTTACCAGACTTGGAGTGTTGCTCTTGTTGGTGTATGTTAAGCTTAAGTGTGTTGTTACGCTTAAATGTGTTGTTACGGCTGTAGTGTGCAGCTTTGAATTGCTTGCCCATTGTTGAGTGTTGGAGCAGTAGGGAGTGGGTGCCATTTTTCTTTTCTCATTTTCTCCTGTTTTTTGTTAGTTAGGAAGTAAGGTAAGAGTTCTGTTGTTTATTTGTGTTGATTGTTGTAGGTCAATTAGGTGTTCCTTCTACCGGGTAGTGAGATCTTTTGTTTGTTTTGGCTTTACCTGCTCCTGAAGAACAGGCTTCATTTCTTTTTCTTTTGGAGCTGTTTGTTTAGGATTCTTTTTGCACTGTATTTATCACTTATTGTAAATAAATGTATTGGAAATCTTACTTTGTGTATTGTGTGCTGGGACTCAGATAGGTTAACTTTTCTTTGTCGCTGTTCATTTTTGCTTTAAAGCTACTTTCCCTTTTGCCCCTAGAAAATGAATTGGGAACGTAACAGTGGTATTGTGTAATTATTCGAATAGAATTGAGTCTTTCCTCTCTGTTTTGCATGCGTCGTCATAATCATTATTGTTATTGTTGTTATTATTATTTTAATAAATTGTTTTGCCTCTGTCACAGTGTATTCTTAACCTGAATTAGCACTGTTCATATAGGCAACACCAATAGGTGTCATGTAACACAAAATAAACCTATGTTTTCTTCATGATACAGGGCATAATCTTAGTTTCGTTTTTATTTTGTTACCATTAGACATCACTGGGTTTTAATTTGAGGTATGAAAACCTGACGATGCCACATATTGAAACACAAATTCATATAACATATTAATTAGCCTGTCATTTTCTTCATTTTCTAAGTCAATAAAGGTTATGTTAAATGAATAAATGTAGTGTAAATGTTGTAATGAAACCAACTGTACCGTTCAAAAGTACTGTTTGTTGTTGTATTTTTCAAAACTTGAAACTTGTGTGTGTGTGTGTCAGGTGGATTTTTTTAATGTTTTTGAAATAAGTCTCTTGCACTGCTCCCCCAGCCTGCATTTATTTGATTAAAATATAGTAGCCTAGGCTATAAACTACAGTATTGTGATGTATTATTACCATTTTAAATAACAGTTTCTATTTGGACATATATAAAAAAAAAAAAAAAAATTTTTTTTTCTTTTTTTTTTTTCTGATTTCTAATTGTAATAACGATCTCATAGCTTTATTTCTGCAATTGTAAATGCAGTGAAAATATATTATTGGCACTGCAAAGATGTATTTTCCTTGAATGATTTAATTTGACTGGTGTTACCGTCCCAGGACGTATGCATTTGCGTTTTCTAATGGGTAAGTGTCATTGATTGATTTATTGAGTGTGTGTGCGCGCGCAGCCAATGGACCCAACGGCCTGCTGGGAGTTGTAGTTTTGTTGTACGTTGTATTTATACCACAGAAAGGACCTGTCTTTCACTTCGATGGTAACTAAAAAAAAATTCAAGCTGCGATTTTTCACGATGGATATCCTCGCGCGATCGAGTGTAGATTGTGTTAAACACTATGTGGCGAGGGGGGCGTGGTTTTGCGGAGTCTGTAGCGGGAGAGAGAGGACGGAGCAGAGCGGAGCGTAAGTAGGTCAAGTGCAGATGATGAACACCTGTGTCTGATTTCAGTAATTGGCGTGGAGAGACCGGATTTAAGCCGGCGTGAGAGAGAGAGTGGGAGAGAGAGACGAGCTGGGACCTCGTGTGCGGACTGAGAAAGACCGATCAAGAGTCATCGAAAGAATATTCTGAGTTATTGTGTTTTGTGGCTGTGCTCATGCACGGTGAAGGCACTTTGCGTGCACCTTTTGTTTTACCTTTGAGAAACTGAATAAATCGAGTGTCCCAGCTCAAGCCGACCCCTGTCTTCTTCCTTCCTCACTATTACTGGACTGAACCTCATCACACTGGTGCCGAAACCCGGGAAGGAAGAAGATCGCCGCCGCCATGCAGTCCCCGCCAGGTACGCCATTTGCGGACATCATCCAGTCGCTCGCCGGTCTTCATCAAGAGCAACACCAACACCTGCTGGCGATCAAGGAGGAGCAAGACAATCGATTCGAGGCGCTCCTCCGATCCCAGCATGAAGACCGCGAGCTGTTCCGGAGCTGGGTGGACCGGGAGGTTCGGGCCATCCCCTCGCCTAAAGACAGTCCATCTCCTCTGCCGCTCAACAAGATGGGTCCTCAGGATGATCCAGAGGCATTTCTGGACTTATTTGAGAAATCGGCAGAGGATCGGGGATGGCCCACGGAAGACTGGCCAATGCGGCTTATCCCTCTGCTGTCTGGGGAAGCGCAGATAGCCGCACACCAACTGCCAGTCAAGAATCTCCTGGTCTACCGGGACCTCAAGCGTGCCATCCTCCAGCGGGTCGGTCGGACCCCGGAACAACATCGACAGCGGTTCAGGACCCTGACACTGGAAGAGTCCGGCCGGCCCTTCGTGATGGCACAGCAGCTCCGGGACTCCTGCCGCAAATGGCTGATGGCCGACGAAAGCGACGTCGAGGATGTGATCGATCGTGTGGTACTGGAGCAGTTCGTGGCCAGGCTGCCTAGGAAGACTGCACAGTGGGTCCAGTGCCACCGCCCGACGTCGCTGAACCAGGCCATCCGGCTGGCGGAGGACCAGATGGTGGCGTGCCCAGGGGTCGGCGAACCCCTTCCATCGGCATCTCTCTCTCTCTCTCTCTCTCCCCCTTCTCACTCTCTCTCCAAACCTGTTCCTCTCCCCAGGTCACGCGGAGGGCTCCCGCCGAAGCCAGCACCGAGATGGAGGACAGGCTATTCCACAGAACCCACAGCGGCTCCCAGGGCTCCTCCCAGGGGAGGGAGCTCAACCACTGGATTCTTCACCCCACAAAGTCCGACACCGCTCTCTCCACGCCAATCGCTTGACCCGCTTCCTGCCGCCAGGGCGGCGGTAAAGTCTGGGCCGGCCTGTTGGCGCTGCGGGGACCCAGGACACTTCATTGACCGATGTCCAGTGATGGAGGTGGGGACATTAATCCGGGTCCCCGACGCGCCACAGGCTGCCCTTGATCAAGCTGGCCTATACCAAATACCAGTGAGTATCAAGGGGGGTACATATCAGGCTTTGGTGGATTCAGGATGTAACCAATCCTCCATACATCAAAGCCTGATTCAACCTAGGGCATTGGATAATAGCCGCATGGTTAAGGTTCGGTGTGTGCACGGGGAAGTGGTGAAGTATCCTATTTTGCCTGTGGATATTCAATTTAGGGGAGAAAAGCATAGGGTGGAGGTGGCAGTTAACCCGCACCTCCGGCATCCGATAATTTTGGGTACGAATTGGCCCTCGTTTAATAAATTATTGGGGTATTTATGTTCGGATGCTTCTTGGGGGAAAAGAGAAGAGAATAGAATAGCGGTTGCACAGTTAGGAGAAGCTGAATCGGAACCTCTGGAGCCTGTTTCTGGGGAACGGAGTGCTCTGGAGCGAACCATACTCACTGAGCATGATGATTTTCCCCTGGAACAGTCCCAGGATGAGACGCTGAAAAATGCCTTTGATCAGGTTCGTTCTATCGACGGTCAGCTTCTTCATCCTGACCAACCGCTCTCCTACCCTTATTTTTCAATTTTAAAAGATAAGTTGTATCGGGTGACCCAAGACGCCCAAACAAAACAAGATACAACCCAGTTATTGATTCCTAAAAGCCGTCGGGAAATGCTTTTCCAGGCGGCTCATTGTAATCCAATGGCCGGGCATTTAGGTCAAACGGCTACACTAAACCGTCTCATGGCCCGGTTCTTTTGGCCGGGCATTCACGAGAATGTACGACGATGGTGCGCGTCTTGTCGTGAATGTCAGTTGGTAAACCCACCGGCCACCCCAAAAGCACCATTGTGCCCCCTACCATTAATGCAGGTCCCCTTCGAGCGAATTGGTATGGACCTCATCGGGCCATTGGAACGGTCAGCGCGGGGACACCGCTTTGCACTGGTTCTGGTGGACTATGCAACGCGGTATCCTGAAGCAGTGCCGCTCCGTACTATTTCCGCTAAGAGCGTGGCGAGTGCACTGTTTCAACTAATCTCCCGGGTGGGAATTCCGAAAGAAATTCTCACCGATCAGGGCACGGCGTTTATGTCACGTACTATTCGCGAGCTTTACGAGTTATTGGGCATTAAATCGATTCGAACCAGCGTCTATCACCCTCAAACGGACGGGTTGGTTGAACGATTTAATCGCACGTTGAAATCCATGATTCGTAAGTTCGTACACGAAGACGCCAAAAATTGGGATAAGTGGTTAGAGCCCCTCTTGTTCGCTGTACGGGAGGTCCCGCAAGCCTCCACGGGGTTTTCCCCCTTCGAGCTTCTCTATGGACGTCAGCCCCGTGGGGTATTGGATGTCCTTAGAGAGACTTGGGAGGACGGACCTTCTAATAGCAAGAACGAAATTCAATATGTCCTGGACCTGAGAACAAAACTCCACACTTTGGGGCGGCTATCAATGGAGAATTTGTTACAGGCACAGGACAAACAGAGTCGGTTGTACAACAGGGGCTCTAGACTGCGTCAATTTACACCGGGAGATAAAGTGCTTGTATTACTCCCTACTTCTAGTTCAAAATTACTCGCGAAGTGGCAAGGACCCTTTGAGGTCACACGGCGAGTTGGTGATCTCAACTATGAGGTAGCTCGAACAGATAGGGGCGGAGCACATCAAATATATCACCTCAACCTGCTAAAAAAATGGTCTGAGGCCGAGTCAGTGATGCTGGCGACGGTAGTGAGTGGGGAGGAGGATCTCGGTCCAGAAGTGAGTTCAAAATCTCAATCTCTCGCTCTGGCCCCTGGAGGAGACCACCTCTCACCCTCACAGCTCACTGATATAAAGTCCATACAAGCAGATTTTGCTGATGTGTTCTCACCCCTGCCTGGTCGAACAAATCTCATTCAGCACCATGTTGAGACTGAGCCGGGCGTGGTTGTTCGCAGCCGGCCGTATAGGTTACCAGAACACAAGAAAAAAGTTGTTCAAAGTGAATTAGAAGCCATGCTAGAAATGGGAGTGATAGAAGAATCCAACAGTGACTGGGCGAGCCCGATAGTTTTAGTGCCTAAAACGGACGGCTCAGTACGGTTCTGTGTGGATTATAGAAAGGTGAATGCTGTGTCGAAATTCGACGCATATCCAATGCCTAGGGTTGACGAATTGCTTGATCGACTAGGTACTGCTCGTTTTTATTCGACACTGGACTTAACCAAGGGTTATTGGCAGATCCCCTTGTCTCCCATGACCAAAGAAAAAACAGCTTTCACAACGCCGTTCGGATTACACCAATTTGTTACTCTTCCGTTCGGGTTGTTCGGGGCTCCAGCGACTTTTCAGCGTCTGATGGACAGAATTCTCCGGCCGCATGCTGCATATGCCGCTGCATACTTAGATGATATCATCATCTATAGTGGTGATTGGCAGCGGCATATGCAACACTTGCGAGCTGTCCTGAAGACGCTGAGAAGGGCTGGGCTCACGGCCAATCCGAAGAAGTGTGCAATTGGGCGGGTGGAAGTAAAATATCTGGGCTTTCACTTGGGTCATGGACAAGTGCGTCCCCAAATTGACAAGACGGCAGCAGTTGCGACTTGTCCAAGACCCAAGACCAAAAAGGAGGTTAGACAGTTCCTGGGGCTAGCGGGTTATTACAGAAGGTTTGTGCCTAATTTTTCAGACACCGCTAGCCCGCTGACTGATTTAACTAAAAAGGAGGCACCAGATATGGTTCAGTGGACGGAGCAGTGTCAGCAGGCTTTCACCCAGATAAAGGCTGCTCTGTGTGGCGGTCCGCTCTTACATGCTCCTGACTTTTCTCTCCCCTTTATTCTACAGACAGACGCGTCGGACAGAGGGTTGGGCGCAGTCCTGTCCCAGGAGGTGGAGGGTGAAGAGCGGCCGGTGCTGTACATCAGTCGCAAGCTCTCTAAGAGAGAGACGATGTACAGCACCATCGAAAAAGAATGTTTAGCCATCAGATGGGCCGTTCTCACCCTCCGCTATTACCTCCTGGGGCGGGAGTTCACCCTCTGTTCGGACCACGCTCCCCTGCAGTGGCTCCACCGCATGAAAGATACCAACGCGCGGATCACCCGTTGGTATCTAGCTTTACAACCTTTTAAATTTCAGGTGATCCACAGGCCGGGTGTACAGATGGCTGTAGCCGATTTCCTTTCCAGGAGGAGGGGGGGGGAGGCTGCAGACCGGATGGCTCCCCGGCCTGAGTCGGGCGGTGGGGGTATGTGGCGAGGGGGGCGTGGTTTTGCGGAGTCTGTAGCGGGAGAGAGAGGACGGAGCAGAGCGGAGCGTAAGTAGGTCAAGTGCAGATGATGAACACCTGTGTCTGATTTCAGTAATTGGCGTGGAGAGACCGGATATAAGCCGGCGTGAGAGAGAGAGTGGGAGAGAGAGACGAGCTGGGACCTCGTGTGCGGACTGAGAAAGACCGATCAAGAGTCATCGAAAGAATATTCTGAGTTATTGTGTTTTGTGGCTGTGCTCATGCACGGTGAAGGCACTTTGCGTGCACCTTTTGTTTTACCTTTGAGAAACTGAATAAATCGAGTGTCCCAGCTCAAGCCGACCCCTGTCTTCTTCCTTCCTCACTATTACTGGACTGAACCTCATCACACACGACAAGAACCAAAAATTCTGCGTTTATTCCTTAAAACAGTCGGTATTTCCCATATTGCTTCTCCTTTGCAGCTGCCATTGGCGCACGTCACGATTATAAGCGCTTGCTATTGGCGTAGGCAATGTTTACAGCACGATTATCAAGTATGTGGTGCGAACGCAACGGAACAGTCAGATTTACCATAAATGAACATGGTGAGTAACATTTTATAAACAATATTGTCAATATTGTTTGTTTTCCCTCTATTTTGCTGACGAGAATTTCAAAATAAAGCCCTACCAGAGTCTCAATGCAACAACAGACAGTGATTGAACCGTGAATTTTGTGAACCATTACATAATCCTATATAGGCTAATTATAAATTCAATTGTTATTATACTTTACAATATTACTGTTTGTTGTTGTATTTTTCAAAACTTGAAACTTGTGTGTGTGTGTCAGGTGGATTTTTTTAATGTTTTTGAAATAAGTCTCTTGCGCTGCTCCCCCAGCCTGCATTTATTTGATTAAAATATAGTAGCCTAGGCTATAAACTACAGTATTGTGATATATTATTACCATTTTAAATAACAGTTTCTATTTGGACATATATTAAAAGGTTTTTTTTTTGGTTTTTTTTGTCCAATTTCTTGTGCTCCTCCCTGTCCTAATCTAGGTGATGGGACCTACCAGCTGTTCCTCATCAATGGCAAGAGGATCCAGTATTTAAGCAAAGCCGGGGGGGAGAGAGAGAGACTGGGACTGGGACTGGGACTGGGACTGGGACTGGGAGAGGGAGAGGTTTCTTCTCCCAAGAGCCTGAGGCCCCGTTTACACGATGGGAAAACGCAGATATTTCCCTGCGTTTTGGCCTGTCATTTACACGAAAACGCAGTTTTTATCCCAGAGAACGATTATTTCTAAAAACTCCGGCCAAAGTGGAGATTTCTGAAAACGCTGGTTATGTGTTGCCGTGTCAACTGGGAGAAACGGGGTTTTAGGTTCTCAAACGTCACATTATGCGCCAGAAAATGCTTACGTCATGTGAGCGCCCTATGTTCAGAGTTTGTTCCATACTGTCTATGAGTTTGTTTGGCTACTATTTGATCATGGATGCTGTTAAAGTGGTACTCATTTTTACTTTTGTGAAAACGCTTTTGGCCTGTTTGCATTTGCCGCGCTGTCTGTCCACACGAACGAACCTCGCGCCATGTCTATTGTTTTGAAAGGAACAGGAAGTCGCTCGTGCTATTCGTCGTTGTCGATTTTGAGGATTCTGATTGGCTTGCATGGCTTTATCCTTCTCCTTACACTGCCGCCCCTTTGTATTTATGCGGGTTGATGTAAACGACAACTTTTTTTGAAAACGATATTGCGTGCACGATGTTATTTTTGAAAACGGAGGGGGAGAAATATTCGTTTCTCTAAATACCCGGCTATGTGTAAATGTGGCCTGAGACTGTTGTGTTACCAGACTTGGAGTGTTGCTCTTGTTGGTGTATGTTAAGCTTAAGTGTGTTGTTACGCTTAAATGTGTTGTTACGGCTGTAGTGTGCAGCTTTGAATTGCTTGCCCATTGTTGAGTGTTGGAGCAGTAGGGAGTGGGTGCCATTTTTCTTTTCTCATTTTCTCCTGTTTTTTGTTAGTTAGGAAGTAAGGTAAGAGTTCTGTTGTTTATTTGTGTTGATTGTTGTAGGTCAATTAGGTGTTCCTTCTACCGGGTAGTGAGATCTTTTGTTTGTTTTGGCTTTACCTGCTCCTGAAGAACAGGCTTCATTTCTTTTTCTTTTGGAGCTGTTTGTTTAGGATTCTTTTTGCACTGTATTTATCACTTATTGTAAATAAATGTATTGGAAATCTTACTTTGTGTATTGTGTGCTGGGACTCAGATAGGTTAACTTTTCTTTGTCGCTGTTCATTTTAGCTTTAAAGCTACTTTCCCTTTTGCCCCTAGAAAATGAATTGGGAACGTAACAGTGGTATTGTGTAATTATTCGAATAGAATTGAGTCTTTTCTCTCTGTTTTGCATGCGTCGTCATAATCATTATTGTTATTGTTGTTATTATTATTTTAATAAATTGTTTTGCCTCTGTCACAGTGTATTCTTAACCTGAATTAGCACTGTTCATATAGGCAACACCAATAGGTGTCATGTAACACAAAATAAACCTATGTTTTCTTCATGATACAGGGCATAATCTTAGTTTCGTTTTTATTTTGTTACCATTAGACATCACTGGGTTTTAATTTGAGGTATGAAAACCTGACGATGCCACATATTGAAACACAAATTCATATAACATATTAATTAGCCTGTCATTTTCTTCATTTTCTAAGTCAATAAAGGTTATGTTAAATGAATAAATGTAGTGTAAATGTTGTAATGAAACCAACTGTACCGTTCAAAAGTACTGTTTGTTGTTGTATTTTTCAAAACTTGAAACTTGTGTGTGTGTGTGTCAGGTGGATTTTTTTAATGTTTTTGAAATAAGTCTCTTGCACTGCTCCCCCAGGCTGCATGCATTTATTTGATTAAAATATAGTAGCCTAGGCTATAAACTACAGTATTGTGATGTATTATTACCATTTTAAATAACAGTTTCTATTTGGACATATATAAAAAAATAAAAATAAAAATTTTTTTTTTTATTTTTTTTCTGATTTCTAATTGTAATAACGATCTCATAGCTTTATTTGTGCAATTGTAAATGCAGTGAAAATATATTATTGGCACTTCTGTGTATGCACTGCAAAGATGTATTTTCCTTGAATGATTTAATTTGACTGGTGTTACCGTCCCAGGACGTATGCATTTGCGTTTTCTAATGGGTAAGTGTCATTGATTGATTTATTGAGTGTGTGTGCGCGCGCAGCCAATGGACTGCTGGGGGCTGGGACTGGGGCTGGGACTGCAATTGCCTGCTGGGAGTTGTAGTTTTGTTGTACGTTGTATTTATACCACAGAAAGGACCTGTCTTTCACTTCGATGGTAACTAAAAAAAATTCAAGCTGCGATTTTTCACGATGGATATCCTCGCGCGATCGAGTGTAGATTGTGTTAAACACGACAAGAACCAAAAATTCTGCGTTTATTCCTTAAAACAGTCGGTATTTCCCATATTGCTTCTCCTTTGCAGCTGCCATTGGCGCACGTCACGATTATAAGCGCTTGCTATTGGCGTAGGCAATGTTTACAGCACGATTATCAAGTATGTGGTGCGAACGCAACGGAACAGTCAGATTTACCATAAATGAACATGGTGAGTAACATTTTATAAACAATATTGTCAATATTGTTTGTTTTCCCTCTATTTTGCTGACGAGAATTTCAAAATAAAGCCCTACCAGAGTCTCAATGCAACAACAGACAGTGATTGAACCGTGAATTTTGTGAACCATTACATAATCCTATATAGGCTAATTATAAATTCAATTGTTATTATACTTTACAATATTACTGTTTGTTGTTGTATTTTTCAAAACTTGAAACTTGTGTGTGTGTGTCAGGTGGATTTTTTTAATGTTTTTGAAATAAGTCTCTTGCGCTGCTCCCCCAGCCTGCATTTATTTGATTAAAATATAGTAGCCTAGGCTATAAACTACAGTATTGTGATATATTATTACCATTTTAAATAACAGTTTCTATTTGGACATATATTAAAAGGTTTTTTTTTTTTTTTTTTTTTGTCCAATTTCTTGTGCTCCTCCCTGTCCTAATCTAGGTGATGGGACCTACCAGCTGTTCCTCATCAATGGCAAGAGGATCCAGTATTTAAGCAGAGCCGGGGGGGAGAGAGAGAGACTGGGACTGGGACTGGGACTGGGACTGGGACTGGGACTGGGACAGGGACAGGGACAGGGACAGGGACAGGGACAGGGAGAGGGAGAGGTTTCTTCTCCCTGTGTTACCAGACTTAAATTTATACTATTTTTGAGAGGATAGATAGATGAATTTACTCACTTTTTCAATTTGTCCTTTCAGGGAGATATATACTGTTTTTGCCATTTCTGCTTTCTACCTCCTCTGGCAACTCAAAGGGAGCAGTTTTGCATTTTTTGGATGCAGGACCAAGAAAAGTACACGCAAATTTCATGGACAATATGTAATTTTTAATAATATGAACCACACCCGTTTCAAACAGTTGAGTGTCACCGTCCACTGGAGCCATAAAGGTTCTCTCAACATTAGTGAGGGCACTGATGGTGGTCGTTTAGAAAGACCCAATCTTAACTTTATCTGTGGACACTTCATGTTTTTGTGCGGCGGTTTGTGCGGTTGTCCACTCAGATGAGCCGGGTGAAAGCAGGTCGGCTGTACGGTTGGCTTGCAACAGACATTCTGGAGGGTGACAGAAAATAAACATTGACTCAATAAGCATTGATAATACCAATTACCTTTTTTAAACCTTAGTGCGCTGACAATAAGCCTACATTAATATTAACCATACAAACTACAAATTAATAAAACTAGAAAAATAAAACTGTGAAAACAGTGAAAAGACTGTTAATAATGTTTTGTTTCTTTTTTTTATTATTATTAGGGTGGCCCGATTATGATTTTCTATTGCTGATAACAATTTTTTTCAAGCAAATTGGCCAATTCCGATAGCCGATTTTTTCCTTTAAGCAAATTTATTTGTTGTTTATTTGCTCTATAACATCTGTTGCCAGCCATTTGAAATGTAATCATGATGCAAACAAAGAGGCTACACACATGTAGCATGATAATTTATTTTTTATTTAAATTAGATTGTATAATTTCAAGATTTAAAGCAAAAACAAAATGGTCTGACTTTTGTTTTGTGAAATTATGCTAGAAGACACCTGCACAAAACAAAAACAGCAGACGGACTGAATGAAAACGCAAATTCACTTTCTGTCAGTAGGTGGCGCTTGGAAATCGCAAGTGTCTTAAATGTGAGTGTAAATGCAATGAAGAAAAAATGTAATTTAAATTACAATTTTGCCACAGTTTTTGCATGAACATGTTAAACATATCTAATCATTTCTGTAATACATTTTTATTTAAATTTTGCAACTTATAAAGTGTTACAATATGTATTCAATTTACATATTAAAACTATTGTATGAAATGGCAAATGTAAATTATATAATTGAATTTTCATTTTCATTTTGCACCAAACGTTGCACAAATGTATGGGGAAATTTAAATTTAAATACAGAAATGCATTGCCATTTTACATATTGCATTTCAAATTGAATATTGCTACCCATAAGCTTCCATACACATGGTACCTGTTACTTGTTACTTGTTACAGTACAGATTGGAGGTTGACCAATCACAGTTGTCTCTGATCATTGGCTAGAGACGCTTATTTAATCATTATAGTGAGAAAGTACGACAGCTTCTAAACCCATACAATTAATAGATTTAATCGGTTATGGTTTATAACGCGCATACATTTCCAAAAAGACAAAAAAAGTCCCGAATATTGCATAAATGGAGCATTCGGGTTTTTGAGCCGATGAGCGCCCTCTGGTGGAACATTGAAGGATTGTTTGTGTGACAGTTCTGATGTTTTCCTCTAGTTACGTGATGTAAGGAAGTACAGGACATATATAGTTAAAAAAAATATGCCTGTGAGTTTGATGTAATGACAAAACATGGTTTCACGTTATTTTTATTTTTATCGGCCGTCGTCATCGCTACATTTAGGGACGAACAAGAATTCTGTGAGAATGAAAGTTGTAATGAAAGAGAGTTCGATAAGAGTCACTTTTATAGCGATGTGAAACACTGTGGAGAAATACTACTGGCATTATCACATAAACTACTAGGTAAGATACAGATATGAGTGCCAACATGCTATTTTACACGTTGATATGTTTTAATAACTTCTGTGTGTTTTACAGATGCTCTGCCTCTTGATGAGGTTGATGGTGGTAATGTTATTCGTACTGTGAAGAGAAGTGTGTTTTCAGAGTCTCAGCCCTCTCCTCTGAAAGAGCCCCTGACACTGGCTGCTGTGTCACAGGTCAATAAACCCATCCACTCATCATCATTTACAGAGAACTTGTGCTTCACTGCAGTCAAACCTGGGGATATTGTTGCAGTAACTGTGTATAATTTATGAAACAGAAAAATACAATGGAGCTAGTGCCATCTAACCACCAGTCAAAAGTTTGGTCACACCCACCCATTCTTGATAATTTTTCTTGTCCACATTTTAAAATAGTAATAAAGTAATCATCATCATCACCACCAATAACATTGTCGTCGTCAGCATAATTTTGAACTTATTCAGGCTGTTGTTACAAAGAAGTACACTTCATCATACTTTTAAAAAGAGAAATTATATGAAAATAATATAGGCTACTTTAAAAGAATATACTTTGGTGAAAACTGAATATAATGTTTCGGACACTTAATTGCATCATGTTAACTGAAATTAAATGAACATTTATTATAGTTTGTAAGAAACGGTCATGAAAGTATACTCGTTAAGTGGCTTTTTATTTCATTAATTTTGTATTATCTGCAATAACTTTTTTAAAAGAAACATAGTTTTCCATTTTTATTTTTAACACTTATTTTTTACAAGGGTGAAGCAGATCACTTAAAAAAATAAATAAATTTGAACCACCCAACTCCTCAAATAAATGTCTACTTTAGGTTGTGGGCAAATTATTTTTTAGCTATTATACTCTATATAATGCTAGCTTCAAAATTGGACCAAACACTTACATACCAATAGAAACACTTTATCATAAATGTATTTAGTCACAAACAGTTCATTTATTGTATTGAGTTAATTCATTCAGTTAATTCCTTTTTTTTTTGTTTTTTTTTGTCAGTTATACTTTTATAAATTGATTCAGTCATAAAGCTTTTAATCAGCTAATGAACTCGTGGGCCACTTGGACTCTTTACAGAACCACCAGTGGTCTGAGGATCACAGTCTGAGAAAACTGCTTTAAAACCAAACTGGACCATGGTACCACCACAGTACTTTTGTGTAAATGTTGTTTCTGCATATATTCAGGCTCTTTTGTGTATTTCAGGATGTGTTGAGGAATATTTTGGATCTGAATGAGTCTGTGATTCAGAATGAAGAGTTTGTCCGTTGTGTCAGTGGTGGGAAACTGTTTCCTGGCTCTGTTCCACTGGCACACAGATACGGGGGCCATCAGGTAAAACTGACCGTCACTTCAAACCCGACAGCGATGGCGTAAGACAACCAGAGCAAACATGTCAACCATGTTTTATTATTATTATAGTTTGGTTATTGGGCCGGACAGCTGGGGGATGGAAGAGCACATTTGTTGGGTGAATACACAAACAGGTAAAATCATCCTTTTCCATCAGCGTTCAACAGAAATCATCAGTTGTTATTGTCAGATGTGACTTTTCTGTTGTAATGCATGTCAACTTTCCCATAATGTTGTTTAAGATTAAAGAATGGAATGTTTGATCTATACTTACTGGTTTTTCAGCAAATAGATGATTCTGGCATTTTTAAAATCTAATTCTCACTTAATGCTTAAACATGCGTCTGAACAATGACATCTCTCAGTTTAGAACTGACAAGTGTTAACCGTTAGAGCGGTATACAATCTCTCTTTTATCCAGAAAGGGTGAAAGATGGGAAGTCCAGTTGAAAGGCTCAGGAAAGACACCGTACTCAAGGTGAATATCAGTTTCTGCTGCTCAATATTTTTGATATGCTTTTTAAGTAATTCTGAGATATATTTAGTGGTAAATGATCTTACATTATGACTCATAAGCCCTATTCGCACGGGATAAGTATTACCTGCCCAGATAGCAACATTGTTTCGGCCCAGATCCGGCCCACATCTGGCACTTGTGGAATGCGGATCTGGCCCACATGCAGCGTGGAATGACGGCACTTGGGTGGCCCACTCCTGTTTGCCAGATCTGGGCCACAAGCAGGCCATAGCAATGCCACATGTCAGCCAAGAGCAAAGAAATAAACCAGAACTGGACCTTATCTGAGCCACAAAATCTGTGTATATTAAATATGGAGTCATCTCATCCTTAATAAGCCTGTTAACAAGCAGAATCCCTGAAGGAAAGAAGAGAACAGAAAAAGAGACGAGCAGAAACACAAGAACTACAACTGACTTCAGACACAGTCTTAGATGAAATCAACTGAAGAGAAAAGAAGACATTAAATCTGTGAAGATCTCAGCAGAGGAGGATTAAACAACTCCACAAACAGCATTACAGCTTCACTTATTACTAACCATACTGACTTTATTTCTATCAGACGTCTACAAAAGTTTTTATTGATAATTAACAGAGGTTTAACTCTAATATGTTTCATTTGTAGTCACCATAACAGTGGTTAGTGTTTCCATTAGTTGGGATCTTAACTCTTATTATATCTTTTTGTCTTATTTGGCTGCTGTGACAGTGTGTTTGTCAAACACATTTACAGCAGCAAAGAAAGCTAAAGTGAACTGAGATCATGTGATGATGGTTACCTGTTGATGTTTTTTTTAATCATCATGAAATCTCATTCACTGATGTCTTTGGAATCTAACAATTGTGATGATCCATTAATATCTTCATATCACAAACCCTGTGTTACTGCATAATGAGATCTAGCAATATTATAACAGTCAGTTTAAAGCTTTTATCAAACATGAGATAAAAAATTAGCTTAAGCTGACACACACAGATATGAACAATCAGCGTATGAATCTCAACAATGGTGACAATCACAAATATTTTGATAAAAAGAATAATTCAGAACATCACTGAAAAGCTACTAATTCACAACAGAAACAACAGCAAAAAATGTAAGCAAATATTTAGAATCAAACAAAATTATAGGACAATTCAGCTGCATAATTTATTCATGTTGCAATGCATGCTGGGAGTTTTGTACTATGCTGGTACCCAGCATGCATTGCAGCAAAGTACTTTTGATTGTCACCATTGTTGAGATTCATACGCTGATTGTTGATGTCTGTGTGCGTCTTATTAAACTGACTTTTTGGTGCTCATGCTTGAAAAAGTCTTCTAACTTGTTTTAATATTTCTGGATCTCATGCTGCAGTAACACACAGAGTTTGTGATGTGAAGATTTTAATGGATCAACACAATTGTTAGATTCAAAACACATCAGTGAAAAAGGTTATTTCATGATGATTATAAAACCATCAACAGGTAACCATCATCACCTGATCTCATTTCACTTTAGCTTTCTTTGCTGCTGTAAATGTGTTTGACACACACACTGTCACAGCAGCCAAAGAAAGACAAAAGATATAATAAGAGTTAAGATCCCAACTAATGGAAACACTAACCACTGTTATGGTGACTACAAATGAAACATATTAGAGTTAAACCTCTGTTCATTATCAATAAAAACTTTTGTAGACGTCTGATAGAAATAAAGTCAGTATGGTTAGTAATAAGTGAAGCTGTAATGCTGTTTGTGGAGTTGTTTAATCCTCCTCTGCTGAGATCTTCACAGATTTAATGTCTTCTTTTCTCTTCAGTTGATTTCATCTAAGACTGTGTCTGAAGTCAGTTGTAGTTCTTGTGTTTCTGCTCGTCTCTTTTTCTGTTCTCTTCTTTCCTTCAGGGATTCTGCTTGTTAACAGGCTTATTAAGGATGAGATGACTCCATATTTAATATACACAGATTTTGTGGCTCAGATAAGGTCCAGTTCTGGTTTATTTCTTTGCTCTTGGCTGACATGTGGCATTGCTATGGCCTGCTTGTGGCCCAGATCTGGCAAACAGGAGTGGGCCACCCAAGTGCCGTCATTCCACGCTGCATGTGGGCCAGATCCGCATTCCACAAGTGCCAGATGTGGGCCGGATCTGGGCCGAAACAATGTTGCTATCTGGGTGGTGACCTCTAGTTTGTAATAATCGCGGAGATTGTCTGTGATCTTAATCCCGTGCGAATCGGCCATGTCTGTAATTTGTAAAGTAAAAATTCCCCCGCAAATGACCTACCATATTTCGCCGAACACCGAGGTCCTGTGATAATATTAGTCCCGTGCGAATCGGCATCTCTGTGATTTGGCGGGTCATTTATAATTTTGTCAATGTTTTATTTTATTTTTTATTTTATTTTTTTTATCCATCTTTCGCGAAGAATGGAGATTGCGTTGGAGTGTTTTGATAGTATTTGGGTGCGGGGTCATGGCTAGCCTACACTAGGGCTGCACGATATTGGAAAAAAAAAACATTGCAATATTTAGAACATATTTCTGTAAGAATTTGGTGAACGTTCTACGCAATACAACTTGGCGGCGCTCTTAATATAGCCTATTTGTTTGTTCATTAGGCTATAATTCCTAAAAATAAGTAAATGAAATCTCTCTCTCTCTCTCTGGTGCTGATGCAGTGACGCGTTCATGTAAACGGCACCTAAAAGCTGTCACTAAGAACCAGCAAAAGTAATGATTCTGAATATGTAAACTATTGCAATGAAACATTTTAATTGTTTATTAATAAACAAGTGTTTTCTGTGTCGGCTGCAAAGATGACGATAGGCTACTGACTCACGATCTTCGCAGTATCCTAGTGAACGCGCTGGAGAGAAATGCACATTTAATTTTATTTTGTTTTGAATGGTTTTGTTTAAAAGTAGAGATTTCTGTAGATTATATATATATATATATATATATATATATATATATATATATATATATATATATATATTTTTTTTTTGTTATGTGTGAGGAGAGTAGGCTACCTTATACGCTGAGTTTCGGTTCATGGATGATAGCGCTGTTCAGTTGAGGCGCTGGCGCCCTCCGTGTCTTGAATATCTATATGTAGGCTACTTCTTACTTATTAAATCCAGGAAATTGGATAATAAAACACTGATTAAAATTAAGATACAATTAATACAAAACGAAATTCGTTTTAAAGAAAGGCTTTGTGCTTTCTGTTTTAGGTATCTGTGAAAGTTTTAAAGCAGTCTTTTAGTGCTGCGTTCAGAGCGGTCGTTTTCCTCATAAATGCGAACACGAAAAATAAAAGACAAAATACTTTTAAAAAAAGACAACCATCCACAACTTTATAACACTGCAGTTAAAGTACCTCTTTTTGTAGCCGAAATAGTCCCAAATAAGCGGATCGTAGCTATAGGATTGCCAGTGAATGTTGGCTGTGAGCGGTGAGCAGCGGCACATTGTTCCATGTTCCTTACAGACATGTATAGCAGCATGCGGTAAGGAACATTCTTCTGTTTATGTTATATCATACAGACCTATAATAACGACAAGATATTTCCAAGCAATAGCCAGTTGACATCATATCCGGGAGATATGTCAGTAATTTCGAGTAAAATCACAGGCTTCGTTTATCCCGTGCGAATGCCCCACACGAAATTCAGATGTGGGTGGGTAATTTCTAAATCACACGAGGTCCCCAGATAATACTAATCCAGTGCGAATAGGGCTATAGTGTGTGATTCTCTGTCTGGCAGGAGTGTAATGGTTATGCTGTTTACTGTACATGATGTTTTGTGTGCAGGTCTGGTGATGGACGGGCTGTGATTCGCTCCTCTGTGAGGGAGTTCCTGTGCAGTGAAGCCCTCAGGTACACACACACACACACACACACACACACACACACACACACACACACACACACACACACACACACACACACACACACACACATGTACCAGCAGAGCCCTCAGGTACACACACACACACACACACACACACACACACACACACACACACACACACACACACACACACACACACACACATGTACCAGCAGAGCCCTCAGGTACACACACACACACACACACACACACACACACACACACACACACACACACACACACACACACACACATACACACATGTACCAGCAGTGCCCTCAGGTACACACTTCTGGGTAGTCCATCGTCGTCCGATGATAACTTCTCCCATAATTTGTGGGTTCTTTGATGACTATATAGTCCGATGCGGGATGCATACTGTCTTTTACAGACAGGGCATGTAAAAGTTTCTCCTGATGGCCTTAAGGGGGCAGGAACAAGCATGGCCTGCTTTCTCTGATGTCTTTTAGTCAGGCGATGTTCAGTTCTCCTGTCTTCGTAGCTTGTACTCCATTCTGACAGAGTTGTTGCCAGAGCGTGCGATTCGCTGCACTAGTTTCCAGGGATTTGGGCTTTATCACACACTTCTTCCTTTTAGTTGGTCTTTCAGCCTCTTTTTTTGAGCGCCTGTAAATCGGGAGCCAAGATGTAATTGACCATAGAGTATCTTACGTGGAAGGCGACTTGGCGGCATTCTCACAACATGACCAAGCCATCTGAGTTGGTAGAGCATTAGGGTTGCTTCTATACTCCAACAGTTTTTTTTTTTCATTTATACCTTTTCCATTTTTTTGCCTTTATTGTTTGTCAGTCTGGTTGTGAGTGAGGAACCTGTTTGGAGGGATCCGTTTTATAATGGCAGTGTCATAAAAGAAAGAGGTAAAATACGATCAGATTTGGAAAAATCGAGTAACTAAGTTCTTTATCCTCCTCAGCTTTATGTGATTGTTCTCTGTATCTATCAGGAGCGGTTGTTCTGCGTCTGGCCAAGTCCTGGTTTCGTATCGGTTCACTGGAGATATTAACTAGAACTGGAGAGTTAGATGTCCTACGGTATATTAACATTAACTTGGGAGATAATATTTTTTTTCTCACTCTTATTTGCTTTTTTATTTCTTTTTCTTTTTAATTTTCAGGACATTGTTGGACTTTGTAATTAAAGAGCATTTTAAATCTATAGCAACAAATGACCCTGACAAGTATGTGGTGAGTATCTGTGTCTCTCTGCTGTTTAGCTGTAATACAAGATTATTTTATATTGTCTGATCAGTCTCACTATATTTGAATGGTTTTCATGTTGTGTGAAGGTGTTTTTCTCTCGAGTGCTGAATGAAACGGCACATTTAATCGCCCACTGGATGTCGGTTGGTTTTGCTCATGGTTAGTTCACTCTGCTTTACTTGTTTAGTTATCACATAGATTTATCATTATAGATCAAGCTTAATACGCAAAATGCACAACATCATGATCTGCATCTTCACACAGGAGTCTGCAACACAGATAACTTCAGTCTGCTTTCTATCACTTTTGATTATGGCCCATTTGGATTTATGGAATCATATGACCCAAGTATGTTTCTTTGTCTAACTTAAACTTTCATTATATTAGCAATCATCTTCCTATACGTTTAGTTTTTAAGCTTTTTTGTCATATAACATTTCACACACACGGACACACACACACACACACACACAGACACACACACACACACACACACACACACACACACACACACACACACACACACAGACACACACACACACACACTACCGGTCAAAAGTTTTAGATCGGTAAGATTTTTTATGTTTTTAAAAGAAGTATCTTCTGCTCACCAAGGCTGCATTTATTTGATTAAAAAATATTGTGATATATTATTACAATTTAAAACAGCTGTTTTCTATGTGAATATACAGTAAAGTTCTTTTGAACTTTCTATTCATCAAAGAAAAAAAATATATAATTGTACACAACTGTTTTCAACATTGAAAATAATAATGAATGTTTTTTGAGCATAAAATCAGCATATTAAAATGATTTCTGAAGGATCATGTGACACTGAAGACTGGAGTAATGATGCTGAAAATTCAGCGATCATCTGAGGAATAAATTACATTTTAAAATATATTAAAATTGAAAACAGTTTTTTAAAATTGTCATAATATTTCACAATATTACTGTTTTTTAATTTTTTTTATTGTTTTTTATCAAATAAATGCAGCCTTGGTAAACAGAAGAGACTTCTTTTAAAAACATAAAAAATCTTACAGATCTAAAACTTTTGACCAGTAGTGTATATATATACACACACACACACACTTTCATTATAAACTTTTTTAATTAGATAGTTTTTTTTTTTTTTGAATTATATATTTAACAGCCAAACTGTCAGAAATAGTTAAGTCCAGTATGGTATCAGTAGTAGATCACACAAATGGCAGCATTTCCTGAGAATGACCCATATAATGTTGTATGATGTGTGATGTGTTGAGCTAATGGAGGACACTGGAGCAGACTTCACTATGACTTTCAGACAGCTGAGTGAAGTGACCCTGTCCCGGCTTCAGAAGGGATCCTTTGCTCCGGTACGTTTCCTCTCCATTCACTCCCACAGCAGCCGCAATATCCATAATCATGATTTCAGTCCATTAACTGTGACTGTGTCTCTCTTGACAGTCATTGTGGGCTCTTTCAGACCTCTCATCACACAAGCATTTCAGAGACTGGGTTCAGCTGTATTTACAGCGTCTGTCAAGGTAATGTTGCTGTAATGTAAACTCGAACTCTTTAGAGGATTAAAAATGAACATCACTTGATGTGTTAATCGTCTTCTACAGGATAATGAGTGACTCAGATGAAGAACGGCAGCACAGAATGCAAGGTGTGTTTTTGTATATGTTATATGATGCAGTGTTATATATTATGTGTTTATATATTGTTACAGTAACACTACCGCTGAAATGTTCATGATTGGTAAGATTTGTTTTTGAAAGAAGTTTCTTATGCTCACGAAGGCTGCATTTATTTAATCAAAAATACAATAAAAACAGTCATTTTGTATTACTATAATATATTATTTATTATATTATGAGATATTATTACAATATAAAATAAATTATTCTATTTGAATATACAGTATTTGTGTAATTAATATATTTGTTCAGTTGAATGTAATTTATTCCTGTGATCATTTCTCCAGTCTTCAGTGTCACATGATCCTTCAGAAATCATTCTAATATGATGATTTGCTGCTCAAGAAACATTTGAAAACAGTTGAGCTGCTTAATATTTCTGTGGAAACCCTGATACATGTTTTGATTAATATAAAGTTCAAAAGAACAGCGTTTATTTGAATCTTTTGTAATATTATAAATGTCTTTATTGGCCCTTTTTATGCATCCTTGCTGAATAATATTATTAATTTCTTTTTAAAGGTGCTCTAAGTGATGCGACGCGTTTTTTAGGCCCAAACATTTTTTGTCACATACAGCAAACATCTCCTCACTATCCGCTAGCTGCCTGTCCCCTGAACACACTGTAAAAAAACGCGGTCTCTCTAGACACCACAGGCTCCACAAACGGCAACAAAAACAAACTGGGCTCACCCGCACCACGAAACATAACAAACAGTGTTCCAGCCAATCACCGACAAGAAGTATTGGAGGGTGGGGTTTGGGGGGTTAGTGCGTGTACACATGAAGGGGGTGTGTGGAGGAGAGAGAAACATGAAGAGGGAAGTTTGAATTATGGTCGACACACGACCAAAGAGACGACGTTTCGATGAACAAATTGCAAAGAAGAGGGACAAGGATAAGGAACACGTGAAGTCCCGAATTTACATCGGAAAAACCTTCGAAAGGTGGCGAGAACTCCGCCGGCAGAAGGGCTTCCAATCCGACATTCAGTTGCTCTGTTTTTGCAGAACAGGTAAATCCATTTTTCTTTCTAAACTGACGTTCATGTTCGCCAAACCAACACAAGGATGTAATTAGCTAGAACTATGCAGTCAGCGTTATCTTTGGTGAATACAACATATATGTTTCTAGCAGCTAGCGATCAATCTCTATTGTAAATGATCAAGCAAATTCACAGTAGGGCGACAATTTGTGTGAATGATTGTTTTCACCCACGGTTTGTTATGAATTTGAATGTTCATTTATAGGCTATTGACAACTTTGACAAAATTAGTTTACGACGCCGCCGTTGTTTATGCTCACTGGGAAACGCGAAGCTAACGTTATCTTGCTATTATTGCGTCATTGTATGGAAGCTATAGTTATAGTTATAACCTCAGGTGGTGAAACGATTAAGATAATGTTTCTTTTTTTCTGCATTCTGTTCTGCAATATATAAAAGCATTTATCTAACTTGGCGACATTACACATTGAATGAAGTATCAGTAAAACTTAACTTTGTTTGTAGTGACTATTTTGACTTTCCTTTATGTCGGAAGGGAGGGGAGGAGGGAGGAGGAGGGAGGGTCTAGCTAGCCTCCGTTTTGTTTGACAACAATTCGAATGTCAACAAGAAGTTACGACTCCCGGGATCGCTTAGAGCACCTTTAATTACTCCAGTCTTGTGTGTCACATGATCCTTCAGAAAAGAATTAATAAGCTGATTTGCTTGAAACCAATCTTCTGTAACATTTTAAATGTCTTTACTGTAACTAAAACTATTTATTTCTTTAAAGAGAAAAATATATATCCAGCTAACCTCAAACTTCTGAACAGCAGCTAAATAGTTTTGTTTCAATAATTTCATAAAAAAAATAAAATAAATACACACAAAACTGTTTTGGCTAACTGAAACTGTCATAAGTAATACTCATAACATTATGCAACTAGACTTTGACCCTAATAGTTTTTTTGTTATAATCCATGTTACACCTTCCCTGTGACAACTAGCCCCAGTGTACCTATACACATATGTACAAACTAGTAGTGCAAATTTACTATCCATGACATTGCAGCGTTTATACGCCCACGTATAAATCTAATTAATTATTATTCATAACGAATCAATGATCAATAATTAATAATTCAATTATTTTAATTATCTTCAGAATTTACCGTAGCAGAATCAATAGATCATTTTATCAGTTCATCCAATGAACAGAAAGCATAAACAAGTATTAACTCTAGGAGATATAATATCTTCCTGGCCAAGAAAGAATTAATCCCCAGCTAACAATAAATTAAGAAATAATCACGGGTAAAAGCATCGGTAACTTAGATCGAAGTTCAAGACAATAAAATGTATAACGCAGATTAACACAAGTAATCTCTTTGTTAAAATACGAACAATACTTTATTGATTATATACTAACACATAAAAACTAATATCTAACACACACACACACACACACACACACACACACACACACACACATTCATACGAGTTGCAGAAGGAAAAAGAGTAAGGAAAGATTGAGTTTTAAGAGTGAGTTTAAGAGTGAGATGATGAAATCTCAAGTTTATGCACTTATAAGACTTGACCTGGAACGAACCATCAAATCATTAATTTAACCCTTCTATCGTTTCTTAGACAGGTTATTAAATTTATACCAGTAGCCTACACCAGTTCAGCTTTTAGTCTGGAGGTATACTTGCTGGTCTTTGCTTTTGGGGATTCCCTTTTGTTGAGCGTCAAAGGGGGTTTCCCTCGTTCGTTCATGGGCTTGCCTCCTCGTGCTTGGATAAATGTCTGTGGCGTTGATGTCGGATGGTTGAAAAGTGTTTGAAGTTGAAAGCGTGCGTTGCAGCCATGAATCGTGGACCGAAACTTTGCAGCAAAACTTAACTTAAAACCGAGACTTTCAATCGGAAAAGAAGAATAACACAAAAGAAAGAAAGAAAATGAGATACGGAAAGGAGCTAGATGACTGGAAATGAATCTAACCCATCTGATCTTAATTTGGGTTGATCTGCTCGTCTGTTAACGTTACATGGTTACTATAACCATCGTCTGCCGTCTCCGTCTTTGTTCTGCACTTGTTGAGAGGTCTTCTGTATCAGAACATTTTGAACGAACTCTGAGCGAGAGAGCGAACAGAGAATCCAAGATTTTAAACTCAAAGTTTGTCCCCCCTCCTGAAGAGAGCGGACCAATTAGACACTGGCTTTGTTTGCAAAGTCATAAATCATGTCTTCCCTGGGGGTTCTCTATTTAAAAACCAGATGCAACAGTTTAGGCATGATTTCTAATTATCAGAATATGAAACATTTTACACAGATTTAATTCCAGTCATCTTGCTAGTTGTGTTCGTAAGATAGCATTGATATGAAACAGTACACACTTTCATTCATACTTCTAATAGTTATAACACTTACATGAATTATATGGGATCAAAACATATTATCTTATTAAAATATGCATATAAGTGGTGGAAACCACACATGATTAGGTAGTTGCATGATTGTTTGATCCTGAGTCCATTGAAAATTGTTCTTGAATGATTTTATGTATAGTTATTGGTAAGAATCAGTTCTCTGGATTGACGAGAAAAAGAACTCTGTTTGTTCGTTCAGAGGTCTTAAGGGGGAAGGGGTCAGGAATGTTGTGGGGGAAAACAACATCTGCTGGTATCGATCCGTCTTGCAAACTATCGAAGTTGACCAGTTCTGCCTTCAGTTAACCAATAAAAGTCTTTGGTTACAGACTCTCTGGAGCCTGGGTGAGTTATGGCTCTGGGATGTGAAGACACTTGTGTGATGCCTTGGTCTCTGTCTTTCTCTTAACCAATCAGTAATTTGGCAACAAAGCAAGTCATTGATCAGTTATGTGTTAATGCTGGGGGCTCTTTTAAATAGCCCGACTGGTTGGCGCCTGGACCCCATGACAAGATTGATGAGGATACGAAGTCCTGACCAAATCTTCCTCTTTGTTCACAGAGAGTTTGAATTAATATTCTGGACGAAGATTAGTCTGCGTTTGGTTCATACCCATTGTCGCTACAACATTGACATACCTTGCAAGGATCATTGGTTTGTTAAAATGATGTACAGAATTATGTACAGGGCCCTGCCGGAATAAAACCTGAAAAACATAAATACCATATCATATAAAGCTGAAAGTTGTGCAACACTTATCAAAACAACAGTACAAACTGTGCTCAGGATATAGTGTGTCTTAACATTTACCAACACAACTTACACAAGCACAACACAAGACTTCCTGTGCAACAATCTTGTGTAGCAGTGACATTGAATGGCATGTAACACTGATCAGTGAGTCTCTAATGCATGAGTTCATGACCTTTAACACAGAGTTCAGGCTGGAGTTCTGTACACACACGACTGCAATCATCTGATCTAAGACCTTTTACACTATTACAGCGCCAGACATTCGCACTCATCCTCATCTCAAACCTGATCATGTTAGGCAGTGATCTGTCATTCATCGGCTCACACCGGTGACCTTCATCATCATCATCATCATCAGTGTGATCGCGTTACCTGTGACACAGCGGAGGAAGACGCGGAAGAAGCCGTGTGTGTGAAAGCTCTTCTGCTGATCCCACAACACCAATCCAGAACTACAGCAGCTCCAGCACTGCTCCTCCAGCACAGGCTCCACGGCACCGCCATGATGCCCCGACCAACAGCGGCACATGCCCAGTGACGACACGTTACGGAACCGCAGCATGAACCGGAAGATAATATTGTCACGTGATGTGATGCAGAAGAGGAGGGTCGCTTTAGAAATAGAATAAACGGGAAGAATAGGCGTCAAACTAAAATGGGCGTGCATGGTGGCCCATAACTTGTCACTAATTGGTTAGGTGCGATAGTTTGAAATAATAATTATCTTATTGTAAACAATAACGTTATATAGTATAAAAATTATTACACTCATTGGTTAAATATATATATATATATATATATATATATATATATAATCTAGCTGGATTAATGACAAGGAGGCGCAACAAAATATTAATTAAAGTCCCTATGAAAAAACAAACAAAAAACAATTCTTCTATAGTATTTTTGCTTTTGTTAGAGATGTGTGGTGTTTTTCGTGTTATGTGCATATTTTGTGGGTTTCTATTTTAAAGAAATGTAGCCATAGTTTCAGAAATTATGTTTAAACAATTTTGAAAAACTATAGTAAATACTAGTGATATATAATGTATATTATTATTACACACTTTAAAAGTACATAATGTTTCTTCACACAGTAGATATGCTTCAACTGCTTATGTTTACAGTCAGATAATGTAAGCCAAACATTTCAATAAATGTTAGCATGTTAGTTGCCAAAGATTTTGTTTTAAATATTGTTTGTTTACACAATTATTGTTTACACTGACAAACAAAATGTGTGATACCTGTACCAACAGGGAATGTTTCTGATATACAAAGATGAACATTAAAGATTTATTGACCTCATCTGGGGAGTGCAGATGGTTATGAACAAGGGAAATATACCAGCTAGAATCAGTTTCTCTTTTGTTTGAGATGTTTTGATCTGCTTAGTAATAAAGGTAAAGTAATAATGGGCACTGAACGAATCATAAAGAAGTACAACATGTAACCTTTGCTATTTTTATGCATATGGCAAACAATTATATTTTTTTCTTCAGTCTGTAAGTACAGCATGTAGGCACATCTGATATGGCAACTTGTGATCAGACAGGTTTTATAATGTCATGGGTGTTACAGACATGATCACACCCATTCTGTAAATCACTATAAATATGAAGACAATAAACTACCAGCAAAACAGCATATCAAGAGAAAAGACAAGAGCAGACATCCAAAGGTAAACTGTTGAACAACTGCTGAAATGGACATTCATTCTGGCATTTTAAACTTTACAGTAATAAATCATGCAAATAACTAACTAGCTCAAGGTCACATTTATTTATATATAAAACAGCATTTCTGCTGACCAAGGTGCTTCACAGAAACACAATAAAAACACAATAAAAACAAAAGTCGTACAAATTACATAGTAAAAATGTAACTCACTAAAGCTACATATCCACAATTATGAATAGGCCTGAGAGAAAAGATGCGTTTTCAGTGCTGACTTGAATACATAAAGAAGAAGACAACCTGACAGATTGAGGTAACGAATTCCACAATCTAGGACCAAGAACGGAGAACGCTCTGTCACCTTTAGATTTCAAGCGAGAGTGCGGGATAGTTAATAATCTCTCAGATGATGATCTAAGAGATCTTCGAGGAGAGTACGGACAAATAAGGTCTGAAATATAAACTGGAGCAAGACCATGCAAGACTTTAAATACAAAAGTCAAAACCTTGTACTCAATTCTGTATTTGACCGGTAGCCAATGTAAATGCAATAGAATAGGGGTGATATGCTCAAACTTTCCCTTCCCCATTAAGAAGCGGGCTGCAGCATTCTGTACCAGTTGCAAACGCATTAACGAAAACTGGTTGATACCAGCATACAAGGCGTTACAATAATCCAGCCTTGTTGAGATGAAAGCATGAATTACTGTCTCTAGGTCGCCAAAAGATAAAATAGATTTCAATTTCCGTAAGCCTCTAAGCTGGAAGAAACTGCCTCTGACAACAGAGTTTATTTGCTTGTCAAATTTTAACTCTGAGTCGACAACAACACCCAGGTTTTTTACATGAGTGCGAATATTCGCTTTCAGCTGTCAGGCCATCTACCAAATGGGGGGGGGGGGGGGAGAGAATAACCTCAGTCTTCTTTTCATTCAACCGAAGAAAATTTTCGCCCATCCAACTTTTAATGTCATTTACACAGGCTAATAGATCAGATAAAGATTTAGAACCAGGCTTTACTGACATGTACAACTGGGTATCATCCGCATAAATGATGAGGAACCTGATGAGATTCAAAGATGTAACGAAGGGGGAGCATATATAAAGAAAAGAAAATCGGTCCCAAAATGGAGCCTTGCGGTACTCCATCCGTGACAGGAACAGGTGATGAATGAGACTGACCTATCTCCACAGAGAAACTCCTCTCTGAGAAATAGGATCCAAACCACTCTACAGCTGAATCACAGATACCAGCCTCAGTTTTTAACCTGTTTAAAAGAATGCAGTGATCCACTGTATCAAAAGCTGCACTTAAATCCAACAATACCAGAACTGCACAGTTTCCGGAATCCACAAATAACAACAACAGGTCGTTTACCACTCTCAACAAGGCTGATTCAGTGCTATGCTTGGATCTAAACCCAGACTGAAACGGATCGAGTATATTATTCTCAATTAAGTAAGGGGATAACTGATTTAAAACAGCTTTCTCCAATACTTTCGATAAGAAAGACAGTTTTGAAATAGGTCTATAGTTATTTAGATCAGATGGATCCAAATTTGCCTTTTTGAGCAGCGGATGAACTAGCCTGACTACGTCAGACTTCCTACTTCCGCTAATTTCATTTCGCTCCTGTAGTCAGTCTGAGATAGCAGCCTATCTTTCAGTTTTCCACCGGCCTGAAAACAGCCGGGCCAATCAACGAACAGAGGGCGGGCTGAGAGCCGTGACGTAGACGCTGATTGTACCGTGGATGCGTAGATTTACTTCACATAATCTCCAAAAGTCATTCACAGCCATGTTCACTCCGGTATTTCGCTCGATGGTTTAGTTTTTGCATCATACATGCGTTTACAGTGGAAGTTAGATGCGGCTGAGCATGCGCATAACACACGCCATAACCAAACGTTATGTGACTGGCTTACGGGTAACCAATGATTTTAAACTTCAGACAAGCGCCCCCCCGCGAGAGAGAAAACACTTCTCTATTATGCCCTTCCAGACTCTGTATACGAAGCAAAGTGAAGTAGCAGAGTCTGGTATTACCAGGCTACGGATGAACTACTGCATGTTTAAAACAAGATGGAACGGAACTAACTAAAAAATATTAATCATTTAAAATGTATTGCACATTTAAAGTATATAATGTTTCTTACAGTAAACATATTTATCCTGCTTCTGTTATCAGGTAAGCCAAACATTTCCATTAAATATTTTATCATCACAGAAGTTGCAAAAAAAGATTTTGACTTTGTCAGGCTTCTGGTTTTACAGTTAGTTATTTTTTTAAATCATTTATCAAATAAAATTATTGATCTACACTTACTCATTTTGCATTTGAATTCCCAACTAAACGTATGTATTTTATAGTTTTTTTCAGCTTCAGTGTTCCTCGTCATTATGTCTCTGTGAAAGAATCCAAGACTTGGGCAGAAGCTCAGAGATACTGTAGAGATAAATACATTGATTTGGCCACCATTGAAAATGATCCAAACAAACCAGTTAATCATAAGCTCGATCATGCAGGTTTGCACTGCACAACATCAGGAAGATCAGGTCTTTCCTAACTGAGCATGCAACACAACTTCTCGTCCAGGCCCTGGTCATATCTAGGCTTGACTACTGCAATGCTCTTCTGGCTGGACTTCCATCATGTGCAACTAAACCTCTACAAATGATTCAGAACGCTGCAGCTCGTCTTGTCTTCAACGAGCCCAAAAGGGCCCACTTCACTCCTCTGTTGATCTCTCTGCACTGGCTACCTCTCTCTGCTCGCATCAAGTTCAAGGCATTGACGCTTGCTTACAGATCTACCACAGGCTCAGCTCCCTCCTACTTTCACTCACTCCTACGAGTCTACATCCCTACCAGAACCCTACGATCGGTCAACAAGCGACGTCTCGTGGTTCCATCACAGAAAGCCACAAAATCACTTTCCAGAACATTCTCATTCACAGTTCCATGCTGGTGGAATGATCTCCCCACCCGCATCCGGAATGCAGAATCCATGACAACATTCAAAAAAGAGCTGAAAACTCTTCTCTTCTGTGAGATCTTAACCTCATAAAAAAAAAAAAAAACGTTCCTTTTCCTTTAAATCCTCGCTTATCGGACTTATGCTACTCTGGTATAGTGAATTACCATTTATCTATGACGGTGGCGGAGCAATTTCATTATAGGACAATGTTATATATAGACCAAGGTTAATCATTCTGAAATAACCAACCAGTCTCAACCACTAATGGTGAGAACTGCTGTTGGGCTTTTCAAGTAATTACAATATTTTTTTACAGGAAGAATGAATGCTAGTGCAAGTTATGTGTTTGTTTCCCAGTACAATAACTGGACTGAAGCTCAGAGTTACTGCAGAGAACATCACACAGACCTCATGACCTCATTGTTGTTGGACTTTGGATAGTTTCTAAATCCCATAGAATGGACTGTATGTCTGTCTCTCAGCCATATTTTCAGTCGTGGAAATATGGCATCTATTGCCTAAGATCGATATTGTTTAATCATTTTAAAATGATATGTTGAGTCTGAACATTAACACTTCTTATAGGCCTGTGCTAAAAATGGCAACCTTGTTGTATGACCTGATTGACTGCATTGAAGGTTTCCACATATAAAATCTAAATGATATCAGACTTTGAATGAGCTTTAAGTCATTAAGTGACAAACATTTTCAGTTTTCTTTTTCCTATGAGGTTCAAAAGTCCTGAGATACTCCCTCGACTCCCTCTGAGCAGACTAGACCGTTTTGCTCATTAAAATATCATTTCAAAGGGATATTTCACCGCTGGAAAGATGAATGTGTATTTAAATTGGGTCATTTATGTAGTAGAAATGTGAAATTATTTTAGAAGTTGGTGCCTTCTAGACTGAGAAAAGCCAGAAAATGTATTTTGGCTCATAGATGAAAGACAACAACTCCCAGAATGCACTTGCTTCGCTGCCCTACGAGGCCACTCCCGAGCCACGCCTACCGGTTACAGAGGGCAGTATCGGAAGAAATGATACAACTAGGCTACTAGCTGACTCGAAACTGAAAAGACGCCGTTTTATGGTGAGATCCCCCTATGGACGGGTTGAAGACATGCGGAACGAGCTCCTCCTACTGGCTGTAGTCTCTCGCCTCTGGCCAAAAAATCCTCAGATGACGCGAAATGATGATTTTTGCATCATCTGAGGGTTTTTTCCAGACACACAAAACAGAAATCTCTCGTCTCAGGGGGACATGAGGGAGGGAAGCACGGTCACTCGAAAATACTTCTGGGTTTCTACTGAGACAAAGCTTAATGCTAATCGGTGAAGTATCCCTTTAAAAATAACAGATTCAGTGAATTACAAGTCACATTTCGAATTGCCTTGGTAGCAATTACTGATAAACTGAGACATGAGGGAAAACTGAGATTTAAGGATAAAATTTAATAGGTCATGATATTTAAAAAACAAAAGAAAAAGAAAAAACCCAGAAATGAATGTTTGATGAAATCATTTTCGTCACTATTTGCCGGGTAACATATTCATTTAAAATACTTCTATTACTCTTCTGTAATCACATTCTTGTAAATCTATAAACTCTCTAAACTCTGTCACCTTTTCCTAAATAATAAATTACTAATATACACCGTCTATATCTTGTTGATTAAAGGTATAGCGGAGGATGTTTTACTTCCTGGTGGGTAGTCTAAACTATTGGTCCTCCTAATTGTCAATCATTCTGGTGAATCAATCAAACTTTTCAAAAAGTGGAGAGGGCGGGTCTTATCTAAAATTTGGAAAGATCCTCCGCTATACCTTTAAAATAATCTAATTGTCATTGAATATTGGAAGTTACATCATCAACATTGTAATCAAGCAGAGCAATATCTAATCAATGTCATGAAATGAATCTTCGGTCTCTGCGTCTTCGGTCTCTGCGTCTTCGGTCTCTGCGTCTTCAGTCTCTGTGTCTTCAGTTTCTGTGTCTTCGGTCTCTGTTGACTGTGTGACTGTGACGTCTCTGTAGCGGCTCCTTATTCACCATCAGCTGATCCTTAAACTACAATTAAACACAAAGAGTCACATATGGAGTATGAGACATTACTGCGGTCACATCACATCAGTAGATTCATTTCAGAACAAACACAGGCAGAGATACATACAGAGTACATTAATATTACAGCCAGAGATATAAAGGTGAGGAGAACATCAGAGCTGTTGTTCTGCACGCGGGTGAACGTCAAGATGAAGAAGATCCTGATCAAGACCATTGTGAACAGATCATCGTGTCAGGACCACTTCCCACTTACCGTCGTGGAAACGAAAGGTTCAGTCGATTATTCGCATTATATGAATGATGTGATGAACAGAAACTACTCTCGCAATTAATCGTAATCTTTTCTGGGAGTGATCTAGATTCTTCTGTGACAATGTCCTGCAGCCGAGAGTCAGAGCGGACCTCCTGTCGGACAACATCTATGTACTAACTGATTAAATGATAATACGGCATATGTAGTCCATTCCATAGAGACTGTGTGTGTTCTCAGAATAATGAGAACAAATAATGTTTATTACAGGATCTAAATAACTAAGCAGTTAAACTCGCTGTTCTCCAGAAAAATCCTCCAGGTTTTGCACATTTTTAGGTTTTCCAGAATCTTCTGCATATTTGACACCTTTCCAACAATGACTGTATGATTTTGAGATCCATATTTTTACATTAAGGACAATTGAGTGACTCATACACAACTATTACAAAAGGTAAAAACATTTACTGATGCTTAAGGAGGAAACGATGCATTAAGAGCAGGGGGTGTAAACTTTAAACAGGATTATGATGATGTGTACATTTTGTTCAAAGATCATCTTTTTTTTTCATCCAGTACTGCCCTTCAGAAGCGAATACTTCCCGGTTTCACAGAAGACAAAATAATTACAATTTATCCTGTTCATGCAATTTAAAAAGTTTACACACCCCAGCTTTTAATGCATTGTTGCATCAGTAAAAAAAAAAAAAAAAAAAAAAAATTATATATATATATATAAAACAAATATTTTACTAAAATATTAAACTAAATGTTTACTAAAAACTAAAAAAACATTTTTTTCTTCAAGAAATACTGTGTAAAACTGATGTTATTAAAATAATATGCAGGGGAAAACCAAGTCCTATGTTTGGTGGACCCTTTGTGTTACAAACCTTATTAATATTCCAAAGTATTCTAAATTATTTAGATTAGGTTACAAAGCTTGTGTAATCTAACGAAATATGTTACAAATTACTGTATTTTGTAATCTGTAGTAAATAATCTACTTACAAGATAGTGTCTCCAGTTTATAATGTGGATCATTCTTCAGATCAGAGAGAAGCTTCACGTCTGATTCTCCTAGTTTATTCCCAGTCAGATTCAGATCTCTCAGGTGTGAGGGGTTTGATCTCAGAGCTGAAGCCAGAGCAGAACAACCTTCATCTGTGACTCCACAATCCCTCAACCTGTAGAGAACAATGACACACTCTTCACTCTCTCAGTTCAGATCAGTTTGGCAGTGAATCCATTATTAAAGAGAAAATACAAACTTAAAGCACAAATAAAATGTTTTGATGGATCATTGGACTGAGATCTAAAATGTCAAAGAGCTCAAAACATGATTATTAAATATCTAGTCTTTAGATCTGTACTAATACAGTACGTATGGAGTAATGATTTGTTTTAATCATGAAAACAATATTTTAAAAACAGTCCCTGCAGAAAGATGAACGTGATGAACTGCAAGAATAAATCCAGCATGTTCTTCATTTCTCAGTTCTGAATGTGTTGAGATCGAGTCGGTTTAAAATCAAGAGACTGAAGTGTTGATTGTGATGTGACAGTGTGTATTTCAGTGACTCAGTCCTGCAGAATCATGTTCCTGAAGAGCAGCTCATGTGTTCAATCTGTAAGAATTGATAAATTAGGAAATGCCGGACAGTCTGTTTGGGGAGCACCCAGACCCTGAGAGAACAAAGGACCTCTCTGGAAATTACCATTTGAACTCAGCATTTGTGAGGCAAAGTTACACCTCAGAACACATCTCTCCTCCTCTTCCTCACTCCCCCTCTCTCATGCTGAGACCACATGTAAATCACCCAAGAAAATGTATAGTTTAATGTGAATGATTATCACAGAGTATTTTTCATGTTTGGTATCATTTAAAATGTCACAGTGCGACTGGTACAAATGTCTCGTTTCCAAATAAGTAAAACAAAAGGTAATAAGGTTTTTGAGAGTTTAGGGATAACTAGCACACAAGGAGGGGTTGGCCTCTAGACAAATGGTCTCCCTACACCCAAAGGTGTAACCTCTGAATGCAAATTTCCATTGTTAAAAGATATTTCCAAGTGAAAGAGGTCCTGGCTATTTAATGAAATGCAGCAGGGAATTCGAGGCCTTTTTCTGTACCTCAGATTCGCCCGTGAGGCTGAGAGAGAGAGAGAGAGAGAGAGAGAGAGAGAGAGAGAGAGAGAGATCTTCAGCCTCATGTATTTCTTATTGTTGGGTTTGCATCTCTTCTCATTTTCCAGAGTATTTGATGTTTTGTATCGATTATATTTGAATTGATTAAGAAATTGGCATGATACATTTACCTGACATAATAAATTGTTACATTTGATTATT
This sequence comes from Leuciscus leuciscus, assembly GCF_965113295.1. Taxonomy (NCBI): domain Eukaryota; kingdom Metazoa; phylum Chordata; class Actinopteri; order Cypriniformes; family Leuciscidae; genus Leuciscus; species Leuciscus leuciscus. The sequence continues at coordinate 1,568,177 of NW_028118546.1, forward strand.
TTAACTGACTTTGGCATTATTTGCATTAAAGAGTTAAAAGGAATAGTCAAACATTCGCTCACAATTAATGATCCACAGATATCATTAAAACCTTTTCATTCATGGAGTCAGATGAAATAACCAGAGAATACATATTCAGATGTATTGCATTTAATCAAAAAATACTTTGCCTCGAGAAAAGGACAGTAACACGTTAAGACCTTCCGCGCTGGTCGGATGCCGGACTTTGGGACGATTTAGCGTGAGCTTACAAATCACTTACAGTTCAATAAGCTCAATAACACAGCAGCAGAAAAAGGCTGAACATTTCAAATATAGGAGACTTTACATTGTGTTTCATGTGTGAGTCATATATGATCTTACCACAGTGTCTCCAGTTTACAGTGAGGATCCTCCCGTACAGCAGAGAGCAGATGAACTGAATCTCCTAGTTTATTCCCAGACAGATCCAGATGTCTCAGGTGTGAGGGGTTTGATCTCAGAGCTGAAGCCAGAGCAGAACAACCTTCATCTGTGACTCCACAACCACTCAACCTGTAGAGAACAATGACACACTCTTCACTCTCTCAGTTCAGATCAGATCAGTTTAACACAAGGGTCCGCAGCCGTACTGCAGGGGGTCCGTCAATTAATGCTTGATCACAAATAATTTTTTGTTAAAAAATTAAAACATGGGTAAAAAACATCACAAAGTCAAATTTAAATATAAGCACTCTCAAACGAATGCAAGATCTTCCTCAAACAACCTTCATCTGTGACTCCACAATATTTCAACCTGTAGAGAACAATGACGCTGTGTAAACAGTGTGTAAAATGACCATTTTATTAAAGATTGCAGTGTGTGATGTGATTTGAATGTAGTGACAAGCAATGCCTCTATATCCTACACTGCTTTATAAAGGATGCCGGTTCTCCATGAACTTGAGGAGAAACTGAGGGACAAATACCATGCAGTGCTGTAACTATGGAGTGATAAAGAGATAACATTAATAACACCTGAAGTGTAACTTTTTGTCAATTAAATGTACTATATTTTAGTTCAATAATATTAATTTAATATTTTGAATATATTTGTTACTAAATATTTGTCCAATAATTATGATCCATTAATGGCCATTTAAACTAATATTTTTTCTAATATGTTTATTACTTATATTACAATTAGATTTCATGCTTAGCATTTAGCATGCTAATATATGATATTGCTAATTAATAGTTCCGTAGATAGCTAATACAATCTTATAACTCAGTCATGTGACACAAATATAAGAAATTGAATGAATTAATCCAGTTAGGGAACCATATTAAAATCACTTTAAAACTTCTTCATTGGGTTACTTGGAAATGACTTGATTCCACGATGTTGACATTATGTGAACAAATGATCTTTGTTGAACTTAATTGGTTCATGTGGAGCTGATGTGCATGATTCAATCATTTAAATCCAACACACTTTTTCAGTGCATTGTTTTCTGTATTTTAAAAAGAATTTTGAATTTACTGTAAATCCCTCTGGTCCTCTTCGTTTAGGGGTCACACTTGGCTCCTTCGCAGTCAAAAGTGACCGAAGCCTTAAAATGTCATTTTTTTAATTTATTTTTAGGAAAACCAATGTAATATATTTTTGTTCAATAATATTTTTTTATTATTATTTCGAATTTAGAAAGGTTTCTATGGTACTATGCAATAATTATAAAAAATATTAGAATTCATATTTTTATTTGTATTATTATTATTTTTCAATAAATGCAACATGTCACATTAGTGCAGGCCTTTAAAATCCATTTTTTGAAGTGAGAAAAGCGTCATCCAGTGGCGTTAAAAAGTAAAAACTTGTGTAATGTCGTGTAACCGCCTGTAGGCTGTACTGTTGCTCCCTATATAAATACATAGAGAGGCTTTTTGATTCCCATTGTTTTTTTTAGACATGATTTCTCCATTTTATTAGTTTTTTTTTATTTATTTGGATATATATTTAGACATTCTAAAAGACTATTTTTGTCAAGTTTTAGATCATTTTGTTACATAAGTATCAGGTTTTGCATTATGATTACAATCAAACAATAATGTTTGGTTAGAAAAGGAACACAATGCAAGCATTTTTGTTAATCAGTATTTGATCATTAAAAAAATCTAACAAAATAAGGGATGGATAGTGATAATTCAAAACACTTTATACAGACATTTTGCAATTAATTGGTATTTTATTCAGTTTAATTCTATAAATGGTAATAAAACTTCAGAAGGGAACAGCAATTATGATCCAACAGCAAAAACAATAAAATAACAACAGCAAACAATCATTATCAAACTGTAGGTTAAAAAACAGGAATAAAAATTTAATTATAGAGAGATTTTGTTGCATATGCAACAGATATCAGGAACACCTATTAGGCTAAAATAAGACCAAACAATTATTGTGTGTGTGTGTGTGTGTGTGTGTGTGTGTGTGTGTGTGTGTGTGTCTGTAGCTATGTTTCCATCAACACGTTTTTATCCGAATTATGTGATATCGAATGAAAAATGCCTTATGGAAACAGTAAAATTCGATTGAATTTCTTGAATATCGACTAAAATGAAATACGGTCGGTCTCATCGGATTTTATCTTGATCGATGTACGGTTTATGCGATAAACGCTGATGGAAACGTTATTTGCCGAATAAATAATGGATTGCGATTAAGTTTTAGGTCATTTTATGGGTACAACCCGCCACAAAAGAAGAAGTTTTAGTTAATTTCCGCCCAGTTTGTACCCATTATATACTGTCTGGTTTGCACACATGGCCGGTGTCAACAAAGTGGACAAACGAGGAGACGAGATACTTTTTGAATTTAATTTAACAGAAAAATAAAACGGCTATTATAGCAAAAATCTAAGAAATGCCATAATAGTCAAATAATGTTGCTATCAGCTGTCACATAAGCACCTAGAGTCCTGCAATGGGTTGGGTACCCGCATAAAAGTGGCTAAAACGGGTGGATTGTGACATTCCTAAACTTCACAGGCGGGGATGCGGGCGAATAATGAACTCCTTGCGGGCGGGTAGCGGATGAAAAATATGTGCAATATTTGTATGTCTAAATTGCCATTACACACTCGCAAATGTGTGTTTTGGGCATCCTTAAAAATATTCTTGGTTGCCGTTACCCGACCGATCCTGTCAATTTAGGACCGACCCAATTAATTTTTTTTCCCCTTTTAGTCCGACCGACTGGCCGGTTGTAAACTTGCGTTAAGATCGACCGTTTTTTTTTTTTTTTTTTTTACTCTTCAAACAACTAATACAAATGCAATAAAATAATATTAATTATATTTTAGTAGGCCTAAGTATTGTGTAGGCTACGCTCTTTCTTTTAAATAAAAACCCGTCAATCAAGCAAAATAATATTCAATGATTGTAGGGCAGGCTAATAAGCCTATGTGTTGTAGCCCAGTCATTAAAAAACTATTTAGTTTCATATTCATGTTTAAATAAAATAATATATATATATATATATATATATATATATATATATATATATATATATATATATATATATATATATATATATATATATATATATATATATATATATATAGGCCTATATATTTGTTTAAAATTGCATGTTGATTATATGAAAAGTGAAAAAAGCATGAATAAGATAAGATGATCCCGAATATCGGGAGACAAATGGAGTGGGCAGACATGATTTTGACCACTTTATTAAGTTTGTTTTTGTAGAAAGACTTAATTTAAAGTGAATTTCGTTTTGTATTAATTGTATCTTAATTTTAACCAATGTTTAATCAACCATTTTCCTTGGATTTAATAAATAAGAGCTAAATATAGCAGGCAATAATCAGGACACGGAGAGGCGCCCGCGCGTGAACTGGAGGTAGCCTAGGCTACTTGAATGGCCCAAAACAAAGCGCACTTTAGCGCTCATTAGCCCATTCATGAGGCTATTGTGATGTTGAGAGAGGTGCGAGATAAAAAATAAAGCACTTTAAATGGAATGATTTTAGCTTGTGTGCGATTTATCGCGGGCACGGGTCTCCAAAAATGGACCCGTGCAGGACTCTGCACTATTACAATATTGATCATTTGTTGGTAGATGGCGCGATCCATTTTGTCTATCAAAACTTTGTTCGCAAATGTTTGCTTGAATGTTGTGCGATTCAGTGCGAAAATGAATGGAAACACCTTAAAATGTCTCAAATCAATTCGATATACCAATTTGATCGCAAAACAGCATGTGACGTCATTACGCACAGGTTTTTATTCGCTTTAAAGCCGTTTGATGGAAACACACTTTCACGAGCTTTATTCGCATGATTTTTTTTACCGAACTTCAGATAATTCGATTGACAAGTTGATGGAAACATAGCTTGTGTGTGTGTAAGTGTGTTCGAGAGAGAGAGAGAGAGAGAGAGAGAGAGAGAGAGTGAGCGTGTGCGCGTGCGTGCATTTGAGCGAGAGAGAGTCTCTTTTTTATTTTTTAATTTATTGATTTTATTTTGCATATTATCAAAATTTGCTGTTGCAGTCTTACCAGTTCATTTCTCTGTGTGTGTGTGTGTGTGTGTGTGTGTGTGTGTGTGTGTGTGTGTGTGTGTGTGTGTGTGTGTGTGTGTGTGTGTGTGTGTGTGTGTGTGTGTACCACCAAAAGTTTCTCTGAGTTTTCGTATTTCCCATTCATTTCCTGTCGGTCATTTTTGAAGGAACCAAGTGTGACACTTTTTTTTTTTACGACCCTTTACCATATCCGAATCATGTCTATGATTATTTTGTGTGTGTTCACAAAGCTAATACAACAAACGTCACCAAGTGTCATCCCATTCCGATTAAATTAAAAACGTGTTCTGTCATTTTTAAACCGAAGAGGATCAGAGAATGTCAACATTGAAAAGTGGAAGATTAATCAATTTATTAAAGAAATTTGAATTATTAGAAACCTTTTTGTCCCTGATATTATTATTTTTTTCTATTTCTTTTTCCTTTTTTATATTGTGCTCTGTTCTTTAGGACATTTATTATAGTTTTGTTTTGCCTTATTGTAATGATATTTACTGCAATACAAAACTTTACTTCCGCATTCCTCGATTCCTATGGAAGTCTGTGGGTGTTGTAACTCTGTCAGTTCAAAAACACTGTTGTTTTAATATAACATTTATACTTTGTGTATTTGTGTAATGTTTTGTCTTGTTTGTGATGTGGAGTAATTATATATATATATACTATATAGTACTGTGCAAAAGTCTTAGGCATGTTAATCATTTTTCTGTTTCTTCATGTAATCACAGACGGACTCGATGATGGTGAGATCAGATCATACCGGCTGTTGTCAGACTCCTTGTGCATACACAAATCTCACTGGATTATTACAATTAATGGCAAAAAGAATGTTTGGAAATCTAAACTGATATTTCCTACTGACACATTACAGCAAAATATATAAATAACTGACTTAAAACCATCTTTTGGGGGGGGGGGGATATTAACATGCCTAAGACTTTTGCACAGTACTGTATATACTGGGGAGAACATTTATGTTTTAGGATTAGCATGTTTAATCAAGCATTGGCTCACCTGTGATGTTCACTGATTTAACTGAATATTTATTTAATGTGCATTTGGACTGAAGTAAGTATCACTTGTAATTTATTGTTTAACTGAGTGTCTATGAATCACATAAAATACTGGTTTTGGCTTTCCTGGTCAAACTATAATTGTACAGAAAATGAGCTCTCAATAAAATTTATTCATTTGTCTCTCATCTGTGTTGTGTGGATGTGTAATTGTTTGGTTGGACTCCTTCTTCAGACCCGAAAACAAGCTAGAGTTTAACAAGCAAAGTTGGTGATCACTGAGTAAAAAAGTTAAAAACTATTACATTACTAATAAAGAATATATTTACCAAGGACAAAATATGTGTTTATCAGAGAGTTCATCTTACCCCAGTTTCTCCAGTTTACAGTGAGGATCCTCCAGTACAGCAGAGAGCAGATGAACTGAATCTCCTAGTTTATTCCCAGACAGATACAGATATCTCAGGTGTGAGGGGTTTGATCTCAGAGCTGAAGCCAGAGCAGAACAACCTTCATCTGAGACTCCACAATAAATCAACCTGTAGAGAACAATGACACACTCTTCACTCTCTCAGTTCAGATCAGATCAGTTTAACACAAGGGTCCGCAGCCGTACTGCAGGGGGTCCGTCAATTAAAGTCCCTGTAAAGGCAATTCTAAAAAAAAAATTCTAAACACATTATAAAAGTTAGAAATGTATTGCTAAAACATATTACGAAGACTGTGAACTGTGAAGTACTGAATTGTGGAGTTAGACCGTTAAACAGTTTTTCACCATTGCTGTGTTCCGGATTTTTTGGGCGGGGCTAAAACGGGGGCTCGATGACGCACCGGAGCCCCTGAGCTCCTGGACACGCCCCTACTTGATGACTCACTGGAGCCCCTGAGCTCCTGGACACGCCCCTACTTGATGACTCACTGGAGCCCCTGAGCTCCTGGACACGCCCCTACTTGATGACGCACCAGAGCCCCTGAGCTCCTGGACACGCCCCTACTTGATGACTCACTGGAGCCCCTGAGCTCCTGGACACGCCCCTACTTGATGACACACTGGAGCCCCTGACGCTGGCCCCTCCCCTAACAATATAAATAGAGCACAATCACAGCAGTTTGCCGATCGCGAGTTACTGTCAGTACTATTAGTTACTACAGCCTACAGTTTGCTAGCTAGCTATGCCTTCGTCACGGAAATGCATACTACCTGGATGCGATCACGTACAAAACAGATCGGTGTCCTTATTAAAATTTCCGAAAAACGATCACATCAAGAAGATGTGGATTAATTTTGTGAATAAATGAGTGAATAGGTGAGCCACCTTGATGGAGAGCTGAGGATCACCGCCAAAACCCGCCTCTGTAGTGATCATTTTACACGGGATAGTTTTATAAACTTTCGTCGGAGACAACTGGGATTCACTGATAATCCGCTGTTACTGGTGAATGGGGCCGAGCCGACTATCTCCCGCCTCGGTGTTCATACTCCCGTCGCGCCGACAACTCAGTGCCGGCCCGAGCCTTTTGGGGGCCCTAAGCAGAATTTGATTTAGGGGGCCCCCTCCCACCACGCGGAGTCACCTGTTTGACGATTATTGACACAATGTCACGCTATAATGTTGCATTATAAATGAATACAATGAGGTTATGTATTAATAAAAAATAAATAAAAAATAGATACTTAAAAAAGTTGTAACTTTTTCTTTACTCTTTTACTAACTCTTGGAAACTTCTGAAAACAAAGTGTCACAAAACATATTAAAACAATTATTTGCAAAATATTCTCCAACGTTTGCAACACTTTGCAGTTTGAATGATGTCTTGTATGAACATGACGGAGTATGTTTTTATGTTTCCACTGTTCGATCGCGCCCGCGACTCACACACACACACACACACACACACACACACACACACACACACAACATATTCCAGCTTTGTAATCTTCCACTGTGATGTTTCCAAGCACATTTTTGCGCGTGTGAAGAGGATGATTTTTTCCGCCGACATTGGAACGTGAGTGAAGTAAAAAGCCTATGATAAAGAATAGTTTACCATCCAAATCCATCGCGAATGTTGAAACATTTTGATTCTAATGAGAGAGATACGTGAGCCCAACGCCGCTTACTTTCACTTTCGCTTTAAATTATTTCGTTTTGGCTTGTTTATAGTTATTTTTTTATTCTTGTTCTGTTCTGAATATTATTACATTTAAAGGATAAATCATTGATCAAATCAAATTTTTGTGACATGGCTTAACATTACCGTGACTTTGCGCACGAATTGTCTATGCACGCGAGGTTATGCGCATGACTCAAACACTGGCAGACACAGCAGCAGTTGTAGGCAGGTATATTGATCATGAAATCAGAATTTTCTTGTCTTGAATTATTAATCCTTTCATTCATTTATGTCACTTGTTTAAGTTAATTAATATGTAAAAAAAATAAAAATAAAAATAAAAATAAAAAATAAAAACTATATTGGGGGCCCCCTGGTGGCGAGGGGGCCCCAAGCAGCCGCTTAGTTCGCTTATGCCTCGGGCCGGCCCTGCGACAACTGGTGCCATCATCAGCAGTGCGTGCCCACCAATGAGTGTAAGTTGCCTTGTGTGCTTATGTTATAATTATAGTAGGTAGTCCAGGCTCGAACATGTATGGCTTTGTAAAACCAATTAAGCTTCTAGGAGCATCCATTCCGGCTGTAGCGGTGACAGCTGAGTGTGGCGTAGAGTTCTCAACGGGCCTGAAAATTACAACCCGACCCGACCCGGCCCGTGGCTTTTAAAGCCCGGACCCGATGTAACCCGACACATCAACATGAATTATCTGCCCGAACCCGGCCCGCGGCCCGACGCCGCGTCGGATTTTTTTTCTCATACACGTATTATCATGACCAGCAGACGCGAATTCAAATCAACCTTTAATGTTCACGCCTTTTAACAATACAAACAACTGAAACAATAAACTTTAAATATATAAATAGGCTGTAGTAGCGACGGTGAATTCACCTGCAGCAAGTTTACTTTCACCAACTCCATCTTCTTCTCCAGGCTAAACTTGCACGCAGCGGCGTCTGCCCCCGCCCCTCTCCATGATGCACGTTGCGCGCAGCAGCCAGACTTTCTTTACGGTGAACAGCAGCGATGATAATAAATGTTTTTTTTTTTTGTTTTTTTTTACTGAGCGGAAAAGATTAAGCCCGAGGTCCGACCCGACCCGAGTCATTTGCTTATATTTTCGACCCGAACCCGGCCCGAACCCGCGGGTCCCGTCGGGTTTGTCGGGCCGACCCGACCCGTTGAGAACTCTAGTGTGGCGACGGCAGCTTTCCTGCGAGTGGGCGTGGTTTCAGCGCAGCCAGCGGACACGCCCCCAGCGTTTGAGAGCAGAGACAACTGCTCATTTTTTCAAGATTTTGATAGTTTATTTTATGTACTTGCCGGCTTTTTTTATCATTGAAATTTGTCTGGGTGGCTAATAACACATTTTTCTGTGGTGTGACAAACTCAGAACACATACTTAATTTTGACTTTACAGGGACTTTAATGCTTGATCACAAATCATTTTTTGTTAAAAAATTAAAACATGGGTAAAAAACCACACAAAGTCAAATTTAAATATAAGCACTCTCAAACGAATGCAAGATCTTCCTCAAACAATCTTCATCTGTGACTCCGCAATATTTCAACCTGTAGAGAACAATGACGCTGTGTAAACAGTGTGTAAAATGACCATTTTATTAAAGATTGCAGTGTGTGATGTGATTTGAATGTAGTGACAAGCAATGCCTCTATATTCTACACTGCTTTATAAAGGATGCCGGTTCTCCATGAACTTGAGGAGAAACTGAGGGACAAATACCATGCAGTGCTGTAACTATGGAGTGATAAAGAGATAACATTAATAACACCTGAAGTGTAACTTTATCAATTAAATGTACTATATTTTAGTTCAATAATATTAATTTAATATTTGAAGATATTTTTGTTTCTAAATATTTGTCCAATAATTATGATCCATTAATGGCCATTTAAAATAAAAATAAAAATTCTAATATTTTTATTACTTATATTACAATTAGATTTCATGCTTAGCATTTAGCATGCTAATATATGCTATTGCTAATTAATAGTTTTGTAGCAATCTAATACAATCTTATAACTCAGTCATGTGACACAAATATAAGAAATTGAATGAATTAATCCAGTTAGGGAACCATATTAAAATCACTTTAAAACTTCTTCATCGGGTTACTTGGAAATGACTTGATTCCACGATGTTGACATTATGTGAACAAATTATCTTTGTTGAACTTAATTGGTTCATGTGGAACTGATGTGCATGATTCAATCATTTAAATCCAACACACTTTTTCAGTGCATTGTTTTCTGTATTTTAAAAATAATTTTGGATTTACTGTAAATCCTTAAGAATGTCAACATTGAAAAGTGGAAGAATAATCAATTTATTAAAGAAGTTTCAATTATGAGAAGAACCTGAAGTCTTTTTGTCCCTGATATTTTTCCCATTTCTTTTTCCTTTTTATATTGTGCTCTGTTTTTTAGGACATTTATTATAGTTTTGTTTTGCCTTATTGTAATGATATTTACTGCAATACAAAACTTTACTTCCGCATTCCTCGATTCCTATGGAAGTCTGTGGGTGTTGTAACTCTGTCAGTTCAAAAACACTGTTGTTTTAATATAACATTTATACTTTGTGTATTTGTGTAATGTTTTGTCTTGTTTGTGATGTGGAGTAATTATATATATATACTTTATACCATGGTCTGGGTGAATACTCGATTCTGATTGGCTGCAGGGTGTCCATTAAAAAGTGATAGAGGACACCTAGTAAAGGAGTTCTGGTGAAACTGACTGTTTACCGTTCGAAATTAATAAATAAATGCGTTGGCTACATCAGCTGTGAGTAACCATAGCAACAGGCAGTAAACTGAAGGGTTCTACGAGCTGAGCGGACTATAAATATCTCCGGTTGCTAAATAAACCGTCAGGCGTAACCAGGGAAACCAAGTTATTGTTTGTAAAAACTTTAGATTTCGATTGTAAAACTAATTAAAATATAAACTAATGTGTTTACTAATATTAACACGCCTAAGACTTTTGCACAGTACTGTATATACTGGGGAGAACATTTATGTTTTAGGATTAGCATGTTTGATCAAGCATTGGCTCACCTGTGATGTTCACTGATTTAACTGAATATTTATTTAATGTGCATTTGGACTGAAGTAAGTATCACTTGTAATTTATTGTTTAACTGAGTGTCTATGAATCACACATAAAATACTGGTTTTGGTTTTCCTGGTCAAACTATAATTGTACAGAAAATGAGCTCTCAATAAAATGTATTCATTTGTCTCTCATCTGTGTTGTGTGGATGTGTAATTGTTTGGTTGGACTCCTTCTTCAGACCCGAAAACAAGCTAGAGTTTAACAAGCAAAGTTGGTGATCACTGAGTAAAAAAGTTAAAAACTATTAAATTACTAATAAAGAATATATTTACCAAGGACAAAATATGTGTTTATCAGAGAGTTTATCTTACCCCAGTTTCTCCAGTTTACAGTGAGGATCCTCCAGTACAGCAGAGAGCAGATGAACTGAATCTCCTAGTTTATTCCCAGACAGATTCAGATCTCTCAGGTGTGAGGGGTTTGATCTCAGAGCTGAAGCCAGAGCAGAACAACCTTCATCTGTGACTCCACAATCACTCAACCTGTAGAGAACAATGACACACTCTTCACTCTCTCAGTTCAGATCAGATCAGTTTAACACAAGGGTCCGCAGCCGTACTGCAGGGGGTCCGTCAATTAATGCTTGATCACAAATAGTTTGTTAAATAAAAAAATGGTAAAAAACATCACAAAGTCAAATTTAAATATAAGCACTCTCAAGCGAATGCAAGATCACCCTCAGTTGATGCTGTAATAATATCACACTGGCAAACTCTCAAGTGTGTTTTTGTGTTTGAGCTCTGGAGAACGTCAAATGTTTTTACAGCGGTGAGAAATGTAGCCAATCACAGTCATGTTTGTTGGTCTATTGAACGCAGTGGCCAATCAGAGGTGTTTCATTTTGTCAGAATCCACTCACCGAGATATAAAGGCCCTGTCCTAAATTGCACACTTCATATGCACTTTCAGTCTTGTAGACTTACAATGGCTTCTGCGTGCCCTTTAAGTCCATGAGACCCTACAGGGATGACATCAAACCTGGAAGACTAATTCGCCACTGGTTGCCTCTAATTTATGGAAGCTTGTTTCCGCCACAAAATAAAACAATTTAAAAGATAATTGTGACTTTTTATCTCACAATTCTGACTGTTTTTCCCCTCAGAATTGCAAGGTACAAACTCGCAATTCTGACTTTTTATGTCACGCAATTGTGAGTTTGGCCCTGTCACAAACGGCACCCTAAACACTCGCGGTCTTCCTCTGAGTCCGCACTTTCCTGACGTAACGCCGCTTTGACTGTCGGGAACAAGTCTGATGCGGAGCTCGATCGCTTCAGTGCGCATTTAGAGCGCATATCGACCACAGAGGGGCGCTCGTGAGTACCCTTCTGAAACCTAACATTACTAAATAGGACACCCTACCTCTATTCACAGTCAGCTTTCCTTTCACATGAAACCCCCCAAATGCCAGCAAACCAATGAGAATGCTATGGAAGCTTATGGGTAGCAATATTCAATTTGAAATGTAATATGCAAAATGACAATGCAATATGTAAAATGGCAATGCATTTCTGTATTTAAATTTACATTTTCCATTACATTTGTGCAACTTTTGGTGCAAAATGAAAATGAAAATTCAATTATATAATTTACATTTGCCATTTCATACACTAGTTTTAATATGTAAATTGAACATTTTAATGCTTTATAAGTTGCAAAAGTAAAATTAAAATGTATTACAGAAATGATTAGATATGTTTAACATGTTCAAACAAATAATGTAGCAAAATGATCATTCAAATGTTATTTTTCTTAATTGCATTTACACCCACAGTTAAGACACTTGCAATTGCATTTTCATTAAATGTCCCGCAATGAATGAAGCAAAATTCATTGTGCAAATTGAAAATGATTCCACCCTGTCAATCACTGCGTGAAGTTGGCCCCGCCTCCTTCCTGTCAATCACTGTGTGAATGTGGAATATGACTGTGGAGCGGTGCTTACTGTGAATGTACGAATTATACTGCAGACAATTTAAACAGAGCAGCAGGGGCGTGTCTAGAGGGGGGGCACGGGGTGGCACCGCCCCCCCCTGGAATATGATTGCCCCCCCCTGGTGCCCCCCCTCCAATCTCATTGGGCTAGATTTACTGTCAACCTGAAAATGCCCACCGCACCATTGGACCAGAGTGCTGTCAATCACTGTTTGATTAGCGAGCACAGTTGCGCGTTTTTAAAACAGGAGGAAAGAGACACCACAACACGTCAGTGTTTACGTATGTACACACTAAATTATATATGACCTGGGAGTGCTCAGTGTAGAGTCACGGAGAGCCAAGTCGCTGGACATGGATGAGTTTATCAAACTATTTGGTAGCCAGCAAACCCCGTTTAATTACGGCTATAATGAACAGGCTGCAAGATTCCAATGCTGGAATATGTTGTATGTGTGTGTGTGAGGTGTGTGTGTGTGTGTGTGTGTGAGAGGCGCGGGCGCGATCGAAAAGTGGAAACATAAAAACATACTCCGTCATGTTCATACAAGACATCATTCAAACTGCAAAGTGTTGCAAAACGTTGGAGGATATTTTGTAAATCATTTATTTAATATGTTTTGTGACAGTCTTAATAGCTTTTCCATTAGTACTAGAATGAATAGTAGAAAAGTAATTTTCAAATTCTTTAAGGAATACTGAGAAAAGGGGCTTTTTGTTAGAAACCTTACACTTATGGATGTGAAATTTGACTAATAAAATTAACAGATTAATTACAAAAGCCTCCTTAATCACACTGTTATCATACTTTGAATATCCAAAAATTACATTTTCAAAATGCAAAACTAAATTAGAGAGTACCTTTTCCTTAATAAACATAGACACTTCATACCATAACTTTTTCACACGACTACAATGGCAGAAAATGTGGGGAACTGTTTCCAAGTGCAAAGAGCAGAACACGCAACTTACATCAATGTCTTAAACTAACTAAGGAAATGTTTGACAGGGTAGAATTTGTGCAATATCTTGAAAGAGATTTCTTTCACCTTGTTTGTAACAAAAAACTTATGAGGTAATAACCAGACACTTTCCCAATCAAGGTCATTAACACATTTAGTCCAATAAGCAATAGAGCAAGATTTGGTGACAAACTCCTTTAAAAATAGAGAACGAATAGATTGGTTATTGTTTTTGTACTGTAAAAAACAAATTTTGCCACATACTGTGTCAGCTGGGTTAATTATGAGCATATCAACTGATGACAACACACTTCTACATAAGGAAATTATACCAGAATTGATTGCAGAAAATACAAGAGCAAATTCCTTGGGAGTCAGGAAAATTAAAGTGCAGAAGAAACTCGTCATACGTCATAAGGAATCCTTGAGAGTTAAACAAATGACAAACTAAAACAATACCCTTTTCAAACCAGCTTTTAAAAAAATACTTTTGTGTTTATACAAAATACAACGATTATTCCAAATAAGAAAACGGTGCGGAGAGAAGTTGTGCTTGTAGATCAGTTTCCAAGCCAATAAAGCTTGAGCATGAAAGGCAGAAAGTTTCACTGGCAATTTGTCAATTTTATAATCACACATTAGTAAAAAAGAAAGACCCCCAAGTCGGTCAAAAATAAAATTAGGAATAAAATTCCACAAAGAAGGTTTTTTTCAAACAAAATTTTAACCAATAAATTGAGGGTATTAGTATGCTCAATATTGTATTGAGATGATGTTCTAACCTGTGTAGTAGTAGTACTGATAAATAGTAATAAGTAATTATTGATGAATAATTATTTACATAAATGTGATGCTTAAGTTATCCTAGTTTCTCTCTACATACATGCAAAATAGTTAATTTTACAACATTTTAAATCACATGATTTTAAACCTAAATTTGATGGATTAATAGCATGTGGTCACCGCAAGTATTATTATTATTTTTAATGCGTGTATACAGAACATTTTAAAATTAAGCCATTTAATTTTATTCAGGACATATTTGCTGTTGAGTGGAAGTAATTGTCTCTGTAATGTTAATCCTAAAGCTACAATACAATATGGTCTGTAAACAACTTAACATACCAGTACACGTTCAAGGGAAAATGCTAAAATAATAACAGCATCAAGAAAATAAATCTTGTCAGATGTCCAAAAAAAAAAAAAAAGTGCATAAAGATATTTTGTCTGGTAAGAGTTCCTTCTTTAATGGCTCATTTTTCCACAGTGATCTGTACATAAGGTTCCTCTTAATTTGCTGTTCAGTGTCTGCAGGACATGTACGCACATAAAAATTTAACCCCACTGAATTTAAGTTTAAAATACAAACTGATCACATCACTGATGAACTCTCTTCTAGTGCGCATGCATATATGACGTCACCCAAACACACCACCGCGCATGCGCGTAACAGTGTTGGATCTGATACAGCTACGTCATCGTGCTACAGGCTGCAGAGAGGACTTCTTGAGAGTAGTCGAGTGCAGGCGGGGAGGAGCTGCAAATGGACACGTGAAGTCGGACACTTTCTGGTTCCCGTAGTGACCGCTCATGTGGTGTTTGCATACTTTACCACAGCTGAAGTGAAATAAATTCAATATTTGCCAAATAATACACAGATGTTTCAGAGACATTTTCATTCAATACTTTATGTACTGCTTCATACAGCGTCTGTTTGAACAAGAATAAAGTTCAACATAAACTTCTATCAATGAAGTGGAGTCTACGTTTTTTAATCAGTTTTAATTTGATAAACATGACACAATATAACATCGCAACTACATGAAAAGAGTATTTACTGTTATAAAAAACTGATTTGTGAGCTTTAGAGGAACTAAAGGTGTTCGAATAAACACGAAACACACGTGATCGTTGTCATGCGGTGAATCCGGCCAATCGTGGAACAGCTGTGTCGTCATCAGAGCTCGTGCAGCCGCTCTTGAGAAGCTGCGCTGGCTGAGTTCTCCGGCTACTCTCGAATCGCTCTCGCGGCACTTTGATGGCATATGTCACAGTCACGTGGCGTCAGCGCTGTATCAAGTCGGACAAAATTTCTAACCGGCATGCACTGCTTCAAGTCAGCCGCCGATCGGTCTGCGCAGAGCTGTGTGAAGTTGAACAAGCCTTGTGTGAAGTTGGCCCCGCCCCCTCCCCCCCTGTCAATCACTGTGTGAAGTTGGCCCCGCCCCCTCCCACCCTGTCAATCACTGCGTGAAGTTGGCCCCGCCCCCTCCCACCCTGTCAATCACTGTGTGAAGTTGGCCCCGCCCCCTCCCACCCTGTCAATCACTGTGTGAAGTTGGCCCCGCCCCCTCCCACCCTGTCAATCACTGTGTGAAGTTGGCCCCGTCCCCTCCCACCCTGTCAATCACTGCGTGAAGTTGGCCCCGCACCCTCCCTCCCTGTCAATCACTGTGTGAAGTTGGCCCCGCCCCCTCCCACCCTGTCAATCACTGCGTGAAGTTGGCCCCGCCCCCTCCCACCCTGTCAATCACTGTGTGAAGTTGGCCCCCCCGGTGACGTCATCGTCTATAAGTCCTCCTGGGAAGTCGTGTTTACGGCAGTGCGTTCAAGTCACTTTCGTCAGAATAAGATGGCGGTGTACTTTCTCTTAATTAATTACATATAAATACAGCAAGATTCTTAAACTAGTTCTAGAAAATTAAGAACAAAGAAATGTGCATCAGGTGTACTTTGTTTTTTAATATTTTTCATTAATTTATGAAGCCACTGCAAACTTAAAATATGTTAAAATATGTTGTTGTATAATATCAAGAAAATGCAATTACCTGCCTCCTTATTTATTATAGATGCCTTTTTGTTACACATATTTAGCCAGTGTAATGCATTGCATTCAATGTTGTTATTTATTTTGTTTGTAAAAGATGGCTTATATTGTTTTGGCATAGATGTACAGTAATTGGTTGTATATGTGACTGTGCCAACCTCTGTTAAGAGGAGCAGAAAATTGCGATTATGTGTGTGCGCTAGACTCCTAGAACTTTAAATGAACTCAGCCATCTTAGCTGAGTTTACTGTAGTTCAAGGACATGAAGAGGTGGACCGCTTGCACCTGACTGGAGAAGGATCTGGGAAACTTTGGAGGAGTGTCAACCAAATGCCAGTTGTAAACAAGGAGTATAAAAGACTGATGAACGGACTGCCTCTTGGGATACTGATACGCCAGTGCCCCCGACGCCTAGAAGCCCAGAGCTGAGGACAAGAAACCCCAAGCAGAAGAGAAGAAGCCCAGAGCTGAGGACAAGAAACCCCAAGCAGAAGAGAAGAAGCCCAGAGCTTACTACACCTTTGTTTCAAAACATGACTATTGTATTTTATACTTAAACGATTAAGTTGTATTCGCCTTTTATATTTTTGTTTATTATAAAAAGAAAAGTAACCAATTCAAAGAAATTTAATTGATTACAAAATCTGCCTACTGAGATTTATGATGCTGGAAGACTATTAATGAGAACATACCACAGAGGAGTCTTCTGACCAAATTGTAAGTACCTTTTGAACGCTTACGGTTTAGGTCAGATTTGACTTTCTTTACCTTACCTGAGAATAATAAATAAATAGGTAAAAGGTGTTAAGAGTAAAGTACACACCGTAAAACATGGCGCCCAACGTTTTAGGGGCATTGATCCATCGACCCCTGGCCACGGTCGATCGAGCAATGCTTGCCCATTCGCTTCCGCACTCGTACGCTTGAGTATAGGAGTACGAACTTTGAATGCTAGTAAATTACCAACTAAAAGGCAACCTGTAAGACCCCAACAATGTTAATAATCTAGAAAAGATTATTTAAAGGAACAACCCAGAAAGGGTTAAAATAAATGACGTCTAAGAGAAACTTCTGGAAAAGATAGTATTTAAAAAAACAGACCCAGAAAGGGAAAATATTACTGTTATAATACAGACCCAGAAAGGGAGAATATTACTGTTATAATAAAGCCCAGAAAGGGCAAAGATTAATATAAAAATAAAATTCTGTGAGAGTGGAAAATATACAAATAAAATTCCGTGAGAGTGGAAAAATGAATGCTATAATGCATACCCAGAAAGGGCAAAGATTAATGTAATAATAATAAAACCCAGAAGGGTTAAAACAAAAGTCGACTAAGAGAAATTTAGCCAGAAAGTAATAATCTAGAAAAGATTATTTAAAGGAAAATCCCAGAAAGGGTTGAACAGAGATTATTTATAGACAGCCCAGAAAGGGTTGAACGCGCGTAGAACAAATAACTTTATGAGCGAGAGAGCCGTAAAGATTGAGAAAGCCGTGAAAAAGGAGAGACAGAGCCGTAAAGATTGAGAAAGCCGTGAAAAAGGAGAGACAGAAAGTCTCAAACGGCTGGCCTCAGACAGTAAGAGGCAGAGACTGGCTAAAAGATAAGACCTGTTAGTGGAGGACGCTTCGCTTATGACAGGGCAAGCAGTAAAATCCAGCAATGTAGATATTTAACATGAGGAGATTCTCATGTATTAAAATGAAAACTAGCCTTTCAGGCAGACACAACGGTTCTAGAAAATGGAACGAGGCTTCTCTATAGAGATAGACCAAAATGGTTAAAACTTAAAGACTGAGGTAGGTCTAACATGAAGTGGAAAAATGTGTACATGTAATAACATTACAGAATAAGACTTCTAGACAAGGAATAATGGTTAATAATGATTAATGACTGTTAACAAACAGCTAAGAAATGTTTTTCTTTATTACGAATGATAGAGTGCTAAAACGAATTTAAACCACCGGACTTGGATAGACAGGCTATATATCAAGTTGATATTAATATCTTCAAACAAACAGAAGAAATGTACCTAACATTGTCAGAAGACAGTTTTATGAAGTGGAAATATGCAGGCTAAAAGTAGGACTTATAATCTGTAACAATATGTGTTGGGACAAATGGGATGTTATCTGGCATATTAAAATAAAAATAAAAAGTGTAATCCATCCATCCATCCATCTTCTACCGCTTATCCGGGGCCGGGTCGCGGGGGCAGCAGTCTAAGCAGGGATGCCCAGACTTCCCTCTCCCTAGACACTTCCTCCAGCTCTTCCGGGGGGACACCGAGGCGTTCCCAGGCCAGCCGGGAGACATAGTCTCTCCAGCGTGTCCTAGGTCTTCCCCGGGGTCTCCTCCCGGTGGGACATGCCCGGAACACCTTCCCGGGAAGGCGTCCAGGAGGCATCCGGAAAAGATGCCCGAGCCACCTCAACTGACCCCTCTCGATGTGGAGGAGCAGCGGCTCTACTCTGAGCTCCTCCCGAGTGACCGAGCTTCTCACCCTATCTCTAAGGGATCGCCCAGCCACCCTGCGGAGAAAGCTCATTTCGGTCGCTTGTATCCGGGATCTTGTCCTTTCGGTCATGACCCACAGCTCATGACCATAGGTGAGAGTAGGAACGTAGATTGACTGGTAAATCGAGAGCTTCGCCTTGCGGCTCAGCTCCTTCTTTACCACGACAGACCGGTACAGGGACCGCATTACTGCAGAAGCTGCACCGATCCGCCTGTCAATCTCCCGTTCCATCCTTCCCTCACTCGTGAACAAGACCCCAAGATACTTGAACTCCTCCACTTGAGGCAGGAGCTCTCCACCAACCTGAAGCGAGCAAGCCACCCTTTTCCGACTGAGAACCATGGCCTCGGTCTTGGAGGTGCTGATTTTCATCCCAGCCGCTTCACACTCGGCTGCAAACCGTCCCAGTGCATGCTGGAGGTCCTGGTCTGATGAGGCCAACACGACAACATCATCCGCAAAGAGCAGAGATGAAATCGTGTGGTCCCCAAACCCGACCCCCTCCGGCCCCTGGCTGCGCCTAGAAATTCTGTCCATAAAAATTATGAACAGAACCGGCGACAAAGGGCAGCCCTGCCGGAGTCCAACACGCACCGGGAACAAGTCTGACTTACTGCTGGCAATACGAACCAAGCTCCTGCTCCGGTCGTACAGGGACCGGATAGCCCTTAGCAAAGGGCCCCGGACCCCATACTCCCGGAGCACCCTCCACAGGCCGCCGCGAGGGACACAGTCGAATGCCTTCTCCAAATCCACAAAGCACATGTAGATTGGTTGGGCAAACTCCCATGAGCCCTCCAGCACCCTGTAGAGGGTATAGAGCTGGTCCAGTGTTCCACGACCGGGACGAAAACCACACTGTTCCTCCTGAATCCGAGGTTCTACTATCGGCCGGATTCTCCTCTCCAGTACCCTGGCATAGACTTTCCCAGGGAGGCTGAGAAGTGTGATCCCCCTATAGTTGGAGCACACCCTCCGATCCCCCTTCTTGAAAAGAGGGACCACCACCCCGGTCTGCCAGTCCAAAGGTACTGTCCCCAACCGCCACGCGATGTTGCAGAGGCGTGTCAGCCAAGACAGCCCCACAACATCCAGAGACTTGAGGTACTCAGGGCGGATCTCATCCACCCCCGGTGCCTTGCCACCGAGGAGTTTCTTGACTACCTCGGTGACTTCAGCTTGGGTGATGGACGAGTCCGCCTCCGAGCCCTCAGCCTCTGCTTCCTCAATGGAAGACGTGACGGCGGGATTGAGGAGATCCTCGAAGTATTCCTTCCACCGTCCGGTGATATCCCCAGTCGAGGTCAACAGCTGCCCACCTCCACTGTAAACAGCGTTGGTAGGGCACTGCTTCCCCCTCCTGAGGCGCCGGACGGTTTGCCAGAATCTCTTCGAGGCCGACCGATAGTCCTTCTCCATGGCCTCACCGAACTCCTCCCAGGCCCGAGTTTTTGCCTCCACAACCACCCGGGCTGCAGTCCGCTTGGCCCGTCGGTACCCATCAGCTGCCTCAGGAGTCCCACAAGCCAGCCAGGCCCGATAGGACTCCTTCTTCAGCTTGACGGCATCCCTTACTTCCGGTGTCCACCACCGGGTTCGGGGATTGCCGCCTCGACAGGCACCGGAGACCTTACGGCCACAGCTCCGAGTGGCCGCGTTGACAATGGAGGTGGAGAACATGGTCCACTCGGACTCAATATCTCCAGACTCCCTCGGGATCTGGTCGAAGCTCTGCCGGAGGTGGGAGTTGAAGATCTCTCTGACAGGAGATTCGGCCAAACGTTCCCAACAGACCCTCACAGTACGTTTGGGTCTGCCGAGTCTGTCCAGCTTCCTCCCCCGCCATCGGATCCAACTCACCACCAGGTGGTGATCAGTTGACAGCTCCGCCCCTCTCTTCGCCCGAGTGTCCAAGACATACGGCCGGAGGTCGGATGAAACGACCACAAAGTCGATCATCGACCTCCGGCCTAGGGTGTCCTGGTGCCATGTGCACTGATGGACACCCTTATGCTTGAACATGGTGTTCGTTATGGACAAGCTGTAACTAGCACAGAAGTCCAATAACAGAACACCACTCGGGTTCAGATCAGGGGGGCCGTTCCTCCCAATCACGCCCCTCCAGGTGTCACTGTCGCTGCCCACGTGGGCGTTGAAGTCCCCCAGTAAAACGATGTGTAATGTGTAATGAAAGTATAATTATTGGTCCTGGAAGAGCCAGGATGATTTTATTGTAAAATAGGTGTACCGGTTAAAGAGACAGAGTCTGTGAACATAGCTCAGACTCGAAA
Organism: Leuciscus leuciscus; assembly: GCF_965113295.1. Taxonomy (NCBI): domain Eukaryota; kingdom Metazoa; phylum Chordata; class Actinopteri; order Cypriniformes; family Leuciscidae; genus Leuciscus; species Leuciscus leuciscus. Next base: position 1,589,534 of record NW_028118546.1, read on the forward strand.
AGCCAACAGTAGTGCGTGCCAGATCGTCTCCCACACTGTATTACAGAGAAGAGCTCGTACTTCAGAACGTTAGAGGCTGAAAGACCTGTAAAACGATAGTTATGAAAACTTAAGGGAGGCACTGACAACAAAATAAGTCAGGTAAACTTTATTTTAATATAAAGTTAACTAATAGTTTATGATGGAGTAAAAATGGTAATTGAAGGAATATATTTACAAATAACAGACAATGAAGGAAATGGGAGATAAACTATTAACAATAAACTTGTTAACAATGCAAAGAGTAACAACTTTAGAAACGGGAAAAGATGTCCCGCAAGGACTCTTTCGGCCGTCCATGCCTCCGTATGAGAGTTTTACCACAGAGTCAGGGTGAGTTAGAGGGTTCAGAGAACTCCAATACCTCTGATACACAACACAGAAAGTGAAAGCAGGAAATCAAATAATATTATGTTAAATGTAGCTATTATATACTTTTAATATTGAATGATTAGTCAGAGGTTAATGTAGTAAATACAGAGGACTAAATACAAATATTCTGATAGAAAGAAATGAAGAAGATGCTTTTAAGAGGAAAACAATAAAAATTATAATAAATTAAAAAAATTAAAAAATTGTGCCTATAGAAATTTTACTTACAGAGATATAAAGACAGCCAGTCTATAATGGGAACCCATTTACTGAGGGTTTAAGTAGAATAGTGACACATTTAGAACAAGTAATAGTGTCATTAAAAACCAAAAAATTCGTTTCTGAAGCGAGACTTACGGTACGTAAGAAGTCAAGTAAGAACTTCAAAAGACAAGAGAGCGTTAATATTGGTAAAGAGAAGTTCCAGAGTCCAGAAGAAGAGATGGAAAAAGACACTGGGACTTTTAGCCCAAAATTAAATGAAGAATAGTTTATAAGCAGGAATATTAGACTTATAAATCATGTCAAGTCATACTGCAAACATAAGTAAACAGGTAGGAGTTAAAAATTATATAACCACATAGTGCCTATGCTGACAGGAGGTTAAAGCATTAGAAAATGCATATAGGTGAGCCGAGATTTCACTACAAGACAAACGTGTATCTGTCTTAGATATAAAGACAAATATAATGACCGATTACTGAGAGAGATATAGGTCAAAAAAAAAAAAAATGAAAAGATAGTAATAACTAAATAATATGAATAATATGAAGTAATATGTAAATTACATAAGTGGCCAAACAAACAAACATAAATAGAATATTTCATATCTTATAGGCTACTTTAGTCTTGAACAAAATTCATGTCTACACTAATGTCTACAGCAGAGAAAATGATAAATACTTCATTAACTTAGAACAGGGCTTGGTACACTGATAAATGTTAAAAAATGGAGATGTGACTGAGACTGAACTATAACGGATTTTCTACAAGAAAACTTTGCTACTCTAAGGTAAGAAAATATAATTTATTAAAAAATATGTAATTAAGGGCTAGCAGCAAGAAATTGTTAATTAATTTATTAAAATAACAAGATAAGGCAAGGCAAAGCAAGCTTATTTATATAGCACATGTCATACACAATGGTAATTCAAAGTGTTTTACATATAAGAAAATATTATAAAAGAAATAAGAATAAATATTACAGTTTAGACAAAAATAAAATAAAATACTGTACAAACAGTCGGACCAACAGATAAGCAAGAAGGATGAGCTATAATTAGTAAAAAGTTAATTATAACTATACATGAAGTATGGATTTTTATACAGAAATTTATACAAAAACTTATATTGTAAACTTCTTAGATTAGGAGAGCTGTTGAAAATAGTGAATTCAAAGAGTATTATTAAATGGAATGTTTAAGTTAGCGACAAGATATACAATGTTTTGGACCGAAGGAAAAATAGATGTTTAGATGTTTTATTAACATCTGAGAAACTAAGAATAATAGATGGAAAATTGATCTAATAAATAAGTTTAGATAAGAGAGGTCTATACCAATTGAAGAAGTTGTGAAAGAAGGCAAAGCTGTTTTTATGTATATATATATATATATATATATATATATATATATATTTATATTTATATATATATATATTTAATACTATTATACTAATGGCAGAAGGTTTTAAAGGAGTCGAAATACCTACCATTCCAGCCGCTCAAGATAACTAAGGAAACACCCTGGACAGTGAAATTTAGAATGAATAATTTGATTGAGGACTCAATAAAGCAAAAACTGTTTAAAAGCTGTAGAAGTTGTTAAACAATTGCCTAGGAAGTCAAGTTTGAGGATTTAATAAGTATATATACAAAAGATTATTAATGTTTAACGAGTTTGAGGTTAAGAGTTTTAGGTTTTGTAATTTGAAGTGGTTTACGCATAAAATACATAGCTTAATGGGTTACATTAAAGCATGTTATTGCTAGCAAATGATGAAGCATTACATATTAGAAAAAAAAATGTGATTAAACTAAACGGGAATAAGCTGAAATGTTAGTGCAATTAAAGCAGCCATGTGAAAGACGTTGAGTTATATAGAGGAAAAATAACAAACAAATGTGTTGTAGTTTGTGCCGAATGTGTGAATATAAAACCAGCTTTACCCAAGTATTAATAATAATACATTTAGTTTATATAGCACCTTTAAAAGTTGCTTTCTCAAAGCGCTTTACAGGCAAACACAAGAGGGAAAACTACACATTTTAAATACAAATATAAACAAATAAAATGGAAAATCAAGTAAAACTTGAAATAAAATGTTTTAAGAAGAGATTTAAGTCACTAAAGTGTTGCTTCACTGCTGCTGTATTGTCAGTAACTTTACCCTAAGTATCTAGTGCAATTATAACTAGACTAATGAGATAAAAACATTAGGGCATTTGAATATTGATATTGATAAAATATTATATCAATTAATAAAATAAAATAATAATAAAAACATACCTTGCTTCTGAGAAAAAGTTGAGCAGTTCTGTGCAAAAGATATTCCAAGTTGGAATTTCTGACGAGGTCAAAAGATGTGCTTCATCTGACAAACAACTACAGTTAGAGAGCCTCAAATGTGGAAACATTGCAGTGAGGAAGAAAAATAAAAAATTAAAATAAAAGCAAAACATTATAATTAAAGCACGATTGATATATTATGTTGTAACAACTATTAATAGCCAGATAAAAAGTCATAAAAAAGGAAAAAGGTTTCTTAAAAACGTACAATTGTTTGTAAAACTATGTGCACTGAAGACTGAAGATTTGAGTTTGAAGTTAGAGAAAGCAGCATGTTAGGGGGAGTAATGTTTCTCCTGGTACAGCCTAGCACACAGAGCTCAGGGGAGTAGCTCAAGGTCACTCAACAGGAGTTTTACCAGACAAACCCAGCAATACATGGAGAAACAGGGTTTGATTTAAACTGTTTTGAGAAACGGGAAAATCGACCGCCAGGTAAACTAACTGATTTAGCTCTAAAGCTTTAAAAAATGTTGGGGGGACTTAACCTCTTATATAGACTAAGCCTTTTTCTGAACCTTTTAGTCCAACCAGACAATTTTAAAGAAAACACAGTGATATGATATTAATACAGCTGATAAGCTAGCTTGACTTAGAGAAAAGTAGAGAAACGGAAACAGAATGTATAATATATAATAGATATTGGACCAAATTTAACACCTTAGTGAGAATTTAATCTTTGAAGTTTTAACTGATAACAAGATACATATTCCTACATGGGGACAGACATTATAATATTACTATTGTTTAAGTTAAAGATATAATACTATTGCATATGTTAAAGATATGCAACAATTATAATGGAGTTATTTAAAAGTCAAATATGGATGTTAAATATAGTGAACAAGAAATAAGATATTAAAGTAATTAAGTGGGTTACATATTATAGTAGTTGATGGATTTTTAGGAAGTCCTAGCGCCTGCTGTTGCATGAGTGCACTCCCAATGCTGGGTCGCACAAGGAAAGGAATTTGTTGTTAACCCCAGTGCCAAACAGATATGTGGATGATCCACTGTGGTGACCCCTATAACGGGAGAAGCCGGAAGAAAAATAGAGAGAGAAAAAGTGGATGGATTGTCGGAATGAATAAAAAAAAATATATATATATAATTATAATGATAAAATAATGATGTACATAACAAAAGTAAATGTATAATTATTACTACAGTGGAAGAGGATAGTGACTGCTTTAGACTGACCACATAGTTTTAGGATATTTAGAACAAAGACCATGTTTGAATATTGATTAATTGAAATTAGTTTTGATATAAAGTATTAAGATATGCAGCAGAGTAATCAAAATGCAGGAACAGATGTTAATAGCCTACTAATAAAAGTTGCAGGCAAGATGTGTTAAATGAAATTAATATTTTTCATAGCTATTTAACAAACTGAAAATCAACAAGTACTGCATACAGAGTGACTGTAAGAAATGTCTGAATAAGCTTACATGGATTAAATAGATTAGTCATTTACAGATGTAAAAATAATAATAAACGTGAGGATAGTTGATTAAGAAACTTGGAGTTATTAGAACATTTCCTCTGATTTAAAAGGAATTTGATCCTTGCTATAAAAAACAAGGTTACAAATGAAATTGAAATTAACAATAAAAGTATGATTAAGATGAAGAAAAGCTTCATAAGTTAGAGATAACTAGGGAGGTATTAACAGGACTGAGGTTAATTTAATGATGAATTGAAAAAGAAGATTGTCAACAAACAATGAGAGAACCTAGTGTGTTGTTGTCTGCCAGGACTGTAGGATGAGTTATCCTCAAAGTAATAATGAATGACCCAGTGACTATCAGCGAGCACATGGATGCATAGGACTGTTTATGTAACAGGGTTGCTGTGGACTAAATGCGATGAATGTTTGAAAGACATTAACCAAAGTAATTTGCTGGTGTATATATGGTAGGCAATAGGCATAGAATTTGGGGCATGGACCTTTGGTGTATTAACCATTTAAGGCAAAAGTACGGAACAAAGGTGTACAAAGAAATCAGACTTGGAAACAGCGGAGTATTTCTAGCGTCGTAAATATGGTCATAATGTATTGAGATAAATACAAATGACGTAGAAAGCAAGTGGCTGCTGGTTTTGTCCCAGGAGACTTGGGAGAAAACTAGAGAGCCTAAAATCTTGCTTTGAAGAAGGAAATATTCCAACCAAAAGTGAGAAATGGTTAATGGAAACGCTATTTACAATATAGCGTAAGAATGTATCACAATAAAAAATCTCCCAAAAAGGGGGAATGTGATTTAAAAAGAAAAAAAAAGAAAAGAAAAAAGTCCCAAATACATGATTGAAAGGCAGAGGTGATCCTGTGTGCCAGTGAACTTCTGGAAGGGGGAGAGCCTGCTAGCAGAGGTTCACTCAGCACGACAGGCTGGTCTTCAAGGAAATACTGAACAAGACCACCAGCAAAGCACCTCGAGTGTCTGTGCCAAGAGAAAGAGCTGGCACAAGATTAACAAAAGTTTTTAATGTGGGTAGAGTGATACTTTGGAATTTACTTATCAAAAACAATTAAAGTAAATAGTCCAAAAAGAGGAATAATAATGCTGAAATATAGAAAAATCCTGCTAATATAAATCAATTGCTGTGGGTAAATGATAATTATTGATTGTTTAAATTATTATGGATGTAGCAGCAATTTGGAATTTTGTTGATTTTATTGTAGCCTAAAGTGTACAAGCGATTTAAGTGAACTAAAGCTTTTTGGGAGCAAAAGAAAGCAGGAAGTTGAACTATAAAGCTAATGTGGAAAATCTACAAGCATAAAATATAGAAAGTGGAAAAATATATTTAATAGTACATAAAGGAAGAACATTTGAATATTGCATTATGGAACTACTGAAATTATGGGATTCTCATATCTGCATAATCTTGCCTGATGAATCCACCGTATAAAGCACTAGAATATAGGTGAAGTAAATTAGGGTAAAAAATTGGAGAAAAACCCCCAATGATATTAGTATTACAAACGAAAAGAACAAGATGGTTTAAAGTGAATGTCCTGATAGAAATATTTAATAGGAAGGTAAACGGAGATTATTCACTGTAAGGTGAATCTACCCTAAAGGAACATTACAGGAAATTAAGATTTTGACGATAAGAGAGAAAAGTATACATTTGGTTAGAACTGGAATATTTGGGGAAAATGGAAAGACATCTGTAAACACTGCAACAGTATAGTCAGTCTTAGCAACGTTTAAGAAGAACATTCATGGACAAATTAAATATGAATTGTGTAAGAATGTAATTTAGAAAATGGCATAGAAGCAAATCCTAAAAGTCTTAATACAGTTATGGAGACTTATTTGGTGATAATGAAACTAATATTTTGAAAACTATTAAATAATGTGAAGAATATTGAAGAATATTCTAGCATTGGCTAGAAGGAAAAATAACCAAGAGATAATGGTAATATAAGATAAAATACATGGAGGCTAATACCTCCTACTTGTAGTAAGAGTGAGAAATGAAAAATGCTATAAAACATAGGTTATTTTTAAACATCATCCTAAATATCATGATAAAATTAAAAATGAAAATAGACAGTATTTCTTTTTAGAGGGGAAAAAAATGTGTGCACGTACTTGGCAGCAGAAACGAAGAGTGATATTAAATCACGAATATGATAGCATATGGAGCATGTAGGCCAATAATATTTAATGAGAGTCACATAAAATAGATTAGGATTATGGAAAATATTGCAGTATCTGTTATATTAAAGCATTCTAATATGCAGAAAGAAGACTAGAAAGACTAGAAAAATTGGGAGAGAAACTGGACAAGGATGGTCAATCAACTTGTAGAAGAGTTGAGAAAACAACTTAAAGTTAATTTAGTATGTTTCCATAACAAACAAAAAGAAATGAATAATTGAAAATGAGCTCATTATGAATAATAGGTGCTAGTAGACATATTGTAATGTTGACCTGATTGACACTCCTGGATGCAGGCTTATCATGGAAGTGTTTGAGAACAGCAAGAGAGCAGATGAGGACAAACAAGCTCTCATTATGATCCATGCAAGAGCACCAAATGGCCTTGACTGAATCTGGAACCCTTTCAAAGAAGGGGGTGGAAATAGCAGAAGAAGTCCTACAGTATATAGTTTATATATGCCTCTTATTCAGTCAAATAGACTATACAACAAGATAGACTGTAATAGTAAGAAACGGCCGCTCTGCATCCACCAGCACTGAGACCTTAGCTGGGGTCAGTTAAACCTTTTGGGAAATCCTGGTAAATATTATTACTTTATTATTTTAATGATTTATAATAAATAAATAAAATAAGAACCGTAGAACTAAAAGGACTATTATGAAGTGGGTGTTTGATATTGTAAACATAAAATGTAATAATTTTATGTCATCTATAATGCCAGTTGTGTTTATGGTTTTTACTGACTGATAAATACATGATTTAAGAAAACGAAATATATTATTGTAAATGAATAAAGAATAATTTAATTGTATTATGTGAAAATGTATTATACTATAGTAACAAACAAATCTGGGGTTAGAAAAGATTATACCTTAGATTTAACTAAGGAGACGTTTAGGGTAAGAACTTCTGATAAGATGATTTAATTATTGGGTTAATTTTTGAGGATTTAAAATGTGTGTGATGCCACCAAATACTGATGTAACAAAGTGTGAACCTTATTATAATGGGGATGTAAAGATAACTTATAGTAAGAACTTACTGAAAATAATGTTGTTGTTTTTGCTTTTGAAATATTTTTAAATCTTTATGAATTAAAGAATTCATTGGCTTCAGTGGACTTTGAATGTATATAATATATTAAGGAAATTAAAATATATGCTATGCTAATTGAAGAAGAAACTCTTGTGACCGTAGGGCATGTTAAAAGATGAACTTGTACATTTAATTTAAAATATAAAATGTTTAAAGATGGACATTATTAACTTAAAGGAGACATATCATGCTTTTAAATTGTTCCTTTTTACATATAAATCATACATTTGTAGTCTATATAAAGCGGAACTGCAATGCTTGGGTCTGAATTCCTCATTATTATAGCTCCACAGGCCCCTTTTCTACCCCTTTTCTAATGTGCTTCTGAAAGCAACTCGTTTTGGTGCGGTCTCTTTAAATAATATTGAGACACTTCATACCCCGCCCCCTCTCCAGGTTACAGAGGCGACACTCGGTTCAACTCCACCCCGTTCGGCCATTTTTGTAGTCTGGTAGCAGAGATAGGATTATCTAGCGCACAGAAACTTTTATACACACGTTATTAACAAAATGTCAACAACGGAAGACTTGTCCAGCCAGCCTTACATGTTCGAGCCAGAGCCGGAGCGAGATGAAAATGAAGACGACGAACCTGCAGAACAACGTCTTCATATGGATGTATCGCAATTAGGGTGACCAGATGAGATTGGCTGAAATTCGGGACGGGGGGGGGGGGGGGGGCTATGGGTCTGGGGTGACGGGATGGGGGGCTTCTATGATATTAGACTGCGTAGCCTATAATAAAAGATAATGAATTTCAAACCTGAACCAAACATATTTTTATGCAAAGATCAACAGTCTGTCATTATTCTTTAGTCTGTCACAAAAAAACAAAAAAACATTAAAATCATGGACACAAATGTCATTGTGAAAAGAAAAAAACCAATGACTGTTGTAAGTAACAGTGCGTAAATCAGACCTTTCAGTATAGCCTATCGCTAATAAGCTTTAACGAAAATAACGAGATAATTGTGTCGTGAAGTATTTTTTTTGTACACAGTGCCGCGAACAATCAATCACAATCAATCACTCCTTTACGCATGCAGCACTGTCCTCGCGGCTGCAGCAACTTGCGCTCTAATAATAGGCAAAATAGGCTACAGAATATTTTGTTTTGTATTGACAGGTGCAATATTTGAAAATCGATCATATTTTTTTTATTATTACATTTATATCTGCATTTATGTAAAAACTTAAACTTTCAAACATCAAAATGTCATTTATTAATATGTTTTCATGTCAAAATGACATACAAACGTCTTTTCCTATTCTATTTTGCCTTGCGTGTCGCGTGAAAAATAGGCGTCGGTTCTATTTCTAGCATGCACGCGTTTTCCGCGCGGCTCGAGGCGCGCCTGCGACGCGCGTGTCACGCAGGCAGTGTGCAAGCTCTAACGGACGAGTTAACCTGTTAACAGGGGAGCCGAAATAAAAACGGACACGCCACGCAGCCAGTGTGTCGCCGGCCTCAACCTCCGCAGACAGTTTTTAATGTTTATCAGACAATAACTACTCAAGATTTTGCTTTAGTATAATTTTCGGGACAATTAGGGCCAGATTCGGGATTCGGGACAACAGTTTAGATTTCGGGACTGTCCCGAATTTTTCGGGACGTCTGGTCACCCTAATCGCAATGGTGTGTACTGTATTTACACATTAAACTTTGGTCTTCCGACCTTTTACCACCGTGTCGATTTATTTTGATTAATATGTCCGAGGGAGAGAGAGCAAGACAGCGTCTAGTTTGGAGACGGTGATGTCTTGTTTACACTTTCGCCTGGCTCTGAAGAGAGAGAGTGAGCGCGCGCGCGACCGGGTCTCTCTCTCTGCTCGTTCTTTCAGTTAAACATGCTCCTGTCACAAGCGCGGCAGTTCATCTAAATTAGACGGTGTAATGAAGCGTGTGGGTTACTACATCCAACAACCGAACATTTTAACTTACCCTCTCGTAACTTCTGCATCCTTTAGCTTGGACTACAAAATTGCAGCGAGAAATAATAATGGCGGATTGCTCGAAGTGTTGGGCCGGAAGTCAATGTCCTTATTTGGCAGTTCCGCTGCAAATACTGTGACGTGATAGTTCAAAAAACGTCATAGATAACAGAAAAATCTGAACCGGTTGAAAAATATGACCAAAACAGAATATAAAGATATCAACGAAGCACCTGAAGAGAATAATTTAATCTTTTCTGTACTTCTAAACACTCCAAATATACAACAAAATGCATTTAAGGGCTAAAAAAGTGCATTTAGCATGATATGTCCCCTTTAAGAGATTGTTTGCAAACTTTACAATGGGAACCATATGTATAACAAGGAACAAATTGATTTATTGACTTATATAATTTATGTTTGAATATATAGTGTTCTCAGATATTAAGGGAAACATTAGAAGAATTACTCTGGATACAAAGGTTTAATAACTGGATTATTCTGATTATAGTAAATGTATGAAATGTAACCATAATTAACCAGATAAATAATTGTAGGATGTGATATGTTTATGCAACAATTACTACACAAGGTTTTTTTTTATATTTGATGGTACAATTATGATATCTGAGAATCTGTTAATGCTTAAGAAATGATGGATTTAGTGTAAGATATTTGAATGAGAAAATGAGTTGCATGACAATATTTGACCCAGAGGTTTGGAACTGGACGTTTCAAGCAATAATAATAAAAAAGAAACCTTGTGCACTGTTTGAACATTGAATAAATTTCAAGACTGGTACAAACCAAGGGGGATGTTTAAACTAGTAGTTTGGGCAAGAAAACCCATCATACCCCAGAGATACTAACTTTGTGCCCTAAAGACCCTAGGAGATGTCAGCGGCTCTAAGGGGGGACCGGGTGCTTGAAGTACTGGATTTTTGTTGAGATCCAAATTGGCCTAATACATGATAAACAAGCAGAGCACAAAGTTTTGCCCCTTGATAAATAAATAATTTTAATACAATTACAAAAGAAATATAATTGATTATTTCTGTTATGGGAACCAGAAAACAAAACTGGGTGAAATATTGCATGAACTGTAACAAACCAATCTATTTAAGAATGATGGACAAATGTCTATGTTATTGGTAAAGTTTGATGAAGTGAACAAAGTCTGTGCTACAATTATGAGAAGGAAGGATAAAGAGTCAGGATAATTGCATGAAGGGGGTGTTGTATAATATCAAGAAAATGCAATTACCTGCCTCCTTATTTATTATAGATGCCTTTTTGTTACACATATTTAGCCAGTGTAATGCATTGTATTCAATGTTGTTATTTATTTTGTTTGTAAAAGATGGCTTATATTGTTTTGGCATAGATGTACAGTAATTGGTTATGTATGTATATGTGACTGTGCCAACCTCTGTTAAGAGGAGCAGAAAATTGCGATTATGTGTGTGCGCTAGACTCTTTAAATGTTTAAATGAACTCAGCCATCTTAGCTGAGTTTACTGTAGTTCAAGGACATGAAGAGGTGGACCGCTTGCACCTGACTGGAGAACGATCTGGGAAACTTTGGAGGAGTGTCAACCAAATGCCAGTTGTAAACAAGGAGTATAAAAGACTGATGAACGGACTGCCTCTTGGGATACTGATACGCCAGTGCCCCCGACGCCTAGAAGCCCAGAGCTGAGGACAAGAAACCCCAAGCAGAAGAGAAGAAGCCCAGAGCTTACTACACCTTTGTTTCAAAACATAACTATTGTATTTTATACTTAAACGATTAAGTTGTATTCGCCTTTTATATTTTTGTTTATTATAAAAAGAAAAGTAACCAATTAAAATAAATTTAATTGATTACAAAATCTGCCTACTGAGACTTATGATGCTGGAAGACTATTAATGAGAACATACCACAGAGGAGTCTTCTGACCAAATTGTAAGTACCTTTTGAACGCTTACGGTTTAGGTCAGATTTGACTTTCTTTACCTTACCTGAGAATAATAAATAAATAGGTAAAAGGTGTTAAGAGTAAAGTACACACCGTAAAACAATGTATTCAATTTACATATTAAAACTAGTGTATGAAATGGCAAATGTAAATAATATAATATCATTTTAATTTTAATTTTGCACCAAACGTTGCACATATGTAATGGAAAACGTAAATTGAAATACAGAAATGCATTGCCATTTTGCATATTACATTTCAAATTGAATATTGCTACCCATATGCTTCCATAGAACGCGAAACAATGATGATGATGCATAATAACGCCAGCGTTGTGGATACACTTACCCAAAACCCTCCATAACTTTTCAATTAATTTCACATTTATTTGTATAGTGCTTTTCACAATACATATTGTTTCAAAGCAGCTTTACAGAAAATGCACCTCTACATTACAATTTAGAGTGATCTGTTATCAGAGGTGACTGTGTCCAAGTTATGCATTTCAGAAATGTACATACACAAATCACACAGTTAGCTAATAATGTATTAATTAAATTTTATTTATAACTGGCACTTATTTGGAAAAAAAAGTCGAATGGCAAATAAATAAATGACGGACAGTAACATATGTACAGTATTACCATAATTTTATTATGTAAGCTTTATTTTACACCTCAAACGACAAGGGAATTTATAGTCATATTTATAGTGTTAATATTAATTTGCGAGTCCACAAAACTCATTCTCTTAAATGGCTTGGGTCTGCAGAGCATTCACAGTGTACAGTATACGTATACTTGTAACTCACTTTTCTCCTCACTTAACAAATCTGTTCTTTATCGACTGCAATCTATTCCAAATTCTGCTGCTAGGTTACTCACTAGATCAAATAGGCGCACCCATATCACCCCGATACTTTGCTCCCTTCACTGGCTTCCTGTAATTTACAGGATCCAATTCAAAATTGTAACCATAACCTATAGGGCTTTACATGGTCAGGCCCCTGCTTATCTTGCTGACATAATTCATCTTCATACCCCTCTCCGGTCTCTCAGGTCTAATAATCTGCTATCTACGCTACGCACTCGTTTAAAGACAGGTGGGGATAGAGCCTTCGCCGCTATGGCACCCAGACTATGGAATGCTTTGCCAACCAGTTTTAGGTTTGCTGAAAATGTGGACAGTTTTAGGGGACAAGTGAAGACTCATTTGTTCAGGTTAGCTTTTGGGTAATCTCTGTCCTTTTATATACTGAAAATTGTATCTGTTTTATTTTATTTTATTTTATTTTGTTCTTTATTATGTTTTATTGTCTATTGTAAAGCGCTTTGTGACCTAGTCTGTGAAAGGCGCTGTATAAATACATTTTACTTACTTACTTATTATATATTTTATAATGAAAAAGACTAATAAAATTGTCTCTTCATATTAAATGGATAACAATATTTGTCTGGACACTTGAAAAATGTGTAATAATGGGGTCTATAAAACTTAAACATTTAATGATTTATAAGCATTTCACATATTTCTACACTAATTATACAAAACTATTCTGCCAGTGCACCATACTGTACAAATGAACTAGATCAATGTTCATTCATGTCTGAAACTTTGGAGGAGACAAATATGAGACCACCAGGGTCTTTAGTTTAGGGAAAAACTCTGAGCACAGTGTGTGATGTTGTTGAGATCACTTCTAAACTTCAAAATAGACAAATGTGAGCGATCCCGAGTTTCTACAGAGAGAAATCTGAGCACAGTGTGTGATGTTGCTGAGATTTCTTCTAAACTTTGGAGGAGACAACTATGAGATCTCCAGTATGAAGGGCCGTATAGGAAACAATTATTGAAAAGCCTCAACACTAGTGAAACAAAAAACATTGATCAACCTTGGTGAAATTCATTCATACGCATTACTGAAATAAGAAGAGATTTCGGTAGTTGATGATGGCTAATTTCCCTTGAAAAGGAAGTTGTGTGTCCGCACTTCTGTTTAATTTGGCGCGTCTCACAAACTCTTTTAAGCAATGTCTGTTAGTTGTAACGAGTTGTATGGGAAGCCAAACACACCAACAGTGGGACGAAACGGAGCGGTGTTACAGAGCTCGTGCCGTGCTGACATCATCGGTGCGGCTCAATGGACCGAGCTGTGTGACCGACTCGACATCGCAGGGAGGACGTGTTTGCTAGCGAAACCGAATGGACAGAGCAAACTAATCTCACCAGCGCGGCGCTGACCATGTTACTTTATTCATTACTGCTCCGCAGAAGTTCAGGTGTTTTCCCTGCATATAAGATAATGAAGATCAGCATGAAGTTATTACATTTCTTTTGCTTATTATCTTTCATATTAATACATTAGTAGTTTTTGAAAAGCTACTTTGAATAATTGTATTTTTGTAGCCACGGAAAGAGCCGTTCAAAGCAGAAACTTCAACGATTAAGGACTGTGCAGTGCCGGGGGAACTATAGGATCAGGGTTGGGAAACACTATTATTACACAGAAACATCATTAGGGAAAACACTGTTGAGTAAACGTGGGGGAAAAGAGTTGTCATTGTAGTCAGAGTGAAACAGACTAAAATTATTGAACATAATGAATATAATGAAATACTGACTACATTTAAAGGATATATTTTAAAAAGAATGTAAAAATGAACACTAATACCAGATCATGAGATTAGACATTTGTGTACACCTGTGATTTCTGTGCTGAGATTTAGTGTTTACAGAACATTTTACAAGCTAATTTTAGTCCTAAAATTCTTACTGAGGACAAAGACATGTGTGACAATCAGAGAGACAATCTTACCCCAGTGTGTCCAGTTTACAGTGAGGATCCTCCAGTACAGCAGAGAGCAGATGAACTGAATCTCCTAGTTTATTCCCAGACAGATCCAGATCTCTCAGGTGTGAGGGGTTTGATCTCAGAGCTGAAGCCAGAGCAGAACAACCTTCATCTGTGACTCCACAATCACTCAACCTGTAGAGAACAATGACACACTCTTCACTCTCTCAGTTCAGATCAACACGTACAAGCCACAATTCTACACAGACTATACATATGTCTAAATTTCAATTGGAGATTTATCAGTCATAAAAAAATAAAGAAATTCAAAAAGCTTTCAACACATGTTCTTCATAAATCCAACCGTTCTAAATGAGCTCAAACACAACTACACCTCTTCTCTGTGACAGACTCATCGTGAAGATGAAAGCACACAAGAGTATGGTAGGTTAACTACTGACTATAAGTAACTTTGTAACTACATGCCAACTTATTCTAACCCTAACCCTACCAGTCTACTAATAAATCTATTAACACTCCAATGGGAGTTAGTAGACATGTGCAACTGTACTGATAGTCAACAGAATGTGTTCAAGGGACCATTAAAATAAAGTGAAACCAATATGGTCTAACCTAAACTGATAATTATGACAACACTGTTGCTGACAGTGAACATACCATGAGGTTTTACTGGATATGCAGTGATTGTTTCTGTCTTCCTAATGCTACCTTCTGCCTCTCTGTTTTGCTCTTGCACACAATCTACTTCATGCCTTCTGTCCTCTGATTGATAGTTTACACAAAAAATAAAATAAAAATAAAATAAAGTATTTTTTGCTGAGAAATGATTAATGATTCATGATTATTATAAATTAATGTAAGAAACATTCACTGGACTGAAGCATCTGGGTTTATTGATTATTAATCCACCATTTGTTAATGTTAAAAAAATGAATTCTTCTGACATTTTTTCATGTTAATATAAATGTCAAATATGACGCAACAGGCTTTTGGGGAACATTTTCCATCTCTTAATTATCATTGATTTGCACTGAATTGCATAGGAGCCATAAAAGCGACGTAAAAATTTGATACTCAACAAAAAAAAAAACACATATGCATGCATATACAAGTTTGTATCTGTTTTTTGTTGAGTATCAGATTACACACACACACACACACACACACACACACAGCTTTTCTGGATCATATATGCAATTTTTTACATTAAAAAATGGTGTATTAATAATCAATAAACCCCAGTTGCTTCAGTCTAGTAAATATTTCTTACATTTACTTTATAAACATAATTAAAGATTTTCTGAGCAAAAGGACCTTACTTAAATTTTTTTTTTTTTTTTTTATTAAAACAATTAATCAGAGGACAGAAGATATGAAGAAGATTGTGTACACGATGTTTCTCAGCAAAGTTTTGGTCATATTGATCATTTATAGGCCCTAGAAATTTGCATTTTAAATTTGATACAGTAGGCTAATATATTCATAAATAGGCATTTACTTATTGTTCAACCGAATTTTACAAAGAATGTTTAGTTAAAGTTATGAGAGAATAAATGTTTTAAAATTCGTATTAAAATGTTGTAACACGCATTGCCAAACAAGCATTCTTTTTTTCCAATTAATTTAAATTCCCAAAGGGGAAACGTATCCTGGGAGATACAAACATTTACAGGCAGATTATGGAAAATGGAAAAATTAAATCCATAAAATTTCAACATAAACATAATAAGCTAACACTTAACAACAACTATTCAAACATGCAAGTCTCCTCAAATATTGTAAATATGTGAAATGTATCACTGAAGGCGAGTAGATTTCCCACTACAGGAGGTCATGTTGTTTTTAAATGCTGCCAATGAGCTAAACAGAGAATCTATGAATGAAGTCACCAGATCTAAATATTCACAACAAACACCCTTTCAACATGAAAACTGAGAAATTAAACCAACACTTTCCCTGCTTATCTCAGGATACATCGCCCCTTTTAGGGTTAATTTTAAATTAAGAGAATAATTGAAGAGTTCAGATGCAAAAGCCTCTAAGTGCCATCTGAAATTTTCTTCTAGAATGATCATTTTTATCAAGCTCGTATATTTAAGTTCAGTAATTTCACTTAAATGGCATTGAAAATTACCTATTAATTGTCATTTAAGTGAAATTACTGAACTTAAATATACAAGCTTGATAAAAAATGATCATTCTAGAAGAAAATTTCAGATGGCACTTAGAGGCTTTTGCATCTGAAGTCTTCAATTATATGAATATACTATATGAATTATAAATAATTACAATTCATTTAATATAAACATACAATTATTTCACTCTAAACTGCTTTAATTTGGAGTGAGAGATACAGGGGGAGTGGCTTTATTGCATCAGATACATGTCACTTTACTCACAGCTGATTGGTCCAGTTTTGGTTTGTGATCTCGAACACAGAATACATTCATTTTATTCAAGGTCATCCTGCAGCGCAAGTTACCATGGTGATCGAACCCGCTAAAAACCAATCCACCTTCTTGAGCCCGAAAAAACAGAGTTTGCTCAAAATAATCTCAAATTTACAAGGGGAGCAACTGAAACTGGCTTCATGCAACAGGACACAGAAACAGTGGGAAACACTGCAGTAACAAACACCACTCACTGTCATTCTGAAGTGCTCCTGAAGAGCTTAATGAGCTGGTTTAGTGTGTTGGATCTGAACTCTGCTGATAGGTAGATCTCCAGGAACAGTTTTGGGCGCTCCAGATTTAGATTAACGAGATAGACACATGATTTACGTTTCCTGCTTCTGTGCATCAAAATCATACATAATACTGAACTATTCATTCGGGCACGTACATTCTTTCTCCACAAGAACACAAGTCCGTTCTTAGATCTGAGAAACCACCCAGGAGAACCCCATCACTGCACATTTTGGATGTCTCTCTTCTCTGACAAACACACCTGAGATCTTGGAGTCTTTACTAACGAGCTGATGAGTTGAGTCAGCTGTGTTTGATTAGAGAGACATCTAAACTGTGCAGTGCTGGTGAAACTCCAGGATCAGGGTTGAAAACCACTGAATTATTATACAGGAACATCATTGGGGAAAACACTGTTGAATAACATGGGGAACAGGAATGTCATTGTAGTCAGAGTGAAACAGACTAAAATTATTGAATATAATGAAATATTGATCAAATTTAAAGGATTTTTTTTTTTTATGTAAAAATGAACACTAATACCAGATCATGAGATTAGACATTTGTGTACACCTGTGATTTCTGTGCTGAGATTCAGTGTTTACAGAAACTTTTACAAGCTAATTTTAGTCCTAAAATTTACATCAAATGATTCGTCTTACTGAGGACAAAGACATGTGTGACAATCAGCGTTTCATAACTGCAGGATGTTTTACTTACAGCAGCCTTAGCATATTGACATCATGAGCCAAGTAATATTGTTTAACACCAATTACCAGTGTGCACATTAACATTCTCATGTATCTCAAAAAAGATGAATTTAATTATTTATGTCCAGAGTTCAGATAGCTTTACTGCTTGAAAGTCTTTGTAAAGTTCAATTGAACTGCCGTCTTCCCCTGTATAAGTAAGTGCAGCACTCCTGAAAAAGAGTAAGGATTAAAGAAAAATGAAATAAAAGAGAGCGCAGCAGTGCTTCTTTGTTGTTATATTTACTCAGAATGAAGTGCATCACGGGCGCGCACCACCCACTGAAGTGTGCGGTGACGTAATCACGCTGGTATGCCAAGCGAAAATAATTAATTTAATAAATGCACATAAAGCACAAATAAGAAATTGAACAGTATATAAAAGTATTAGAAAAATAACATTTTAGTATATTATAATGGCATTGAAGAAATTGTACAAACAAAAACAGCTTGTACTCCTACATAAGCATCAGTAGCCACGAGTCGCATTGGTGTGACGTCAACTCCCCTCTTCGATTGATTGGCTAGAGGAGTAGCTGTCAATCTAGAACTAGTGGACCAATGGTGACGCTTAAGCCTGCCCTAATTTACATGAAACTCGAACTGCAACATTTGGGAAAGCAAGCGCAGAACATAGAAAGAAGAGCGAAGAGAAAAACAGCACAAGCGTACAAAAGAGTAAAATATGAGCAGAAAATGCAAGAAAGCACAAAGCACACAGTAATAAAACCAAGGAAAACATACTTTTTAAGAAAGCATGACCATAAGTTTAAGTTTTCTGCAAAATAACTTTTAATGTGTTTAAAGTTTTTATTCATGCTTGTTATTTCTTGATTCACGCTTATTATATTTTGATCCATGACCACGTTGTTTGCTATTCTGATCATTTTGCATTCTTTTTTTTTCAGTTTGTGCAATATATTTTTACATGTGTTTTAAAATTTTTGATTCACGCTTATTATTTTTTTATACGTGACCGCTATATATTTGGTGGGAATTTGATCCCATAAACTGGACTCGCGTCCTCGGGAGTCATTCTCCTGAGTCGGACTTGGCAATTAACTTGGCAATCCGAACTTTGTGTACTTGCTATCGAGAAACGCCTAATGTCGGCGCTTGGCTTCTTGTGACAAACACGCCGGGAAGCAAGAACAAGATCTGCTGTATGTCATCCATTGTTGTTTATGTTGCTTTCTTCACGCGGAAATGACATCGTTCCAGTCTCACACAAAGCCCGCCCTTTTACCCATATATGGATTGGCCAGAAGGTGGGCGGGGTTAGGATTTCCCGAGATTTTCCAAGATGGCGCCGCCCATACCCCCCATTAACGGCTCCAAACCCGTTCTTCAGAAAGTCTATGGGTGACGTCACAGACGCTTTGTCCATATTTTTTACAGTCTATGGTTTGTTCGAGCAAAAAAGTGTTAATTTGAGCAATTCCGTCAAAGAAGCAACACAAAGCCTGTAAAGCATTGAAATAAATATCAGTAAATATTGGAAACTTAAATAATATAAAGTTAAATCTATTAAAAAAATTAAAAAAAACCTTTCGTTTAATAGCCTACTTCCACACAAAGACGCGTGATTCCACATGAAGCCTACAGTTCTGCGCTTTGAGAGGGATGTGGGACACGAGGAGGAAAGAGTCAGAGACCATCAATCTATTTTCTGATATCTTCATGTTTTCTAGGCTACTTGTTGTATAAGGTATGAAAAGCGAATTTAATCTTCCACAACCCAGCGGGCACCTTGACGTCAATTTAACATCAATATGACATCAACATTGATGTCAAAATGACGTCACGAAATAGGTCAAAAATGAAAGTCATATTGATGTCAAAGTGTCGATGTCAATTTGATGTCAAGATTTTGACCTCTGCTGATGTCATTTTTCCAAACAAAAAGGTGAAATGCATGGCCGTACACTTATTACACGCTTCACTTAAAACTAACCAGATTTACTTTATTTAATTTCCGGTTTAATGAAATCATATTTTGCATTTTAAAGTCACCATGATGGTGGTTAGCGTTTGCTTTAGTTGGGCTCTTGACGCTTGACTTTTAAAGGTCCCCTATTATGTCCCTTTTGACAAGATGTAAAATAAGTCTCTGATGTCCCCAGAGTGTGTATGTGAAGTTTTAGCTCAAAATACCCAACAGATCATTTTTTACAGCATGTTTAAATTGTCATTTTTGGGGGCTCAGAAAAGCACGCTGTTTTAGTGTGTGCCCTTTAAATGCAAATAAGCTGCTGCTGCATGACACAGGGGGCGGAGCTTCATGAGCTCGCGCTCAGTCTCAGGACAATTTCATCTCACGGAATGATGATAATAATATCAGAAACTCTCAGTAACGGTGTTCTTTTCGACCCGGAGTCGGACAATAATGCCTACAGAGTCAGAGTGCTGTATAGAGATGGAACAGGTATTACGGTTATAACGTATTTGTCATCTGCTTGTATGTATCCACTATTAATAGCCTACAAGTCTGCTGTTTCGGACCAGGTCCGAATGATGATCAAACATATACTGATGAGTTTAATAAAGTTTATTGTACATAACACAAAAGATGAAGCGTCAGTTTTACTTCAGAAAATCACCGTAAGAGCTGAGTAAACACAGTAAGTTATAAGAAGTGCGCAAGTACATAAACAAATTTCAGTAGAGTTGAGGGAGCATTTTCTTTAAAAAACTAAATAATTCCACCTCGTCTTCAGCGGCTGCCTCAGATTTCGGGAGTAAATAGAGAGAGAGCTATGTGGATTAATACATCCAGCCACACAACACTTACAACGCTTGGGAGACATTCTCGTCAGTGCAGCAGCTGTGAACTCGATCAGGGCGGGTCTATGTTCAAACGGCAGTGTCTGTCAATACTCGTGGGCGGGGCCTGTGCTGTAGTGACGTCACTAAAACAGCATTCTGAAAACAGGTCGTTGGGAGACACTGCTGATGATTTATGGGGATTAATAAAAGTGGATTTTTATCACAATTGGGTGGTTCTGTACACACACTGCCAACACACATTTATGTCCAAACAGCATGCAAAAGTGAATTTTGCATAATATGGGACCTTTAATATAAAAATGTCTCTGGCTGCTATAATTGTCTGTTTATAAAGCACAATTGTTGTAGCAAAAAAAGCCATGAGAAAATGAGACCAGGTGATGTTGGCTGTTTATTGATGATGACGACAATATCATCATGTAATTGCCTGAATCCCTGATCTTATTCAATGTCTAATGCTATGATTATATAGGACTTGTGATTTTAAAACTGTTTTATTCATAATCATTAATGGCAAAAGAAGTCATGTCTAGCAGTGTTGTTTATCAAATAATATACTTGGTTTTTAAAAACTAGTATTTAGTGCACAAAAACCTTTCATCTATGGCATTACTTAGACGCACACAGACATCAAGAAACAGCATATGAATCTCAACAATGGTGACATTCAAACAAAATATCCAGATAATCAGATCAACTCTGAGCATAAAACAAGCTATAAAAAATCCAGCTGCATAATTTGTTAAAGCCGCAATGCATGCTGGGAGATAAGGGTGAGTTTTGATTGGTGGTACCCAGCATGCACTGCAGCATGAAGCATTTCATTGACTGTCACCATTGTTGAGAGTCATACACTGATGGCTAAGTAATAATGTAGAGGAAAAAGTTTAATGCTTTAAATGCTTTTAAAATCCTTTACATTATTTGATAAACAACATTACTCTCATGCTGTAAAATTAAATGGCTTCTATTATAAAACAATATTAAAACCACAAGTCCAATATGATCAAAACATTAGACCCAGAATAAGATCAGGGATTCAGGCAATTACATGATGATATCGTCGTCATCATCATCAATAAACAGCCAACATCACCTGATCTCATTTTCTCATGGCTTTTTTTGCTACAACAATTGTGCTTTATAAACACACAATTATAGCAGCCAGAGACATTTTTATATTAAAAAGTCAAGGGTCAAGAGCCCAACTAAAGCAAACGCTAACCACCATCATGGTGTCTTTAAAATACAAAATATGATTTCTTTAAACCGGAAATTAAATAAATAAAGTAAATCTGGTTAGTTTTAAGTGAAGCGTGTAATAAGTGTACGGCCATGCATTTCACCTTTTTGTTTGGCAAAATGACATCAGCAGAGGTCAAAATCTTGACATCAAATTGACATCGACACTTTGACGTCAATATGACTTTCATTTTTTACCTATTTGTGACCTAAATTGCGTTTCCAGAGAGAGCGAGACTAAAAATCACCCGCGCGTGTGAAACGCGCTTTACAAATAAACTTGACGCGCCTTACATGTCTAATAACAAACAAAAACTGTGTTAAAATGAATCTGACGTGCAAGTAAAAATGTAGGCTATCTGTCCAACAACGTTTTTCTACTTTACCACAGTAAAGAATCTGAATATAATAGGCCTAATTAAAAGCGAACCAAGGAAGAAACGTTTATAATCCCCTTAGAAAATCGAGACGTGACTGAAGATTTGAGGGGAAAAAACAAGAGATTACATGCAGGGATGTAGGGGTGTGAACCGACACTGGTCTCACGGTTCGGTTCGATTATGATTATTATGTCATCGATCCGGTTCAATTCGATATCACGATGCATCACGATGCACCGCATCCTCAATTTTAAATTTTACTTCAAAAGTGATGTGTGCACGCATGTGCTCGCCTGTTCGGGAAGTTGCAGTGACAGAAACAGTGACATTCCAGTTTAAGTTTCAAGGGATTAAAGCTTGTTTATGACACTAAGAAAAGGAAAATCTGTCAAATAAATTTTGTTTTAAAGAAATATTCATTTAAAAGCAGCGCTCATTAATCAGTGTATTATGTTACCATTAAAGATGCGCGCATCAACCGTCGCCGAGTCCGCTGTTGAAAGTGACGATCATCCATTTATAATCACGCGTAACAACACAGAATAATTGTAATTTGACCATCGGGTGCGGATACTTAAATCAGAGAAAGTTATTGGGGCGGGTGGGTGATTTGTTTTTGGCTGCGGATTCGGGTGACGGAGCTCATCCACTTACTCTAAAGCAGTCAGACTCTGCCGGGCGATAACAGCTCGGGGTGAAAACGGCTAACGTGGTTTATCAAGTTAGTGGTATTACCTCCTGCATATTCTATTTGTGCGTGACATGAGCGTACACAGCGCGTGTCTTCTGCAGGTCGTGCTTACCACGTTGTTCATAAAAGCCGAAATGTGGCCAGATGTTGGCTTTTAAAGTAGTTGGAGCATTTTTAATTTTCTCTCACTCGCGTCTCACCTCCCTCTGCCATTGTATGCTACCGCAACAAAGCACGTACGCGACAAATGACGTAAGAAAAGCGTCAGTACATTATAACCGGTTATGGTCTATTACTGAACCGATACCGAATCGTCCTCGTCTGCATCGCGATGCATCGTAGAAACGATAAATTTTGACACCCCTACAGGGATGAGTCACGATTTTTTAATATTCGATTAGTTTATTTAATTAATGAATTATAGAATATCGAATAGGTTGTGTAATTATTCTCTAAAATAAAATATCCATGTTTTTGGTGCTAATGCGGTGGTGACGCGTTCATATAATTACGTTCTGTAATAAGGTCCTGTGTCCTGAATGTTCAAGGACAAAGTTTTTGCACTTCCCTCCTAAGTTGCACTTCAGTAAATGTGTAGAAGATGTTCACAGATTTAATGTGACATTTGAAGTGAGTTGAGCAGTCTTATTATCCAAATTTTTTGTAATACCTTTGAATAATATGGGGGACATGAATCGCAATATATCGCAGAATCGAAACGCAATACTTGCTGTATCGCAATATGTTAAGAATCACAATAATATCGAATCGTGGCCCAAATATCACAATACTATCGGATTGTCAAATTTTTGCCAATTCCCACCTCTAGAACCAATGAAATGTGATTTTCAAACTCATACTGATTTAAACAAAATGATTTTACCCACACTGACTGACACATCCGAAGCGTGCCTCAAAGACGCCTCAGACAGCGCGTGATCCCGATATACTCTTATACCTACACAGAATTACAGTGTTTCAAAATATCTGTCTTGGCGAGTATTCAAGCAAACATAATCTGCTATGTCTTAAGTGAACGTTTGGTTAACTGTTGGGGAAAAACATCTGATGTGTAACATTATATTAGACCCATGCAGTACAGTAGGTCTGAATATATAGGCTGTCTTTTTCATTAATGTTAATCAAACAATTGTGGTACCATGGGGGAAAATAAAAAAATTGGTGTTATTACCCGAGATTTTAAGGTATGGTTGGTAGATGATTTTGTTTTGGAACCTTCAGAAAACGTTTAACTCGATTTTTCTCAAAATTGACTTTGACAATTAAAGTCAAACAGGTGTAGCTCAGTCATGAACATTTGCTCATTGCGACTCATTTTGCCAGAACGGGTCACGTATGTCAGCAGACGCATATGTAAAATCAAAACTGCCTAATGTTACTTGATGAAATGTCGACGCAGGACGAGGTATAGGACTGTGAAGCTTTGGGGGTGTTGTTGGACTTGAACTTCTGAATCCGATCCAGACGTAGTCTGAATATCTAATATCTAAAAATTCTTAAATCAAGATACATAAGCAATTTTTCAGTATACAAGACTTAACATTTTAAGTTATTGTGCTAAATTTATCTTAAATTAAGAATACAAAAAAGAAAAGAAGACAAAAATACGGAGAAAGAAATTTATTTTCTGCGGGGTAGTCCTAAAATTTACATCAAAGAATTTAGTCCAGGGTTCCTCAAATCCGGTTTTGAAGTGCCGCTGTCCTGCAGAGTTTAGTAAGGTAAGTAACTCAGTAAGGCAGCGGCCCTCCAGTGCCAGATTTGTGGAACCCTGATTTAGTCTTACAGAAGACATTAACATGTCTGACTATGATATACTGTAGATGATCTTACCAGAGTTTCTCCAGTTTACAGTCAGGCTCCTTCAGTACAACAGAGAGAAGCTTCACACCCGGATCTCGTAGGTTTCTATTATTCAGATCCAGTTCTCTCAGTTGTGAGGGGTTTGATATCAGAACTGAAGTCAGAGCAGCAGAATCTTTCTCTGTGACTCCACAATCACTCAAACTGTAGAGAGATGAAAATCATACTAGGTAAACACTATGAACTGAAAACAAAAAGCAATAGAAAATTGAGAAAAAATAGACAATTTGTAGATGGAGTAAAGAAAACACTGCACTTGGTCACCAATGGATGGCATTGTCTCAAAATTACTCAGGAACCTTGAGGTAATGGTGTCACAGATTACAATTGGAGAGAGTTAAGTGTGAATAAAAGACAAATGGGACATGGTGTGGACTCAGGATAACAAACTCTCAGTGTGCAAAAGAACAAGATTCTGAACAGACACGACATATACAACATAAAATTAAACCAACTAACTCCACGCTTTGCTCTAAATGTAAGACCGCATTCTTGGGCTAGAATTTTTGGCCTCCCTTGCAGGTGAATAACCAATAAACATGCTATATGAATATTTTATTTTTTGTCCGTTGTTGCCAGGAAAACTACTTTATAAAACTGGATCAGTGATAAATCACTCTCTTTGTCTAGCATATAATTAAGAAAAATTATTCCCATGACAAGAATTTTACAACCATCAACTGATATCTCAACCATGATAGCCTTTTTTTTAAAATAACATTTGTGCTTTATTATGTCATATTATACATGCTTTATTATATATATTATGATGTCATATTTATAGATTTTGACCTTTGCTTTTTTAGTCCAGTCTTTGGCTCTTTGGCTCTATCAGGTACTTCCTGCTCAGCTACTGTTCGGACGCTCTTGCTTACTGCTCCGCGTTTTGCTCTATCGCTTTTACATTTTATCTCCTATTTTTTCTATATTTTATTTCCTTTATTTTATTTCCTTTTATCACCTAATTTTAACTTCAGCAAATCAGCACAGTGCTCATACGACAAAGTTTGGATTACTACAAAAACTGAGAATTCTTTTACCCGACCAGCTTACATACCGGGAAAGGAAAACACAACTGCCTACAAGGATAAGAGAAAATGCCTCTTCTGGAATCTACTTGCTGCACTAACTGCCACAGACTTTTACAAAGGATTGCAGTTCTAGAAACAAAGTTACTTACGGGACCACCAAACCAGACGGAGCACACAACAGAGCTTCGTCATGGACACCCTCAGCATACCGGTGAGTCCCATGAAACTAGTACTCCTCGACAGGTAGAGAAACAAGCCGATCGACTTACTAATCGATGGCACAAACAGGGAGCTAAACCCAAAGGCACTCGAGACATCAGATTGTCACGAGCATCACATATTGCCGCAGTAGCATCCTCTACCCCAGATACAGCTCTGACAAGGATTGAAAACACTGGTCTGCTACCACTGCCTATACATCTTGAGAACAGATTTGAAGTACTAATGAATGTAAATGAGGAATCCACAAATGTGATGAATGTGATCGAACACAGACTGAATAGGCCAGTAGCTAACACTGATGCTAACTGGCGCTCAAGGTCGAGCAGACAGCGGCACTCAGCTCAGAGCGCAGCCGAGCCCAGGACTCTGATAGTGGGGGACTCCATAATCAGAAACATTAGCACCAGGGATACAACTACGTGCTGCCTTCCACAAGCAACAACTTCTGATATAAACAGGGAACTTCAGAACATTCTGATGAAACATAAGACTGCTAATCGACTCATCATACATGTGGGGAAGAATGATATTCATAAAGAGCAGTCAGAACTCCTTAAGAAGGATTTCAATAAACTTTTTGAAACACTTAAAAGACTGAAAGTTCAAACATTCATCAGTGGACCACTACCAGCAAGAGGAACAAACAGGTTTTCACGGTTGCTTGGGCTAAATACATGGCTGCAAAAAACCTGCAATATAAAAGCAGTGAACTTCATTGACAATTTCAATCTTTTCTGGAGTCAACGACAACTGTTTCATCGGGATGGCCATCACCCAAACAAACTTGGTTCAAGAGTGTTAAAGGACAATATCTACTTCTCCCTAAATCATCCTTCTGCGGTTTGTGCCAATCCACTCAATCTGAACGGCACACACACACCTGGACACAGTATGAATGACCACGGGACTTCACTTCAGCAGCAAAATGGACATGATAACACCACTTCGCCACAACAACCTCTGCTCACGGACACAATCTCAGCTGAGCCCTGCACACAGAGCTCACCACAGACAGACATATCAGAACTGCTTGAAGATTCAGCACCCAAGGACGACTTCCTGGAAAACAGCCAGGGAAGCCAGGACAGCATATTACAGCCTCCTATAACACCAGAGCAACAGCCCCTTTCACCAGACACTTTCTCCCTCTCCCCTGCAACGCCACTACTGTGCTTCTCACAGAAAATGGAAGAACTGGTGCATGCTGGAACCAGACTATCCCACTCTTTTGCTGCAAGCCCCCAGATACCAACTAAAAAAAGACAGGCACCACTACCACCAAAGCCTGCAGGCCCAGCTCGCCCTCCCCCTCCTCCTGTGAGAGCTCTTCGGCCTCTGCCACAACGCCAGGGCCCACACCCTCCTCCTTCTGCTCGAGGTGAACCAAAAACAACTGATACCAGCTCTCAGTGATATGTGTCGGGTCCCCGTTTTGATAACAGTAACTTTCTCAAATGTTTACCAAACAAGCGGGAACCCAGTGTGCCTGTATCTTTCTCTATTGCTGTTCTATTACATGATAGAAAGTCTAAGGCCTTCAATAGCCGTACAGCAAACCCAACTAATCTGGTGCCTATTACACGTCAAACTAATATTGCTGTGGGGAAAAGTAAGTCTGTTAAGTTAGCTCTTTTAAACATTCGCTCACTTAAAAATAAATCACTTCTAGTCAACGACTTAATAACCACAAACAACCTGGATTTTATGCTTCTAAATGAAACCTGGCTAGAAGACAGCTTCAGTGCAACAATCCTTAATGAAACATCCCCTCCTAACTTTACTTTTATGAGTGTCTGCAGAGCTGTTAAGAGAGGTGGGGGTCTAGCTGCTCTTTTTAAAGATATCTATCAATGTAAGCAAATATCATTTGGGAATTACTTGTCTTTCGAATATCTGGGTATTGTGTTAAAAGGTGCTCCACGCATTTTACTTTTCATTATTTACAGGCCTCCAAAATACTCTCCAGCCTTTGCTGAGGACTTTACAGAACTGTTATCAACAATTAACTCAGAGTTTGACTGTTTTGCCATTGCTGGAGATTTTAACATCCATATAGATAATGCAGAAAACAATATGGCAAAAGAAATCAAAACTGTTTTAAAAACTTTTGATCTGACTCAGCATGTACATGGACCCACACACAATCGTGGACACACTTTAGATTTACTTATCAGTAAGGGTCTAAACATTTCATCGATTGTTATTAAGGATGTAGCACTGTCTGATCATTTCTGTATTTTCTTTGATATATTGATCTCTCCTGCCACTGAAGCTAGATCTGTGTCTGTCAAGAAGAGATGCTTAAATGAGAACACTAGTGTCCTATTTATGAAGGCTATATCTTTAACACCAAGCATATCTGCAGACTCTGTTGATTTTCTCCTTGATTCTTTTAACTCAAAAGTTAAAGGTGTAATTGATGATATTGCTCCTGTGAAAGTCAGGAAGAAGAGTGGCAGACAAAAGGCACCTTGGAGAAACTCAACAGCAGTGCAAAATATGAAAAGACAATGCAGAAAAGCAGAGCGCATGTGGCGGAAGACAAAACTTGTAGTCCATTTTAACATCTACAAAGACAGCCTTCATGCTTTCAATATGGAACTAGGCAAAGCTAGACAGACTTTCTTCTCAAATATTATAAACAGTAATTTAAACAACACACGCACTCTTTTTGCTACTGTAGAGAGACTGACAAACCCCCCAAGCCAGATTCCCAGTGAAATGCTCTCAGACAGCAAGTGCCGTGAGTTTGCCTCTTTCTTCTCTGAGAAAATCAATAATATCAGAAAGGTGATCAGCACATCCTTGACTTGCGCTGGGGTCAGACAGATCAAACCACCTGAGAAAGTAGTTACTATGTCTGATTTCAAAGAAATTGATGGCAAAATTTTGGAAGAAACCGTACAGCACCTTAAAACATCAACCTGCGCTCTTGACACACTTCCCACATCGTTTTTCAAAAGTGTGTTAAACAGTTTAGAAGCAGATCTTCTAGAAGTGGTAAATGCTTCACTTCTCTCTGGGAGTTTTCCAAACTCCCTAAAAACTGCAGTTGTCAAGCCCCTCCTGAAAAAGAGCAATCTGGATAAGACCATATTAAGCAACTATAGACCAATCTCAAATCTTCCTTTCATAGGTAAGATCATTGAAAAAGTTGTCTTCAATCAGCTGAACAAATTCTTATGCTCGAATGGATACTTTGACAATTTTCAATCTGGTTTCCGACCGCATCACAGCACAGAGACAGCGCTCATAAAGATAATAAATGATATTCGCTTAAATACTGACTCAGGCAAATTATCAGTGCTGGTACTACTCGACCTCAGTGCTGCATTTGACACTGTCGATCACAACATACTTCTGGACAGGCTGGAAAACTGGGTCGGGCTTTCTGGGATAGTCCTAAAATGGTTCAGGTCATACTTAGATGGGAGAGGTTATTATGTGAGTATAGGAGACCATAAGTCTGAGTGGACATCCATGACATGCGGAGTCCCTCAAGGCTCAATTCTTGCGCCACTCCTGTTCAACCTGTATATGCTCCCAATGAGCCAAATAATGAGAAACAACCAAATTGCTTACCACAGCTATGCAGACGACACACAGCTCTACTTAGCCCTATCGCCCAACGATTATAGCCCCATTGACTCCCTGTGCCGATGCATTGACGAAGTCAACAGTTGGATGTGTCAAAACTTTCTTCAGTTAAACAAAGACAAAACTGAAGTCATTGCGTTTGGAAACAAAGATGAAGTTCTCAAGGTGAACGCATACCTTCACTCTAGGGGTCAAACAACCAAAAATCAAGTCAGGAATCTTGGTGTGACACTAGAGTCAGAGCTTAGTTTCAGTAGTCATGTCAAAGCAATAACTAAATCAGCATACTATCATCTGAAAAATATTGCAAGAATTAGATGCTTTGTTTCCAGACAAGACTTAGAGAAACTTGTGCATGCTTTCATCACCAGCAGGGTGGATTATTGTAATGGTCTCCTCACTGGCCTTCCCAAAAAGACCATAAGACAGTTGCAGCTCATACAGAACGCTGCCGCCAGGATTCTGAGCAGAACCAGAAAATATGAACATATCACACCAGTCCTCAGGTCTTTACACTGGCTCCCAGTTAAACTTAGGATTGATTTTAAAGTATTATTACTGGTATATAAATCATTCAATGGCCTAGGACCTCAATACATTGCAGATATGCTCACTGAATATAACCCCAACAGATCACTCAGATCATTAGGATCATATCAGCTTGAAATACCAAGGGTTCACTCTAAGCATGGCGAGTCTGCCTTTAGCTATTATGCCAGCCGCAGCTGGAACCAGCTTCCAGAAGAGATCAGATGTGCTCCTACAGTAGTCACATTCAAATCCAGACTCAAAACGCTTCTGTTTAACTATGCATTTACTGAATGAGCACTGTGCCAATGTTCGTCCGACTGTTTGTACTGTATTTAATTTTTTATTTTTCTAAACTGTTTTAATTATTCTTATTTCTTTTTATTATTTTAATCTCTTCTATGTAAAGCACTTTGAATTGCCATTGTGTATGAAATGTGCTATATAAATAAACTTGCCTTGCCTTGCCTTGCCTTGCCTTATTAGACATTCTCTGCGCCAGACCTGCTGGTTATAAAGCATGGTAAGGTACAAAGGAAAAGCACAACGAAATGAAATGAATGTATACGACTAGTTGAAGTTTTCTGTGCTTTATCCTAACATTACACAAAGTAAATGCCTGCATTAAGTCAGGGACCACAAAACATGCAAACGAATAAAAACATTATAAACTGAAACTGTCATATTTACCTTTTTTGAAATAATCCATTACATCATTACACCTGCTGAAACTCAAGCAGCATGAACTCAAATTATCAGTTCCACATGCATGCCATGGAAACTCATGAATATTTATCTGCTCCGAGTCCGCCCTCTGAAACCAAAATATACCATAAGATACTGTCACGTGATGTGCTACTGGAGAAGATTGCCCTTTTAGGAATACAATAAATAGGGGAAAGATTGGCAGTTAACATAAAATTGATATAAAATGGACGTTCCATAGTGGCCCATAACTTGTCTCCAATTGGTCAAGTACGGTAGTTCTAATAAGTCTCCAAAAATAACTATATATATATATATATATATAAATTGTTATTATTATTATTATTATTTAAATATTATAAATAGTTAATAAATAAAATGAATAAATGTTAACAATGACAATTTAATCTAATTCATGTATTTTGTTCATGTTATTAATAATAATTGTAATAATAACAGATATTATTATTATTATATTTCGATAAATATAAATAGTTATATAAATATAAAAGTGAGTTAAATAGGTTATTTAAGGGGTGTGGGTGGGCTTAAAACATGTTTACATTTTTACATTTAAAAAATTACATTTTCATTACATTCATTTCAATCATAGAGATTTCAATCTTCTCCAGTAATATTTATAATTTTTAAGTATTCAGTATTTTTAATAGACGGCTGGTCACATGGTACCTGTTTCTTTTTACAATACAGATTTGAGGTTGACCAATCACAGTCGTCTCTGATCATTGGCTAGAGACGCTTATTTAATCATTATAGTGAGAAAGTTTCCGAGAGTTTCCATTTGTACGACAGCTTCTGAACCCATACAACTAATAGATTTAATCGGTTATGGTTTATAACGCGCATACATTTCCAAAAAGACAAAAAAGTCCCGAATATTACATAAATGGAGCATTCGGGTTTTTGAGCCGATGAGCGCCCTCTGGTGGAATATTGAAGGATTGTTTGTGTGACAGTTCTGATGTTTTCCTCTAGTTACGTAGGGTGACCAGACGTCCCGAAAAATTCGGGACAGTCCCGAAATCTAAACTGTTGTCCCGAATCCCGAATCTGGCCCTAATTGTCCTGAAAATTATACTAAAGCAAAATCTTGAGTAGTTATTGTCTTATAAACATTAAAAACTGTCTGCGGAGGTTGAGGCCGGCGACACACTGGCTGCGTGGCGTGTCCGTTTTTATTTCGGCTCCCATGTTAACAGGTTAGAGCTTGCACACTGCCTGCGTGACACGCGCGTCTTGCTAGAAATAGAACCGACGCCTATTTTTCACGCGACACGCAAGCCTGTTGGAAGCGTTTCCAGGCAAAATAGAATAGGAAAAGATGTTTGTATGTCATTTTGACATGAAAACATATTAATAAATGACATTTTGATGTTTGAAAGTTTAAGTTTTTACATAAATGCAGATATAAATGTAATAAAAAAAATATATGATCGATTTTCAAATATTGCACCTATCAATACCGAAATATTCTGTAGCCTATTTTGCCTATTATTAGAGCGCAAGTTGCTGCAGCCGCGAGGACAGTCACTTGATTGTTCGCGGCACTGCAAAACGTCGTTTAAGCTTAAAGGGATAGTTCAGGATTTTAGACATGAATCTCTATAGCTTCCCCATAAGCAGTGTGGTGCATTGACCATGACTTACCCCCGACAGCGTCCTGTGAGCCGAGCTCCGGTCCAGTTTTGGTCAAGATGAAATTAGTCCGGCAAGATTGCTGGGGTCACGGCAATAAAGCTTTTTTCTTCTCAAATCAATATGTGTTCAAAAGAGTGATATATTTGCGTCACTAAAACGTTGTCTATGGAGAGGTCAGACCTCGTAATGGCTTGGCACTATTTTCTCCCCTGTCATATCACTGCGCGCTGCCGCTACCTACAGCCAGCTGCGAGCTGCGCAGGCGCACACCACTTTTTCAGTTGTTCGGCAGTGTTTACAGCAGTGTTTACGTGCTCAGAACAGCTACACGAACGAGCATTAGTTCACACTTAAAACAAGTACACCACCATTTGTCGGCCACTCGATGTCTCACTGCAGCAGCTGTGGCTCCAGCTTCAACTTGTTCAACTTCTCTGTCCATTCTCTCTCTTTCTGTCCTTTCTAACTCCATCTGGCGTAACTCGTCATCTGTGTATTCAGGTTCGTAAAGATATCCTTTTGGCTGTGTGTCGAAGTCAATGTTGTCATCGTCGCTGCTGTAGTCAGACATGTTATCGTTCTCTTTACGAGCTGTAAACAAAGTGACACGTGCGCGGCTCCCAGCTGGCTGTAGGTAGCGGCAGCGCGCAGTGATATGACGGGGAAGAAAATAGTGCCAAGCCATTACGAGGTCTGACCTCTCCATAGACAGCGGTTTTGTGCTGCAAATATATCACTCTTTTGAACACATATTGATTTGAGAAGAAAAAAACTTTATTGCCGTGACCCCAGCAAACTTGCCGGACTAATTTCATCTTGACCAAAACTGGACCGGAGCTCGGCTCACAGGACGCTGTCGGGGGTAAGTCATGGTCAATGCACCACACTGCTTATGGGGAAGCTATAGAGATTCATGTCTAAAATCCTGAACTATCCCTTTAAGGTTAGGCTATACTGAAAGGTCTGATTTATGCAGTCATTGTTTTTTTTTCTTTTCACAATGACATTTGATTTGAGTTCATGATTTTAATGTTGTTTTTTTTTGTGGCAGACTAAAGAATAATGACAGACTGTTGATCTTTGAATAAAAATATGTTTGGTTCAGGTTTGAAATTCATTATCTTTTATTATAGGCTACGCAGTCTGATGCCATAGAAGCCCCCCATCCCGTCACCCCAGACCCATAGACGACCCGTAACTGTGTATAATTTATGAAACAGAAAAATACAATGGAGCTAGTGCCATCTAACCACCAGTCAAAAGTTTGGTCACACCCACCCATTCTTGATAATTTTTCTTGTCCACATTTTAAAATAGTAATAAAGTAATCATCATCATCACCACCAATAACATTGTCGTCGTCAGCATAATTTTGAACTTATTCAGGCTGTTGTTACAAAGAAGTACACTTCATCATACTTTTAAAAAGAGAAATTATGAAAATAATATAGGCTACTTTAAAAGAATATACTTTGGTGCAAACTGAATATAATGTTTCGGACACTTAATTGCATCATGTTAACTGAAATTAAATGAACATTTATTATAGTTTGTTAAGAAACGGTCATGAAAGTATACTCGTTAAGTGGCTTTTTATTTCATTAATTTTGTATTATCTGCAATAACTGTTTTTTAAAAGAAACATAGTTTTCCATTTTTATTTTTAACACTTATTTTTTACAAGGGTGAAGCAGATCACAAAAAAAAAAAAAAAAATTTGAACCACCCAACTCCTCAAATAAATGTCTACTTTAGGTTGTGGGCAAATTATTTTTAGCTATTATACTCTATTTTATATATAGCTATTATATAATGCTAGCTTAAAAATTGGACCAAACACTTACATACCAATAGAAACACTTTATCATAAATGTATTTAGTCACAAACAGTTCATTTATTGTATTGAGTTAATAAATTCAGTTCATTTAGTGTTTTTTGTTTGTTTTTGTCAGTTATACTTTTATAAATTGATTCAGTCATAAAGCTTTTAATCAGCTAATGAACTCGTGGGCCACTTGGACTCTTTACAGAACCACCAGTGGTCTGAGGATCACAGTCTGAGAAAACTGCTTTAAAACCAAACTGGACCATGGTACCACCACAGTACTTTTGTGTAAATGTTGTTTCTGCATATATTCAGGCTCTTTTGTGTATTTCAGGATGTGTTGAGGAATATTTTGGATCTGAATGAGTCTGTGATTCAGAATGAAGAGTTTGTCCGTTGTGTCAGTGGTGGGAAACTGTTTCCTGGCTCTGTTCCACTGGCACACAGATACGGGGGCCATCAGGTAAAACTGACCGTCACTTCAAACCCGACAGCGATGGCGTAAGACAACCAGAGCAAACATGTCAACCATGTGTTATTATTATTATAGTTTGGTTATTGGGCCGGACAGCTGGGGGATGGAAGAGCACATATGTTGGGTGAATACACAAACAGGTAAAATCATCCTTTTCCATCAGCGTTCAACACAAATCATCAGTTGTTATTGTCAGATGTGACTTTTCTGTTGTAATGCATGTCAACTTTCCCATAATGTTGTTTAAGATTAAAGAATGGAAAGTGTGATCTATACTTACTGGTTTTTCAGCAAATAGATGATTCTGGCATTTTTTTATCTATTTCTCGTTTCATGCTTAAACATGCGTCTGAACAATGACATCTCTCAGTTTAGAACTGTGACAAGTGTTAACCGTTAGAGCGGTATACAATCTCTCTTTTATCCAGAAAGGGTGAAAGATGGGAAGTCCAGTTGAAAGGCTCAGGAAAGACACCGTACTCAAGGTGAATATCAGTTTCTGCTGCTCAATATTTTTGATATGCTTTTTAAGTAATTCTGAAATATATTTAGTTGTAAATGATCTTACATTATGACTCATAGTGTGTGATTCTCTGTCTGGCAGGAGTGTAATGGTTATGCTGTTTACTGTACATGATGTTTTGTGTGCAGGTCTGGTGATGGACGGGCTGTGATTCGCTCCTCTGTGAGGGAGTTCCTGTTAGGGCTGTGCCGGTAAACTTGACAACCGCACCACCGCGGTGGCTGAGTAGTACCGGCGGTAGTTCGCCTAAAAAAAATGTTTGTATATGAATGCTGTTTAACATTAATATTATGACACACAAAGCTTTGTTTACAAAATAAATAATAGGTTAGCAATTAAATGTAATATCGCAGCCATGGAAAAGTTTAAATTCATGACGAATGAGAGAGGTGTAGCCTACGTGAGCCCATAAACATAAGCTTTGTCGGCTTTGAATTCTGGTTTGCGATCTGGTCACCCGATTATTAGCGAATTTAAAAATATTCCATTAGTTATTCTTATAGAAAGCTTGAATTATATACTTTTAAACAAAACAATTCAAAACGAAAATAAACCGACTAGCATATGCTTGTGTATTCCGTATGAAGTGTGCATTTCTCTCTAGGCGCGTTCACTGCAAAGA
The DNA here is from genome assembly GCF_965113295.1 of Leuciscus leuciscus. Classification (NCBI taxonomy): domain Eukaryota; kingdom Metazoa; phylum Chordata; class Actinopteri; order Cypriniformes; family Leuciscidae; genus Leuciscus; species Leuciscus leuciscus. The sequence goes on from NW_028118546.1 coordinate 1,625,592, forward strand.
GTGAGCATCGTCAACTTCATCTTTGCAGCCCGACACTGACACACACAAAAAAACCCACTTTATTAATAAACAATTCAAATGTCTCCTTGCTATCTTTGACACGTTCATAATCATTACTTTTGCCAGTTCTTTTATTGGCAGCGTCACCCTCCGGTTACGCATCGCCACTGCATCAGCACCAGAACATGGAGATTTTATTTTAGAGAATGATCGCACAACAGACATTAGAACATTAGATATTATATAATTAAATCAACTAATCGAATATTCAAAAATCGTGACTCATCCCTGCATGGAATGAATCTCTTTTTTCTTTTCCCATATCTTCACTCGCGTCTCACCCAAAGACGCGTTATAAACGTTTCTTCCTTTGTTCGCTTTTAGGTCGATTATTTTCGTATTCTTTACTGTGTTAAAGTAGAAAAAACGCTGTAGGACAGATAGCCTACATTTTTACTTATAAGTCAAATTCTTTTTAACACAGTTTGTACTTGTTAGACATGATAATTGGTAAGAAGCGTCAAGTTCATTTTGTAAAGCGCGTTTCACAACCGCGGGTGATTTTAGTTTGGCTTTCTCTGGCAGCGCGCAAACAGCCTAAATGCCTTGCCCTTGTAGAAGATAAAATTCGCTCTTCATACCTTTTACAAGTAGAAAACATGATGGTCTCGAAAAGATCGATGGTCTCTTTCCTGCTTGTGTCCCACATCCCTCTCAATGCGCAGAGCGGTAGGCTATATCACGCGCCTTTGTGTGGAAATATTAACCGAAATTTTTTCTTAATTTTTTTTTTTTTTAAATAGATTCAACTTTATTATATTATGTAAGTTACCAGTATTTACTGATATTTATTTCAATGCTTTACAGGCTTTAGTTTGTTGTTTCTTTGTTTTTGTTTAATTTATTTATTTCAAAACACCCCCCACCCAACAACCGCAACACCGCCGGTATTTGGGTCCATTACTACCGCGGTGGTAAAAAACTGCCACCGTCACAGCCCTAGTTCCTGTGCAGTGAAGCCATGCACTTTCTGGGAGTTCCTACCAGCAGAGCCCTCAGGTACACACACACACACACACACACACACACACACACACACATATAAATGCACAATATATATGAATGGACATGCACAAGAAGAGTAATATATGGTTCTCTTACGAGAGGTACTCTCGTACTGCGTAAATCTTACGCTAGGGGAAAACCTCTTTTCCACGAGATACTGAAGCCAAAAATTATCCTTAATTTTGAAATAATGTAAAACGCGTTGCGGCAGCATGCAGACACAGGCGAGACGGCTTGTGCGCCTATTGGCTGCCCTGCGGCAACTGCAGCAGCCTATCGATAAGGCCCACTCGTGACGTCAGCTCCAATGGGGGCGCTTCGCGCCCAATACGTCACGTCCCGCCAGAATGGGCGTGGTCTAGGGCTATAAACATAGCTTCGAGAGGCTAGCTCACTGATTTTTCATCTCTTCAGCGAAGCTCTCGCATCGCTGGATCCGGAGAGAAGCCGCGCCGTTTGAAGAAGCCTTTCAGCGGGACGAGTCGACACTCTGAAGCCGCTGGCCGCGCCGCCTTCAGTCGCCTTCCTGCTGCGCTATCCGGCGTTATATCCTTTCTCTGCTACTGTGTTTTGTGTATGTGTGTGTGCTCGCCGCCGCGACACACACTCTCATTGCACTAAAAGAGCCGGGCGTCTTTTTCAAGACGCCCCTTTCCTGAGGATCACGCAGCTCTCGCGCTCGCGCTCGCTGACGGCGACCGCCCTCACTGCGAGCCAGTTACTGCCTATGGTGACTCTGAGGACTCACCTGGCATCCTTCTCCGAGACTGCTCCTCCGCCCCCCCCAACCCGCAAAGCTCGCCGGTGCGCCCGCTTGCCTTGCCTGCTTGGGGGACGATACCTGCTCTCCCTCTGTTCGAGCCGCGCAAACCGCGCCGTTCACAGGGGATGTCAGGAGCGGACGGTCACGGGGCTAGCTTTCTCTCTCCCTCTGTTCGAGCCGCGCAAACTGCGCCGTTCACAAGGGAGGCTGGAAGCGGACGATCGGGGTTAGTTTTTCTTTACGTTACAAGAAAGCTACCCTGCCCTTGCGCCCCATTCACGCGTCACTCACCGGCGAAAAGAGAACTCAGTTCCCTGATTAGGCGACTGGAAATATCAATATTGCAGCAAACGAGCCTGTTGTAACACGCACGCTTGCAAGCAAACGCCGAAGAAAACATGTTGACGCTCTCTTATATGCTCATGCATCTACACACCTTTGTGTTCCCCCCTGTGGCTCAGTGGTGGAATCTTAGGTTTTTCGCACGAGAGACCGGGGTTCGAATCCCGGTCTAACGGGAATCCCGGTCTAACGGCAGATATATTATGCCGCCAATGCTTCGCTCTGTCAGTTCCCTGAAAGGCGACTGCAGATGTGCATTTTGCAGCCAACGAGCGCGCTGTACAACCCGCTCGCCTGCACCCAAACACCGTTTCTATGGTTCCCGTGCGTCACTGGCGAAAGGAGAAAAGGGTGTTTTTAGCCCCGCTGCGGCCGGGCCGACCTCCACTCCTGACACATTTCTCATTCCCCTCTTAAGTTCAGGTGACTGGAAATGTCAATATTGCAGTGAGCGAGCCTGTTGTTTTGCACGCATGCCTGCAAACAAACGCCAGCATGTTGACGCTCTTTAATAATACTCGCGCTACTGAATGTCTATGTGTCTTCCTCTGTGGTCCAGTGGTAGATCATCAGATTTTCGCGCGAGAGACCCGCGATCGAATCCCGGGTCTACCGGCAAAACACATTTTTGCCGTCAATTCTCGCTCTGGCAGTTCCCTGAAAAGGCGACTGCAGATGTGTATTTTGCAGCCAACGAGCGCGTGGTACAACCCGCTCGCCTGCACCCAAACTCTGTTTCTATGGTTTCCGCCTCTGAAGTTCAGACGACTGGAAATGTCAATATTGCAGTGAACAAGCCTGCTGTAATACACGCACGCCTGCAAACAAACGCCAGCATGTTGACGCTCTCTGTTTCTATGGCAACTTCTCGCTCGTTCAGTTCCAGTAAATGCGACTGTTCCAGTGTATTCTGCAGTAAACAAGTCGGCGAAGCAGCACGCTTGCCTGCACACAAACGCCGCTTTTACGGCTACCCAGATAAATCCCATAAGAGTGTATTTTCTGGTGTCCCGGCCACGGCCGATGGTGTTACGAATGTAGACGAAATGCCCACTGCCCAGTGCTCATTCCTACACACAAACACAGCCCGTCACACAGGGCTCACGCACATGAAATCGACCCAGGTCGATTGCGCATTAAACGTGGTAAATGTGCCCACTGCCCAGTGCCCACAAACACTACGTTCCGCATATCTCAAGGTTTCTGTAAAAACAAAACCAACGTGCATTCGCTCTGCTCAGGCGGACAATGCTCTCAGTGTTGTAAATGTGCCCGCTATCCCGCGCCCACATTCACATATAGACATGACAGGTCCTACGGGACTCGCCCAGCCCTCCCCTCTCGGTTGACCACCGCATAGGAGTCGAGCGCGGGCAATCTGCCCGCTGTTATCAGCGCGCCCCCTGCCTCGAAGCGCGACGCTTATGTTACAGCACACCGAAGCCCCTCTGTCGCTGAGCGACCAGAGCGCGCTCCGCATTCAGCCCCTAGCCATTCGTGCAGATGCATGGGCAAGGCTACCCGGGGGTTTTGAAGTGAGTGCTAGACATTATAGAAAGAGGCTATTCGCTACAGTTTCGCCGACGCCCTCGCCGCTATGTGACGCGCGTCGAAGCTACGGTAAAAACAGAAGTAGCACCACCTACTTCGAGCCGAAATTTTGAAACTGTTGAGCAAAGGGGCCATAGAGCCTTTATCTCAAGCTCAGAGTGAAGGAGGGCTATCCAGCAGATACTTCCTGGTACTGAAAAAAGACGGGGGTCTCAGACCCATACTAGATCTAAGGCAACTGAACAGAGTGCTTGCGAAGCAACAGTTCAGAATGCTCACGACCAGAAAAACCCTCACGCAGATTCGTCGAGGAGATTGGTTTGTGTCAATAGATCTGAAAGACGCATATTTTCAAATACAAATAGCGTCACGTCACAGGCGACGTTTGAGATTCGCCTTCGAGGGCCAGGCATATCAGTGCTCAGCCCTACCGTTCGGCTTGTCTCTAGCCGCTCGCACCCCTCAGACTACAGGGCATGCGAGTATTGAACTACTTGGACGATTGGCTGATTCTAGCTCAATCTCACTCGGTGCTCATAGAGCACAGGACCATTTTGCTCGATCACCTCGAGAATCTGGGTCAATTGGGCGAAGAGTTCTCTGTCTCCCAGACAGATCATATCTTTTCTGGGCACAGAACTGGACTCGCTGTCTATGATAGCGCGACTGTCACCAGAGCGCGTACTAGACATTCAGCGCGCAGCGAGCTCTTTCCGCTGCGGCGCATCTATCCCGCTCAAGAAATTTCAGAGGATGCTAGGTCTCATGGCCTCAGCATCATCAGTACTTCAGCTGGGCTTGCTTCGCATGCGCCCGCTACAGTTCTGGCTGAAAGCGCGAGTACCGCGCCGAGCGTGGGCTTCCGGTCTGCTTCGTCTCAAGGTCAATCAGAAATGCATCGCAGCTCTGAAACCTTGGAAAGCAAACGACTTGTACCAATCAGGTGTTAGCCTGGGGACTTCCTCGAGTGTGAAGGTAGTGTCTACGGACGCCTCCACCTTGGGATGGGGAGCACTGCTCAAGGGCAGACCGTTCTTCGGCCAATGGTCAGAACGGGAGAAGCTTCTACACATAAACTGCCTCGAAATGTTGGCAGTAGACAACGCACTGACGCGTTTTTGTCCCTAAATACGAGGACACCACGTCCTGGTCCGCTCGGACAACATGTCAGTGGTGTCCTACATAAATCGCCAGGGCGGCCTCAGGTCCCGAAACCTGCACAGGCTGACAGAACGCCTCCTGGTGTGGGCTCAGCGCAACCTGCTCTCGCCGAGAGCAGCGCATGTGCCAGGGCTCCTGAACGTAGGACCGAACAGACTGTCCAGGAACAATGTTCCGACAGGCGAATGGCCTCTACACCCACAGACAGTCCAGCTGCTGTGGAAGAAATTCGGCAGAGCGGAAGTAGACCTGTTCGCGTCTCAAGAAAACGCTCACTGTCTGGAATTTTTCTCCAAGAGCAGGGACGCGCTGGCTCACGTATGGCCCCGCCGCCCGCTCTATGCCTTTCCTCCCGTCTCTCTCCTGCCTCAGGTGATAGAACGGATCAGAGAAGGATGCTCAGTGCTACTCGTAGCGCCGTTCTGGAAAAACCAACCCTGGTTCCCAGTTCTGATGCAGCTAGCAAGCACTGCCCCATGGCCAGTGCCAGTGAGGAGGGACCTCCTCTCTCAGGCCAAGGGCTCGTTTTGGCATCCGCGCCCAGAGCTGTGGTCCCTTCATGTTTGGGCCATCAACGGGTACCTGCTGACCTCCCCAAGCGGAGTGTTAAACACGATCACGCAGGCTAGAGCTCCGTCTATGCGACGTCTCTATTCCTCGAAATGGTCAGTGTTCTCCAGCTGGTGCACAGCTCGTGGCGTGTCGCCCCTAGACTGTGGGGTGACGGAGGTTCTCTCCTTCCTACAAGAGCTGTTGGACAAGGGCAGGACCCCTTCCACGCTCAAAGTGTATGTGGCGGCCATAGCAGCGTTCTCAAAAACAACGCTGGGTCAGTCAGTAGGAAGGAACGATTTAGTCATCGTCTTCCTTAGAGGAGCTAAGAGACTGAATCCTCACAGACCTCCCTCAGTCCCTGTATGGAACCTTTCTACAGTGCTGGAAGCCATGAAAGGTGACCCATTCGAGCCTTTACAGACGATTGATCTTAAACACCTGTCTTTCAAGACAGTGTTTCTTCTGGCTCTCGCTTCAGTGAAGCGCACAGGGGACTTACACGCGCTCTCAGTAAGCGCGACGTGTATGGAGTTTGGGCCTAATGACTCAAGAGTTATACTCAAACCTAAGCACGGTTATGTTCCAAAATCCCTCAACACACCGTTTAGGGCGCAGGTCATTCCCTGTCAGCCCTACCGGTCTCTGACGAGGAAGGAGACGCAAGCTTCCTTTGCCCAGCCAGAGCATTAAGAGCTTATGTGTCTCGCACGTCTGTTTTCAGACAGACAGAGCAGCTCTTTGTTTTCACTCTACGGACGTTCTAAGGGACTTGCCGTGTCGAAACAGAGCCTATCCAGTTGGATAGTTGATGCTATAGCGCTGGCTTATACCTCTAAGGGCTTACAGTGCCCATTTGGAGTCAGAGCACACTCCACGAGAGGCGTGGCCTCGTCGTGGGCTTGGTCTAGTGGGATTGCCTTGCAAGATATCTGTGTGGCGGCAGGCTGGGACTCCCCGTCTACATTTATAAGGTTTTATAACCTAGAGGTTCCCGCCTTGCAGGCTAAGCTGCTTTCGGTCTAAAATCGGTACTGTCTGCCCTGATGTGTTCGGGCCAGAATACTGAAACTGCTTGAGCAAATGCTCGCTGTTGGATCGCGCAGCTCTATGGGCAGTGTGTAAGACCCACTATATTCGTCAGTCCAGGCCGGGGGTCGCCCTGACTGTACGACACATCATCAGTATAACTGCTCCTTATAAGATGTTATATTATTACAGGAATGATGCTATTCTAGCCACTCTTTCCTGGGCTCTCTGTGAGTCCCTTATGATCATGTACTATATGAGCCCGGGCACTTGCCCTTGGGACTTTGGTGCTGGATCTTAGCATGCACGGCGTTTTACACTGTTTCCCCTAGCGTAAGATTTACGCAGTACGAGAGTACCTCTCGTAAGAGAACGTACTCGGTTACTTACGTAACCTCGGTTCTCTCTAGAGAGGAAACGAGTACTGCGTATCTTGCCGTGCCTGCACACGCTCTGGTTCGCTTCGGCGATGAAAAACCAGTGAGCTAGCCTCTCGAAGCTATGTTTATAGCCCTAGACCACGCCCATTCTGGCGGGACGTGACGTATTGGGCGCGAAGCGCCCCCATTGGAGCTGACGTCACGAGTGGGCCTTATCGATAGGCTGCTGCAGTTGCCGCAGGGCAGCCAATAGGCGCACAAGCCGTCTCGCCTGTGTCTGCATGCTGCCGCAACGCGTTTTACATTATTTCAAAATTAAGGATAATTTTTGGCTTCAGTATCTCGTGGAAAAGAGGTTTTCCCCTAGCGTAAGATTTACGCAGTACTCGTTTCCTCTCTAGAGAGAACCGAGGTTACGTTAGTAACCGAGTACGATTTATCACATTCAAATGCTTGGTGTTGAATATTAGTTTTATTTTTATTTATACTTTTTCCATTTTTTTGCCTTTATTGTTTGTCAGTCTGTTTGTGAGTGAGGAACCTGTTTGGAGGGATCCGTTTTATAATGGCAGTGTCATAAAAGAAAGAGGTAAAATACGATCAGATTTGGAAAAATCGAGTAACTAAGTTCTTTATCCTCCTCAGCTTTATGTGATTGTTCTCTGTATCTATCAGGAGCGGTTGTTCTGCGTCTGGCCAAGTCCTGGTTTCGTATCGGTTCACTGGAGATATTAACTAGAACTGGAGAGTTAGATGTCCTACGGTATATTAACTTTTACTTGGGAGATCATATTTTTTTTCTCACTCTTATTTGCTTTTTAATTTCTTTTTATCTTTTATTTTCAGGACATTGTTGGACTTTGTAATTAAAGAGCATTTTAAATCTATAGCAACAAATGACCCTGACAAGTATGTGGTGAGTATCTGTGTCTCTCTGCTGTTTAGCTGTAATACAAGATTATTTTATATTGTCTGATCAGTCTCACTATATTTGAATGGTTTTCATGTTGTGTGAAGGGGTTTTTCTCTCGAGTGCTGAATGAAACGGCACATTTAAATCGCCCACTGGATGTCGGTTGGTTTTGCTCATGGTTAGTTCACTCTGCTTTACTTGTTTAGTTATCACATAGATTTATCATTATAGATCGAGCTTAATACACAAAATGCACAACATCATGATCTGCATCTTCACACAGGAGTCTGTAACACAGATAACTTCAGTCTGCTTTCTATCACTTTTGATTATGGCCCATTTGGATTTATGGAATCATATGACCCAAGTATGTTTCTTTGTCTAACTTAAACTTCCATAATATTAGCAATCATCTTCCTATAAATGTAGTTTTTAAGCTTTTTGTCATTTTGACATTACACACACACACACACACACACACACACACACACACACACACACACACACACACACACACACATATATATATACAATACTGCAAAAGTGGAGGAAAATTGTATGAATAGTAAGCTACTTTAGATCTACTATAAATTTTGTATATACTTACAGTATAATATACATGGGTTGAGGGGCATGATTAATCGCATACTTTTTTTAATCCATTACTTGTTTTATTTTACTTCATTATATTCTAATAAGTTAAAGTGAAACAGACAGCCATAATAATAACATATAATATTTGTATTGTTAAATGTGTGTTATTGCTTCAGCATTGTTTCCTCTGTATAGATTTTGTCCCCAACACGTCTGATGACGAGGGCCGGTACAGTATAGGAGCTCAGGCTAATGTTGGCCTGTTCAATCTACAGAAACTTCTAGAAGCTCTGAAACCACTGCTGACCTCAGATCAGCTTTCACAGTAAGAGATCCTTTTATTTACTGTTGGTATTGGTCTGGAATAAATAAGGGTGATTCGTGTCAATTCATTTACTTCAGATCTCAGCAAATATTGAGAGAGTATCCACAAATCTACCATCAAAGGTGAGCCTGTCATTAGACAATATAGATCACTGTATTCCTCTCTGAGTCGTTCCTGATCTCACTTTACTGTTTCTGTTGTAGATTTCATGAGATGTTCAAAGCAAAGTTGAGCTTTCTGGGAAATGAAGAAAAGGATTCATATGTGATTGCATTTCTTCTAAAGGTAAATATTAGCTGGATTGTTTTTTTCTCTAATTGTACTATAATTAATTCATTTGATAAAGTTATTTGGCCATTCTCAGGAAATGGTGTCATTTGTGACAAAAAAAAAGAAAAAAAAGTAAGGAATCAGTAAGACACACACACACACACACACACTGATATATATATATATTAAATAATATTATTATTTATGGGATTAAAACAACTCTAAAGGAACCGTCACCCTTTGTGGAAAAGTAGTGTGCTTAATTTTACTGCTCTTGAAGTATACTTTAAATCTTTAAAGTATATTTAATGAAAAATATATATTTTCAGATAATATATTATTCATTAAATAAAAGGCCACTATATGTGTATTTAAAGACACTGCACTTTCATGACTGTTTCTTAACAGAGTTAAGTGCAATTTTAAAAAGTGTACTTTGCAATCATGACAAATTAACAGTTAAACTTTTATTTATAATAACTACTAGAGCACATATAAATTTGATTATAATTTTAACTGTAGTGTGTTATTCGTTAATACATTTAATGTTAATATATTCTAAAAGTTGTAATTGGCAACTTCATCACAACAAATGTGTAATTAAATATTTTAAACATGACAAGTTTCAATAGAAATGATATATGTATATTTTAGTTTACTATAAATGCTTTTCAGTACATTCTGAAGTAATTATGAAATGTTATAAAAAGATGTACTTAAGTGTGTCAAATTTAAACTATTTTTTGTTTAATTGCAATTAACATGCAGTTAAGTGTCTGAAAACATTACATAACACACATAAGGTCCATGAACTTATATTATTTATGGTATTATATTATGGTGTTCTTCATTACTAAGGCAACTGATAGATTTAGAGGTACCTTGGTGTCCTTTGGAAGCTGAGGAGCGTGTCCATTCGCAGCTTTGGCTGAAAGATAAACACAAAAATGTCATCAAAATCCTTTTATATAAAGATATATATGATACATTTTATAACAATCTATTTAGCTCATTATCTCTACCTTTAGGTGTAGGGGAGGGTGTGGATGCGCTGGAGGAGGCCTGGATAGTGCGGTTAGCCCAGCTTCCAGTGCCGGCTGCTTTCCTCACAGCGGCTTTGTAGTTTTCATATAACTGCTTACCATACTATGACAAAATCATGACAAAACAAGACCATTAATAAGGTAGGTTTTCATTATTATAATTTTTTTTGACAAAGTAGACAGCTCACAATAGGACCCAACACAATACAGCTACAATTTACAGTATGTTTTTGCATTGTAAACTATAATTTATAGTTTAATTTGCTGCATAAAGTTCAACTTAGTGTCTTGCATTTATACAATAATTAATCATTATCTATTTTGGTTTTTGGTGTGTGGCCTGGTTTCTGCTCACCTTTGCAATACGTATCCCAGTCACCCACAGAGTCATGGTCAACTCATCATCACAACACAGATACTTGATGTATTGGGATTCTTTTTGAATTTGAGGATGCTGAAAGCAGATCACAGTGACCATATGAACATGACACACACCTGATATACACACCTGAGAAGGCCAAGATAATAACACTTCATTTAGTTGTTTTCGCTATTGTTTCCCTGTCATTCTCTACAGATTTGTGGAACCATTCATTTTTCAGGGGTTGAATCTTTAATCAATGTTTTTTTGTTCTCAAAACAACAAAGGGTTGGGTAAACAACTTACTAGGGTTTTCAGTATTAGTTCATGCTTTGCTAATATTCATTTTTCTCCAAATGGACAGTTGGTGATATTAACATTGTTTTGATTACATATGTTATTGAGCTGCAGTTGCATAGCAGAGACAGTGGATGACACACTAAAATCACAATTTGATTGCCAGTGCCCCTCATGCCACACTTTAGGATTAGTCCTAAATATTGCTAAAATGAACCACAAAAATCTTTTGCTTTATAATTTTGAATTATTTCAAACATACAAAGAATGTATGTCCCTTTTCTGTTGGGGTCGGGGTTTAATTGTGCATGTATTACATTTATTGCATTTTTTGCGTTTTATTTCCCAATTGCTTGACAAACATAAAACACAGCCCACCCTAACCTAATCATAGCCTGAAACATCCTTGATGATTTGTCATGCTTTCTTAATGAGATGACTGAGATAACAAATGATTTTATGTGGGGAGGGAAAGGAGTTAAAATAGCAAGGAAACATTAATTGCAAGTTATAAAGGAGGATTAGGATTGATTGACTTAGAAGTTAAAAAGAAGGCCATAAGGGTAAAAACGATGAAAAAGTATTTATGTGATAAAGTGGAGTATGGATGGAAAGGTTATATGAAGGATGTGCTGGACAAATGTAGTGGATGTGGGGAAGAAGGGCTTTTTATGGGATTGAAAAAGCCGATGTATGACAAAATGCCGCTGTTTTATCAGGAAGTGCTAAGTGTGTGGGCAGAGGTCATATACAGAAATATACAGTATGAGTGTGAAAATATAAATCAAGTTTTAAAACAACCGATATTTTTATATCCAAATTTTAGAATGAAAGAGAGAGTGTTTTATGACAAATTGTATATTTGTACAAATTGCCTCTGTAGCAGATAATGGCAAAATACACCTCTATGCAGACGATACAGTATTATATTGTTCCGCCCCCACTCTAGCTCAAGCTTATCAATCACTACAGCAGTCTTTTAATTTATTACAGACCATCTTCATTGAACTTAGGCTGGTATTAAACGTTGGTAAAACTAAAGTGATGCAGTTCACAAAGTCTCGCACTGTACCCGCATCAACCGCCCTAGCCATTTCCACACTAGATGGGAAGTGTGTTGAAAATGTTTCATCTTATAAATATCTTGGTCTGTGGATTGATGAAAAGCTAACCTTCAAAGTTCATATTGAAAAATTAGTGAGAAAACTGAGAGTAAAACTCGGCTTTTATTTTAGAAATAATTCCTGTTTTACTCTCCAAGCTAGGAGGAAATTGATCAGTGCCACTTTCTTACCAGTCTTGGACTATGGGGATGTTATTTATATGCACGCTGCCTCTACCACGCTGTATATACTTGACACAGTCTACCATGGTGCATTACGGTTCATTACTAATGCCAAGTCACGCACTCATCACTGTCGTCTTTATGAGGCAACTGGCTTTAGCTCTTTAGGTCTGCGTAGATGGTTCAATTGGCACATTTTTATTTTTAAAACTATTAATGGTAATTTACCCAGCTATCTTACTAGTTTGTTGACCAGGAATCATTACCTTTACAATCTCCGCTCCGTTGACATTCTGGCTCTAAATATCCCGCGTGTAACAACTGAATTTGGTAAGACTGCTTTTAGTTATGCTGCTCCTTGGTGTTGGAATTTACTCCAAAAAGTTTTGAAGCTTTCGTTTCTTATCCCTCTTGAACATTTTAAACAATTACTTAAACAATCCAAAATTGAACAATGCACATGTTTTCAATGAGCCTTTTATGTTATTTTACATTGTTTTATATGTACTGTAGATCAGTTTGTTTTTTTGTTTTTTTGTCTGTTTTGTGATTCTGTGTAACCTGTGTAATTGTTGCCCCAGGGCTCCCTTGTAAAAGAGATTTGACTATCTCAATGGGACATCACCTGGTAAAATAAAGGATAAATAAAAAAAAAAAAAAAAAAAAAAAAAATGAAAGCAGGAGTGAGACAAGTTAAGGATATAGGATATAGCATATGATGTAAGAGGGTTCTTACCTAATAGAGCCTTATATGATTGTGTTTCGGAGTGGGATGATGAAATCGAAATGTCAAAAGTGGACTCGATGTGTGAAAATATTAAGACAAGTCTGCCCAGAGCCTGGGTAGAGAGTATTGAAAATGAAACTGTTAAACCTGGGGAATGGGGATTGCCAGATTTGTATTTTAGAGTTTGTGGTTGCGCAATAAAGACTCTGGATATATGCGGTACAAAGAAATCTCCTCTCACAATAGGCCAATGTCTGGGTATCTGAGAGAAAAACCTGGGCTGCGTTTCCCAAAGCATTGTGAGATAAGTTGATCGTAGAGGACATTGGTGGCAAATGGTCTTCACGATCAACTTCACAATGCTTCTGGGAAACGCAGCCCTGGACTGGAGCTCAGAGCCACTGCAGAGAGAATTACACAGAGCTGGCCAGTGAAATGAGACAACAGATACTCACTGTCACACATGCCTGGTATTATTATGGTTACAGTTATAATGCATGGATTGATTTGCACAGAAACAGAGTTTGATCAGATCAGAGAAGCTCTTCCTGCACATATTCAAGGTAATGTTCCACAATGGTTTAAGTGTCCCAGGACAGCAGTGAGCTCAACACTGCACAGCTGTGTCTTTAAAACACTTTGGCCAGTGGACAAATGAGAGCTACTTTTGACAGTTTGCATTTCCTCTATTACAGTGGTGAGATATTATACCTTCTATAATAAGAATAAATGAATAAACATCATGTTACACACAAAAACAAGCAAACTGTAAATTCAATAATCTTTTATGCTCTGTCTTCTGTTTGCTTTCTTGTGAACATGATGATCATCAGATTGACCCATCATTTCAGATGAATATGATCATTTTGTGCAGGCTAAATAAGTCTTCATCCAAAATGAACGTTATCTTATTACATTCAAATTATTGTTAATACACTGTACAAAAAACACTTTTTTTACTGATCGGTGATGGGACCGAGAGTGAAACTTACAGTCCTAGTAAGAATCATGAGCAGTTAAACTCGCTGTTCTCCAGAAAAATCCTCCAGGTTTTGCATATTTTTAGGTTTTCCAGAATCTTCTGCATATTTGACACCTTTCCAACAATGACTGTATGATTTTGAGATCCATATTTTTACATTAAGGACAATTGAGTGACTCGTACACAACTATTACAAAAGGTAAAAACATTTACTGATGCTCAAGGAGGAAACGATGCATTAAGAGCAGGGGGTGTAAACTTTAAACAGGATTATGATGATGTGTACATTTTGTTTAAAGATCATCTTTTTTTTTTCATCCAGTACTGCCCTTCAGAAGCGAATACTTCCCGGTTTCACAGAAGACAAAATAATTACAATTTATCCTGTTCATGGAATTTAAAAAGTTTACACACCCCAGCTTTTAATGCATTGTGTTGCATCAGTAAAAAAAAAAAATTTATATATATATATATATATATATATATATATATATATATATATATATATATATATATATATATATATATATATATATATATATATAACAAATATTTTACTAAAATATTAAACTAAATGTTTACTAAAAACTAAAAAAACATTTTTTTCTTCAAGAAATACTGTGTAAAACTGATGTTATTAAAATAATATGCAGGGGAAAACCAAGTCCTATGTTTGGTGGACCCTTTGTGTTACAAACCTTATTAATATTCCAAAGTATTCTAAATTATTTAGATTAGGTTACAAAGCTTGTGTAATCTAACGAAATATGTTACAAATTACTGTATTTTGTAATCTTTAGTAAATAATCTACTTACAATATAGTGTCTCCAGTTTATAATGTGGATCATTCTTCAGATCAGAGAGAAGCTTCACGGCTGATTCTCCTAGTTTATTCTCAGACAGATTCAGATCTCTCAGGTGTGAGGGGTTTGATCTCAGAGCTGAAGCCAGAGCAGAACAACCTTCATCTGTGACTCCACAACGACACAACCTGTAGAGAACAATGACACACTCTTCACTCTCTCAGTTCAGATCAGTTAGCAGTGAATCCATTATTAAAGAGAAAATACAAACTTAAAGCACAAATAAAAATTTTTGATGGATCATTGGACTGAGATCTAAAATGTCAAAGAGCTCAAAACGTGATTATTAAACATCTAGTCTTTAGATCTGTACTAATACAGTACGTATGGAGTAATGATTTGTTTTAATCGTGTAAAGAATATTTAAAAAAACAGTCCCTGCAGAAAGATGAACGTGATGAACTGCAAGAATAAATCCAGCATGTTCTTCATTTCTCAGTTCTGAATGTGTTGAGATCGAGTCGGTTTAAAATCAAGAGACTGAAGTGTTGATTGTGATGTGACAGTGTGTATTTCAGTGACTCAGTCCTGCAGAATCATGTTCCTGAAGAGCAGCTCATGTGTTCAATCTAAATTAGGAAATGCCGGACAGTCTGTTTGGGGAGCACCCAGACCCTGAGAGGACAAAGGACCTCTCTGGAAATTACCATTTGAACTCAGCATTTGTGAGGCAAAGTTACACCTCAGAACACATCTCTCCTCCTCTTCCTCACTCCCCCTCTCTCATGCTGAGACCACATGTAAATCACCCAAGAAAATGTATAGTTTAATGTGAATGATTATCACAGAGTATTTTTCATGTTTGGTATCATTTAAAATGTCACAGTGCGACTGGTACAAATGTCTCGTTTCCAAATAAGTAAAACAAAAGGTAATAAGGTTTTTGAGAGTTTATGGATAACTAGCACACTAGGAGGGGTTGGCCTCTAGACAAATGGTCTCCCTACACCCAAAGGTGTAACCTCTGAATGCAAATTTCCATTGTTAAAAGATATTTCCAAGTGAAAGAGGTCCTGGCTATTTAATGAAATGCAGCAGGGAATTCGAGGCCTTTTTCTGTACCTCAGATTCGCCCGTGAGGCTGAGAGAGAGAGAGAGATCTTCAGCCTCATGTATTTCTTATTGTTGGCAGGCATGAAAACAGGTCAGGGGTAAAAAAGGTGAGAAGGATGCGGCAGCAAAAAATCCAATCCAATCAACTTATATATATATATATATATATATATATATATATATATATATAGAGAGAGAGAGAGAGAGAGAGAGAGTGCTTTTTAATGTTAAATTCATCAATCTGGTGAAAATTATTTTAGTTACAGTGTCTGTCTACATTACTACTACATAATAATAGTTATAATATTAATCCCATGATAGTAATAGCCATATATTGTAAAACAAATGCACTGAAAAATAAAGGAAACTTTCATAATTAGTTTTGTACTAATTTCTATACTTGAAAGAGTATATTTCTATACTTCACATTAAAGGTGTGATTGGGCTAGCCCAGTGTCAATCAAGAAAAGAACCAAATGGGCCGCTGATCTACGTGTTTCATGGGGTGTCAGAAAAAAAAAAACTAACGCTGACTTTTTATTGACCAATGCATTACACACTAACCAAGCGCCGCCAATTAAAGCAGCACTCAGTTACTGTGTCCAAATTCAGGGTCTACATCCTTCGGAGTACTCATTTGAAGGATGTTACGTCACAGCGCCGCGACGAAGGCTGTCCAAATTCGTAGGATCCTTCAAATGCGGCCCACAAATACGTCCTCATTTTCCCCGAATTGGAAGGATGGGTGTGGTGGATCCTTTCCCGTCCTACCTATCCCATAATTCTTTTCGGCAGAGCGTAATGGCGGACGAAGCGAGCGGTAGCGGAGTGGGAGAGGGAGAGGAGTATGCTTTTCGATGTAAGTTTTTTAAAAACTGGGTAAAAAAAAAAAAAAACATTTTCAGTGGTTGTCTAGTTAGGCATTTTGTTTTAGCGTTAAGCATTTTTTTTTACATTTGTACGTTTATATGTAAAAAAAACAACATTACTTTAGTAAACTAGCTTCTTCCTTACTGCCTGTGTGAATATCCCCTTACACACAGCTAATTTGTTAGTGATTGAAGCTGTTTTTAACGCTTCTAGGGACGAAAGAGCAGACAGAAGTGTTTATGTCACGGTTGCTAGGCGACAGGATATGAGCAACGGGTAAGGGAGGGAACTGAAAGAAGGGTAGGCTGTCCAAATTCACAAACACCGACTTCCGGGTTTTGCGGTCGGAGGAGGACCCCTCCTCCTTCAACCGGGTAGGAAGGATCCTAAGGAGGATGCAGACCCTGAATTTGGACACAGCCAGTAGCTTCGGGACTTCTTCGCTGTATTCTCGCTTTTTGCTCGCAGGTTTCTCGCTAGAGCTCCCCCCACAGCTTCGGAATAGATATTTGACAACACTGTTGTAAAAACTCGTTGGTGATTCTCAGACACCAGAGGCTATAGATTAACGACATCAAAGCAGATGGGTCGTTCTTTAAAACGTCTTCTTCATTCGGGTTCGGACAGCGTGAGGGAGCGCAATAATGACAGCATTTTAGCAGATTTCTTTTGGCCGTAAAGCAATTGTTTACATCGCGAGACCTGATATCACGCGAGACTTCCTGACGCAGCGGCCGGCGGCCCGCTGGCTCAAAGTTGCAAGTGCGGATTTTCCGCTCACGGGCACCAGGGGGGTGCGAAACGACCACCATTCAACCCGAAATTCGTAATATAACCATTCCAATGACTCCGAAGCTGTTCAGTTAAGGTAAAAAAAGTTACTTAGTTCACCTTTAATCAAAAAAATACTTTGCCTCGAGAAAAGGACAGTAACAAGTTAAGACCTTCCGCGCTGGTCGGATGCCGGACTTTGGGACGATTTAGCGTGAGCTTACAAATCACTTACAGTTCAATAAGCTCAATAACACAGCAGCAGAAAAAGGCTGAACATTTCAAATATAGGCGACTTAAAACATGGGTAAAAAACATCACAAAGTCAAATTTAAATATAAGCACTCTCAAACGAATGCAAGATCTTCCTAAAACAATCTTCATCTGTGATTCCACAATATTTCAACCTGTAGAGAACAATGACGCTGTGTAAACAGTGTGTAAAATGACCATTTTATTAAAGATTGCAATGTGTGATGTGATTTGAATGTAGTGACAAGCAATGCCTCTATATTCTACACTGCTTTATAAAGGATGCCGGTTCTCCATGAACTTCAGGAGAAACTGAGGGACAAATACCATGCAGTGCTGTAACTATGGAGTGATAAAGAGATAACATTAATAACACCTGAAGTGTAACTTTATCAATTAAATGTACTATATTTTAGTTCAATAATATTAATTTAATATTTTGAAGATATTTTTGTTTCTAAATATTTGTCCAATAATGATCCATTAATGGCCATTTAAAATAATATTTTTTTCTAATATGTTTATTACTTATATTACAATTAGATTTCATGCTTAGCATTTAGCATGCTAATATATGCTATTGCTAATTAATAGTTTCGTAGCAATCTAATACAATCTTATAACTCAGTCATGTGACACAAATATAAGAAATTGAATGAATTAATCCAGTTAGGGAACCATATTAAAATCACTTTAAAACTTATTCATTGGGTTACTTGGAAATGACTTGATTCCACGATGTTGACATTATGTGAACAAATGATCTTTGTTGAACTTAATTGGTTCATGTGGTTCATTGGTTCATGTGGAGCTGATGTGCATGATTCAATCATTTAAATCCAACACACTTTTTCAGTGCATTGTTTTCTGTATTTTAAAACGAATTTTGGATTTACTGTAAATCCCTCTGGTCCTCTTCGTTTAGGGGTCACACTTGGCTCCTTCACAGTCAAAAGTGACCGAAGCCTTAAAAAGTAAAAAATATTTTTGCTTTTTTTTTTTTTCAGGAAAACCAATGTAATATATTTTTGTTCAATAATATTTTTTTATTATTATTTCGAATTTAGAAAGGTTTCTATGGTACTATATGCAATAATTATAAATAAAAAAATGTATGAGCATTTTGTTCCATTAGAATTCATATTTTTATTTGTATTATTATTATTTTTCAATAAATGCAACATGTCACATTAGTGCAGGCCTTTAAAATCCATTTTTTGAAGTGAGAAAAGCGTCATCCAGTGGCGTTAAAAAGTAAAAACTTGTGTAATGTCGTGTAACCGCCTGTAGGCTGTACTGTTGCTCACTATATAAATACATAGAGAGGCTTTTTGATTCCGATTGTTTTTTTTAGACATGATTTCTCCATTTTATTCGTTTTTTTTTTAATTTATTTGGATATATATTTAGACATTCTAAAAGACTATTTTTGTCAAGTTTTAGATAATTTTGTTACATAAGTATCAGGTTTTGCATTATGATTACAATCAAACAATAATGTTTGGTTAGAAAAGGAACACAATGCAAGCATTTTTGTTAATCAGTATTTGATCATTAAAAAAATCGAACAAAATAAGGGATGGATAGTGATAATTCAAAACACTTTATACAGACATTTTGCAATTAATTGGTATTTTATTCAGTTTAATTCTATAAATGGTAATAAAACTTCAGAAGGGAACAGCAATTATGATCCAACAGCAAAAACAATAAAATAACAACAGCAAACAATCATTATCAAACTGTAGGTTAAAAAACAGGAATAAAAATGTAATTATAATAATAAATATTATTTTAACTATGTACATACAAACTGTAATTATTTTATGTATTGTTGCATATGCAGCAGATATCAGGAACACCTATTAGGCTAAAATAAGACCAAACAATTATTATTTGTTTGTTTGTTTGTTTGTTTGTGTGTGTGTGTGTGTGTGTGTGTGTGTGTGTGTGTGTGTGTGTGTGTGTGTGTGTGTGTGTGTGTGTGTGTGTGTGTGTGAGAGAGAGAGAGAGAGAGAGAGAGAGAGAGAGAGAGAGAGAGAGAGAGAGAGATCTTTTGTATTTTTTAATTTATTGATTTTATTTCGCATATTCTCAAAGTTTGCTGTTGCAGTCTTACCAGTTAATTTCTTTGTGTGTGTGTGTGTGTGTGTGTGTGTGTGCGCATTTGAGCGAGAGTCTCTTTTGTATTTTTCTTCATTTATTGATTTTATTTTGCATATTATCAAAATTTGCTGTTGCAGTCTTACCAGATCATTTCTCTCTCTGTGTGTGTGTGTGAGTGTGTGTGTGAGTGTGTGTGTGTGTGTGTGTGTGTGTGTGTGCGAGTGTGTGTGCGTGTGTTTGAGCGAGAGAGAGTCTCTTTTGTATTTTCTTCATTTATTGATTTTATTACGCATATTCTCAAAATTTACTGTTGCAGTCTTACCAGTTCATTTCTCTCTGTATCTGTGTGTGTGTGTGTGTCTGTGTTTGTTAATTTACAGTATGCATATTCCATAACAACCCGGCCCTCTACAAGAGTTTTAAACATTCCAAGCAAATCAGCATCTTCTCCTTCATTCTTACATGTATGGGATTTTAAAATAGACAGCTTTGCCTGTCCCACAAGAAAATTACCAAGTGTACATTGTACCTTCCATTCTTTCTTATACTTCACACCAAAAATGAACATATTTTTTGTAAACATAAAACCAAGCTTAGTAAACATTTTATCCAACAATTCAAACAAAGGAATTAATCTTGAACAATCACAAAAAAAATGAAAAACAGTATCGAGAATATTGCAAAAAGGCATGCAGATAAAACCATCTCATTAAATTTTGATACAAAACTGTTAGTTGCCGCACAATGGAGTACTCTCCACTGGAGGTCCCCAGACCTCTTAGGAATGGGGGGCTTATACAAACACCTCCATGATGGAGTTATTTCCGAAGAAATTGATAGATGTTCTCTCCATTTAGTATCAACACATCTTTTCAATTGAGTATAAAACAAGGATTTCACACACATACAATATAATATCTTTTTGCCAACATTATGAAACAATACATCTTCAAATCTTTTCAATAAAGTATCATTTAAATCTTCATCCAAATCAAGACTTATATTAACTCGAAGATCTGGAAAAATCATAGGCCTTTCATCATTCTCAATAAAATTGTTTACATAGGTCAAGAAAGACTGAGGAAAAGATTTTTTAAGATCTCCAATTATCCCTTCAACACATCTTTCTGATCTAAGCCCAACTCTATTAGCTATAGATTTAGCCGTATACCATTGACCCTTTGAAAAATCAATTCAATCTTTTACAGTAGCTATTCCTGTGTTTAAAAACTTGTCAATTACTGAACTCAGAATGGAAGAATTCCTTTTAAAGAGAGGATTAAAAAACAATGGTTCTAAAACACCATAATGTTTATCATCATCTCTCAATTTTTTAAACATTTGCCAGGCCTTTAATACAGTTACATAAAAGTTAGAAGAAGAAACACTTACTCTTGGATTTGGATTTTGGACAGATTTTTCAATTAGGAATAACTGCTTAGCTAATCCAACTCCCCCAATACTTTGTAAAACAGACAAACCTAATGCAATCCAGGGTATCTTATCTGAACAATATAATAGCCTTTGTAATGTTTGAAACCTCATTGTCTTAACTCTCGCCTCCAGATTTATAAGTCCTTGACCACCTTCTACAACTGGGAGATACAAAACTCCAGGAGGAAGCCAATGATAACCATCCCAAAAGAATTTAACAAAGACTTTTTGAATACCAGTCAATAACTCTTCAGGGGGATTCAACACTGTAAATCTGTGCCACAACATTGAGGCTGCCAGATTATTAACGATTAAACATCTCCCTCTGAAAGATAACCTCGGGAGAATCCATCTCCACTTCTGTAGTTTCCCCACAATTTTATCAACTAATCCTTCCCAATCATTTTTCATATAAGTATCAGATCCTAAATATACCCCAAGAACTTTAAAACCATCTTTGATCCATTCACATTGTTGTGGGATTTGAGGAGGATCTATATCCCTCCACTCGCCTAACAGAAGGGATGTACATTTATCCCAATTGATTCTAGCAGATGTAGCTTTTTGAAAAGTTTTCAAACTAGAAGTCAAAGCAGCCATATCATCAATGTTCCTTATGAAAACAGTTATATCATCAGCATAAGCTGTGAGTTTTACAGGTGGGATCTCTGGAAAACCAGGAATACAGAATCCATATAGTCGTTTCCTCAAATGTGACAACAAAGGCTCAATAGAAATTGAATATAGAAGTCCTGAAAGAGGGCATCCTTGTCGTATACCTCTTGTTACTGCAAAAGGTCTAGTTAGACAACCATTAATCTTAAGCATACTAGATGTTTCACTGTAAAGCAGTTTAATACAAGAGACAAATTGTGGTCCAAAGCCAAAGGCCTTCAGAGTCTTTAGTAAATAAAAGTGATCCACTCTGTCAAAAGCTTTTTCTTGATCTAAAGATAAGAGTCCAATATCAATTTGATGTTTTTTAGCAACTGCAATAATGTCTCTTAGCAAAAACAAGTTGTCGAAAATTGTCCGCTCAGGGATACAGTATGACTGATCTTCATGAATTATAGTTGCCATACATTTCTTCAACTTATTAGTTATAGCTTTTGACAGTATCTTAAAATCAGTACACAGCAACGACACAGGGCGCCAATTCTACAAAAGTCCAAGATCTCCTTTCTTAGGGATTAATGTCAACACTGCCCTCCGACAGCTTAGGGGTAAAACACCTTGATTAAAGGACTCCAAAAAAACATCATACAAATCATGTCCAATCACATTCCAAAAGCTTTTAAAAAACTCAGCAGAGAGATCATCCACACCAGAAGATTTGCCACTGTTCAGCCCTTGCACAGCACTTGAAAGCTCATCAAAAGTCAAGAATTCTTCCAATTCCATCTTTTCTTCTTTAGACAACTGTGGAAGATCTAGAAGAAGTTCTTCAACTGCTACTTCATCACAAAATTCGGACTGCTAAAGTTTTTCATAAAAAGAAATAGCAGAAACTATCATTTCTCGTTGATTGGTTATTTCTTTGCCATTAGGAAGTTTCAGTTTGTGAAAAAATTTCTGCTCTTTAGATTTTTTTTCTCCAGTCCGAAAAAAAAAAGCAGTTGGAGCATCCATTTCATTGCACTTCACATATCTTGTTCTGACAAGTGTCTCCTTCTCCTGCTCTTCCAATAAATCCTTCAAAAGGCCTTTGTTCTCTTTAATGATATCACCTCCTCCCTGATTGCGGAGGCTTTGTTGAAGAATTTCTTGCTCTATCATCTTCATCTTCACTTTCAAGTTCTCAGTATTATTTGCTGTGTATTGTTGACAAAAAACCTTTATCTGGACTTTTCCCAGATCCCACCATTGACTAAGAGATGAATAACTACCTCTCTCTTCTCTCCAAGACTTCCACAAAAGACCAAAAGAGTGCACAAAGATGTGATCTTGAAGTAATGTATTATTAAAGTGCCACTGTGACTTATAGGATTTAGGTGACAAGACAGACATAGACATAGAGATATAATGATGATCTGATATAGATGTAGGGGAAATACGATTACTAAAAAATCTTCCTTTATTGCATTCCTCAATATAAAAACGATCCAATCTGGCAGCAGAAACCTTATTTGAATTAATTTTCAGCCAAGTATATTGTTTAACTTGAGGATAAACATCCCTCCACAAATCTACAAGACTATGTCTATTAATTAAAGATTTAAGAACATCAGGTTTTTCCTGGCTGAAAATGAGGCGGAGGTAGCAAAATCCGATAGCTCGGTTCCTCTAGGGGGGTCCGGGGGCATGCCCCCCCGTAAGAAAATTTTGTACATTTCAAAGATAAATGCATTAATCTAGTGCATCTTTTTATGTATAATGACCACTAGAAGGTGAAAAACTTTTTTTCAAGCATGTATTTATTTATTTTTAGGCATTTTAATAATCAGATAATTTGATTTTATTTACAGTTCATAGGGGGCCATGAAATTACAAAACAGTACTAGTAAATTACGTGACTGCTACTTGTGATAGCTTATTTTATAAAAACGGCAGAAGAATTTCGGCTATTGCCTAAGTCAGGCTGGCTCTATGGATATATTTTAAGTAACCTAACTAGTTTGAGAGCCGAAGCTTAAGAAAAACAGTATCGGTACCTGGCTGTGACAAGTGAAGGCACTTCGATGCTGCAGAGAAGGTGCTTCTTGACTTTCGTGCGTCTGTGGAGGTTGTGATAACTGACAGGTGATGTTGAAAAGGGGGAGGGGCAGGGGCTCGTGCGCTTTCGCAGAAATTTACCTTGCTCCGTTTGAGACAAGCACGTTTAGGTGCTTAAAGCCCTGCATTTCAGCCCGAGCCCGACGTGCCAATATTATTATTATTGACTTATTTATGCCCCTAGGGCCGGGCTTCGGGCCAATTCTCACGTCATAATTCACATGCGGCCGGGCCTCAGGCTTTTTTTGGGTTATCCTTCTTTTTATATTTTTAGACATTAATTTAAAAAATATGAGAAGCTGACGACGACGATAGAAAAACAAACATAGAAAGACATTTCATAACCTCATAACTTTCATAATCTTATAATTACACAGTGACATATGACTGACATGACAGTCTCATGCACGCACGCACACACACACACACACACATACGCACACACGCACGCACACACAGAAGGTTTCCCATCAGCGCGACCCACGATTCACCTCATGTGCAAATAATGGAGAATATTAAGAGAAAAAATCACAGATGGCCAACTTAAAACGCAGCGGGAAGAGTGATAGAAGAGAGGAGGACTGGGTTAAAACCTTAGGCTACACTGTGGATGCTATTCTTTTTCTCCACGATGCTCTGTAAAAGACTGCTCTAACTTTTCGTTTCATTGGACTTTATTTTCGTTTAACTGTTGGAAACTACTGGAAAAAAGAATGGCCATGTTCTGTCGTGCATTTTTGAGGTAAGATAACCTGCAAGTTTATTTAATTTAATTGGTTTAGATAGGCTATTGCTCCTTTCGTTTGCGAGCGCTGGTTCGAGCTGCCTGAGCCTGCCTCAGTATTTCAAAAAAAGTTGTTTTACTCACTGTGGTTTAATAAATAATCATTTGTTAAATTAACTGTCTGTGTGATATGCTTGAAGTGTTTTATAGCCTATCTATGGATTGTAGCCAAGTAAAGTAGCCTATTAGCGTTGATTTGAGAGGCTAAATTGATCAAACATGTTGTAGGCTATACTCGCTGTCGGTTCGGCTTCATTTAAAAAAAAATGCTCCAAAACATTTGTCTAAATTAACATAAAGAAATGAAAAGAAACATAACTAACAAAACTGACCTATTTTAATGGCTGCAAATAGGGCAGGCTGCCGCTGTGTAATAATAATAATTAAAAAAACGGACTCGGGCTGATAATTCTGATGAGCTGTCGGACTTGTGCTTGAGCGTCTCGGGCCAGGGCCGGGCTCGTGCTTATTCTGATGCAGTCGAAATGCGCAGAACGGTTTGAGAATGGAATGGAACCCGGCCGTGGCCGTGAATCGTGTCGGTGGAAAAGAGGTATCTAATCATGTGATTCAGTCTTGAGTTTTTGTCGACAGACGGAGGCGGCCCGAAATTTGACGGAGGCGGCCGCCTCATAATTCTCTATGCAGGAAAAACCCTGTTCATGATTCCTATCCAATTTATGATCTACCGTACAATTAAAATCACCCCCTATAACAACAATCTTATCATCTGAACACTTCAACAATTCTTCAGAAAGTTTCAGAAAAAAGTCACAGCGCTCGCTTCCTATATTAGGAGCATAGATATTATAAAAAGAAAAACTATTATTGCCTATTATTAAATCAGCTCTAAGAAGGCGTCCTGGTATTATTTCTAAGAAAACTGGATTATCTTTAACACGCTTTGAGAATAAAAACGCAACACCAGCACTCACGTTCGTACCATGACTAAGACTAATACTGCCCTCCCATTCATTTATCCAATCTGTCTCATTACAGGCATCAGTATGAGTCTCTTGCAACAAAATTACATCTGCTTTTTTAAGTTGTAAATACTTAAATAAAGTCACTCTCTTTCGTACATCCCTACATCCATTTATATTTAAGGATCCGATATTAAAGGATACCATCAGGATGAAAAAAGAGAAAATGAATAAATGCCAATATAGATGTAATTTCCAATACATAATAGGCTACCTCTTTAAGGACTTTTCTTTACTCTTTTTCTGACAGCACTTACAAACTTTTTTAAACGATAACGCTTAGGCTGATCTAATTCCTCAAGTGTTGCTTTCTTCATAGCCATAGCAGAGGAATCAATAAAAAGCTTCAAATCAGGAAAATACGTTTCAATCTTTGGTTTTCTCTGTTTTTTTGTAGCATTCAAGAATTCATCCAGCTGTTCCAAACTATAATACCAGATCCTCTTTAATCGCCCAACAGTACTTTCCTGAGAATTGAATTCATCCAATTCATCAGTGATTAAGTCTGAACACTCACTATCCGGATCACTGTCAACATCCTGTGATATTGGTTCAGCATCATTTTGGGACATATCCCTATTTGATGCCTGCACCTCATCCAAGACATCCCTCACTTTAGACCCATCTTGTTCTCCAGATTGTTCTACCTCCTCCACAATCTCTACAGGGTCATTCATTCCACTCTGTCTAGCATCAGGAATGATCGCATCCGTTTCTGTAATCTCAATATTGCCACCCTGAGGCAACTGTTCTCTCATTTCAGTAGACGCGTCAATTTCCGCATTCAAATCAACTGCAGCACTTTCTATAGTCGGTTTAACCAACTCGTTATTCTCCAAAACAATTGAATCTTGCACTGAACCATTCTTTGCGCTTTGAGCCTCTTTCACAACAGGACAACCTGTTTTAATATGGCCGTATTTTCCACAAACAAAGCATTTCATAGTCTCAGTAGTGATAAATATTGTATAGTCCTTACCAAACACTGTCAATTTAACAGACACATCAAGCATTTCAAATTCAGCGCTTAATATCATCAGAGCCTGACGTCTGAAAGACATGACATGTTTCAACTCTGGATTTTTCAGTCCTAGAGGAATCATTCTAATCTGCCCAACCAATTTTCCATAACGAGCTAAGATAGACTCGAGCGCTTTATCAGAAATAAACGGAGGTACGTTTGACAACATCACTCTTTTAGAAAGACTAGACAAAGGTAAAATTGGAACAAATACATCCTGAACAGTTAAACCACACTCCACCAATTGACTAACCATTTCGATTTCCTTCAGAAAAACGACAATTGCTTTATTCATTCTTGAAGCGGACATTATGTTTTGTGCACCTATTTCTCGACCAATAGCGACCAAAACACTCTCAATAGACACAGACTCATCTGACGGCATGCACTTGCACGCGTGCCGAGCAGACAAACAGGAAAATCCATCGGAATTTGAGCCCATCTTTATCAGATAAACTGACAAAAATAGCCACTATAACACCTTCTCCTCTAACTTACAGCAATATTCAAAATAAATAAATAAACTCAGAAAGGAAAAGTTCAACTCACTCAGCAACTCCACACACTCCTTGCTCACGCGCTCCCCACAAACACGCCGCACATGCGCACAGAGAGAGAGAGAGAGAGAGAGAGAGAGAGAGAGAGAGAGAGAGAGAGAGAGGGGGGGGGTCTTATTTGCGTCACTCCTTCATTGCTGCTAGGGCTGGGCGATATGGCTGAAAACTGTATCACGATATAAGTGTTTCATATCGGTCGATATCGATAATTATTGAATTTTTTTATAACATATTTAAAATAAGGACCAGTCCAGGAGACAAATATATTACATTTAAAGATTTTTTATTTTAAATTTAACCTACCTCTGATTATAATCCCATCAGTTAAAAAGGCAGAAATGTCAACACGACCATGGAAAACTCAAAAGTCTAAAATCACAATGAACACTTAACAATTATCTCTTAACATTAAGGTGCAAAATTAAAGAATACGTAAGAAATGCTTTATAAAGGGGTGGGCGATATGGCAAAAATATAATATTACGATTTCTTTCTATAAATTATATAAATCTATTTCTTTCTATTTTCTATAAATTATACATTGATACTTATTAAAGCTATTAATAAAGTTATTAGTCAAGAGCAGTGAGTGATTTTCTCTTTACATTTTGTTGTTTTATTAACATTAAAGGGATAGTTCTCCTAAAAATTCTAATTTTCATAATTTACTCTCTCACGTTGTTTTAAACTCGAATAAGTTTCTTTCTTCTGTTGAAAATAAAAGTTATTTGGAAGAATGTGGGTAACCAAACAGTTGATGTACCCCAGTGACTTCCATAGTATATTTTTCCTCCTATGGAAGTCAATGGGGACCAGCTACTGTTTGGATACCCACATTCTTCAAAATATTAATATTAGAAAATATTAGAAGGCAATTAATACAGGTTTGGAACAACATTAGAGTGCGTAAATAATGAGATAATTTTTATTTTTGGGTGAACTATCCCTTTAAGGACAAGCGGCAGCGTGTTTACTATTACTACTGTCTCTTTAAGAGCTGCGCGCGACGCGTCTATTATACACGCATTTGACAAGCAGATTTTCTCTCAATTTTCTCAAGTTTGCTTTCACTTTAGACATATCCGACTAGTTTATGTAAACCTTGTGTGTATAACAGTATTAGCAAAATAAGACTCGAAAGATAACTTAGTATTCAGGCGCTGGTAGACAGGCTTTTAGTGCATGTGAGCTTCACATGTATGCGCTGAGAAACTAGCTAGAACAGCGCATAAGCACGCGAATAACAGAAAAACTGACGACGGTCTTGCATAATCTGGAGACGACATTGGTCTGACTACGGTCAGACTTTAAGTCAGGCGAGCTGACTTTTTCTGTTTTATCTAGTTACTAGAGAGTGAGTGCCTTTGTTCATGCAATCAAACTTGCTTTGCTGGTTTCTTCCAACGAAAAAAAATAAATAATAATTATCGAACGTTTTATCGAACGCATTTTTTATTGATATTGATTACGTGTCTATCGCGATACATATCGTTATCGTTTTATCGCCCAGCCCTAATTGCTGCGCACTTTTTTTCTGCACAGCGGCTGATTTGTAGTTTGTACCACCAAAAGTTTCTCTGAGTTTTCGTATTTCCCATTCATTTCCTGTCGGTCATTTTTGAAGGAACCAAGTGTGACACTTTTTTTTTTACGACCCTTTACCATATCCGAATCATGTCTATGATTATTTTGTGTGTGTTCACAAAGCTAATACAACAAACGTCACCAAGTGTCATCCCATTCAGATGAAGCAAGATGAATCATTTTTAAACCGAAGAGGATCAGAGAATGTCAACATTGAAAAGTGGAAGATTAATCAATTTATTAAAGAAATGTTAATTATTAGAAACCTTTTTGTCCCTGATATTATTATTTTTTTCTATTTCTATTTCTTTTTCCTTTTTTTATATTGTGCTCTGTTCTTTAGGACATTTATTATAGTTTTGTTTTGTCTTATTGTAATGATATTTACTGCAATACAAAACTTTACTTCCGCATTCCTCGATTCCTATGGAAGTCTGTGGGTGTTGTAACTCTGTCAGTTCAAAAACACTGTTGTTTTAATATAACATTTATACTTTGTGTATTTGTGTAATGTTTTGTCTTGTTTGTGATGTGGAGTAATTATATATATATACTATATAGTACTGTGCAAAAGTCTTAGGCATGTTAATCATTTTTCTGTTTCTTCATGTAATCACAGACGGACTCGATGATGGTGAGATCAGATCATACCGGCTGTTGTCAGATTCCTTGTGCATACACAAATCTCACTGGATTATTACAATTAATGGCAAAAAGAATGTTTGGAAATCTAAACTGATATTTCCTACTGACACATTACAGCAAAATATATAAATAACTGACTTAAAACCATCTTTTTTGGGGGGGGGGGGGGGGGGGGGGGTATTAACATGCCTAAGACTTTTGCACAGTACTGTATATACTGGGGAGAACATTTATGTTTTAGGATTAGCATGTTTAATCAAGCATTGGCTCACCTGTGATGTTCACTGATTTAACTGAATATTTATTTATTGTGCATTTGGACTGAAGTAAGTATCACTTGTAATTTATTGTTTAACTGAGTGTCTATGAATCACACATAAAATACTGGTTTTGGTTTTCCTGGTCAAACTATAATTGTACAGAAAATGAGCTCTCAATAAAATGTATTCATTTGTCTCTCATTTGTGTTGTGTGGATGTGTAATTGTTTGGTTGGACTCCTTCTTCAGACCCGAAAACAAGCTAGAGTTTAACAAGCAAAGTTGGTGATTGAGTAAAAAAGTTAAAAACTATTAAATAACTAATACATAATATATTTACCAAGGACAAAATATGTGTTTATCAGAGAGTTCATCTTACCCCAGTTTCTCCAGTTTACAGTGAGGATCCTCCAGTACAGCAGAGAGCAGATGAACTGAATCTCCTAGTTTATTCCCCCACAGATCCAGATCTCTCAGGTGTGAGGGGTTTGATCTCAGAGCTGAAGCCAGAGCAGAACAACCTTCATCTGTGACTCCACAATCACTCAACCTGTAGAGAACAATGACACACTCTTCACTCTCTCAGTTCAGATCAGATCAGTTTAACACAAGGGTCCGCAGCCGTACTGCAGGGGGTCCGCCAATTAATGCTTGATCACAAATAATTTGTTAAATAAAAAAAATAGTAAAAAACATCACAAAGTCAAATTTAAATATAAGCACTCTCAAGCGAATGCAAGATCATCCTCAGTTGATTCTGTAATAATATCATACTGGCAAACTCTCAAGTGTGTTTTTGTGTTTGAGCTCTGGAGAACGTCAAATGTTTTTACAGCGGTGAGTAATGTAGCCAATCACAGTCATGTTTGTTGGTCTATTGAACGCAGTGGCCAATCAGAGGTGTTTCATTTTGTCAGAATCCACTCACCGAGATATAAAGGCCCTGTCCTAAATGGCACACCTCACTTTCAGTCTTGTAGACTTACAATGGCTTCTGCGTGCCCATTAAGTCCATAGGGTGTCCCATTTAGTAGTTTTAGGTTTCAGAAGGGTACTCACGAGCGCCCCTCTGCGGTCGATATGTGCTCTAAATGCGCACTGAAGCGATCGAGCTCCACAGCAGACTTGTTCACGACAGTCAAAGCGGCGTTACGTCAGGAAAGTGCGGACTCAGAAGAAGACCGCGAGTGTTTAGGGTGCCATTTGTGACAGGGCCAAACTCACAATTGCGTGACATAAATAGCAATTGCAAGAAAAAGTCAGAATTGCGAGTTTATACCTTGCAATTCTGAGGGGAAAAACAGTCAGAATTGTGAGATAAAAAGTCACTGTTTAACATGTTCAAACAAATAATGTAGCAAAATGATCATTCAAATGTTATTTTTCTTAATTGCATTTACACCCTCAGTTAAGACACTTGCGATTGCATTTTCATTACCGTATTTTCCGCACTATAAGGCGCACTTAAAAGCCTTTAATTTTTTCAAAAAACGACAGTGCGCCTTATAATCCGGTGCGCCTTATATTAATGTCTGTATACATTAATATTAATACAATATACATTAATACAACCGCTGACTTAAACCTTGTTTATACTTTCGCCTGGCACCGGAGCGCGAGCCTCCGCTGACTGCGCGCGCACCTCCCCAAACAGACGAGGCATTTATACTTGACGCAACTGTTTTGTTTTAGACTGAACACCAGACCATACAACTGATTTAGACGCGCAAACTGGGTGCCGGTGTGATGAGATGTACTAATATCCGTCTGCTCGGGCAGATTCGGCTCAAAGTCGTGCATCTTCGGATGCGGAGGCGCGCGTGCTGTCACAATGACGTCATTTTGCCGCGCGCGCGCCTCCGCATCCGAAGATGCACGACTTTGAGCCGAATCTGCCCGAGCAGACGGATATTAGTTTTTTATTACCTTCGCGCTCATGCGGACGCGTCGAGTATAAACAAGGTTTTACAGCTCAGCCACTTGTTTTTTCATATTTTTTTGCAAGTGGTAGATCTTGGTTTACATTTGGACTTTGGATGTGATCTTAGGCTTGAAAAGGTTGGTGACCACTGCATAACGCAAACCCAGTCAAACGTTTGACTGCAGTATCTTCTATTCTATGCGCCTTATAATCCGGTGCGCCCTATATATGAAAACAGTTCTAAAATAGGCCATTCATTGAAGGTGCGCCTTATAATCCGGTGCGCCTTATAGTGCGGAAAATACGGTAAATGTCCCGCAATGAATGAAGCAAAATTCAATGTGCAAATTGAAAATGCATTCCGCCGTCAATCACTGCGTGAAGTTGGCCCCGCCCCCTCCCTCCCTGTCAATGACTGTGTGAAGTTGGCCCCGCCCCCTCCCTCCCTGTCAATCACTGTGTGAAGAGAGAGAGATTTATTTATCCTTTCGGAAATTTGTTCTACACCATACAGCATCGGTTTCCAACAGGGGGGTCGCGGCCCACAAGGGGGCCTCAGCGAGCTCTGTGGGGGGTCGCGTCATATTTTGAAAAGTTTTGAGCAATTTGCATTAAATAAAAGTCCTTAACTTTTTTTCTGTTCAAAATTTATATAATGAGCGAGTTCATCATGAATCCATTTTGCAGTGTTTTTGTCTTATCCTGAATCACTATGGTACACCTATAATAAGTGATTACATAGGGACTATTTTACCCTGGTTCGGATCACTGCCGCTGCGGAGTAGCCCAGTACCTGCGTGACTCGTCATAGACGCACACAGAGAGAGAAGTAGTTCCGGCTACAATGTTCTTCCGAAAGACGCATTATTCTGTTAATAAACACAAGTTTATTATCACTCGCTATAGCGCCAAAAGCCTCAAAAATAAAGCCTCACATTGATAAAGCCTCACAAATAACATGCAAGTATTGAGGCCCCAGACAGAAGTCATTTAGTAATAGCCTATATTCATTCTTTTTTTACCTACACACAAGTGTGAATACTGATATTTTTGTTATTGCATTTAAAATAGGGCAAATTTATAGGCTACTCCTAGGCTTACATTTTTAAATTACAAAGGGCCTACTAATGTTTTTGTTATTGTATTTTCAATATTATAGGCTATTATTTGTGCATAAACATATCTGTTTATAGTAAACATACCGTTTATTTGAAAACAACATATTTTGTCATCCTTGCTGCAAGCTTACAAGAGCGATAATATCATTAAATGTGAAGGGGGGCCCTAAAATATTTTCTTGGGTAAAAGGGGGTCTCAGACAAAAAAAGGTTGGGAACCCCTGCCATACAGTACGTCTGATACATTTATACATAAGACAACAAGACAGTTGACAAGACAGAATTCCAAACAAAATATACAACAACATTTCCCTCTCCCCAAACACCCCCACCCTACCACACCCACACCCATACACAACATCAGGACAGAAGACTCAAACCCCACTACACATAACTAGGATAATAAAGTGCAGTTGTGCATACTGTAACAGTCAAGCTGGAAAGAAAGTGCATGATGCTATTTAAAGTGCTGTCCTGCAGGTAAGTTCTTATTCATAAGTGTAATGTAGTTGGAATGAATGACTTACTGGCTCGATTCGTTTTGAAAGAGGGTAACCTAATCCTCCTCCCTGATGGCAACACCTCATATGCCTGGTGTAGGGGGTGTGACATATCTCTATTAATTGCTTGACCTTTCTTCAACACCCTTCTTTCACAGGTAATAGCCATACTGTCTAGTTTTTTCCCTGCAACCTTGCTAGCCAAGTTAACTATCTTGCTCAGTCTGTTTTTATTGGTCACTGACAAAGAGAAATACCAGGCAACACAACAAAAAAGTAGAATGCTCTCCACAAATGAGTGATAAAAAAGTAACATCATATCACGGGGGGGGGGGGGGGGGGGGGGGGGTATTAACATGCCTAAGACTTTTGCACAGTACTGTATATACTGGGGAGAACATTTATGTTTTAGGATTAGCATGTTTAATCAAGCATTGGCTCACCTGTGATGTTCACTGATTTAACTGAATATTTATTTATTGTGCATTTGGACTGAAGTAAGTATCACTTGTAATTTATTGTTTAACTGAGTGTCTATGAATCACACATAAAATACTGGTTTTGGTTTTCCTGGTCAAACTATAATTGTACAGAAAATGAGCTCTCAATAAAATGTATTCATTTGTCTCTCATTTGTGTTGTGTGGATGTGTAATTGTTTGGTTGGACTCCTTCTTCAGACCCGAAAACAAGCTAGAGTTTAACAAGCAAAGTTGGTGATTGAGTAAAAAAGTTAAAAACTATTAAATAACTAATACATAATATATTTACCAAGGACAAAATATGTGTTTATCAGAGAGTTCATCTTACCCCAGTTTCTCCAGTTTACAGTGAGGATCCTCCAGTACAGCAGAGAGCAGATGAACTGAATCTCCTAGTTTATTCCCCCACAGATCCAGATCTCTCAGGTGTGAGGGGTTTGATCTCAGAGCTGAAGCCAGAGCAGAACAACCTTCATCTGTGACTCCACAATCACTCAACCTGTAGAGAACAATGACACACTCTTCACTCTCTCAGTTCAGATCAGATCAGTTTAACACAAGGGTCCGCAGCCGTACTGCAGGGGGTCCGCCAATTAATGCTTGATCACAAATAATTTGTTAAATAAAAAAAATAGTAAAAAACATCACAAAGTCAAATTTAAATATAAGCACTCTCAAGCGAATGCAAGATCATCCTCAGTTGATTCTGTAATAATATCATACTGGCAAACTCTCAAGTGTGTTTTTGTGTTTGAGCTCTGGAGAACGTCAAATGTTTTTACAGCGGTGAGTAATGTAGCCAATCACAGTCATGTTTGTTGGTCTATTGAACGCAGTGGCCAATCAGAGGTGTTTCATTTTGTCAGAATCCACTCACCGAGATATAAAGGCCCTGTCCTAAATGGCACACCTCACTTTCAGTCTTGTAGACTTACAATGGCTTCTGCGTGCCCATTAAGTCCATAGGGTGTCCCATTTAGTAGTTTTAGGTTTCAGAAGGGTACTCACGAGCGCCCCTCTGCGGTCGATATGTGCTCTAAATGCGCACTGAAGCGATCGAGCTCCACAGCAGACTTGTTCACGACAGTCAAAGCGGCGTTACGTCAGGAAAGTGCGGACTCAGAAGAAGACCGCGAGTGTTTAGGGTGCCATTTGTGACAGGGCCAAACTCACAATTGCGTGACATAAATAGCAATTGCAAGAAAAAGTCAGAATTGCGAGTTTATACCTTGCAATTCTGAGGGGAAAAACAGTCAGAATTGTGAGATAAAAAGTCACTGTTTAACATGTTCAAACAAATAATGTAGCAAAATGATCATTCAAATGTTATTTTTCTTAATTGCATTTACACCCTCAGTTAAGACACTTGCGATTGCATTTTCATTACCGTATTTTCCGCACTATAAGGCGCACTTAAAAGCCTTTAATTTTTTCAAAAAACGACAGTGCGCCTTATAATCCGGTGCGCCTTATATTAATGTCTGTATACATTAATATTAATACAATATACATTAATACAACCGCTGACTTAAACCTTGTTTATACTTTCGCCTGGCACCGGAGCGCGAGCCTCCGCTGACTGCGCGCGCACCTCCCCAAACAGACGAGGCATTTATACTTGACGCAACTGTTTTGTTTTAGACTGAACACCAGACCATACAACTGATTTAGACGCGCAAACTGGGTGCCGGTGTGATGAGATGTACTAATATCCGTCTGCTCGGGCAGATTCGGCTCAAAGTCGTGCATCTTCGGATGCGGAGGCGCGCGTGCTGTCACAATGACGTCATTTTGCCGCGCGCGCGCCTCCGCATCCGAAGATGCACGACTTTGAGCCGAATCTGCCCGAGCAGACGGATATTAGTTTTTTATTACCTTCGCGCTCATGCGGACGCGTCGAGTATAAACAAGGTTTTACAGCTCAGCCACTTGTTTTTTCATATTTTTTTGCAAGTGGTAGATCTTGGTTTACATTTGGACTTTGGATGTGATCTTAGGCTTGAAAAGGTTGGTGACCACTGCATAACGCAAACCCAGTCAAACGTTTGACTGCAGTATCTTCTATTCTATGCGCCTTATAATCCGGTGCGCCCTATATATGAAAACAGTTCTAAAATAGGCCATTCATTGAAGGTGCGCCTTATAATCCGGTGCGCCTTATAGTGCGGAAAATACGGTAAATGTCCTGCAATGAATGAAGCAAAATTCAATGTGCAAATTGAAAATGCATTCCGCCGTCAATCACTGCGTGAAGTTGGCCCCGCCCCCTCCCTCCCTGTCAATGACTGTGTGAAGTTGGCCCCGCCCCCTCCCTCCCTGTCAATCACTGTGTGAAGAGAGAGAGATTTATTTATCCTTTCGGAAATTTGTTCTACACCATACAGCATCGGTTTCCAACAGGGGGGTCGCGGCCCACAAGGGGGCCTCAGCGAGCTCTGTGGGGGGTCGCGTCATATTTTGAAAAGTTTTGAGCAATTTGCATTAAATAAAAGTCCTTAACTTTTTTTCTGTTCAAAATTTATATAATGAGCGAGTTCATCATGAATCCATTTTGCAGTGTTTTTGTCTTATCCTGAATCACTATGGTACACCTATAATAAGTGATTACATAGGGACTATTTTACCCTGGTTCGGATCACTGCCGCTGCGGAGTAGCCCAGTACCTGCGTGACTCGTCATAGACGCACACAGAGAGAGAAGTAGTTCCGGCTACAATGTTCTTCCGAAAGACGCATTATTCTGTTAATAAACACAAGTTTATTATCACTCGCTATAGCGCCAAAAGCCTCAAAAATAAAGCCTCACATTGATAAAGCCTCACAAATAACATGCAAGTATTGAGGCCCCAGACAGAAGTCATTTAGTAATAGCCTATATTCATTCTTTTTTTACCTACACACAAGTGTGAATACTGATATTTTTGTTATTGCATTTAAAATAGGGCAAATTTATAGGCTACTCCTAGGCTTACATTTTTAAATTACAAAGGGCCTACTAATGTTTTTGTTATTGTATTTTCAATATTATAGGCTATTATTTGTGCATAAACATATCTGTTTATAGTAAACATACCGTTTATTTGAAAACAACATATTTTGTCATCCTTGCTGCAAGCTTACAAGAGCGATAATATCATTAAATGTGAAGGGGGGCCCTAAAATATTTTCTTGGGTAAAAGGGGGTCTCAGACAAAAAAAGGTTGGGAACCCCTGCCATACAGTACGTCTGATACATTTATACATAAGACAACAAGACAGTTGACAAGACAGAATTCCAAACAAAATATACAACAACATTTCCCTCTCCCCAAACACCCCCACCCTACCACACCCACACCCATACACAACATCAGGACAGAAGACTCAAACCCCACTACACATAACTAGGATAATAAAGTGCAGTTGTGCATACTGTAACAGTCAAGCTGGAAAGAAAGTGCATGATGCTATTTAAAGTGCTGTCCTGCAGGTAAGTTCTTATTCATAAGTGTAATGTAGTTGGAATGAATGACTTACTGGCTCGATTCGTTTTGAAAGAGGGTAACCTAATCCTCCTCCCTGATGGCAACACCTCATATGCCTGGTGTAGGGGGTGTGACATATCTCTATTAATTGCTTGACCTTTCTTCAACACCCTTCTTTCACAGGTAATAGCCATACTGTCTAGTTTTTTCCCTGCAACCTTGCTAGCCAAGTTAACTATCTTGCTCAGTCTGTTTTTATTGGTCACTGACAAAGAGAAATACCAGGCAACACAACAAAAAAGTAGAATGCTCTCCACAAATGAGTGATAAAAAAGTAACATCATATCACTATCCACTCTAAATTGTCTTAGTCTCCGCATAAAATGCAGCCTCTGCAGCCCCTTTTTATAGTATAACTGTTCCATTGCAACTTATTATCTATTATTGTCCCTAAGTACTTGTACTCGGCTACAATCGCAACATCCTCTTCATTTATAACCAAACACTGATGGGGCTGGCTCCCAATTCTGTAATCTATTATTATTTCCTTTGTTTTCTTTATATTTAGATGAAGATAGCTGGACCTACACCAATCTGCAAATTGATCCACCCAGGCCCTGTAGTTGGTCTCATCACTATTCTGTATTAACCCCACTATTGCTGTATCATCTGCAAATTTTATTGTAAGATGCTCAGGTGTATTACTTCTACACTCATTAGTGTAAAGAGTGAACAATACTGGTGAGATGACACTGCCCTGTGGGGATCCTGTATTGGTCATAATCGGGGAGGACACAGCCTCATTTACCCTAACACACTGTGTTCTCTCCGTCAGAAAGGACTCAACCCACCTTATAATGTTAGGATTTACCCCTAACTGCCCCAGCCTCTCCATCATAATGTGGGGCCTGATGGTGTTGAAGGCGGAGGAAAAATCTATAAAGAGAACCCGGACATATCGTTTGGGCTTATCCAGATGGCAATAGATATTATGGAGCATATACAGAAGGGCATCATCTGTGCTCCGCTTGTTTCTATAGGCAAACAGTAAAGGGTCGATATTACATTGCACATCATTTAGAATATGTCTCAGAACAATTCTCTCTAGGCTCTTCACCACGATTGATGTTAGGGCGACTGGACGATAATCATTTAAATCAGCTGGTCTTGCTACCTTAGGTACTGGTACTATGAGCGAGGACCTCCAGGCTTTAGGAATGTAATGTGTATCTAATGACTTTTGAAAAAGCTGGCAGAAAATGAGGCTAAGTTGTTCACTACACATTTGCAAAACCCTACCACTTATTTGATCTGGGCCTGGTGCTTTTTTAGAATCAATTTTATTAAAAACTCTACGCACCTCATCCGCTGTAATAGTTGGAGGAGTACCATACTGTAACTGCTGTCTAATGGCATCACGCTCCAGGAGAAAGTCTGATGTTTCGAACCGTGCATAAAAACCATTCAGTTCATTTGCAAATGCTTGATCATCTCCATTTGCATCTATGTGCCTTTTCTTCTCTTCCTTCCCTATCATTGTATACATCCCTTGCCATGCATGTTTCAGGTTATTCCCCCTCATTTTCACCTCAATCTGCCGTTTATATTTCTGTTTACAGTCATTTGTTATCTGTCTAATCTCCTTCTGAATTGCTTTCATTTTAAGCCTGTCTACCTGCTCAAAAGCTCTCCTTTTCCTGTGCAGTGCAACTTTTAATTCTTTATTTACCCAGGGTTTGTCATTTGGAAATACCCTAAAAGTTTTTTCTGGGATTATACAGTCCACACAGAACCGAATATAGTCAGTCACCACTAAAGTCAACTCTTCCAAATTCTTACTAGTGTGCACGAAAATGTCCCACACAGTACAATCAAAACAGCCTCGAAGGCGTTCAACAGACTCATTAGTCCACTGTTTAACTGTCTTTATCTCCGGTTTGCTGGTCTTGAGCTTTTGTTTATACTGCGGGACAAGCTGGATTGCATTGTGATCCGAGTCTCCGAGGGGTGGTTTTGCATAGCCCTTATAAGCGTCTTTAATATTCCCAAAGCATAGATCGAGTGTTTTATCCCTCCTTGTCGGGCATTCGACGTATTGATAGTAATTGGGCAATACGCTTTTGATTGAGCATCCATTAAAGGGTTAGTTCACCCAAAAATGAAAATTCTGTCAGTAATTACTCACCCTCATGTTGTTCCAACCGCGTAAGACCTTCGTTCATCTTCGGAACACAAATTAAGATATTTTTGATGAAATCTGAGAGCTGATAACTTCTCCGTAGGCTGCTAGGTGGCCCAAACTTGCTGGCCCAGAAAAGTTATTAAAGAGATCGTTAATATAGTCCAAGTGACTACAGTGGCTCAATATATCAAGCGACGAGAATACTTTTTGTGCGCAAAAACAAACAAAAATAACGACTTTATTCCACTATTCATTTCCTTCTCTCTGGGCCACTAGTTGGTTCGCGTAGTGTTTTTGCGCTGCGCGTCACACACATGACCAGCGTCGGCCAATAGTGAGCCTACGTGGTGACGTGTAACACAGACGCGCTGCGCAAAAACACTTACGAGGCCCAGAGAAAAGGAAATGAATAGTGGAATAAAGTCGTTATTTTTGTTTGTTTTTGCGCACAAAAAGTATTCTCGTCGCTTGATATATTGAGCCACTGTAGTCACGTGGACTATATTAACGATCTCTTTAATAACTTTTCTGGGCCAGCAAGTTTGGGCCACCTAGCAGCCTACGGAGAAGTTATCAGCTCTCAGATTTCATCAAAAATATCTTAATTTGTGTTCCGAAGATGAACGAAGGTCTTACACGGTTGGAACAACATGAGGGTGAGTAATTACTAACAGAATTTTCATTTTTGGGTGAATTAACCCTTTAAAGTCTCCGAGCACAAACTTCGGTGCATCAGGTGCCATGTTTTCTAGTTTAGCCATTGTGTCGTATATCCTATTTGCCGCGACCTTAGTATTAGCGCGGGGATGAATATATACCACAGTGACAAACACCTGACCAAATTCCCTAGGTAGATAGTAAGGTCTTACCGACAGCGACAATAGCTCAATATCCTCCGAGCAATGGGAGTCTCTTACTGTGTAGTTTTTACACCATCGCTCATTTATATAAACACACACCCCCCCTCCCATTCTTTTGCCGGTTACCTGTGCATCACGGTCCAGTCTAATCGGGTCGCTAAACCCTGTGATCCTGAGTGTTGAGTTATCAGTCGTGTCTTTAAGCCATGTTTCCGTGAAGCACAACAGACAACTTTCCCGATACTCTGAGAGGTTCCTCACAGCGTTCCGTAGCTCCGTAAGTTGCTTCACCAAGGAGCGGTTGTTAGCCAGGATGACCGTAGGTAGAGGTGGCTTGCTCCCCTGTGCGCGAACTCTACGCCGTACGCCTCCTCGCCGGCCTCTTTTCCTCGGTGATGTGGATGTCCGTGTACACTCATCTGGCAGATCGACTGGAAAGTTTCCGCTATGCAGATCCCTTAGTTGCCAGAGTTGATCCCGGGTATAATGTAAAATCCCATATGTTGTGGCGGCGGCCGATGCATAGCTTCCCCGACTCAGTGAAAGGACTGTTAACAGCACTTTGTTGACTTTGTTGGCTCGCTTCTGACTTAACAACCAAACTTTCAAAGCGTGTAGTTCGAGGTTTATGTGATGAAAAACGCTTACATATAACCCATAAAACACAGTGCAGCGCCGGAAGTGAAGTTGGCCCCGCCCCATCTAACCGTTCTAACCTGTGTAGTAGTAGTACTGATAAATAGTAATAAGTAATTATTGATGAATAATTATTTACATAAATGTGATGCTTAAGTTATCCTAGTTTCTCTCTACAAAATAGTACATTTTACAACATTTTAAATCACATGATTTTAAACCAAAATTTGATGGATTAATAGCATGTGGTCACCGCAAGTATTTTTTTATTTTTTATGCGTGTATACAGAACATTTTAAAATTAAGCCATTTTATTTTATTCAGGTCATATTTGCTGTTGAGTGGAAGCAAAAATTAGTCAAGTAATTGTCTCTGTAATGTTAATCCTAAAGCTACAATAAAATATGGTCTGTAAACAACTTAACATACCAGTACACATTCAAGGGAAAATGCAAAAATAATAACAGCATCAAGAAAAGAAATCTTGTCAGATGTCCAAAAAAAAGAAAGAAAAAAAATGCTTTAAGATATTTTGTCTGGTAAGAGTTCCTTCGTTAATGGCAAATTTTTCCACAGTGATCTGTACATAAGGTTCCTCTTAATTTGCTGTTAAGTGTCTGCAGGACAAGCAAAAAAAAATAAAAAAATCATCACTGATCAACTCTCTTCTAGTGCGCATGCATATATGACGTCACCAAACACACCACCGCGCATGCGCGTAACAGCGTCCAGTACGTGTTGGATCTGATCCAGCTACGTCATCGTGCTACAGGCTGCAGAGAGGACTTCTTGAGAGTAGTCGAGTGCAGGCGGGGAGGAGCTGCAAATGGACACGTGAAGTCGGACACTTTCTGGTTCCCGTAGTGACCGCTCACGTGGTGTTTGCAGGGGCGTAGCCATCATTTCAAAAGTGAGGGGGACAGAATGTCAAGTGTAATACCAGTTTTTTTCAGACTTTTGTTGACAGGTTTTTGCTTAATTGGCTTAATATGCTATTTATTTTTAAAGCAATAAAACAGAAAGAAAGAAAGATGTTCATTACTTTATATTGCACATGCAGGGTTTTTCCTGGCTCAAAACTA
Organism: Leuciscus leuciscus; assembly: GCF_965113295.1. NCBI lineage: Eukaryota > Metazoa > Chordata > Actinopteri > Cypriniformes > Leuciscidae > Leuciscus > Leuciscus leuciscus. The sequence continues at coordinate 1,667,370 of NW_028118546.1, forward strand.
GGCGGAAGTGGTAAAATCCTGATCATGCATTTTAATAATAAGATAATGAAATTTGTATTTTTCATAGACCATCATATAGCCTGTGTTTGTGGGTGGAGCTCGGTACCCCTAGGGGGGTCGGGGGGCATGCCCCCCTGGAAGAAAATGTGTACATTTTAAAGATAAATGCATTAATCTGGTGCACTTTGAGTCACCCGAATCTGCTGTTAAAAATAAATAATCCACCCGCCAACCGCCCAAACCTATGATATTTGATCATCACATTACAATTATTCAAACTACAATTTGTCTGCCGTGGGTCTGCCGTGAGTGTTTTTGCTTCGGTGCTGTAAGCTCCGTCTTAGCCTCGTATTTCCTTGTTTTGAACCAGAATTTACTACAATTTCTAGTTGTTTATACTACTACTAAATACGGCTTGCCCAACATCGCTGGCTTCCGTTGCTACTAGCACAACACGGTAGTAATTCGCTAGCCTGCTAACGCGCCACCCGTGCGCTCAGCTATTTTTATTTATTTATTTGTCTCTCGCGCGCTCGCGCCTTTGAGTTCATAAAAGCTCAGGTGAGTAAGAATCACTCAACAAACACGGTGAGTAATGTCTTGTCCTGTTATTATCATGCGTCGCGTCTGAATGCGTTGTTGTTTTTGGAGCTCTATCGATTTGATTTATAATTCTTGATTTTTCTCGCTGCCTGCTGTGAGTGTGTTTGCTTCGGAGCTGTAAGCTCCGTCTTAGCCTCGTATTTCCTTGTTTTGAACCAGAATTTACTACAATTTCTAGTTGTTTATATTACTACTAAATACAGCTTACCCAACCCTGACGCATAACACGCTAGTAATTCGCTAGCCTGTTAACGCGCCACCCGTGCGCTCAGCTATTTTTATTTATTTATTTTCTCTCGCGCCTTTGAGTTCATAAAAGCTCAGGTGAATAAGAAACACTCAACAAACACGGTGAATAATGTCTTGTCCTGTCATTATCATGCGTTGCGTCTGAATGCGTTGTTGTTTTTGGAGCTCTATCGATTTGATTTATAATTCTTGATTTTTCTCTTTAAACCCGCTTACAACGAACATTTTCTACTCTTCCTCACTGAGAAGCACTAACGTTACTGCTCAAACCTCATTGTTACAACGCGGACTGTTGAGCAGACGCGTCTCAAGCCTATTAGTGATCCAACGCTGCATACTCTTAAAGGTTACGTCCGTGGATCACGGCTGAACGCGTCTTCTCCACACTCATTTACAAACAAACTTATAATATAAATTAGTATTAATATTGATAGCATCACTGGTAGCTTCGTTGCTAACTCACTGTCCATCTGTTAAAATGGCGAATATATCAGATGTAAGTAGTCTACCGCTTGGTGCAGGTGAGGACACATTTGAGCTTCACGCACTGCAGTCTGAGCTGGAAGCTGTTGAGAAACAGATCCACAACCTTTTATTGAGACAGGCCGAGCTGAGAGACCGGTGTTTGGCTCTTGAAACATCACGCGCCGACGCACACAAATCAGTGTTTAACGTTACTAACCCGCTGACTCCGACCGCGTCTACTCCGTGCGTTCCTCAGCATCGGTCGCAATCAGCCATGGTCTCGTTCACTCCGGCTCCAACACGCCACCACGAAGCCTGGGTGGTTCCGCAGCGGAAGACGCGAGTCAGGTTTAGACCAAGACTTTCTCCGACCCTCCCGGTTTTCGAGTTATCGACACAAAACCGCTTCTCCCCTCTACGCGAAACAGAACGCGATGCTGTGATCATCGGCGATTCCATCGTTCGGCACGTACACGCTACGTTAGGTACAAGTAAGGTGCAAAGTCACTGCTTCCCTGGTGCTCGTGTTTCTGAAATCGCTGCTCGCGTTCCCGAGATCCTGAACGGTGACGAGCGCGTCGGAACTGTGGTCCTGCACGCGGGAGTGAACGACATCAGGCTGCGCCAGACGGAGATTCTGAAGAAAGACTTCAGGAATCTAATCGATACGGTACGCAGCACATCGCCTGAAACAACGATCATTGTGTCAGGACCGCTTCCCACGTACCGACTAGGGCATGAAAAGTTCAGCAGATTATTTGCGCTAAATGAATGGTTAATGTCATGGTGCAATGAGCAGAAACTGCTCTTTGTAAATAATTGGAATCTGTTTTGGGAGCGTCCTAGGCTTTTCCGTGCTGATGGCTTACACCCAAGCAGATTCGGAGCGGATCTTCTGTCAGATAACATCTCCAAAATGTTAGATACCCTTTGACTAGTAACCAAAAGTCCAAATCATAGTCTCTGCTGCACCAATTCAACTGATATAAATACTAGTGTAGAACATTGCATAGAAACCGTGTCTATTCCTCGTTTAGTGAGATCAAATAATAAATCTAATGCAGGATCTAGGAAAAATCTAATTGTTATTAAAACAGAAAATGTTGCTATTAGTAAACAAAAACTATTTCTAAAGCTAGGTCTTCTAAACATTAGATCACTCACACCTAAGGCAGTTATTGTAAATGAAATAGTCACAGATAATAGCTTCGATGTACTTTGCCTTACTGAAACCTGGCTTAAACCAAATGATTATTTCGGTATTAATGAGTCTACTCCTCCTGGATACTGTTATAAGCATGAGCCCCGTCTGATTGGCCGTGGCGGAGGTGTTGCAACCATTTATAAAGATATTCTAAATGTTACTCAGAAAACGGGTTATAAGTTTATTTCATTTGAAGTACTTGTACTAAATGTTACGCTCTTAGATGTTAGAAAAACATCCCTATTATCTCTAGCCTTGGCTACCGTATATAGACCGCCAGGGCCTTACGCTGATTTCCTAAAAGAGTTTGCAGATTTTCTCTCAGACCTATTAGTCAATGTCGATAAAGCATTAATTGTTGGAGATTTTAACATACACGTAGATAATCCAAATGATGCGTTAGGAGCTGCGTTTACAGATTTATTAAATTCATTTGGGGTCAAGCAAAACGTCACCGGACCAACTCATCGTCTTAATCATACACTCGATTTAATTATATCACACGGAACCGATCCAACCGATATAGATATCATTCCACAAAGTGATGAAGTCACTGATCACTACATGGTAACTTGCATATTACGTACTGCTGTAATATGTCATGCGGCGTCGCGTTATCAACCAGGCAGAACAATCCTCCCATCCACCATAGATAATTTCTCAAATTGCTTATCTAATCTGTCTCAGCTGCTGCCTGAACCCAAACAAACATATGAACTAGAAGAACTAACTAGCACTATGAGCACCATTCTCTCTAGAACATTGGATGTGGTTGCACCTATTAAATTAAAAAAGGTCAGAGAGAAAAATAAAGCACCATGGTATAACAATACTACGCATGTTTTAAAGAGAGAAACCCGTATTTTAGAGCGTAAATGGAAACAAACTAATTTAGAGGTCTTTAGAATCGCGTGGAAAGACAGTATGTCACGTTATAAAAAGGCCCTAAAAGCGGCCAGGGCTGAGCACCTCCGCAAACTAATAGAAAACAACCAAAACAATCCAAGGTTTCTATTTAACACCGTGGCTAGACTAACAAATAAACAGACGTCACCCGAACAAAATATCCCGTTACAGTTCAGTAGTAATGATTTCATGAACTTCTTCACTGAGAAAATAGAAAGCATCAGAACCACAATTATAAACGTTCAATCTTCAATCGCGCCTTACAATTCAGCTTCAATTATCACCCCGAAAGAACAATTACAGTGCTTTACAACTATAGAACAAAAAGAGTTAAATAAACTTATCACTTCATCTAAAACAACAACATGTTTATTAGATCCTATACCAACTAAACTACTGAAAGAAGTGTTATCTGTAGTGGAAGAGCCTCTCCTCAATATTATTAACTCGTCTTTATCTTTAGGTCATGTTCCAAGAACATTTAAACTGGCAGTTATAAAACCTCTCATTAAGAAACCACAATTAGATCATAATAATCTAGCAAATTATAGACCCATTTCAAATCTTCCATTTATGTCTAAAATATTAGAAAAAGTGGTGTCCGCTCAACTGGGCTCTTTCTTGCAACAAAATGATATCTATGAAAAGTTTCAGTCTGGATTCAGACCGCATCATAGCACTGAAACTGCGCTCGTTAAAATCACAAATGATTTACTTTTAGCTTCTGACCAAGGCTGTATCTCAATACTAGTTTTACTTGATCTTAGTGCTGCGTTCGATACTATAGATCACACAATACTCTTAGATCGACTACAAAATTATACTGGTGTTCAAGGACAAGCACTAAGCTGGTTCAAATCATACCTATCTGACCGCTACCATTTTGTCTATTTAAATGGAGAAAAATCGATCATAACTCCAGTAAACTATGGAGTGCCGCAGGGATCTGTATTAGGCCCTCTGTTATTTTCAATATATATGATGCCACTTGGAAATATTATAAGGAAACATGGAATTAGTTTCCATTGTTATGCTGATGACACTCAAATATATATTTCATCACGGCCGGATGAAAACGCTACATTTTCCAAATTGACAGAGTGTGTTAAAGATATAAAAGATTGGATGACGCGTAATTTTCTTTTATTAAATCCAGACAAGACAGAGGTAATACTTATCGGTTCAAAAAACCGCCCACAAAACCTCGCACAATACAACTTTAACATCATAGGATGTCCTGTTACTTTATCCTCTACAGTAAAAGACCTGGGTGTTACACTCGATTGCAACCTGTCTTTTGAAAATCATATTTCTTATGTTACAAAAACAGCCTTTTTCCACCTTAGAAACATTGCTAAGCTACGTAATATGCTATCAGTTTCTGATGCAGAAAAGTTAGTTCATGCATTCATGACCTCGAGACTGGATTACTGTAATGCTTTATTAGCTGGTTGTCCTGCATCCTCAATAAACAAGCTACAGTTAGTCCAAAATGCCGCCGCTAGAGTTCTTACGAGATCAAGAAAATATGATCATATAACACCGATTTTATCATCACTGCATTGGTTACCTATAAAGTTCCGTATTAATTACAAGGTATTGCTACTGACTTATAAAGCCCTAAACGGCTTAGCTCCAGTCTATTTAACGGATCTTCTATCGCCCTATAATCCATCGCGCTCTTTGAGATCACTAAATTCAAGGCTTTTGGTCATACCTAGGATATCCAGAACCACCAAAGGAGGGAGAGCATTTTCACATTTGGCTCCAAAACTCTGGAATAGTCTTCCTGATACTGTTCGTTGCTCAGACTCGCTCTCCCAGTTTAAAACTAGATTAAAGTCGCATCTCTTCAGCCAGGCATTCATATAATCCTACAGTTCAAACTACAATCCGGCCTCTATCCAATGCCAGAGGAGAACTGGCCCCCGACTGAGCCTGGGTTCTCCCAAGGTTTTTTTTTTTCTCCATTAAGGCACCTGATGGAGTTTTAGGACACCATTAGGTCACTTGATGGAGTTTTTCGGTTCCTTGCCACTGTTGCCTTTGGCTTGCTCAGTTGGGGATATTTTGGGGATATTTAATTTAATTTTATCAATCAATAAATTCCTCTTGAAACAAACTTTGTTGTATTATTTTAATTTAATACTGTGAAGCTGCTTTGATACAATCTGTATTGTGAAAAGCGCTATACAAATAAACTTGACTTGACTTGACTTGACAATTATTACATCACTGTTGGAAAACATTTTTATCAGAATAAGTTTTTTACCTTTATAAAGGGCATTTTTTCCTTAATTTTATTAAATGTAGCCTATGCTCCATCTTTCATTTCAAATTGAAACTTTGTTACCGTCAGTGTATTATTATCAACTATAGGCTATCAATCGCCACTTAACATTAAATTAAATTAAATCAGAATCATCCTTGCATTATCTGTGATTCCCTATTTATTATTAATATTATTTATTATCTATCTATCTATCTATCTATCTATCTATCTATCTATCTATCTATCTATCTATCTATCTATCTATCTATCTATCTATCTATCTATCTATCTACCTACCTACTGTATCTATCTATCTATCTATCTATCTATCTATCTATCTATCTATCTATCTATCTATCTATCTATCTATCTGCCTGTCTGTCTTACTAAACTAAAACTTTCCAATTGAAAACCTTCAAACTTCAAGCTTTTAAAACTACTTCAAACTTTCTGGTTAGGCTTTTTCAAGAGAACTTAAATTTTGTCATCATGTACACATGTTACAACGCTGCCTGATTCAAGCAGGCTGTTAATGCAAGGAAATACAAATTCAGCATTAGGCTAACAATCACCATGTTTATTCTAATTTGAAGGGCTTTGATAACATCTGTGAAAATAAAAGACATTACGAATAAAAAAAGATTGAAAATAAACGCACGTTTGTGCGGGTAGAAACTTGTTAATTATTCAACAAGAGAAATAGGCAGAGTTATTCATCATTGTGCAACACAATTCGGATACCACATGACAACTTACAGCGCTTGACTTTTTCGTGAAAAAGGATCGAGTGAAGACTGAAGAGTTTGTTGTCGTTTTGAACTCACTGCAACCTCTATGAAAAAAAATGGATTGGGCGCGGGTGCGAGCATGGGCGTGTCGTGATGCACGAGTGACTGATTACCATGGAAACGTGAAAGTCACGTATGTAGATAGACTTGACTCTTTGGATTTTAAATCTCGATGTAGGCTATGCACACCCGCGAAAACCGGGTGTGGTGGACACACTTGCCCTATGAAAAAGTGCGGGGGACGAATTTACATTTTATAAAAAGTGGGGGGGACACGTCCCCCGCGTCCCCCGCGTAATCTACGCCCATGGGTGTTTGCATACTTTACCACAGCTGAAGTGAAATAAATTCAATATTTGCCAAATAATACACAGATGTTTCAGAGACATTTTCATTCAATACTTTATGTACTGCTTCATACAGCGTCTGTTTGAACAAGAATAAAGTTCAACATAAACTTCTATCAATGAAGTGGAGTCTAAGTTTTTTAATCAGTTTTAATTTGATAAACATGACACAATATAACATCGCAACTACATGAAAAGAGTGTTAACTGTTATAAAAAACTGATTTGTGAGCTTTAGAGGAACTAAAGGTTTTCGAATAAACACGAAACACACGTGATCGTTGTCATGCGGTGAATCCGGCCAATCGTGGAACAGCTGTGTCGTTATCAGAGCTCGTGCAGCCGCTCTTGAGAAGCTGCGCTGGCTGAGTTCTCCGGCTACTCTCGAATCGCTCTCGCGGTACTTTGATGGCATACGTCACAGTCACATGGCGTCGGCACTTTATCAAGTCGGACAAAATTTAAACTAGTTTTAGAAAATGAAGAACAAAGAAATGTGCATCCGGTGTACTTTGTTTTTTTATATTTTTCATTAATTTATGAAGCCACTGCAAACTTAAAATATGTTAAAATATGTATTCAATTTACATATTAAAACTAGTGTATGAAATGGCAAATGTAAATAATATAATTGAATTTTAATTTTAATTTTGCACCAAACGTTGCACAAATGTAATGGAAAACGTAAATTTAAATACAGAAATGCATTGCCATTTTACATATTACATTTCAAATTGAATATTGCTACCCATATGCTTCCATAGAACGCAAAACAATGATGATGATGCATAATAACGCCAGCGTTGTGGATACACTTACCCAAAACCCTCCATAACTTTTCCATTAATTTCACATTTTATTTGTATAGCGCTTTTCACAATACATATTGTTTCAAAGCAGTTTTACAGAAAATGCAACTCTACATTACAATTTAGAGTGATCTGTTATCAGAGGTGACTGTGTGCAAGTTATGTATTTCAGAAATTTACATATACAAATCACACAGTTAACTAATAATGTATTAATTTTATTTACTTTATAACTGGCACTTATTTGGAAAAAAATTGTTGAATGGCAAATAAATAAATGACGGACTTTTATTATGTAAGCTTTATTTTACACCTCAACCGACAAGGGAATTTATAGTCATATTTATAGTGTTAATATTAATTTGCGAGTCCACAAACTCATTCTCTTAAATGGCTTGGGTCTGCAGAGCATTCACAGCGTACAGTATACGGACTGAATGCCCCTGACCTGAAGCTTTTATATCAAGACCATTTTCATGTTTATCATTTATTTATATTATTTGCGTTGCCTTATAACTTCATGCTTACAGTTTAACACATATGTGTTTATTACCACAACAGTAAATAAGTGTCTTTAGAAATGTTATAATATATATTATAATGAAAAAGACTAATAAAATTGTCTCTTCATATTAAATGGATAACAATATATGTCTGGACACTTGAAAAATGTGTAATAATGGGGCCTATAAAACTTAAATATTTAATGATTTATGAGCATTTCACATATTTCTACACTAATTATACAAAACTATTCTGCCAGTGCACCATACTGTACAAATGAACTAGATCAATGTTCATTCGTGTCTGAAACTTTAGAGGAGACAACTATGAGATCTCCAGTATGAAGGGCCGTATAGGAAACAATTATTGAAAAGCCTCAACACTAGTGAAACAAAAAACATTGATCAACCTTGGTGAAATTCATTCATACGCATTACTGAAATAAGAAAAGATTTCGGTAGTTGATGATGGCTAATTTCCCTTGAAAAGGAAGTTGTGTGTCCGCACTTCTGTTTAATTTGGTGCGTCTCACAAACTCTTTTAAGCAATGTCGGTTAGTTGTAACGAGTTGTATGGGAAGCCAAACACACCAACAGTGGGACGAAACGGAGCGGTGTTACAGAGCTCGTGCCGTGCTGACATCATCGGTGTGGCTCAATGGACCGAGCTGTGTGACCGACTCGACATCGCAGGGAGGACGTGTTTGCTAGCGAAACCGAATGGACAGAGCAAACTAATCTCACCAGCGCGGCGCTGACCATGTTACTTTATTCATTACTGCTCCGCAGAAGTTCAGGTGTTTTCCCTGCATATAAGATAATGAAGATCAGCATGAAGTTATTACATTTCTTTTGCTTATTATCTTTCATATTAGTACATTAGTAGTGTTAGAAAAGCTACTTTGAAGAATTGTATTTTTGTAGCCACGGAAAGAGCCGTTCAAAGCAGAAACTTCAACGAGTAAGGACTGTGCAGTGCCGGGGGAACTATAGGATCAGATTATTGTTATTAAATTATTAAATAAATAAATTAAAATTATTGAACATAATGAATATAATGAAATACTCACTAAATTGAAAGGATATATTTTAAAAAGAATGTAAAAATGAACACTAATACCAGATCATGAGATTAGACATTTGTGTACACCTGTGATTTCTGTGCTAAGATTTAGTGTTTACAGAACATTTTACAAGCTAATTTTAGTCCTAAAATTCTTACTGAGGACAAAGACATGTGTGACAATCAGAGAGACAATCTTACCTCAGTGTCTCCAGTTTACAGTGAGGATCCTCAAGTCCAGCAGAGAGCAGATGAACTGAATCTCCTAGTTTATTCCCAGACAGATCCAGATATCTCAGGTGTGAGGGGTTTGATCTCAGAGCTGAAGCCAGAGCAGAACAACCTTCATCTGTGACTCCACAATCACTCAACCTGTAGAGAACAATGTCACACTCTTCACTCTCTCAGTTCAGATCAACACGTACAAGCCACAATTGGAGATTTATCAGTCATAAAAAAAAATAATAAAGAAATTCAAAAAGCTTTCAACACATGTGCTTCATAAATCCAACAGTTCTAAATGAGCTCAAACACAACTACACCTCTTCTCTGTGACAGACTCATCGTGAAGATGAAAGCACACAAGAGTATGGTAGGTTAACTACTGACTATAAGTAACTTTGTAACTACATGGCAACTTATTCTAACCCTAACCCTACTAGTCTACTAATAAATCTATTAACACTCCAATGGGAGTTAGTAGACATGTGCAACTGTACTGATAGTCAACAGAATGTGTTCAAGGGACCATTAAAATAAAGTGAAATCAATATGGTCAAACCTAAATTGATAATTATGACAACACTGTTGCTGACAGTGAACATAACATGAGGTTTTACTGGATATGCAGTGATTGTTTCTGTCTTCCTAATGCTACCTTCTGCCTCTCTGTTTTGCTCTTGCACACAATCTACTTCATGCCTTCTGTCCTCTGATTGATAGTTTATACTTTTTTTTTATCAAATAAAGTATTTTTTGCTGAGAAATGATTTATTAATGATTCATGATTTTTATAAATTAATGTAAGAAACATTTACTGGACTGAAGAAACTGGGTTTATTGATTATTCACCATTTGTTAATGTTAAAAATTTAATTCTTTTGACATTTTTTCATGTTAATATAAATGTCAAATATGACACAACAGGCTTTTGGGGAACATTTTCCATCTCTTAATTATTATTGATTTGCATTGAATTGCATATATGTGTCAGGCAGTGTTGGGAAAGTTCACTTTCTACATGAACTAGTTCAAAGTTCAGTTAACAATTTTTTAAATGAACTAGTTCAGTTCATAGTTCAAACTTAAAAATTTTGAACTAAAGTTCACAGTTCCAAAAAATTAACTAGTTCAGTTCTTTTTTTCCATATGTTGTGCGAGCTATTATTTTTCAAAATTATTGCCACAGCCCATATAAAACCACAGACAGCAATTATGTTATCAGTTTTAACACTGAAACTATGCGTCAGATTTCATCTTCATATCCAATTTTAAAATCCTTATCCAACCAGGTTTTACATAGCATTGAGGGTAGGGTTGCCAACTAAACAAATGCGGGACAATCGTGCATGGTTCTTTACAGGAAAATGAGGGACACTCAAAAATATTTGTAGGCTATATGCTAGGCCAACATAACACAGTAGGCCTATATGTCATTTCAGGTTCGTATGCGTTTAAAAGGTTTTCAGACAACACATTTGTTTTGATTAAAGTCATATTACACACAAACCATATTTCAAAATAATAGCATTTATCTGAAATAGAAAGCTTTTGTAATTATACACTACTTTTAAAGAAATTAATAGCCTACTTTTATTCAGCAAGTACATTTATAATGCTACGTTTTTTTATTTCGGATAAATTTACTTTGAACCTTTTATTTATCAAAGAATCCTGATTTTTTTTTCTTTCTTTTTTTTTACATTAATAATAATTAATGTATAAATGTTTCTTGGTCAGCAAATCACATCAGTATATTATTCCCTCAGGATGATTTGATGCTTTCTTGCGTGGCTGGATGTATGTTGGACTCACAATAATCACGTTGTTTGAATTCGTTAAAACTGATTTGCCGAAATCAAAACCCAGTCGGACAGTGAAAGGGATTTGCCGTTAGCGCGAGTCCGGATCGAAGCGACCAGACAGCGGAGGATTCTGTGCGCAAATCAAACAATCATTTGTCCCAAAATAATCATTAATTCTCAATTTAGAATTTGTTATTCGTATGGTCTGATCTCTGGGTCTGATGCGCGTGAGTGTGGACTGTGATTGGATGATGACTGGTGTCGTGATCAAGTGTTGCTGTTGTATCAGATTCAGTCATACATCAGTGGTTAGATCAGCGTCAATAAACGGGACAACGGAGGTTCCGAACGGGACAAATACATTTCTATAGAAATATTGCACCCTTTTGAACGAAGTTAAACTGAGAGAGCGTGCCGTTCACAGACACCAGAATGAACGAGTTCACAGTAACGTTCATCAGGCAGTAACAGAGTACGTTCAGTTCACGTTCCCCCAAAATATGAACGAGTTCATGAACTATCTATCGTTCAATGAACGCGTTCAGGCACAACACCGGTGTCAAGGTTTTAGACTTATGTTTGGCCACATAGATTATATATGTTCATTGTGTCTCTTGTTGGTTTTCAGTCTCTGTCATTATGTCTCCTGTGCCTTGTTCCCTGTTTGTGTATTTAAGTCACCCTTCTCCTGAGTACTTTGCTCAGTGTTTCCAGTGCCATGACCAAGTCTAGGTCATTCTCTTGCTGTGCCTCTTTTGGAGTTATCTAAATCTAATTTGTGTACCTGGTATAGTTCCTTTGTTTTGTTTAATTGACTTTTGCTCTTTGAAATTTTGGAGTACTCACAGATCTTTTTGTGAACTTTTTTTCAAATTCCTTCTGGATTTACTTTGTGGACTTTTTGGATTTACTTTTTGGAACTGTTGTCAATCTATTTGTGGAAGTTTTTTGGAGTTTACTTTTTGGATTTATCCTAGGAAAGTTTGGACGTTCCTTTTCATCAAATACAAGATTTGAAGATATTTCCCAGAACTGTCATCTGGTTTTCTGCATTTGGGTTCACCTTTTGACTGTGTTCAAGTTTTCACACTAGTCCTAACCCTGTGTTTCTGACAGTATGAGCCATAAAAGCGATGTATAAATATGATACTCAACAAAAAAACACACATGCATGCATATACAAGTTAGCATCTGTTTTTTGTTGAGTATCACATTACACACACACACGGCTTTTATGGATCATATATGCAATTTTTAACATAAAAAAAATGGTTTATTAATAATCAATAAACCCCAGTTGCTTCAGTCTAATAAATGTTTCTTACATTTACATTTATAAAAATAAAAACTTTCTGAGCAAAAGGACTTTACTTGAATTTTGTTTTTGTTTTTTAAGTATAAACTATCAATCAGAGGACAGAAGGCATGAAGAAGACTGTGTACACGATGTTTCTCAGCAAAGTTTTGGTCATATTGATCATTCATAGGCCCTAGAAATTTGCATATTAAATATGATACAGTAGGCTAATATATTCATAAACAGGCATTGTTCGACCGAATTTTACAAAGAATGTTTAAAGTTATGAGAGAATACATGTTTTAAAATTGTTATTAAAATGTTGTAACACGCATTGCCAAACAAACATTCTTTTTTCCAATTAATTTATACTCCCAAAGGGGAAACGTATCCTGGGAGATACAAACATTTACAGGCAGATTATGGAAAATGTACAAATTAAATCCATAAAATTTCAACATAAATATAATAAGCTAACACTTAACAACAACTATTTAACACATGTATCACTGAAGGCGGTTTAGTTTGAGATCTTTCACTTTTGAAAAAGTATTAAATCTCCTGATAAAAACACAGGCGAAGAAGAAGCAGAAACATGCAATATCATATGTGACCCGTGCTGGCAAAATGAGTCAGAATGCGTACAGGCTAATTCTGAGCTACAGGCAAAATGGTCGAATTTGAGGTTTTCACAAAAATGAGTTCATTAAGCCCTCATCTAGTGATCCCAAGGGTCAAAATACCAATTAAACATTTAAAAGTATCTTTATTTGTATGTTTTCCTTTGTCCATGAAAAATTCAGTTTTCTCTGCTCGCTTCTCGACGACTGTGCTTTCCCTCAGCACAAGTTTGGTATTGTTTTAAAACGTAGCAATCCAACTTTGTGAATATTAATAGCGAATTCTCGATGGCATGAGTCTGAACCAATGAAATGTGATTTTCAAACTCATACTGATTTAAACAAAATGATTTTACTCACATTGACTGACACATCCGAAGCGTGCCTCAAAGACGTCTCAGACAGCGCGTGATCCCGATATACTCTTATACCTACACAGAATTACAGTGTTTCAAAATATCTGTCTTGGCGAGTATTCAAGCAAACATAATCTGCTATGTCTTAAGTGAACGTTTGGTAACTGTTGGGGAAAAACATCTGAGGTGTAACATTATATTAGATCCGTGCAGTACAGTAGGTCTGAATATATAGGCTGTCTTTTTCATAAATTTTTATCAAACAATTGTGGTACCATGGGGAAAAAAGTTGAATATATATTGTTCCTATAAATATTTGGTTTTGACTCGGTGGTGTGTGCCAAATTTGGTGTTATTACCCGAGATTTTAAGGTATGGTTGGTAGATGATTTTGTTTTGGAACCTTCAGAAAACTTTAACTCGATTTTTCTCAAAATTGACTTTGACTATTAAAGTCAAACAGGTGTAGCTCAGTCATGAACAATTGCTCATTGCGACTCATTTTGCCAGAACGGGTCACGTATGTAAGCAGACGCATATGTAAAATCAAAACTGCCTAATGTTACTTAATGAAATGTCGACGCAGGACGAGGTATAGGACTGTGAAGCTTTGGGGGTGTTGTTGAACTTGATCTACTCCATCTGTGTTTTGATCATCGTTCTGAATCCAATCCAGACATAGTCTAAATATCTAATATCTACAAATTCTTAAATCAAGATACATAAAATGTTAAGTCTTTTATACTGAAAAATTGCTTAAGTTATTTTGCTTCTCAAGTAAATGTATCTTCAATTAAGAATATAAAAAAGAAAAGAAAACAAAGATACTAAGAAAGAAATTTATTTTCTGCAGTGTAGCCCTAAAATTTACATCAGAGCATTTAGTCCAGGGTTCCTCAAATCCGGTTTTGAAGTGCCGCTGTCCTGCAGAGTTTATCTCCAACCCCAATTAAAGACGCCTGAACAAGCTAATCCATGTCTTCAGAGTTACAGGAAGGAGAGTTTTATCAGGGTTTGAGCTAAACTCAGTAAGGCAGCGGCCCTCCAGTGCCAGATTTGTGGAACCCTGATTTAGTCTTACAGAAGACAATAACATGTCTGACTATGATATACCGTAGATGATCTTACCAGAGTTTTTCCAGAGAGAAGCTTCACACCCGGATCTCGCAGTTTTCTATTATCCGGATCCAGTTCTCTCAGTTGTGAGGGGTTTGATATCAGAACTGAAGTCAGAGCAGCAGAATCTTTCTCTGTGACTCCACAATCACTCAAACTGTAGAGAGATGAAAATCATACTTGGTAAACACTATGAACTGAAAACAAAAAGCAATAGAAAATTGAGAAAAAATAGACAATTTGTAGATGGAGTAAAGAAAACACTGCACTTGGTCACCAATGGATGGCATTGTCTCAAAATTACTCAGGAACCTTGATGTAATGGTGTCACAGATTACAATTGGAGAGAGTTAAGTGTGAATAAAAGACAAATGGGACATGGTGTGGACTCAGGATAACAAACTCTCAGTGTGCAAAAGAACAAGATTCTGAACAGACACGACACATACAACATAAAATTAAACCAACTAACTCCACGCTTTGCTCTAAATGTAAGACCGCATTCTTGGGCTAGAATTCTTGGCCTCCCTTGCATGTGAATAACCAATAAACATGCTATATGAATATTAAATTTTTTGTCTGTTGTTGCCAGGACTTTATATTACTGGATCAGTGATAAATCACTCTCTTTGTCTAGCATATAATTAAGACAAATTATTCCCCTGAAATTATTCCCATGACATGAATTTTACAACCATCAACTGATATCTCAACCATGATATCCTTTTTTTTTATATATATATATATATATAATATTGTGTGCTTACTTATGTCATATTATACATGCTTTATATGCCTTTTTAGTCCAGTCTTTGGCTCTATCCAGTTGATGTTGTTTACATCAATAAAATAGATAAATTCAAATAAAAAAAATAATCAGAAAAACAATAAAAACAAGTATGCTGCCATATTGCTCCTATTACTGATACAATAAATGTTCGTATGTTTCTTAGATTTATTAGCTTTTGATTTTCTTTTGTTTTAACAGTAAATTGATAGTTTTCACTGATACTTACTGAACTTTAATCACGGGCAGCAGCTTCTGAAGAACCTTCAGTTTTTCAGCTTTATTGTTTTCTCCAACAAATGTATTAATATCAAACTTCTCCAGACTCTTCTCTGATGTCAACAACACAAAACCTACAGCTGACCACTGAGATGAAGAGAGTCTGGCTTCACTTATTGTTCCAGATTTCAGATACTGTTGTATTTCCTCCACTAGTGACTGGTCACCCAGTTCATTCAGACAGTGGAACAGATTGATGGATTTCTCTGGAGAGTCAATGGTCCTGATCTTCTCCTTGATGTACTCAACTGTTTTCTCATTGCTGTCAGAACTCCTTCTTCTCAGTGTCATTAGTCCCTGAAGGAGAATCTGATGAGACTCCACTGACAAACCCAGAAGGAAGCGCAGGAAAAGGTCCAGATGCCCATTTTTACTCTGTAGAGCCTCATTCACGGCTCTCTCATGGAGCTCAGAAAATGAAACATATTCTGGTAAATCGAGTTTAGACCAGTTCTTAAACATAGACAACAAACCTGGTTTAGAGACTGGGTCAAATACATTTCTGTTGTTGTTTGTGAAGCAGAGGTGCACATATAAAGCTGCTAGATGTTCCTGAACACTCAGATGAACAAAGCAGAAGACTTTCGCCTGATACAGGCCTGACTCCTCTCTGAAGATCTGAGTGCACAATCCTGAGTACACTGATGCTTCTGTCACATCAATGCCACACTCTCTCAGGTCTTTCTCATAGAAGATCACATTGCCTTTCACAAGCTGCTGAAAAGCCACTTTCAAGTCAGGTTCTTCTTATAGTCCTTCTCATGTTTGATGTTGGACTGAAGGATCAGGAAGTGTGTGTACATTTGAGTGAGAGTCTTGGGAATCTCTCCACTCTCTGCTTCACTCAACATCTTCTCTAGAACAGTGGCTGAGATCCAGCAGAACACTGGGATGTGGCACATGATGTAGAGGCTCCTTGATGACTTCAGGTGTGAGATGATAGTATTGGCCAGACTCTGATCACTGATTCTCTTCCTGAAGTATTCCTCCTTCTGTGGCTCATTGAAGCCTCGTACCTCTGTCACTCGATGGACACACTTAGAGGGGACGAGATCGGCTGCTGCTGGTCTAGAGGTGATCCAGATCAGAGCAGAGGGAAGCAGATTCCCCGCAATGAGGTTCGTCAGCAGTACGTCCACTGATTTCTTTTTGTTTACATCTCGTAGAGTCTCATTCCTTTGAAAATGTAAGGGAAGACGACACTCATCCAGACCATCAAAGATGAACAACACTTTATATTTGTCACTAGATATTTCCATTTCTTTTGTTTCAGGGAAAAACACATGAAGAAGATCTGAAAGACTGAACGTTTTGCCCTTCATCAGATTGATCTCTCGAAAAGGTAGTGGAAATATGAGCTGGACGTCCTGATTCACTTTGCCTTCAGCCCAGTCTAGGATGAACTTCTGCACAGAGACTGTTTTTCCAATGCCAGCGACTCCCTTTGTCAGCACAGTTGTGATGGGTTTGTTTTGTCCAGGTAAAGGTTTAAAGATGTCATTGCATTTGATGGGTTTGTCCTCTGTTGCTGCTCTCCTGGATTGTGTCTCAATCTGTCTCACCTCATGTTCATTACAGATCTCATTCAGGAGTGTTGGGTTT
Source organism: Leuciscus leuciscus (assembly GCF_965113295.1). Taxonomy (NCBI): domain Eukaryota; kingdom Metazoa; phylum Chordata; class Actinopteri; order Cypriniformes; family Leuciscidae; genus Leuciscus; species Leuciscus leuciscus. The sequence continues at coordinate 1,684,659 of NW_028118546.1, forward strand.
CCCTGCTTTGCTGTTCCCTCATTCAGACACTTAAACTTCTCCATCAGTTTTGATCTAAATGTGTTGAGGACTTCATGGCTGTAAAATTAAAATAACATGGTATTACATAAGTTAAATATAAATGTTAAATGTTATAAATGTAAAATGTTGTATTTGTTTAACTGTTTGTTTACTTTACCTGACACCAGCATCCCTGCTTTCATTAAAGTCCTGTAGTTGATTCATAGGCTGGTCATTCTTCTTACAGACGGGTTTTGTTACTGCTGATCTTTGTGGTGGGATTGACCTTAAACATCATGAAGAGAATCAAGAATCAGACACTCTGATATTGGTGGAATGGTTTTATATTACCTTAATAATTCACTGTCACCCTCTGAAAACAGATAATAAGTAAATGCACTTATTATTAAATCTACTGCTCAAGGCCACAACTGTAAAAATACTAAAAACAAAAACTATTAAAAAAAAAAGTTTGTCAAGATAAACTTTGTGTTAGCTTGAGAAAGCTTTTTATATATGGTAAATATTATATTAAAATAATATATTATTGATTGATTGCTTATAATTTAACATCATCAGAGCTATTTTAATGGTGAGAATAAAAGTAGCAAAATATAAAGAGAAATAAACTAAAAACTAAATTTACAAAAGTTTTTAAACTAATTCGGCCTCACTTCATTAAATAAAATCTATTAATACGAATCAACAGAATAAAAACAGAGTCCTTGAGGAGTTAAAACCATCGCATTCCGTTAAAATCTGCTTTAAAGATAGTGGACTCTGTCATAAGAGGCATAAAGGAGGATCTTCAACTGATAACAAAACCTTGTGCCTATTATGTGCCTATTAATATGCCTATTATGGCAATATGTGCAGATGACTTGGTATCAGTGATTATCCGAGTAGAAACAATGTTTTCTACCAACAACAGGATTCATTTCATAAAGTTTAAAGATCAAATACGATGCGATTTCTTGTTTTCCTTTTTCTTTAGTGTGTTATGTAGCTGTTAGTGCAAGTATAAGATCTGCAGAGTTAAAAAGCTCAAAGTGTAAAACCTTAAGAGATATTCTTTATAAAAGTTAAGGCTCAGCCACACCTTCCTAAAACTCTTCTTTCAAACACGCCCCAACAAATCTAGGTCAGTGTGTGGGGGCAGAGTTTCATAAATAAATGTATACGCAAAGAAAGAAGGTGTAACTTTTGTTCTCGCTGTATTATTGTTGCCGCCAGCGCCGCCATGTCGTGGAGACACTGTGTTTTTCGCTGCGAAAGCCAAACTAAATGAGTTTGGCCTTCCAAAAGAGGACACAATTAGAAAACAATGCTTAAACTTTATTTACAACTGTTCCAGAACAGTACAACTAAAATATTCGACTGTGTGATGCGCAATTTTCAGAGGACTGTTTCCAGACCCTGCGAGAGTACAAGGCAGGCCGTGCACAAAGCTGATTCTAAAAAGTGGGGCAATTCCATATTTGCTTGTACATTCTGGCGCTTCTGACTCACACACGTAAGTATGTTTTTTTTATATTTTAAGAATTTGCTACTGACTATTCAAAAATCTCTTTCATTCAAATATTTAAATGTCTTTAAGAAATGTTATAGCCTACCTGAGATCAGTCTGTGTATCGTCATTCTTAAAATCTATTGGATGACCCATAGACCCGTCACTCCTCAAAGACACACAGCTGGGCGCTGGTTCTGATCTCTCCTGCTGAACTGAACTATAACAGAACAGATTTAATTAGTTTTTGATGATAATCATCATATGTAAGATCTTCATACTGTTTGGATGAAAAGCACTTGAGGAGGGTTTAGACATTGTTTTCAAGAAATTCATTTAAAACAGACATCTCTTTTATTATGGGCCTATAAAAGGTTATTTCATTTGGAAATATGTTCAGATGATATGGTCCCATGAATTGTCTGAGTAGAAACAATGTTGTAACTTTTGTTCTCGCTGTATTATTGTTGCCGCCAGCGCCGCCATGCAAAGATGATCGCTCATCTTGGACATCTGCATTTTCCGGATCAGAATCGGGCTCGAATTGATAAGGTAGTTCTGACATGATCACATGCCTTTATTGCTTCTGGAGCTGATGTTCCAAATATGGTAAGGGGCGAGACATTTCCGTCACACGCTTGAAGGGGTGGTTGATTATGATTTCACTTTTTTAACTTTAGTTAGTGTGTAATGTTGAAGACGAAGTCCTTAAAAAATGCTAATCAATGAATAGAAGATAACACATAAGCTACCTAAATTCATCAACTAACCATTCAGAAATGTACTGTTGCATTCTACATGTTGTCACTTCTTGAGTCTCTCCATTATTGTCTGACTCTGGTTTGAACATAAACATTGACATTTTCAGTGCATGTCTGTGTGAGGTAAAAGGATATAAAATATATGTGGGGTATTTTGAGCTAAAACTTCACATACACACACTGGGGACATCAAAGACTTATTTTACATCTTGTGAAAAGAGCATTATACCACCCCTTTAAGGTTATCGGGCCAATCACAATGTACTGGCTAGCTGGCCAATCAGAGCACGCCACGGTTTTCAGAACGATGAGCTTTGTAAAAATCAACGCATTTCAGAAAGGCGGGGCATAGAGAAGCAACAATAATGTACAGTATGTGTAGAATAATGAGTATGTTTGTTTTTTAACCTAAAACCGCATAAACACATTGCATTACACCAAATAATGTTATTTTTAGAACCGTCATATGACCCCTTTAATTGTATTACATTGATACCATCTGTTGGTCATTTTTGGAGGAGTCATTTTGGAGGAGGTTATAATGGGTTTGAGGTCAGAATATAGAATAGGGTATTTTTTTGAGCTCTGAATATACATGTAAGGCCACAGCAGCACTGCTGCACATTACCTGCAATTCCACAACGCCCAGGTACCAACAAAAAGGACTACATTTAAAATGACCATTTAAAATGACCACAAAAGTTGGGTGTTTCAAATAATATAAGCATCTCTTTCAATAAAATGCTATTTATCTGATTCCAAGCCATGAAATTGGAACACTCATAGATATGTCTCTCTTGCATCAGGTGAAGACAATGTCTATTATGAATATCATAAATACAAAATACAAAACACTGTCTTTAAGAAATGTTGTAGCCTACCTGAGATCAGCCTGTGTATTGTCATTCTTAAAATCTATTAGATGACCCATAGACCCGTCACTCCTCAAAGACACACAGCTGGGTGCTGGTTCTGATCTCTCCTGCTGAACTGAACTACAACAGAACAGATTTAATTAGTTTTTGATGATAATCATCATATGCAAGATCTTCATACTGTTTGGATGAAAAGCACTTGAGGAGGGTTTAGACATTGTTTTCAAGAAATTCATTTAAAACAGACATCTCTTTTATTATGGGTCTATAAAGGGTTATTTAATATATTTATTTAATGTATTAATTTAAAGTACCTGCAAACTGGAGAAAAATCTTCAACTCTGGATGTTTGTGTGTCATCCATGATGAAGCTGAACAGTTGAAACAGTCTGATCTCCACTGACACTGGATGTAAATGACGAACAAACACTAAACTAAAGTAATTAAACTTAATTAAACATCTTTATCAATGATCTGATCATGAGAGTTGGAGGTAAATAGATAATGACATCGATGCGTTCACTCAAAAAAGTAATTTGAAAATCATCACATAGCCTAACTTACAGCACGATACACAAAAGAAACCCCGTTCCTTTACTACAGGATGAAAAATGTCAAACACGTCCTTTCAGAAAAAAAGTATTAATGTGGACGTCACCTGTAAAGGGCCTCAAGACATAAAAAGTCCCCTTGATCCATATTTAGTCTAGATATCCAACCGATTCACAAACTCCTCCATCTTTTCCATCAAGTAGCTAGTACACACATTCCTGTCTACGGTTTTATAAAAGTTTCTGTGAAATACTTACTACTATTTTGTATCGGAACTTAGGAATCGACTGTCTGATTACATGGCGAAACATCAGCTTCCCTTTCAAGGGAACTCGAGCTGCGTCGAGACGCGGTGGGAACGCCCTGCGTGATTGCGTCGTGAAGCACGTGTATAACCAGTCCAATGGAAAGACGAGACGTAATAGGCGGGTGAGATGGTGCTCGATGCAGAGCCAAATGGGAGGAGCTAGAGCTCGAGCTCCCCCTTTTCTGGAGCTCCAGCTCCACCTTGCTAAATTTAGTGAGCGGGGATTCGCTGCAGCGTCAAATGGGAGGAGCTAGAGTTCTAGCTCACCCTTGCTGGATCTAGTGCGAGTTCAACCGTGATGGAGGAAGGACAAGTTTGTTTTGATGCGCAAGATGCTGGCATACATCATATTGTATTTTTCTCTAATATTTGTCGTGATTATGATTAAATATTTATCGTTTCTGTGACAAACGCGTTAAAACACCTAATAAGAACATTGCTCACACTGTGTGTGTGTGTGTGTGTGTCTGTTTCTAAAAACGGTTGAAAAGTATCTAAGTAGCCTATTATTTTATCTTTATAACGGTTTCGTTGTTTTCCTCACTTTTAAAGCTGCTTTGGACAAAAGCGTCTGCTATGATTATGTAAATTACTAGACTTAAAAGGCAATGTGAAAGCTTAGATAGTGCACCCCTATTTATTTTTTGTCCACCGCATTTACGTGTGTGTTATTTGTGAATTAATCTAAATCATCTGATTAATTTATGAAATAAAAAATAATAAGACTAGGTACCTAATCTGCCCTTTTTGTAGAAGTAAAAGCATACTCCAACAGGCCAGTTGTAATTATTATTATTTTTAATTATATGTAGTTATTTTTAAATTAATTAAACTAAAGAAATAAGAAATAAAAATTTCTCAAATAAAAATGTATATTTACTGTACCAAACACCACTTTCAATACACAATAGTCACCATACTTTATTAAACAACACTTTATTGGAGGACAAAGCATAAAGTTGATAAAGTAGCATAAAGAAAAATGAGATTCAAGATAAATAAAAATGTGTCTTCAAAAATACGTTAACATCATATGAATCCATTCACAGCTGCTGAAGCCACAACACGAGTGCCAGAGAATCATATTCAGTCACCTACAGAAAACAGATTTGATATTGTGTTGGAAAATAATGATTCATTATCACAGCTAAACTGGTTTCTTGCTCTTCCCTGTACGTCTCTATCATGTTCGTGTTCTTCTACCTCGTCTAAACAGTTTGTTCAGTTGAAGAACAGAAGATGTGATCACTGATGTGGTGTAGCTTTTTCTCAACCAGAGGAAGAAGTCTCAACATCCCATTGTCAGGCGTTCTCCAGTGCTGGTCTGAAAGTAAAACAAAAAACACAAACCATTCAAATGAAGTTGTTTAATGGACAGTCGGGTCAGCTTATGTTCTGCGTTATTTAAAGCAGTGATGGTTTACTCTGGACCTCAGCGTCCACTGTCCTGCAGATTTAGCTCCAACCTCAAACCCTCCTGCCTATTGTCTATAAGTAAACCTGAAGACTTTGGTTCAAATTTTCAGATGTGCTCGATTAGGGTTGGAGGTTAACTCTTAATTAACCTCAAAAAGTAGAATGCAAAGGGCCAGAGTTGCCTGTTCCTTACATAAATTTACAAAGCAGCAGTCAGTACATTATATAATATACACATTGAAGTGTTATATATACACATTTAGCTCCTAAACTCTGGAATGGCCTTCCTGATATTGTTCGAGGCTCAGATTCGCTGTCCCAGTTTAAAACTAGATTAAAGACGCATCTCTTTAGCCAAGCATTCACATAATACTTACCTTTTATACTACAGTTGAATCAGATTGAATGCATTAATATTAGGAACAGCAGCTACGCTAATTATTTCCCATCTGCTTTTCTGTTGTTATCTCGGGACGCTAGTCCCGAGGTAAATAGAGTACGTCAGCTCCAGTTTGTATCCAGCCTCTCATGGAAACTTCAGATGCCCCAACACCCATGCAGAGACGACTCGAAGCCCGTGAGGAGACGACTCCACGCCCGTGAGGAGACGACTCGACGCAGGCGATATGTTATGCCCTAAATTAATGCATGATTAACTAACTGTATTTTTCTATGTACCTTTTTTTGAAATGCACTTTCTGTAAAGCTGCTTTGAGACAATATGTATTGTGAAAAGCGCTATACAAATAAATTTGAATTGAATTGAATTGAATTTTGTATTGCAGCACATAATATAAGCGAAGTACTGAACAAAAACAGTTATATCAACAGCAACCTATTTTAAAAGATTTTTAAGAAAGGCATGGTCTCTTTTGAGCCTTTGCCAGTGATGCTTGATTTCTTTCCAGACAACATACTCTTCTGTGAATTGTTTCAAGAGCTTCACTTGGTCAAAAACCAAGTGATAACCTGTACAATGTAAAATTGTCAACATCACAGTAAATTGACCGGTGTTGATTTTCCAGTGTTACAATAAAGTATTAAAATAAAGTGTTGAATCAACACTAAACAGATTGGGTTTAACACCAGAAGTGTCCATTTTAAATAAGAGTTGGTGTCATTTTGCGTTGTTGCAAACATAACTCTCTTTTAGAGTTAACCAAGCCACACCTCCGTTTACGTGCAACCGTCGTTTTGACTGAACCAGAGTCCAGACCACATGCGAACGCCATTTTACTTGTGGAAGAGTCAAGCGTGGGGTAAGTCTAATACTTTAACTTGATAGTAATACAGATAAATCAGACTGTAAATTGATTTCAATGTATACAGTTTATTAGTTTAATCTATTATTCGATCACAAATCACTGTAATAATGAATAATTAACATTAGACAGCCAACGAGCTCTGACGTCTGATTTTTGTATTTTGATTTTTGCCAATGTCATGCCACTTTATAAATTATGTAAAGGTAGTAAAGCCTCGATTAAGCTTAGTTTTGTCTATCATCACGTCTCGCGCACTGTAATTGTTTTTATGCACGTTCACAGGCATTTTCTTTCTGAACACACTCGACAAAGCCTAAAGTTTTGCGCGCGCGAAGCACAGGCCATTTTACAAGGTGAACTGTTGAATTTCTAGAGTGTTCTACCAGTAACGTTAAATTGGCCTATCAGGAAGATCACTGGACTAAAACTAATTGTTATGATTTTAATTTGAATATTCTTTCGTTGACCGTGGTTCTGTGATAGTCGTGGTTCTGAACTGTGGTAACGTTAAGTTTATCATGTTGTGAAATGATTGATCTGCGTGGTATTATTTTCTGCCAAATATGGGTGTCAAACGCAATTAATTTAAAATTTTGTAGTGAATTAAAGCTCTCAGTTGCCTTTTAAGGAACGAAATCCAGTAATATTTGTTAGTGTTCGCTCTAACACTGTGTGGAACACTCGTCGTGAAATATAGGTAACGTTAGAAATAAGGCACAGCTCTTCACTCATCTCCCTAGGGCTGAAAAATGTAGTCGACATTATCGATAAACGTCAAAACAGATATTGTCGACAGATATTTTCAACTAATAACGCCTGCAATAACGCGGTTTAACCATTGGGACGCTGTAGTGCAAGGCTGTATTGCAGCTGATGCAATAGAAGATGGCGGTTGAAGCTTTTAATGGTGCTGCTTTATTTAATATAGATTTGTGAGGCCAAGATGGCGGCGGTGTAGGTGATAGTGTTTCTTTGCTCTTCAGGGAAATAAAGGTGAAGTGGTGATATAACCTATTAATCGGACTGGTGATAACGTGAAAAAAATACGTGAAAACGTTATATGATTCTGATTTGACATCTTTATGCATGGGAAAAAGAGGCAAGAAGAAAGTTAAACAAGTTTGACTTGACACCATGTCTTCCGACGCATCTGGCTCAACTGATCAATTTGAGAATTCAGCATCAGCCTTGAGTAGTGCTGGATTTAAACTTAAGAAAGATACCTAATCACAGTGGTTTGACACATGTCCAAATTTCGACAATGAGGTTGTTGTCACATCCCTCTCAGATACTCCTCAGAGGCCAGCTGCTAAAAAAACTAAACGCGCAGAATCTAACGTTAGTGGAAACGGGAATGAGAATGTCTTGGCGGCTATTCGTGAGCTTGATTCTAAATTAGACAAAACGTTCCAGAAGATTTCGGCGATTGAAACTACCACCGAGGCGACTTCCAAACAAGTCAAAAGTCTAACAGCGACGGTACAACAGCTTATTTTGGATGTTGGCGTGCATAAAGAGGCTCTCGATCATATGGAATCTGAGGTCCACGCTCTGAGAAAGGAAAACAAATCACTGAAAGCAAGTGTACAGGAGTGTAGACGTTACAGTTGGCGATGTTTTCTAAAGTTGCACGGCGTTGCGGAAAAAGACAATGAGGATGTCCGAAGTGTGGTCCTCAACATCTTAGGGAAGATTGCTCCTGGAGTCGGAGACGGGCTACAGGACAGTGTCGATGTCGTTCATCGTCTGGGTCCGAAGCGGACGGATGGAAAGACCAGATCGATCATAATTCTCTTCTCACAGCGCCACATTCGTGACATCATTTGGAGTGCTGCTAAAGGTTGCAAGTTTCTAACTGACAATAAACTGCGTCTCTCGGAGCCGCTGTCTCCTGAAGATAGAGCAGCGCGGGATAAGCTGTGGCCTCTTGTGAAGAAGGCAAGGGAGGAGGGCAAGAAGGCAACCTTTCGCAACTCATTTGCTTTGATTGATGGGAAACAAATCTTCTATGCTGATGTCGTGTAAGCCAAGCTGCTGCTTGCACTGGTTACTTTTCTCATGCAAAAATCGAAAAGATGAAACTTGACGACTAACAATATAAACTGTGCACAAATAGGAACTATTTTTGTTCTTCTTTAATTATTGTTACCTTTACTATTAATCTCCTTATTTGTTTATCACCTCGATAACATGTGCTTTGGTTATTATCCACCTCTCCCTTTACATTCTGGTAGCTAGTCTAAAGAAAGTAACTTTTTTGTTGTTTTTTCTCATTTTGTTTAGGGGTTCTTGTTGGAGTATTCGTTGAACTCCTTGTCGGTTGTAACTTTAAATGTTAGAGGTTTGCGGGACAATCTGAAAAGAAAAGCAATTTTTTTGTTTTGTAAAAGAAGTGCAGCTGATCTCATCTTTCTTCAAGAAATTCATTCAGGGGAAACAGATGTTAAATTTTGGAGAACGCAATGGGGAAGCTCAATTTTCTTTAGCCATGGCAGCAGCTACTCGGCTGGGACTGCTATAATGTTACATAGATTTAAAGGGACTGTATTAGAAACTGTATGTTCTGATGAAGGCAGATGGGTTTGTGCTGTAATTAAACAAGATAACGCCACCTTTATAGCTTGTTGTGTATATGGACACAACTCTCGTGCATCCAATAGAGTAATGTTCTCTCTAGTGGACAAGCTTAAAAAGTTAAATAAATATAATAATGTTTATTTTATTTTGGGGGGAGATTTTAATGAATGTATGGACGATCACCTGGATAGATACCCCCCTAGTAGGGGTGTCAAAATTAATCGTTTCTACGATGCATCGCGATGCAGACGAGGACGATTCGGTATCGGTTCAGTAATAGACCATAACCAGTTATAATGTACTGACGCTTTTCTTACGTCATTTGTCGCGTACGTGCTTTGTTGCGGTAGCATACAATGGCAGAGGGAGGTGAGACGCGAGTGAGAGAAAATTTAAAATGCTCCAACTACTTTAAAAGCCAACATCTGGCCACATTTCGGCTTTTATGAACAACGTGGTAAGCACGACCTGCAGAAGACACGCGCTGTGTACGCTCATGTCACGCACAAATAGAATATGCAGGAGGTAATACCACTAACTTGATAAACCACGTTAGCCGTTTTCACCCCGAGCTGTTATCGCCCGGCAGAGTCTGACTGCTTTAGAGTAAGTGGATGAGCTCCGTAACCCGAATCCGCAGCCAAAAACAAATCATCCACCCGCCCCAATAACTTTCTCTGATTTAAGTATCCGCACCCGATGGTCAAATTACAATTATTCTGTGTTGTTACGCGTGATTATAAATGGATGATCGTCACTTTCAACAGCGGACTCGGCGACGGTTGATGCGCGCATCTTTAATGGTAACATAATACACTGATTAATGAGCGCTGCTTTTAAATGAACATGTCTTTAAAACAAAATTTATTTGACAGATTTTCCTTTTCTTAGTGTCATAAACAAGCTTTAATCCCTTGAAACTTAAACTGGAATGTCACTGTTTCTGTCACTGCAACTTCCCGAACAGGCGAGCACATGCTCGCACACATCACTTTTGAAGTAAAATTTTAAATTGAGGATGCGGTGCATCGTGATATCGAATTGAACCGGATCGATGACATAATAATCATAATCGAACCGAACCGTGAGACCAGTGTCGGTTCACACCCCTACCCCCTAGACTTGATAGCAGGATGAATAATGATCAAATTTTTTCCCTGTGCTCCGATCTCTCTCTTACTGATGCATGGCGGTTCTTTAATCCTTCTACAAAAGATTTTACCTGGTCCAATAGAAGTTTATCTCTTAGATCTAGGATTGACTTTTTTCTAATTTCATCTTCTATCCTTAAATATGTAAAAGATATTTCTCATGTCACTGCCCCCTTATCAGATCATAAATTAGTTGCAATAAAATTGAGAGACATCAATGATAACCCGAGAATGAGGGGCTATTGGAAACTTAATAATACCTTGTTACAAGACAAACAATTTAATAATAGTATCATCAATCTTACCAAAGAATTATTTACCGGATCAACCAGAGATTATAAAAAAAACTGGGAGTTCTTTAAATATAAAGCTAGATATATTGCAGTTAAAAGTAGTAAGGAACTTAAAAATATTAAACATAAAACCGATTCAGAGTTTGTTAATAGACTTAATGTTTTACTAGCTAAAGATAAGATTACAGAAGAAGAAGATATGGAAATAAAAAAAATAAATCTGGAATTCGACAGAGCTTATTTAGAGATGGCCAAAGGTGCATATATTAGATCTCGAGCGAAATGGCTTGAGGAGGGGGAGAAGAATTCTAACTATTTTTTTGCCCTGGAAAAAAGAAACGGTCAGAGGAAAGCTCTTTCAGCACTTAACATCGATGGAGTTACCTCTAAAGACCCTAAAGAAATATCAGAATTTGTTAGCAAATTTTACAGCAATCTTTATACATCTGAATTTAACTATGACAGCAGTGAAAAATTTATTAATACAATTAAACACCGTATACCAATTATTGATCGTGAGTTTAGTCGAATATGTGACGCTGATTTGTCAATAGAGGAAATTAATCAAGCTCTGCACTCAATGAAAATAGGTAAATCCCCTGGTATTGACGGGCTTTCAGTAGAATTCTATCTTCACTTTTGGGAGTTTATTAAATTGCCTTTATTTCATATGTATAAGGAATGCATCAGTCAGGGAGAGATGACCTCTACAATGAAACAGGGAGTTATATCCCTTATACCAAGTCAAGCAAGGACCCTTTATTAATTGACAATTGGCGGCCTATTACTCTTTTAACATTAGATTATAAAATGTTAGCCTCTGTTTATGCTAAAAGATTACGTACTGGTCTAAATAACATTATTTCAGAATCTCAGTCGGGCTTCATGAAAGGCCGTCACATATCTAATAATATAAGGTTAGTATTAGATGTGCTAGATTACTCTAATTTAATTCACTCAGACGGTCTCATACTTTTTCTTGATTTTCAAAAAGCTTTTGATTCCTTAGAACACAAATTTCTTTTTCGCACTCTAGAGTTATTTGGATTCGGTAGATCATTTATTGATACTGTAACCATGTTTTATAGAGATATTAACAGCTCAGTGATCGTTAACTTTGATACATCCAAAAGGTTTGATACATCCAAAAGGTTTGACATCCATCGTGGAGTCAGACAGGGCTGTCCAATCTCCCCGTTTTTATTTCTTTTAGCCACTGAACTACTTTGTCTAAGGATTAACCAAAATGAAAGTTTGACAGGAATCTCTATATTTGATCGAGAGTTTAAAATTGCACAGTTAGCTGACGACACCACACTATTCTTGGAGGATAAAAAACAGTTACCTAATGCTCTGGAATTGGTGGAACAATTTTCTTGTGCTTCGGGTCTAAAACTTAATATTTCGAAATTATCTCAATTCATGATATAGATGAGACATCATTGGAGGGGATCCCTGTTAAAAACTGTGTAAAATATCTAGGTATCCATATCACTAAAAATCCCGTTACCAGACATCTTTTAAACTTTTCTGATAAAATGACAAAAACTAAAAACGTATTTAACATCTGGCTTCAGAGAGATCTTTCATTATACGGTAGAGTCCTTTTATCTAAGGTGGAAGGGCTCTCTCGCTTGTTATACCCTGCTCTTTCTTTGTTTATCAATGATAAAGCTATAAGGGAAATTAACAAAATATTTTTGGATTTTATTTGGAAAAATAGGCCTCACAAATTGAAAAAATAAGTACTTTATCCGGCTTTACACTTGGGCGAGAGATTTTTTAGATCGAAAATGCAACAACAGACATATTCGCTCAATTTTTCAAATGAAGAGAAAAGTTACTCCAAGGGGGAAGTTCTATTGGGGATCCCTTGTAACCAAGGCCGCCTTAATGCACGGGCTTACCTGGGCTGAAGCCCAGGGGCCTCCCAAGCCCAGGGGCCTCCCATGTTCAGGTTCATGATGAGCTGAAAAGGTCATTTTGTTTTAACTTGTCAGATTTTGTCGCTGTATGTCGCTAGTCGCTTGTGGGTGTTGGTAGTGCTGTCACTCTAATGTTATTGTTAAGGTGCGTTCACACCAAACGCGAATAGAGCGTCTGGCGCGAGTGATTTCAGTGTTGTAAAGACGCGTTTACGCGCGTCTAGAGGTCCCGCGGCGCGAATGAGACTGCTCGTCTGGCCACATCTATACAAAACACCACCACAAGTGATATTATACAACTATATCATTTTAATTTGACTAGGAATTAGGCTCAAAAGAAACAGTATGCTGTTGGGAGAGTGTTTTTATATTACACACAGCAGTGTTCAGGGATTAAATCATTTACTAGATTAACGATCGATCAATCTACAAATTAAACTCACTCATACTGTCATCAATTACTAAAACGTCATCCGAATTTGACAAATAGGCTAATACATTTTCTTGTCCCTAATAGTCAACATAATGCACTGTAAAATGAACTGCAGCAGTGCTAAACTTGCATCATAAAACTACAACACTCGAACTATAAATGTATGAATTAAACTCACTGAGACTGTCGACAGTTTCTTTTCCATGCATCATTTTATTATATCCATGTTTGTGGTTAGTTACAGTCAAATCATATAAAACAGTGAAATCGCCCTTGAACTCTTCGGTCTTGCCGATTCACATGCAATTTCACTCGAGAAGGTGACGGGAGCTGAGCTCCACTGAAAGGCTTCTTTCCTATTGGTCGTCGCTCGCGAAAATCGCTTCTCATTTGCATAAAGTTGAAATTTAGTTGCTGTGTGTGGTTGTTAAATAAAGTGTCTTGTGTTTATGTGCTCAGTGATATGTTAATAACAATATTAAAATGAAAAACAATATTTAAAAAAAATCACTGTTGTAGGTCTCAAAAGAAACTAATGCATTTTGTGATGTAGATTACCTAGATAGGCTATTACACTTTTTTAAAATGAGACTCTTTAAATTGAGGGGATGGGGGGCCTACAAAACCTCTCAGCCCCGGGGCCTAACATTAGGTTAAGGCGGCTCTGCTTGTAACAAATGTAATTTGGAGAAAGGCCTGGCTTTTGCCTAGTAAATTTTGTGTATCCAAAAAAGTTAAGGAAATTCATTATAAAATCCTTCATAAAATCTATCCTGTTAACTCTTCCATTTCTAAATATTCTGATATTGATGAGACTTGCTCTTTTTGTGGTTTTGTTGAGGAAACTGTCCCCCATTTATTTTGTGAGTGTAATGTAACCAATCGATTTTGGGCTAATTTAAGTGCTTTTGTTTTTGGCCCTACAAATGTGACCCACACCTTCATTCTTAAAGAGATTATCTTTTATTATGAAAACCCAAAGCGGATGTCCCTTGAACATGTTGTTAATTTCCTTATCTTATATGCAAAATTCTTCATCCACAAGCAAAAATGGCTTAAGTCTCCTTTGAGCTTCCCTCTTTTTCTTGCTGACCTTAATTATTTTATTTCTTCCCTTAGACTTATAAATAACAAAAAAAGTGCACATTTTTTTATGCATTATGATGATTTATTCAAAGATATGACTTAACCTTGTTGTTATGCTTTTCTTTTTCTTTTTTTGTATGTATAATTACATAATGTGCTTCATGCAAATCCAGGATATTTATGGGTTTTTTTTTTCTCCTCGTTTCATTGTTTGTTCATTGTAAGAGATACAACCTTGCTTCACTTCCCTGAGCTTGTAATTATGTGCAAGTTCTGCAATAAAAAAGAAAAAAAGAGTCGACGGACAGAAAAAAAAAAGAAAAAAAAGAAAAAAAAAAACTAGATTTGTTCACATGCAGCTGATTTATTTTTGTTTATTTGTACATTTTACTCATATTTAATGGAGCAAAGTCAGACGTGGACAGTAGTCAATCGATATATTGATCTCGTAATGTGTATGCGTAAGACGTCGGTTTCACAAATTTGCGTTTACATGGAGAAAATGAAAATGGCATCTTTGATGTTTTGATATTTTGAAATGTAATTTATTTTATCACTTAAAAAAAGAAAATGGTTTCATATTGAATCAAATTTTATTTATAGCAAGTTAGCAACCCAGTAAGATGTTTATTCCTCTCCCACAGGAGTTCAGAGGTAAAATCACTATGATAGTCAAAGCACAATTTAGACATCAGAAGAAGTTCATAAAAATCCCAGAGGCTTGCTTTGATATATTTATAGCAGAATGTAAGTAATGAAGTCGTTATTAATAATTATGTGTATATATTCATTACCGGTCAAAAGTTTTAGATCGGTACGATTTTTTATGTTTTTAAAAGAAGTCTCTTCTGCTCACCAAGGATGCATTTATTTGATAAAAAAATAAATAAAAAAACATTAATATTGTGAAATTATATGACAATGTAAAATTATTGTTTTCTATGTAATATATAGTAAAGTGTAATTCATTCCTGTGATCAAAGCTGAATTTTCAGCATCATTACTCCAGTCTTCAGTGTCTGATCCTTCAGAAATCATTCTAATATGATGATTTGATGCTCAAACATTCATTACCTATTATTTTCAATGTTGAAAACAGTTGTGTACAATTTTTTTCTCAGAATTATTTGATGAATAGAAAGTTCAAAAGAACAGTATTTATTTAAAATAGAATATTTTCTAATATTATAAATGTCTTTACTGTAACGTTTGATCAATTTAACTCACCCTTGATGAATAAAATTATTGATTTATGTTATTTATTTTCCACCCAAAAATAAAATTTAAATTATTACTGACCCCAAACTTTTGAACGGTAGTGTTTAATGTTACAAAAGCTTTCCGTTTCAGATAAATGCTGTTCTTTTGAACTTTCTTTTCAAAAAAATCCTGAAATAAAAATGTAAAAAACTGTTTTCAACACTGAAAATAACCAGAAATGTTTGGTGTGCATCAAATCATCATATTAGAATGTTTTCTGAAGGATCATGTGACACTGAAGACTGGAGTAATGATGCTGAAAATTCAGCGATCACAGGAATAAATTACACTATTACTGTATATTATAAAAAGAGACTTAAAAAAAAAAAAAAAAAAACATTAAAAATCTTACCAACCTAAAACTAATATATATATAGCTATCCTTATGTGTCAAATTGTGAATAAAGCATTGCCTAAATTTGATAAAACTTTTGTTGTGCAGTGAAAGAGAAGTTCTCAATTCCGGAAGATCTTGCAGTTACAGATGACACTGGCACAGAGGTGGATAAAGATGTGTTTCCTGATCTAATGACCACCAGTGGGTTGGTTTTTGTCATAAATTAATTGAATGACATTGGTGAGTGATAACAGGAGCTATTGAATGATATCAAATCCCAATAATAATAATAATAATAATAATGTTTATTTTATATAGCGCCTTTCTGAGGACTCAAGGTTCCCAATATCTGAATGAATGCTGGTAGTGTTTAATATGTACAGTATTTTAAATGTTGTAGCTAGTGTTGATGATGTGTGGATAAATGTATTCCAAATATGTCTATTAACCCTAGTTTGAACATTAACAGGACCTTCCACACCTCAATCTTCAGTCAGCTTGGATACAGATACACTGTCTCTAACTTCAAAAAGCAGTGAGGACAGTGACTGGTTTAGTCCAAAACGATTCAGGAAGGATGATAATGAGGCTTCTCAAAGCTTACAGGCCAGAGATGTGAGTCCCAGTAGCCTTACACAGACATTGGGGGATTTACTTATCATAACCTTGAGCTTTACATGCTAAAAGTTTAATTCAGATCTTTTTATTTTATTTTATTTTTTTTTATACAATAGTAATTTTCCAGTTCAGGGCATTTAAATATTCCTGCATTTTCTACTCTCTTATTACATGGCTCTGTGGAACATTTGATTCTGATTGGTCAATTGACCCTATTTACTTCGTTAGCGCACATTACTAGTCTTTTGATGAACAGTTAATCTGTGCAAATATATTTATATATTTTTTTTTTTTTTGTCATGGTAATTGAGAGATGGAGGGCAGGTGAGCTAAAGTAAAACCCCTTCATATTTAAAATTTTCAAGAACCCACCACTTCATGTCCTGATCAGCCTGTCGGAGTTTATTCTGCTATAACAACTGGCTGGATGTATTTCATCCCTTACATAATTGGTTAATGTTCCTCTTTTTATAGCTGATAAAAGAAATTCTACACACAAGACCAGGTGGAGCAAATGTGCTGAAGGAGAATGAAGATACAGGGACAATTAGCAATGACATGAGAAAACTGATGGTGAACATCTTGGTTGCACACATGATTGAGACAGAAGGGTAATTATCAAAATGTAATAGTCTTGGGTTATTTAATTTGTTAGTGATTATGATAGTATATAAATTGTGAACTATATTAGTTGGGTGCTACAAATTTTAAGTAATAAGCTGTTGATTGTTCTGAAAATAAGAGTAGTTTAGTTATATAATTTTAAACAATTCTCATCATTGTGAAGTAACATTGAGTGTTTCCATTTTTCAGGAGAGTCCCACATCGACTTACCAAACAGAACTATGGTTTGGGAATTATCACCTTGTTTCCCTCACTCAGAGATCCCCAAGGGAGGACTGGATATGTAAGTCATTATGTGAGATTAGAACATTCAGTATTTTTGTGATCATTTAGAAATGTCTTTCTAAGAAGTTGTCATTTTCGATGGAGGGTTACAATTTTGAGTTTTAATTTGTCATTTCATTAGGAACATTTTTATGATGGCCAAAAAAACACTGGGTTCTTGTCATGGCGCCTCAAAACAGTACAACGGGGGTCAAAACCTTCTGCAAATAAGGATGATCCAAAAACAGAGGAAAAGGGAGGCCCTTTGCTTGACAGACAGCTGTGTCACCGTGAAGATCAGCTAGATAATGACCAAAGTTTAGAGGCTATCTCCTTGATGAATCATACAAGTGACCGTGATGTCATCATGCAGAAGATGAGGATCACGTCTGAATACAGACAGCACCTTATCCATGATCCAGAGAAATCCACCACCATTCTCTCAGTTTTTCCTCAATTCCTGGATACTAAAGGATTGGTATGGATTTTGTCTTTCCTTTTTTTGGACCAAATTGAAATGCTAGTTTCAGAGAATTGTCAAATAGTCTGCTTTGTTGAAAACACATTTAGCTTGTTAAGAAATGTAATATTTTATGGTAATTTCTTTACATGTTTTCTGCAAACTGCTTCAGATTCTTCAGGACTTCACGCTCCTCTTTGGGTCAGAATCTGCTTCCAGACTTTTTGAAAGGTGGCCAACAGTCTTCAAAGCAAAGGTTATCAGGCTAGCAGAAACCTTGACTTCCACTCCACTGCTGAAAAGATTACTGTCATCTGCCAAAGAGAAAAGGGAGGAACAGGATTCCCCAGGTAGAGTTGTACAGAACTAACTTGCAATGGTTTAAAATCTGCTTAACTTAGTTATTGTAGTGTAGACATTTAACATATGTTTTGTGTTTTTCAGAATGGGACAGTGACCTATCATCCTTCCTTCTACTTCTGCATCTCTTGTCACCCCAGGCTTCAGGAAGAAGAAAAAAAACCCACAAGATCAGTATTTCTCAGGCTGTTGACCACGTGGTGGTATTTCAAAAAGTAGGTTATTGGTGACAAAATACAAGGGCTATAAGCGTTATACTTAGATTTGCTCCGTTAATTTCTCCATCTTATAATTCACTATTAGATGAACTGTAAATGGGGGTAAATATAGTAAGTTATCTAAATGTAAATGATCTAAACCAGAGATGTTCACAAGTCTTTAAACTTTAAAGGGTAACTAAACCCTAAACCAACTTTTTTTAGTTAATGATCTGTAAGAATGGGGCTTTATTAGTGCTGTTCATTGATTCAAGTAGTTTTTTTGACATTTGTGTTTAAAGTGTTTTAATTTTACAAAATATGGTGTAAAAACGTCTGAGTGCTGCCCTCTTCAGGTTGAACAGTGGCTACTGCAGTTGAATTTTCCTATTGGAAGTTGTGGTACCCTCTGACATCAGAGGGTACCAGCTAACCACGCCCTTGCCTGCAGAGAGATACGTCACAGATGCGCGCCCCCTCTCCACTGGGCTCTGCCTACTTTTCCAGCATTTTTCAAATATTGCCAGTGGGTGGAGTCAGGCTCTGACCAGGGGTTTAGTTACCCTTTAAGCTTAAGTCCGAGTCGAGTCTCAAGTCATTTCATGGCTTACAAAAAATAAATAAAAAATGTCATGCTTAAAAATCACCTTTAACAGCTAGTTGGTGCATACTGTTTTCTTCTGGAGTGTCTCTTGTTCTGTACAATGTTCAATCAAGCTAAAAAGACTAAAATTGATGCTAACTGATAAACCTGCACTTGTTTGTCATTACTATTAATCAAATTTGTGTTTTTGTTTGTTTGTTTTCTTCATTCAGGCATGCCGGAGTATACAGGAACATCTTGAGGCGGAAGAGAATCGTCAACCATACATTCTTGCCACAGGGAGCAGCAAGGAAACTATCAGTCAGTTCTTCATTGTGGTTGATAAAAAGCTCATCCCCTGTCAAGAATCCTCTTCACTTGCAGCAATTGATGAACTCTTCAAGGTCCATTTTATTTTCAGCATCAGTTATGATCTTCCACTCAAAAATATGTACACTTTTCTCCAGACTACAATCTACGGAATTGATGTTGGCACCACAAGTGAGAGCCCAAGGGTAAAGGAGCTCAGAGCGAAGTTATTGAATGATGTTTAGATGCTACATCTGTAAAACGCTGCTTGCTACAACAGTAAAATTAATTCGGCACCTTAAACTTGTACATGGTTTGTATCCTGGCAAAAAATTTGAGCTGGTTTGTGCTCAGGATGGTTGTTGCTTGCAATTTAAAAGTTATGCAGGTTTTAAAAAACATTTAACTAGATTTCATTTTAGTGGTGTAGCATCAAACAGTGAGAATGTATCACTACAAAATCAACAAGCTCCAAATCCCGGTGAAGCAGCATCACTTATTGTGTCGAACACAGAGCAAAGTTCAGATAATGATGCAAGTTTGCATGAATGTTCTTCTGTTTCAAGGGATTGTTCCAAAGAAATGTGTGCATCCATAATAGCTAAATTGCAGGGTAACGGTGTTGCAAACAGTGTTATTATGTCAGTTGTTGAAAGCATGGAGGATTTTGTCACTGATTTCCATACAAGTTTAAGGGAAAACATTTTAAATGTTGTGCCTGTTGACAGCACAAGTAGAAGTTCAGTTGAAGATGTTTTTAATAGTTTTCATAATCCATTCTCCGATTTTAATACCGATACAAAATGGAGAAAATATTTCAGTGAGAAATGGGGGGTTGTTGAACCTGCTGAAATACACTTAGGTGTCAGATACGATACAAGAAAGAATAAGATCTCTGGAATGTATGAACAGATTCCAGTTAATGACACTTTCATATATATCCCTCTTCTGAAGACTCTTGAATTCATTTTTAGGAATAATGAGGTGTGTAATCTTATTCAAGAGAAACGGCAAAGTGACACGTATCGAGATTTGTGTGACGGACAGTATTACAAAAACCATCCTTTGTACTCCATCCATAGCAATGCCCTTCAGATCCAAATTTACTACAATGATTTCGAAACGGCAAACCCATTAGGATCTCAACATGGGATTCATAAACTTGGCTGTTTATATTTTGTGCTTCGTAACCTGCCAGCACACATAAATTCTTCCTTAATGAACATACATCTAATTTCTTTGTTCCATTCTGAGGATGGAAAAAAGTATGGCATGGACAAAATACTTGGCCCATTGGTTGATGATGTGAAAATACTTGAGCAGGAGGGAATGAAGGTGTCATTTTCTGAGGAGCCCATCTTTGGTACTATTGCGCAATTTACCGGCGATAACCTTGGTCTAAATGGTATTCTTGGTTACGTTGAATGTTAGCACAGGAAGTATTTAGTGAGGATGATCCGCGGGTGATATTGCGTAGCAGAAACCTAAATGAGGAACATTATAAGTATCTAGCTGACAACCCTAATGAATAGACCCTTTTACTGTTTGTACACAATGATGACGTATGCGCGCGGATATTGGCAACGGAAGTATGGCGAGAATCAGCAGCGTGTCAAGCTACGCGAGCGGATTAAACAACAGACGCGGCATTTTTTATTATGTCCTCGCTCCAATCAACACGTTTAATCGCCTGCAGCCACTCTTCTGAAACGGCCGTGATCCTGTCGGAATAATATAAAACTTAAGCCCCTTGGTGGAATATCGATTAGTGCAACCGTAAACGCAACAACCAGACATTTTGATGCTGGGAAACCGTTTTGATAAACTTTCGGAGTTGCTAACACGTTAGAGCCAGTGGAGAAAAACACCACTTCCGTTGCCAAAATGCGCGCGCAACTATTTGATCACGTGGGCTGTAAAAGGGTCTATATGGAAGGCATTTTCTGCCAAATTTAAATAAATAAATTAAATGATTAAAATTAAAATTAAAACCAGATTAACGATTTCATTACAGAAAACAGTACGCAAAATATGTGACAAAATTGAGAATGAAATTAAATGATTTCATTTTCACAGCATTATCCCTGTCAAATTGAAAAATAAAATGCAATTGGTGATTTCACATTTCATTTTCACTACAGTCTCGAGGCAAGACTGCCAATTTTAAAATGAAAAGCCAAACGTGAAAAAGAAACTACAAATACAGTTTTTACAATGCTCTTTAGTAACGCTCACACAATAATAGTGACACAATTCAAATACAAATGTAAATTTTCGTTTTCATTTTAATTCCTCTTTTATTTCACAGTTTTCATTTTCGTTTTCATTTTCAAAGACAACCTGCATGCAAATTCTATGTTAATGAGTGGGTGTGGCTTATTCTAGTAACGGCGCTGAGACACGCCTTCTGTAAAGCGAAGTCGTCGACGTCCCGTGTGCATGAGTTGAATGTGTGAAACAAAATTATTTAAATGTGATTATATTATAATCGAGACGACGAGATATGGCGAAATCTGTTAGTGAGCTTTTGCGGGAAGCTGCCGCAGCATTAGAACAGGGAAACAACCAGCCTGACCATGTTAGTTATGATGTTAGACTCAGACTAGACCATAATCGACCATGAGGTTCATTCATGTATTAGGCTGTTTTGGAAATTCAACTATTTGGGTGTACAAAGGTCTTATAGTAACTATAGACCCTTTTACAGCCCACGTGATCAAATAGTTGCGCGCGCATTTTGGCAACGGAAGTGGTGTTTTTCTCCACTGGCTCTAACGTGTTAGCAACTCCGAAAGTTTATCAAAACGGTTTCCCAGCATCAAAATGTCTGGTTGTTGCGTTTACGGTTGCACTAATCGATATTCCACCAAGGGGCTTAAGTTTTATATTATTCCGACAGGATCACGGCCGTTTCAGAAGAGTGGCTGCAGGCGATTAAACGTGTTGATTGGAGCGAGGACATAATAAAAAATGCTCGCGTCTGTTGTTTAATCCGCTCGCGTAGCTTGACACGCTGCTGATTCTCGCCATACTTCCGTTGCCAATATCCGCGCGCATACGTCATCATTGTGTACAAACAGTAAAAGGGTCTATTTCTACAACAATTATAGCCAGACATTAATACCCGCTGGCTTTAACCGAGAACCTCGGCCAATGTTTCATATTCGCGTCGTGCCTAACAACGCCCTTCAGCCGTGACTTATTCAGATACAGCACTAGCCTAGACTAGAGTACCTTATTGATTTTATAAAAAAATACCACGCAATACTTGATCCGAAACATATGTATCTATGCAACTATCATGAAATAAAATGAATCACTAAAAGACAATTCCTTCCGCTGGAGAAAAAAAAAAATAGTCCCTGACCATAAAGCAACAGAAGAAGTTACATTATTTCTCCATTAGATGGAGATAAAGACTGTCTTAATGAGTGAGTCAGTCAGTAGAGAAGACTTTTGAAATGACTCAAATGATCACGGAGAAGAAAGACGCAACTGACATGACTATAGGCACGGACAACCCCTATTAACTGTTAAAAGTACAAGATATCACACCGGACATTCAAACGGATTTTTTATTATGAATATAGCACTGACCTGAAGGAAAAGGCTATATCTAGCCCACTGTAAATGCAGGTACACGCTTTCTCGATCTCATCCAGAAGTTGTTACTGGAAATGAAAATCAGCATTGTGATTCTTTTTGTACACAAACTTAAAATAAGCAAAAGACACGCAACAGTTAAACAGCAGACAGATACAGGCTAGTGCTGTATCTGAATAAGTCACGGCTGAAGGGCGTTGTTAGGCACGACGCGAATATGAAACATTGGCCGAGGTTCTCGGTTAAAGCCAGTGGGTATTAATGTCTGGCTATAATTGTTGTAGAAATTGTGTTACTAAGACCTTTGTACACCCAAATAGTTGAATTTCCAAAACAGCCTAATACATGAATGAACCTCATGGTCGATTATGGTCTGGTCTGAGTCTAACATCATAACTAACATGGTCAGGCTGGTTGTTTCCATGTTCTAATGTTGCGGCAGCTTCCCGCAAAAGCTCACTAACAGATTTCGCCATATCTCGTCGTCTCGATTATAATATAATCACATTTAAATAATTTCGTTTCACACATTCAACTCATGCACACGGGACGTCGACGACTTCGCTTTACAGAAGGTGTGTCTCAGCGCCGTTACTAGAATAAGCCACACCCACTCATTAACATAGAATTTGCATGCAGGTTGTCTTTGAAAATGAAAACGAAAATGAAAACTGTGAAATAAAAGAGGAATTAAAATGAAAACGAAAAGTTTCTTTTTCACGTTTGGCTTTTCATTTTAATATTGGCAGTCTTGCCTCGAGACTGTAGTGAAAATGAAATGTGAAATCACCAATTGCATTTTATTTTTCAATTTGACAGGGATAATGCTGTGAAAATGAAATCATTTAATTTCATTCTCAATTTTGTCACATATTTTGCGTACTGTTTTCTGTAATGAAATCGTTAATCTGGTTTTAATTTTCATTTTAATCATTTAATTTATTTATTTAAATTTGGCAGAAAATGCCTTCCATAAATGAAAACTCCTGTTATGGTATTAAAAGAAATTCTGTACTCAATACCTTGACTTACTTTAATGTATCAGAGAACTTTGTGCTGGATATTATGCATGATATCCTGGAGGGAGTTGCACAGTATGAAGTGAAACTGCTTTTTGAATACATGAGTTGCAATCTAATTTCTTGCGATTCCATTCCTCAAAGATTGTATGCCTTCAACTATGGCTATTTGGACAAAAATAATCGCCCAACCAAGGTTAACCTTCAACAAGCTGGAAACAGCATTGGACTCAACGCAAGTCAGACATTGTGTCTCATTAGGAACATCCCTCTCATATTTGGAGATGTAGTCCCAGAAGGGGATAAGCACTGGCATTTGATGTTGCTCCTCTTACATATTGTTAACATTATATTTTCTCCTTGCGTCTCTGAAGGAATGACAATATTTTTGAAGCATCTGATAGTGGAGCATCATCGATTGTTCAAGGAGTTGTACCCTTCTAGGAATCTGATTCCAAAGCACCACCTTATGATTCACTACCCTGATTGGATCAGGCAAATTGGCCCATTGATTCATGTATGGACTATGAGGTATGAAGCAAAACACAGGTTTTTTAAGAAAAATCAAAAAAAATTCAAAAACCTGACCAAATCACTTGCCAAAAAACACCAGCTAGCCATTGCCTATCACTGGGAGCACTGTACTATCAAAGGTATTGAGTAGGGCCCTGTTTCAAAAGAATTGTTGTCCGACCTTGAAAACGGTGATTTTATTTCTGAGCAGCTCCACATTGATCTCTCAAGTGAATTAACGGTCACACCGTGGGTTAAGTGTCATGGTACGGAGTATCGTAGTGGTCTTGTTGTGTGCTTAGACTTGGTTGATGATGCACCTGTCTTTGGAAAAATTGTTAATCATGTATGGAATCAGAGTTTGTTGAACATCTTCATGCTTTCAGTGTTTTTGCACAAGAGAACTGTCTTGTGCTCAAAAAACCTGACGAATTGTTTTACCACAAGCAGTTTGATTTACAAATGTCCTATGGAAATGACAGTCTATTTTACATCGTTTTGGACTGTTATTTGTAAAAAAAAAAAAAAAAAAAAATGTATTCATGTAATTTAAAGTACTGGCTAGATGTATTGGTGCTCTGTGCTGGAATAAAGTTTTGAAAGAGTAATACAGAGTGATGTGTTTATTTCAAAGTGAATTTATTCTTTTCAGATTCAATAATTGTTAGTTTATTTTACAGTTCTTTAAAGTAGGTAATGCAAAACCCTAATAAGAAAAACTGGTAACTCCTTTAGTGTTGTTTTTTATTTGTAAATAGGTGTTCCATCAACACCAGGATGGTGTAAAATTTGACTCCTATAAGGTTGAGAAGATTGTCATTTCCATTTTTTTAAAGTGTTAGGTCAACACCAGAACAGTGTAGAAGTTTAACTCTGCCAGTGTTTGCTACAAAGCTGCACCCAGCTCTGTAACAGTGTTGTTGTTCTCTGCATTGGTGTTAAAATTTTACTCTCTTAGTGTTCATATTGTTACACTGTGTCGGTGTTGCGAGAGGCAACACTTTTGAAAGTGTTGAACTAACACTTTGTGGGTGGTTCCCATATATACACTTTCAAAGTGTTGAAATTAACTCTATTGGTGTTGATTTCCGGATTTCAAATTTACTGTGATCAAATTATGTACTACATATTACAGCATTGTTTCAATACAAGACATACCAATGGACTCGCGCACCTTTCTGTCTTCTTTGGGCACCAGATGTTCCTTCCTCACCCGAAACAAAGGACTTATTCGATTAGCTTGCGTTGATATAGGACTGGTCTTCCTTCTCTGCTGTAAAACAAGAAAGTCTCGACTTACTCTATGTGCAATAACTATTGTTCTTGAAACATAAAATTAAGACAGTTATAAATAAGTTAATTTACCATACGATTCAGGAGAGAACATTTGATGAGTAAATACTGATTGCAATATTCTAAAAAATAAATAAGCAAACTTAAGAACAATTCAAATTCCCTAACATAGGGGTTTATATAAACTGATATTCTAATATAAGTGAGAAGAATTTAATAGCAGGGACTGTATCAATTTTCTTTAAGGATTTACAAAATAAAGAAAAGTCATTTTTTAATGCATTCACATTTGGAAGAGATTTTGTGAAACGACATTTGTGGATATAGAATTTAACAAACAGTATAATATTATTTATCAAATATTCAACTTTTTTATTTTTCATTAAAAGTCCATATTTGATCCCATTCCAGGAAAAAAAAATCAGATCGTGACGTAACTCTTTGATAGCGAGAAAGTTAACCTGCGCATGCGCGGCCCCGCCCACTAAATCCAGCGGGGTGAAGCTGGAGCTCCAGCGAGGGGAGGAGCTGGAGCTCTAGCTCCTCCCATTTGGCGCTGCATCGAGTACACACATATATATATATATACAGTACCAGTCAAAAGTTTGGAAATGTTACTATTTTTAATGTTTTTGAAAGAAGTCTCTTATGCTCATCAAGCCTGCAGTTAAAAAAAAACAAACAAAAAAACTGTAATATTATGAAATATTATTACAATTTAAAATAATGGTTCTCTTTTTTAATATACTTTAAAATGTAATTTATTTTTGTGATGCAAAGCTGAATTTTCATCAGCAAGTACTCCAGTCTTTGGTGTCTTATGATCCTTCAGAAATGAGTCTAATATGCTGATTTATGATCAATGTTGGAAACAGTTGTGCTGCTTAATATTTTTTTCAGGATAATTTGATGAATAAAAAGTTAAAAAGAACTGTATTTATTTAGAATAGAAATCTTTTGTAACAATATACACTACCGTTCAAAAGTTTGGTAACAATAATTTTTTTTTTTTTAAGAAATTAGTACTTTAATTCAACAAGGATGCGTTAAATTGATAAAAGGTGATGGTAACGATTTATATTGTTAGAAATGTTTTTATTTTGAATAAATGCTGTTTTAATGAATAAATGCTGTTAACGTTTTACTCAATGAATCCTGAAAAAAGTATTCCAAAAAAATATATTAAACAGCACAACTGTTTCCATCATTGATAATAACTGAGTATCAAATCATCATATTAGAATGATTTCTGAAGGATCATAAGACACCAAAGACTGGAGTACTTGCTGATGAAAATTCAGCTTTGCATCACAAAAATAAATTACATTTTAAAATATATTAAAAAAGAGAACCATTATTTTAAATTGTAATAATATTTCATAATATTACTGTTTTTTGTTTTGTTTTGTTTTTTAACTGCAGGCTTGATGAACATAAGAGACTTCTTTCAAAAACATTAAAAATAGTAATGTTTCCAAACTTTTGACTGGTACTGTATATATATATATATATTATGGCAAAAGAGAGCAAGCAAGCCTTGTGTTGTTCCCTGCCCACGTTATATCACGGGTGGGGAGGACACACATTTCAGCTTTGTGTTGCTTGTTTGGGAGTGGAGCATGCCAACAGTCAGTTCTCGAGGGGGCTGACTGTGAGCACTGCGAGGAGCTGTCCGTGAGGACGCTCCGCTCCCGCCGGCCATTCTTCGATGAGGACGGTTCGGTGCGCGCTCCCCGAGGCGCGGGTCCCGCTGCTGCCGAGGCACGGCGTCGACGCGCATCTTGGGGATCGCAAATGGATCGAACAGCGGGGTTTGAGACGGGCCCCGCCCTATCTCTGCCTTTAAACGCTCTGCGGTTTCTCCTCCCCGGGATGAGGCACTCATGCTGCGATTTCCAGTTCCGAGGAATTGGTATCGTTAGTGTTTTTGTTAAGAGAACAAAACAATTAAAAATATAAAGAACAAAGCAGATGTTTATGAATTTTCAATAAATAAATAAACAAGTCAGCTCATAACTCTGTTGAATAAAGAGGAGCTTTTAAAAGGAGGTTTTATCTAGTGCTGTTGCTAAGTTAAATATTACTGGCCAGCCGGTTATTATGAGAGTGAAAATATAAGTAAAACTCTATATCTCAGCCTCCTCGTCGGGCAATGCCGTTTTTTCCCTATCTCCACACTGAGGTGTCGAGATCGTGGAATAAACCGGTTTCTATTTATGCGTTTAGTCCCCAAACTTCTACTATAGTAATGTTATGGGTTATGTTAAGCACTAAGGCTACGTTCACACTGCAGGGCTTAATGCTCAATTCCGATTTTTTGAAAAAATTCGATTTTTTTGCAAGGCCGTTCACATTTCCAATTAAATGCGACCTTTTGTGATCTCCTGTGTGAACGTGAAATGACCCAGAAGTGACCCGCATGCGCAGAAGAGTACTCAACGGTCAACGACGTCACTTGTTGTTTGCGGAAGTAGCTAAACTTTAACTGTGATTCTATCTCACACACACACACACACACACACGAGCGCGCGCAGCGACCGTTACACAAGAGCCAGACAGCAGCCGCTGACCTATCTAATATCAGATTCAGCACAAATAAGTTAACATAACGTATATATAATGGCCGTGGGCTTTTTTTATTTTATTTTTTTTATTAACGGGCTCGTCGAGGTCGACCCGTTCGGCAGATTTACCTCAGCTCGACGAATGTGCAGTCCGTTTTCAAACCGACAACCACTTCAACACAGGATTATGACGTTTTTCGCGTATCAATGACGTGCGGGTCGGATACATGCGACCTGGCCGTTCAGACTGAAGTCGCATTTGAAAAGATCGGATATGTATCGGATTTGGGACCACATACCCAAGTGGCCTGGGTCGCATTTGAAAAGATCGGATCTGTGTCGTTCAGACTGTCATGAAAAGATCAGATACAGGTCGCATAGGGGCAAAAAAATCGGAATTGGGTCGTTTCAGCCTGCAGTGTGAACGTAGCCTAAATGGTTTAGCTCCCCAGTACTTGAGCGAGCTCTTAACGCATTATAGTCCTTCACGTCTATTGCGATCTCAAAATACCGGCCAGTTAACCAAAATACAATAAAATATATCCAATAAAATATAGATTTTAAAGTTAAATAACCAAAATACTATGTTTGATAGTTATACTTATAATTTTGTTTCTATTACATGCAGTTCTAACTTGAGCTCTTAGCTCTCCGGTTAGAATAATGGCTTCTTACTGACCCTTTAAAGGGATTCTCCACCGAAAAATGAAAATTCTGTCATCATATACTCACCCTCATGTTGTTTCAAACCTGTATGAATTTCTTTCTTCTGCTGAACAGAAAGGAAGATATCTAGAAGAATGTCAGTAACCAGACAGTTTTAGATACCATTGACTTCCATTGTAGGAAAAAAATATACTATGGAAGTCAATGGTATCTAAAACTGTCTGGTTACTGACATTCTAGATATCTTCCTTTCTGTTCAGCAGAAGAAAGAAATTCATACAGGTTTGAAACAACATGAGGGTGAGTATATGATGACAGAATTTTCATTTTTCGGTGGAGTATACCTTTAAAGGGTCAGTAAGAAGCCAATATTCTAACTGGAGAGCTAACTGTACGTTCACACCGCCGCCGACTTGAGCTGCAAAGAAGCTCTGGCCGCCCTGTCAAGGACGCTTGTCAAAAAGTATGGGGAAGCTTGTTGACGCTTTGGCCGCTCTGAAGTCTGTGTCACACCATGAAATGTTATAACGACAGCATTTTTATAACCGTTTTGGTCACATTTGGTCGGGAAAAAATAATAATTAGCTATTATTATTATCATTGACATATCATGACAGAATTTTCATTTTTCGGTGGAGTATCCCTTTAAGAAACACAGAACTCACTCTTGCACTCACACTTACAATCTCACACACACACACACACACACACACACACACACTCCGATATGTGGTTTATGAGGACTCTCCATAGGCGTAATGGTTTTTCTAATGTACAAACTGTATAATCTATCCCCCTACTACACTAACCCTACCCCTAAACCTACCAATCACAGATTTAGTATGTTTTTTAAGCCGTTTGGTTTAGAACAGCCATTCTCAAACTGTGGTCCGCGGACCACTAGTGGTCCGTGAGGGTACTGCAGGTGGTCCGTGGAAAGGCTAAATAAAATATTAAATAATATTTTTTTTTACCTTCATTTTACCAGGAAATTCCCATAAAAAAAGAAAAGTAAAAAGAATATGTAGGCCTATATTGATATAACATTTTAATTAAATTGTCAAGTTATTGTGTGATTACTAAAATAGCCTAGTGGTGTTCGGCCGTGACATTCAAGTTCAGTGCCGTTAGAACCACAACATTGGTTCGGTGGATAGCAACAGGTTCTCTGAAGAGAAAAGGGCAGAGGCAAATATGTTCTCATTATCACATCACACGCATAGCCTTTAATGGTGCGTTCACAACGGACGAAATTTCGCTTCAAACTTTTGTTTTTACGCGCGTCAATTTAGCTCTTGACGCGCGAATTGATACAAAGTGGTCAAGCGTATCACTAGACGCGGCAGGCGCGAATTTCACATAATCCCTTTTTGAATTTGATGCGCTATAGGCGGATCTTTTGTGACGTCATTGTTTATGTTTGTCGCGTTGCATCATGGGAATCGTGTGGCAGGAAACACCGCTAGATACCTGTAATTTGATTGTTTTGCACGTTTGGAGGAGGATTTAGAGAAGAGGATGGTTCACTCTTGCTGTGTGGTCGAGTACGGCTCGTTGGGGGCCTGATAAAAAGGTTTTTTCGAATTCCCTCCGAAAAGGATCGCGAAAAACGAAAGAAATGGTTGCGTGCAATTAGGCGATTGAACCTGGACGCTCCGAAGAAAGCCTGAATTCCTGCAGCTAACGTTACTGATCGAGTTTGTGAGGCTCATTTTGTTCATGGTAGGCCTAAGTCTTAGTGACTATGTATTTATAGAAGATTGAATAAAAAAATAAATAAAACTGAGTCAAATCAACCGAGTCATGTTTTTGCGTTCTGATTCAGGTGTCCCAAACCGCGATCCACAGCACCCAGACTATGTTCCTCACATCAAAATGGGCTATTCTGGATCGCAAAACTTAAAAGCAAAAGAAAAGGCTGTTCTAACCTCTGCTTTTAGCACGATCACTGCTTTCTGTTTGGCAGAAAAGATCGGCCCAACTTTTCGAAAAAACAAAATAATCATAGGCCTCAAGACTTTTGAAAGCCTTTAATCTTTCATGAGTGAAGGGTCCAGGGGTTTCTATTAAATAAGAATAAATGTCTCCCCAGCAGATTGGTGGCCAAGACACGGGCAAGTCGGACCAACGTTTTTTGTCATCCCAGATCTCATATGGGCTTTGAATAACTTCGATTTTGTCACCAATACAAATTTTGAGCTTCTCTCCAAACCTCCTCCGGTCTTCAGATGTTAAAGTGCTTATATATTGTGGATTTCGCCCGCTAACTCTCTTGAAAATGCTCGTCGCGTCTTTACTGTCCGCAATACTGTTTGTTTTGTTGCCACACAACCACTCGCGCATGCGTACAAAGATGTCAACAAAGATCCTCCTATTCGCGTCCGGTGTGTGAACGCACAGTTAGGCATAGGCAGTTTATATGAAACGAAATGTTTATAAATGGAATGAATAAAGCCTGTTATTATTTAATTTCCAGTTAGTTTCTTGATCTCGCGTTTCTGAAATGTTTTGCAGATGTGCTGTTAAGTGGACAAACTTTTTGAGGACTTGTAAAACTCTGAAGATTAATAATAATAATCCCCTAAAATCGCCAAAGGTTTTGAAATGTTGACTATATTCCAGTGTTCTTATTACTGTATAGATTCCATACTACATTGCTATGGAAATAAGCCTGTTGTTCAAATGAACCTGATTATGCCCTGGGCGCTTGAGTAGCCTAAATAAATAAATTAAATATGTGGCAGCCGTTGTGTGCAGTAAACTTTCCTTTAACAAGCCTGTGATGTGATGACCAGTTATAGTTTTAGTGCTAGTAAGCCTATTTAGAGGTGCAGATTAATTCAGGTAGGACTGTGTGTAGACATATTTTATTATGTGTATTATGAGGTGGTCCGCGAAAATTCTTGATTACAAATAGTGGTCCACACACACAAAAAGTTTGAGAACCCCTGGTTTAGAAGGACACATATGTCCTCATAAACCATGTTTACGTTGTAATACCCATGTCATTATACACATTTGTGTCCTCATAAACCATATACAAGAACACACACGTCTCACACACACACACACACACACACACACACACACACACACACACTAACAATATGCTCTGACAGGAGGAGGACAGAGTAAAGGTACACAGGACCTACAATTTTCACACTTTTATTAGCCCCGGGTCTAGCCGGACAGCCTGTGTGTGTGTGTGTGTGTGTGTGTGTGTGTGTGTGTGTGTGTGTGTGTGGTGTGGTCATTGAAAATGTGTTCAGATATATATTCTTCACAGAAAATGAGCCAAGGCCAATGAGTCTGAGTTTGAAAAAATAAATAATCGTATAATTTTTCTCTTGATAAAAAATGAAACCGGATCCTACAGACCCGAACACCATACAAGGGTTAAAACGACACTAACGAGACGCTTAACAACACAGCGTACAAAACAAACATTTTATATAGATATCATATTCTAATTAAATGAATACTTACAATCACAGAAATAATGTCCTTGGCGATGGTCAATTTGCTGCCGCCGCAACTGCTGCTCGTGTCCGAAAGCTGAATCATACGTGTAACAGCTGTTCTAAATAAGCTACATCTGATTGGTTAATAATAATCCTATTTCAGTATCTTGCCGCACTATTGGCTCGACTGATATAGTAGGCAACCGCGTTTGCCTGCATATTTACGGGTCGTGCAATATAATTTCGGGGGAACATGTGCAATAAATGGGAGTGGCAACACTTTTCATATCGTTGAGAATAAAACAACCGTCCCAACTTTACAAATCCAGGTTCTCCCTCCATGGGGATCATCCATTTCGAAAAGTAAAGCAGATACGGAACCTCGGCCCACGCGAGATGCAATCCGGAACCTCGGCCCACGCGAGATGCAATGCGATTGGTTGCTGGACCAGCCAATGGAATTAATATGTGCAATATTCATATTTAAAATTGCCTAGTCATTAGATTTGTGAATTCTTTTTCTGAAAAACAAAATTATATCATTAATCTTTTAATTATTTTGGCGAAGTTTTATATCCATAAGACAAAAATAACTCAAAAGAAACCCTCCTATATTACCTTTTATAACACTGATCTCACAATATACTTAGAATATCTTTTAAACATGAGATCACAAAACAAAAAGCTTATAAAAACAATACAAATTTTAAAGCTTTTCAAATACATATAACTGCCCTGATATTATAAACTTTAATTTCTGTATTTATTATTTATTTTTTATTTTATTATTATTATGTACATTTATACTTTAGTTGTTGTTGTTATTCTTTGGTTTATACATTTTGAATTGTATTTACAGTGCCTTGTATTCATTTAGTTTTTTGTTGCATTGTAGACTACTTGAAATGTTTGTAATTTAACTAAATAAATAAAAAGCACAATATGTTATGTATACCATACATAATAAGATATATTTCTAAAATCAATACTTTCAATATTATATATTATATGACGTTACTGTCACAAAAATAGCTTTAATGGTTCTGTTTTTTTGTTTTGTTTTTTTTAAGCAAGTCTGGAGGCTAATGAAATGAAACAGATGAGAATAATTTTCCCATCTAAATACAGTTGATTTTATTGTAATGTGATGAATCAGAAAAATAAACAAATATAACATTCGCTTAGGCTGTTTTTTAAATGGACCAAAACAAAGTGAAACCAACGTAACAATTTGAAGTGACCAGACCACTGACATTGATAATAAATATTATTAAAAAAAATATATAAGATGGCACCACAAGACGACGTTCACTTGCAGAGCAAATTTAGCACGTTTATAGTTAACTCAACTGGGTAGCAATTGTGAACAATTTTAATAGAGAATTCAAAAATAATTTGGATTTCTTCACCACTACTACTAACCGGTTGGATGGTGTATTAGTGATATTGAAAGCTGATTGGCCTTTATAAATATGCGGAAAAGGGCCAATTTAATTATTTATTTATATGATGTCCGATTTATTCTCTCTTGTGCCTTTTTGCGCGCATTTTCCACGGGTTTTAATAATAAAACTGGTCTGAAAGAATGAAAATCATATTAAAGAAAACGTCAACATTAAGGTTGCAATTATTTAATAAATTGAGTAATGTGCGCGTGCATGCGTGGTTCGAATTTTAGTTGCTATGTAGGTTATGAATTCTGACTGCATATATATTTACACTCGAACCAGTCGCTGTCTGGGCGTGCGTGCATGTTATGATTCGAATGTTAGTTGCTATGGCGACGCGTTTTATGAATTCTGCGATCTGCATGTATCTCTCTGCTCAACGATCGACCGCTGTCTGTTGGTTGAGAGACGAGGCGAATTAACAGACTGACTTTTGCGGAGAATTTTCTGGCCGAAACTTGCAAATTTGAAGCTTTTCTGGATTGCTGAGAGGAGACCTATATTCTTGAAGGACATCGGAGGATATATACTTTTTGAAAGCGTCATCTGATAATACTTTTATTTGATAGTTCTTTTCCTATTTTAGAAGTAACGTTAGCTTGTTTGATATTTTTTTCAGGGGAGTAACTCTATTTAGTTTAAGAGGATATTTCTATTGTATTGTCTTGTCTTGTATTTTGTTCTGATTTTCTTTCAGGTTGTCGATGGCTCGTAATCGAATGATGGGTGGAAGAGGAAGTGAGTGCTTTAACGTTAATTTTTAATTAATTTTTTATGGTGTGTTGTACAATGACTGACTGATCCCATTTGATCCCATTTATTTGATTCATTGCATGTGAAATAAACTTGAATTGAATTTGAGCAACTTAACTGAAGTACAAATCTGTAATTGACCACAGACATTGATTATTGATTATGATTAAACTAACGTTATGTGATATGTGAAATATTCCATCCTTAGAGCACTCCAGATCCAGGAGAGCTGCTTTCTGCCAGACGGCTGGTCGGGAGGTTTGGAGGCCCGATTCTGATGACCGTGATCAGGATCCGCTGCCCAGAGATGGACAAAGTAAGTTACAGATACTTCTGGTCAAATATTACTCAGTTACAAGTAAAAGTTGAAAAGACTGATTTTTACTTGAGTAAAAGTACAGAAGTACTTGTTTTTAAAAGTACTTAAGTATCAAAAGTAAAAAGTAAATGTCAATGCATTGTTTTATTATTGTTTGTAATACTTACAGTACCTTATGCCTCTGAATCTATGCCTGCCTACCTACCCACCCTCATATCAATATATCATTTATTTCTAGAACACAGGTCCTGTAGTGGGATTGAATGTGAGATTGAATAAGTGCTCTCAATAACGTCCACAATAGTTTCGGGCTGTTCCCTCAAATAGTGCCCTATTTAAAGATTTTTGGCTTTTAGGATGAATATGTCAGCCACTGTTATAAGCTAGTGTGCTCCAAAACAATGACAAAATGAGCATTTAAAAGACCAAACCCAACATTGAAAATGAAAGTCAGATTGATGTCAGAATCCAACTACTTTCTACTCAAGGACCTTGACAGAAATGTAACGTTAGTGGAGTAAAAAGTATGATACTTGTCTTTCAAGTGTAGTGAAGTTAAAGTAAAATGTTTCCAGAAAAAATAGTACTCAAGTAAAGTACAGATACTCAAAAAGTGTACTTAAGTACAGTACTCAAATAAATGTACTTTGTTACTGTCCACCTCTGCCGCTGCCAGACCCGACCCAGACACAGAGCCAGGATCGTCCTGGATATTTACCATCTCTGTCTTCTGAGTTTTCTGTTTCTGTGTCCACAGGTCAGGCTCACGGGACGAGGGCGAAGCAGAACCCAGATGTTGGACGTCCGTCCACTTCATCTAACCACTCTCGCAGAGGTCAGAATAGGCTTTTAATAAAGATGTAATGGCTTAGT
Source organism: Leuciscus leuciscus (assembly GCF_965113295.1). Classification (NCBI taxonomy): domain Eukaryota; kingdom Metazoa; phylum Chordata; class Actinopteri; order Cypriniformes; family Leuciscidae; genus Leuciscus; species Leuciscus leuciscus. The sequence continues at coordinate 1,720,331 of NW_028118546.1, forward strand.
TTCTATTTATATTTTCAATGGCTGATTTGTCAACTAAACCAACTAAAGTAACGATAACACTTTATTTTGATGGTCCCTTTTGAACATTCTGTCGACTATACGTAACTTTGCAACTACATGTCGACTAACTCTCATTAGAGCATCAGTAGACTCTCTCCTTAATATGAACTATGATGATATTTTAATCATTGTTTTAACTATGTACGAGGCACTGCGAGTGCGAGCTGACATCGCGTTTGTCTCTCAGGCTTGCTTTCACTGCGTGATGTGTCAGTGCAGTTATAGATGTCCCCAAATTAGTTTTTGTCTTATATTTATATCATATTATGTTGTTATATTAGAATATCACATGATCAAGAGTGCCGTTTTCTTTTGCACAATTGCAAATGTGCTATTTATTTTATACAACAGTTAAATTAACAATAAAGTTAACATTGTGAGTTACTTTTTGGACACAATATTGTCAATTTTCACTTTATATCGCCGACGAGAATTTCATAATGAAGCCGTAGTCCAACAGACAGATTTGTTTTTTACTGAAATCCGCGTTTTGAACGAATCATTTTAACGATTCAATGAACAATCACTTGTTTTCTGAATGAATCAGCCGTTTGAACTATAGACTTCATATAGATAGACGCCCTATCGACCGCTACTGCCTACTGGCGCGGGCGAGCCGTGGGGCCGCCATCTTAGACCGGTCACCCGCTCCACTCAGTGTAATCTGTATGGCAGGTGCAATGAGCTGTCAGCGCATTTAATTAATCATACCTCACTGAATACCGAACTGATTTTCACGCGGGTTTGTTTGCTGCAAAGGTCATTCATGTAGCTATTATACAGGACACATGGTTCGGCGTATTTTAATATTCATAGTAGGCTTAACAGTAATATAATACTCTGATATAAGATATAAAGTGACCAGACGTCCAAAATCAAAATATGTGATGTAGGATATAAGCTATTTTATAAATCACACACTATAAATATGATAAAGAAGCAGAAACAGATAGTTGCAGTAAAGTAAGATATTTTAATAAGCTGAAGAAACGTGTGTGTTTTACATTTACATTGCTTCCTGATATCACGTGCGCAAACACAAATAACCTATATTTATATATATATAAAACAGTTATGTCCGGTCGAACAATGTATGAATTAACTTAAGATTGGATTGCGGTAAAAGTAAGTTTCGTGCCTCTTACAAGTGCTTTCGAACTTCTTTCTGATCTGAATGGTATGTGGAAAACACTTGAGTTGAGGGAGGGAGAAAACACGCAACTGAATGCCTTTTCAAGCGTCTCAATACTTGAAAAACTACAGGAAACTACTTTTAAACACGAAATTACTTGATTTACAGAGGGTCTATTCGCACGTTTATAAACGTTAACGTTACCTGAGGTAATTTTCCTGGACCTTTTTACAGAAGGTAAAAGTCGCCGTAATCTTTACTGACATTGTCCGAAATGATTACTGAGATGGCACATTCGGACGGGACTAAAATAACCGAGAAGCTCTTGTAATTATTACTTTACCCCACCTCTCCATGTCAGGTGAACACCGGCTGGTGCAGTAAACATTGCCTAGCTAACGTTAGCTGGCTACGATATCAGTACAGTAATATCAAAGATCCTTGCTCCTTCTCAATTATCTGGTAATATTCTATTCACAAAATACAACCAATAGTACGGTAATGTTAAAAGTAATCCCCCGGGCCCTATTTGCGATGGTCCGCCGATTAGAACAGGAAAATACTCCACAGTGCTCTAGCATCTTCACTGCTGCCACGCAACGAAACTAGGAACACGACCGGTTTAAGATGGCGGCCGCATTTCTCAGTGCCCAGCGGCCAATAGGGCATCTAGTCTCTATATAATATCTATGGTTTGAACAAATCGGTTGAATAAATGACTCCAACAACTCGCTTATTAAGACAGTGACTTGCCGCCACCTACTGGTGGTTTTAGTTTCATATTTAAAGTATTCTTTAATTAAAACATAAAAAAACTGTACAGTAAATCATTAAATAATTTTAAAATATCATCTAATTATTATCGACAAAACGTTGAAAATATCGAGACATATTTTTGTCAATATTGCGCACCCCTAATGTACGGTATTCATTTTGATTTCTTCAGGTCTTAAAAAGGTCTTAAAAAGCCTTAAATTTGACTTTAAAAATTGTGCAGGTACCCTGTAATACTCTAATGAGAGTTAGTAGACATGTAGGTGCAATTTTACTTGTAGACAACTGAATGTCTGTTGGGAGGAGCATTTTACTATTAAGATTTGAATAGTAAAATGTAAGTTATATCATTATGTCATTGCTTAATTTGACGTCAGAGATGGGTCTAATAGTTGTTTTCATTAGTTTTTTCTTCATTTCAGAAAAAGCTCCAGAACGTCTTTGCCTCAGGATCTGGAAGGCTACGAAGGGACTTTTCAGCTGCTGTTCCGGTAGTGCTGTGACTGTTGTGGAGCCTTTTATTCCGGAACCATCGTCACCTTCTCCAGATCACTCCGGCGTCAAGCCAAATAATGGTAAATCATTATTTCTCCAACATTAACATCTAACCCTAACGGTCAACTAATACTCTACTAATACTCTAATGAGAGTTAGTAGACATGTGCAGTGTTACTTATAGACCAATTATAGGTTTGTAAACATCCGGGATGCGTGCGCATCGTGGTTGCAGAAAGACCCGTTTAACAGCTGATCCTTACACGGATACGGATAAGAATAATACTAATAGCTCGATTTAAAACATTTTATATTTAATTTTCGTAATGTTCTCCGCATATTTTTTTGACCACTTTTGGTCCCGACATGCGCAGTAGAACCTGCGTGACGCCGTGTGACGTAGGGTGATAATTCCCCTATAGACTTATAGAATGTCTTAAAGGGACCAAAATAAAGTGAAACCAATTTTTTCCAACATTCATCTGACATTTTCGGAACATTCCGAGAACATTCAAAAGTAACGTTCCAATAATGAAAAATTATAAAATAGAATGTTCCTTTAACCAAGATAAAACATTTTTGAAACGTTGAAAAAACTGGATGTTTTGAACGTTCAGGGAACATTTAGAAATAATGTTTTCTTAATTGAGTGGGAATGTTAGCAAAATGTTCTCAATAAGGCATGAGCTCGATGGCTGTCTGACACACACCAGAAACACACGCACAGAAAGCCGCTTCACAGACAGCATACGATCCAGAAAAGAATTCAATTTCACCACTTATTTCTCTTGAATTGTCAAAAACATGCAAAATTGTCAAAATGGCTGTCGTGCCGAGTATTACAGAGTCAGTTATGTCATAAATAAGACATTGCTATGCATTTAATAAATGTGTTTAATAAAATATATCTATATTTAGATATGGCCCATATGATCTTTACCATTACAAGAACTGAGCCACATGTGCCAGAGTTGGCCAAATGAAGCCTGGAAATGTATGTTTTCTTTTTAATTAAAGATCAGATAAAATAAGAAAAATAACTTTAGCGTTGAATCGGAATCACCTCGTAATCGTGATAATAGTGAAATAAAATTACTATTAATATTGTGAAATAATATGTTGGGACATTTATGCAGGCATTAAGCAGAAGTCAGGTGGATAGCGTGAACAATTCCCATTACTTTAGATTTGTAACTTTACAGATAAGATTTGAATAGTAAAATGTAAGTTATATCATTATGTCATTGCTTAATTTGACGTCAGAGATGGGTTTAATAGTTGTTTTCATTAGTTTTTTCTTCATTTCAGAAAAAGCTCCAGAACGTATGAAGAAACCTGGTCGTTTCCAGAAGCGCTGGAAGGGTTTTTTCAGCAGCTCAAGAAATGTTGTGGAGCCTTTTATTCCTCCAGCAGATCCTGTTCCTGAACCATCATCGTCACCTGCTTCAGATCACTCCGGCGTCAAGCCAAATAATGGTAAATCATTATTTCTCCATCATTATTTTAAACAGTATTATCTTGTTTTCCACTCAAAATAAGGCTTGTTTTTACAGAATATTAAAATTATTTCCCCCATTATAAAATTATTTTCTCGACCAGCGCTGACATTTTTTAAATAAAACAATGGATCTAGCAACAGACACTCTACTGACTATAAGTAACTTTTCAACTACATGTCAACTTATTCTAACCCTACTAGGGCTGGGATAAACGATTATTTTTTAAACGATTAATCTAGCGATTATTTTTTCGATGCATCGATTAATCTAACGATTCATTTTTCCAGTCCGATTCGATTTCGATTCGATTCGATTATCTCCCCAATCCCCATTAATTGACTAATAGCAATTTATACATGTTAATTTACATATCTGAATGAAAAAAACATGAATTCCATAACATTGCAATATATGTTTATTGCTCTTAAAATTCCAAAATAAAAGACTATACAAGTGCATAGTAATGCATTCTTAGTCAGAGGTAGCATTCAATAAAACCTTAAAGCCTTGAAAACACATAGCTTACTGAAACAAGCTTACTGAACACATAGGGCCTAGCTTACTGAAACAAGCTTACTGAACACATAGGGCCTAGCTTACTGAAAAAAAAGTTCTTCTTTCAGATGAAAATAACAACAACTTGATGTCTAGCATTCAATAAAAAAATAAAAAGGTCACCCAAAATACTTGTTTAGAGCAATTGAAAGAATACAGTAACCAATGTAAACTTGGGGGCTTTAAGCTAATACAGAGAGTGCTTTTCCAACAAAAAATAAATAAAAATGAACAGTGGGAGCCAGCAGCCTGTCATGGCGTCCTTCCTGAACCAACAGAATTGAACATTTATGTTGAAAACACATAGTCCTAGCTTACTGAAAAAAGTGCATATTTTAATTCTTCATTCACATAAAAATAACAACAACGTATAGTAATACACTCTGCCACTCACCTTTTTCTTAAAAAATAATAAAAAATACTAATAAAAAAAAGTACTTAACTAGAATTTAATAAATGGAACATTATTGTAAAGTGTTACCGATTTGTTATACACCGATTCAGACGCCTCGTGAGTTCAGTGTTGGACAGATCAGTTGTTTTAACCATTCATTAAAGTGAATCAGTTCAAATGAGTCATTAGTTCGCGAATCGGACGTGTCATTAGTGGACGTGTAGCCTACGGCAAGCGTTGTGTGATTATCCCGGCAGTTTATTTTTTACCACAATTCACACTCCGCGGTAATTCAAGAGAAAAAAATCTCTGAATGCTCCACGTGAAACTTTGGTCTTCCGCCCTTTTTCTATCGGACATGTCTAATGAATATGCACGAGGGAGAGAGAGAGAGCAAGACAGCGCTCGTGTTCTTTGAAGACGGTGAGTGCGCGCGCGCGGCCGGCGCTCTCTCTCGTACTTATATGAGCCCTGTCAAGCGCAGTCAGTCATTCTATTCTACATCACTCATGTTACTTATAGACAACTGAATGTCTGTTGGAGGAGCATCACAATAAAGAGTTTGCAGATATTAAGCAGAGACTTTGTTACACTATTAAGATTTGAATAGTAAAATGTAAGTTATATCATTATGTCATTGCTTAATTTGACGTCAGAGATGGGTCTAATAGTTCTTTTCATTTGTTTTTTCTTCATTTCAGAAAAAGCTCCTGAATGTATCTTGGAGGATACGAAGGGTGTTTTCAGCAGCTCTTCCAGTGATGCTGTGACTGTTGTGGAGCCTTTTATTCCTGAACCATCATCGTCACCTGGTTCAGATCACTCCGGCGTCAAGCCAAATAATGGTAAATCATTATTTCTCCATCATTATTTTAAACAGTATTATCTTGTTTTCCACTCAAAATAAGGCTTGTTTTTACAGAATATTAAAATTATTTCCCCCATTATAAAATTATTTTCTCGACCAGCGCTGACATTTTTTAAATAAAACAATGGATCTAGCAACAGACACTCTACTGACTATAAGTCTACTAATACTCTACTAATACTCTAATGAGAGTTAGTAGACATGTGCAGTGTTACTGATAGACTTATAGAATGTCTTAAAGGGACCAAAATAAAGTGAAACCAAAGTAACAATTTGATGTGACCACTGACATTGATAATTGTTTCCACAGATTCCTCTCCGGGCATCACGCCATCCTCAGCTTGGTCCTCACCCTGGTCCTCACCCCCCCCTGAGGCCCATGTCGAGAGAGGAAGTAGAGAGTCGTTGAATCTGTGCAGCCGAGGCTCGGACAGCGTCGAGGGGAGCAGGAGTGGCGATGGATCGGAGAGCCCAAGCGAAAAGGGTTTGTCCAGGTCCAACAGCCTCGAAGGGTTTCTGTGTCCTCCGCTGCCGGGTCAAGTTCCTGTCGAGCCAACAGAGACATCAACTGGCCGAACTGCTCAGGGTGCCGTGGAGGCTTCTCCTGTGAACGAGAGCTCAACAGGTGAGACTGAAACAAGGCTTGGCAGTGCAAAGTCTACAGATAGAGATTTAGCTATTTCATGCATAACTGAGTCAAGTTTTTAACACGTCCGATCACATTTACTGTTGCTCGACCAGCACTGATATTTTTAAAATAAAACAATGAATCTAGCAAGCTAATAATTGTCTCACATTTTTCTGTTTGTTTTTCAGAGTCCTTTGAGTCTCTCTATAACGTGGAACAGTTAATTGGATCCGGAGGATTTGGCAGAGTGTTCCTGGGAACACGCAAATTTGATGGCAAAAAGGTAAATCTTACTGAATTGCACAAACATTTTGCTCTTGCATGCATCAAAACACATTTAAAACAATTTACAGATGGTTTAATACTTAATACAAAGCCAGGTGCTTGAAAACTGTTACTGTTATTGAAACTGTTTTTTTTGTGTTTTTTTTGTGCAGGTTGCCATCAAGCGGATGCTCAAGAGTGACAATTATCGTTATCTTTATATTGTAAGTTGGCCAAAACCTGAATGTGTATTGAGTTGTTTAAGTGCAGATTACTGTAGTTAATACACCCGTAGGAAGCATTAGGTATAAATGTGATCAACAAATAAGCCTAGAGGCACCAAATAACTTTGAGCTGAAAAGGCTCTTTTGAACGCATCTAAAAAGATCAAAGAATAGTACATTTCAAAATGATGTTTTCTTCAGATTTTTACCCAGCTAACCTTCTGTCTGCTTCTTCTCTCTAGCCTGGGAATCCCAAACCTCTCGTCACAGAAGTGGCGCTGCTGATGATGATGAGGCTAGAACCCATAAGCCCCTTCGTCATACAACTGTACGAGTGGTTTGAACATCCTAAAGAATTCACTCTGGTTATGGAGTATCCGGAGCACTACGAGAGCTTGTATGACATAATCTATCGTCAACCTTGGAGTGACTGGTTCTCACGGGTCGTCATGAGACAGGCTGTGCGGGCAGTGCTACACTGCATCCATCATGGTGTTTTCCATAGTGACATTCATTCACAGAATTTCCTGTTTGAGAAAGACACGCTAGATCTCAAGCTGATAGACTTTGGCTGCGGTCAGCTGTTTAGTAGTGAAGGCTACGAGAGAAACAGATACAGGGGTGAGCATTTTGGGAGTGTGGAAACCTGAAGGTAGTGACTTACAAATTTTTGGATGATGCTTTAAAAAAAAAGCTCAACAATGTGCAAATGTCTTCCTTACAGGAGTTCTGGATTACTGCCCACCTGAAGTCTTTACAGAACCTCGATTCCACGCCGTCCCTGCAAACGTCTGGTCTCTAGGAGTGGTGCTGTACGAGTTGTCGAACACATGTCTTCCTTTTTGTAATAGAACGGAAATCACACAAGCCGAAGTTACATTTCAGAACCCCAACTTATCCAAACGTGAGTGAATAATGATGATAACATGGATAAACACACATAAAGCAAACGAGTTGTACAGAAAGTTAAAGGTTGTAGTGTGTCAGAATTTTTATATATACTGTAGCTCAACGTACACCGAGAGCATCGCTGTTTTCAAAAATGCCAGGTCACATGGTCATGACTAACCAGCTCTCTCCTTATTAAAATGTGTACAGACTGCAGGGATCTGATTGGACAGTGTCTAGCTCGCGATCCAGCTGAACGCCCCAGCTTAGAGCAGATGTTACAACATCAATGGTTTGTTCGTACACAACGCTAGATTGGAGAAGCTGAGGAGATTCACTCGATCAGTTTCAGGTGTGTGGAAGTGTAACAAGCAGAGTAGGATTATTATCTTTTGTCTTAAATTCTGCATTATTTGTAGTGAGATTTTCAAATTTGTGTTCATTGTAATGTTCTTGTTATAGTCAAATCACCTTCATTTATATAGCGCTTGATACTATATAATAATGGTAAATCATTATTTCTCCAACATTATTTTAAAAAGTATTATCTTGTTTTCCACTAAAAAATAAGGCTTGTTTTTACAGAATATAAAAATTATTTCCCCCATTATAATATTATTTTCTCGACCAGCGCTGACATTTTTTTAAATAAAACAATGGATCTAGCAACAGACACTCTACTGACTTTAAGTAACTTTTCAACTACATGTCAACTTATTCTAACCCTCTACTAATACTCTACTAATACTCTAATGAGAGTTAGTCGACATGTAGGTGCAATGTTTCTTATAGACTTATAGAATGTCTTAAAGGGACCAAAATAAAGTGAAACCAAAGTAACAATTTGATGTGACCACTGACATTGATCATTAATATTATAAAAAAATAAATAAAACAAAAACAGTTTTTGATATCTGAAACGTTCCATCCTCAGGCTGCTCCAGATCCTGGAAAACTGCTTCCACAGATGTTTCTCCGGGCATCACATCCGCCATCTCTGCACTGACGAGAATGTCTCCCAAGCGTTGGGCTGGATGTAATAATCCACATAGCCTCTCTCTATTTACTCCCGAAATCTGAACCGCTGAAGACGAGGTGGATTAAGTTTGTTTTTGAAGAAAATGCTCCCTCAACTCTACCAAAATTCGTTTATGTCTGCTCGAATCATTTTACACCGGACAGCTTTTTGAATGAGGCTCAGTATAAAGCAGGTTTTGCAAAAAAATGGCTCCTGAAGGATGTAGCAGTGCCAACTGTTCGTGATCCAGCTACACATCTAGAAGTATGTATTACGCGTTGGTTTTCCAAATTGCCTTTGAATTTGTCAAGTTCATAATAACATGTTAGACTTATAAAGTTTGTGATAGCACCATGAGTCCAGCTATGTTGTTATTTTTTTATCACGCTGATAGTGGAATCTTTATTTGTTAAGGACAGCACATCAGAACAGAGCAGCCAAACCAGAGATGTTGCTTGCCAGACAGACACAAAACCGCTGACCAAGTCTGTTGGTACTCAGTCATCAATGAAGACGTTTCATGTTCGCTACAGGAGTTCAGGTATGTTTATGTATTATATGATACTGCTTATACAGAGGACCTATAACTAGTCTTGTTACACAACAAGTGTCACATAACAGTAACACACAACTACTTTGTATATTACAGGTGTCCAGACGACAGATACAGTTTCAGACATTGACAGTTTGTCACCAGCAGCTGGTTTAAAGGTCCCATGACATGAAATTTTCACTTTCTGAGGTTTTTTAACATTAATATGAGTTCCCCTAGCCTGTATATGGTCCCCAAGTTTCTAGAAATTTCAATCGGTGTAAATCGAGCTTTTGCTATCTTTCTCTGCCTTTGAGAAAATGGAGGCTCATACACGCTGATCTTGAATCTCCTCTTTATGACGTCATAAGGAGGAAATGTTACCTCCCCTGTCTCTGCTTTGCCCGCCCAGAGAATATTTTCCGCCCATGAGAAAATGCGCTAGGAAGTAGGAACGCGCGCGCGCGATTTTAGTTTGTCCACGAGAGATATTATGGCTTTTGAGCGAGCGAAGCATAATAATTGCTCAATAATTGGATGTACAAATGAACACCGAAGGGTCAAATACAGAGCTGGGCTTGCTGAACGTCTGAAACTAAAGTCTGGATCACTCTCTTTGGCTCAGCTACACACCTCGGACAAGTAAGTCAACTAATGATATATAAGTGTGTTGCTTTACTGTTTATGGTTACCTAGATTGTTACACGTAGAATGTGGCTGTAACATTAGCTATGCAGCTATGCAGTTTATGTGTGTGAATACACACACTGTAACGCGAGTGTTGTACACTTCTTTGTTATTTGGATAACCGTTTTCCTGTTGGTTATATGGCGCGCGCGATCGATATCCGCATTTCAAGATCGCAGAGCTTGATGTAATTGTAATAAGATAAATACAGACGTTACAGATCTCTCATGAAAAGGCAACAGTAGGTTAGCATTAGCTACATGATAATAACTGTAAACCATCCGAATAAAGTACTGTATCCAGACATAATATTTTAAACTAACCATTCGGAAACGTCCTGCTGGAGCCGCTGAGTTGCAACTTCTTCATCCGTTGCTTCTCCATCTGGATCAGATTCTGGGTCAAACTGAAATGCTTGAAAGACTGCGTGTCTTCGTGCCATTGCAATATCCAACGTAAACATGCACGCCACGGTACCGTTGTGCAAGATGGTCAAGGCCACACCCACCCTCCACCTTGCGCCACCTTTCTCCTCCTTATTAGTATTTAAGGCTACAGACACCGAAACGGCCTGTCTGAAGGAAGCTCATTCTGGGACTGGCTTGTAGTGGCTATAATTCTGCACCGAGGCTGAATTTTTGGGAAGAGATTTCAGATACAGTACTAGGGACCACTAAGGCCTATATTAAAGCCTACAAAAAGTAGCATGTCATGGGACCTTTTAATATTTAGGACCTCTACACCTATAAAGTGGCCATCAAAGAGACCTCGTGTGGAACTGGAGGAAGAGGATGACGAAGAAACCCTAATGGACACATCATCTGTAGTAGCACCTGAAGAGCAAGATTATACATTTGATCCAGCAGAGACGGACACAACTTTAACGGAGACAGCAGACATGTCGTAAGTTTCAAAACTGTGCATTTGTTTTAGAACAGGGGTGTCAAACTGAGTTCCTTGTTGGCCACAGCACTGCAGAGTTTACCTCTAATCATTATTAAACACACCTGAGGCAGCTAATCAACTCTCTAAGGCTCATCAAAAAAGTTCAAGTATGCCTGTTGATCCTTCTGGAACTGAGTTTAACACCCCTGGTTCAGAATTTTATTATTTTTATTATTATTATATTTTGTTACTTTTGTATTTAATATTTGTTAACCAGTACGAGTTTTTGTTTCTTAGTGCTCAAGCAAAATGAGACGCTAGATCGCCTGAGTGAAAGGGAAAGGGTCATCGTTGGAGGTGACATGAGGGCTGACTCACCAGGTACATAGTTGTAAATAAGAAGGATGCATGGATGCTCGGGTATTTTCCGGATCATGAAGCATAACATGCATAGGTAGTATCTAATAGGGGTGTAACGATACATCGATATAACGTCTAACGATACGATGCATCGATTCCACTCTTAAAATATCGATATACACCTTTATTTTGACACTCCACATTCTCACGTAACATCCTTCCGCCAAAGCGCACATTTTCGTTTACTCACCAACCGCCTGCCGGTGTGTCTTTATAACATTAATCTCCTCATCTGAAATAGACGCCTGACAAGACTGACTAAACCCTACGTTTTTTCACAAAAGCCGGTTGTCCGCTGTCAAGGCATCGCGAGTTCATGTTTTACAGAGCAGAGACAAGCACTCGCACCCTTGTTGGTGAACGCGAGTCCGTTTTAGCTACTCAGTGCGCAGTATTCAGGTCAGATGTCACTTTGAAAAGACGCGCTGGCTAAGAGGAGTTTCGTCAAAGCTGACTAAGTGATCGAGGGTGGATAATTTCAATGAACTCGTGATATCTTCTTCAGGGCGTAAAAGGAAAATAAAACCGGAAACATTTTCACAGAACCTTACTAAAGCAGTTCGTTTAGTGGTGAGAGAAAAGCTCTCTGTACTGCGTGTACGTTATCACAACAACAAAGTTTGTCAGGCGTCTATGTCAGCTGAGGAGATTAACGTTACGAAGATTAACCGAGTGTTGTATTATTTATCATAGCAATTACTTGATTTTGTTTGACTCAGAGAAATGTGAATCTGCTCTGCAAAAAAAAACAAAAAACTTTTAACATATTAAAGCATACTTTCAATTAACTTTGATTTTGTAATTTACCTGTATTTAAGTTATTATTATTATTATTAATCAAAACAACCCAGCTGCAGTTTGATTGATATTACTTGGAATGCACAATAATAATAATAAAAAACATGATTTATGAAAATGAACAAGAACGGAGTACTTGCAAATTACCTCTTCTGTTGTAAATGTCCCAATTGGGAGAGAGTGTGCAATTTTCAAAGAGTTTAATTAAACATTCATGTTATATATTTTGGTTGCATTTGTGAGTTAATAAAAACGTAACTGGTTGTGTGAACATAATTCTAAATATATCGATTAATCGATCGATATAGCCCTGAATCGAATCGAATCGTATCGTAGAATTTTTTGAAGTATCGGCAAATATCGTATCGCTGGCTGAGAGAATCGATATCGTATCGTATCGTGATGAACTGTCCGATTTACACCCCTAGTATCTAACTGAATTCAATGCACTCGTGGTAATAATGCTTTGTGTAATATTACTTTCAAAGGCCACTCTGCAAAGTTTGGAAGCTATACATTGATGGACCTTCAGACCAACACCGTTGTGGACACACCAGAGCTGGTTCAGGTGGGAGAGAAGAAATATCAGTATTTAAAAAAATTACATTTTGAGAAGTTTAAAACTTCTGGTTTGTCTAAGATGATTGTTTCGTTCCCTATACTTGTCTATTTCAGAGTAACGAAGTGGGAGGAAGCTACCACATGGAAAAAGGATTACAGAGGAGCCTTGCCCTGTTGGAAGCTCGTGGTGTTACTCTGGAGTGTATTGTAACTGACCGCCGAATTACAGGGGGTACTGGGGGGTACTATACCCCCCAATGAAGACCCAGTAGGGGACAGAAATATCAGTTTTGGGGGGGTCAGATAATTTTTCTGATATTGTGAAAAAATATAATTACAGTTACAATACAAGTCAACTCCTATTTTCACTGTAGGAACATTTTAATGTAAAGCGATTTCAGACACCCCTATTGTGGACCGTACCATTTTTAACCACCGTGGCGATAGAGAACGACTTCAACTTCTCAAGCAAGTGTCAACGTTGAATGATAAAACGCTAGTTTCATAAAGTATCATTCTTTTCAACATTCCTTATTTGTATATTCAAAAATATTTAAAATAATCTAATTTAATAATTTTATTGGTAACAGCCTAGTGTCTAATTATTTTAATTGAATATATTTTATCAAATTTAAGAATTTGAAATGAAAGATGGAGCATACATTTAATAAAATTAGGGGAAAATGCCCTTTTATAAAGGTACAAAAAATGATTCTGAGTGTTTTCAAACAGTGATGTAATGAAACTGACAATTTAAGCTTGAAGGGAGTAAAGCCTCTGTTTAGGCTATTAAGGAAATGTAATTTTGCCAAAAGAAGAACTTTTATTTTAAGTGTGATATGTTACCATATTATCATGCTTAACACTAAGAATTTGAATAATTGTAATGTGATGATCAGATGCAGATCTAAATCAAAGAATATAGGCGGTTTGCGGGTGGATTTTTTATTTTTAAGGCGAGACACTACAGGTGAATAGGGTAAAATGTTTAAATAATAGATATCACCATGAAACTTCCTCAGTTGATTACTTACACAAGTATATAAAAAAATGTATTACAAGTTTTAGAAATTTATATGTTTAATTATGCAAATTAGGCATTATCTCATTAAATATGTACGATTTTGCATATATTTTCGGTAGATAGATCTGAACATATGATAAAGCCAGATGCAAAATTATTTTTTCATTTTGTTTACACACAAGATGAAAATAAAAACTCAGAGGGATTTCAGGATATATGCTTTCATTACCTAGGAAATTAAAATATACTGTCCATAGCCTTAAAAAATCGATTTTCACCATATTTTTTTGATTAAAATGTCACATAAATCAGGCCAGGAATGATTTATTAACAAATCCCTCTGAAAATATCTTCAGAATACTGCTAAGTGTATAACTGGAGAGTGTGGTGTACACAGGTGCTACACAGGCTGAGATGTTTCTACTGGAGAATGACAAAAAACTCATTTTGAGAAAACGGCAGTTAAAGAGTTAAATAGCTCTAAATGAGATTTCGTCGTTAGCTTTAAATCCCCCTTTGGACATTCACGATTGGTTACTGATAGAAAGGAAATGCCCATATTTGGGTTACAGAGCAGGAGACTCAGAGCTTTACAGCGATCCCGGTCATGACAGACTTCAGTAAACAGACGGATCTCGGCGTGTCGCGCTGGAATGATAACTTCTTGGTAAATTCGGGAGAAACTTACTGCCGCAAGTAAACAAAATGTAATAAAATAAACATCTTAATGTATATTTTCAACGTTTTCTTTATAGCAGCTTGAAAGAACACATATTGAAGGAGTAAACTAGCCCAAAATCTCAAAACTGACCACTGTCACGGTAGATGTATTCTCTGTTCCTTCTAGTCTTGTGTTTATGTTGTTGTGTGAGCGCGTGTGTTGTGGGCGTGAGTGTATGACATCACTTGATCCGCTCCAGCTGATCATCATCTCATCACCAGCTGCAAGCAATATCATGACTCCTTAAATACTTACCGTTGTTCTATCATCCTTGTCAGATCGTTGTTTGATGTCGTTGGTGTTCCGGTGTCCAGTTCCTGCCTTGTGTTCCTGTTCCCAGTTCCTGCCTTGTGTTCCTGTTCCCAGTTCCTGCCTTGTGTTCCTGTTCCCAGTTCCTGCCTTGTGTTCCTGTTCCAAGTCTTCGTTGTGGATTCACCCGTTGTCTCACCGTCACCTTCACTGCACTTCTTCATGGATCCTGACCATCGAAGTCCCTGCGTCACTCTTCCCATCGGCTTGCACTGTTGCACAGTTGGACTGTTGTTTGCACTATCTGAATAAATCACTTGCAATTGCTTCCTGTCTCGTATCCAGTCATTATGACAACCACTGCATGAAAAATCTTTGTTTTTGCCTGCCGTGTCTCGCCTTAATAGTGGATTCGGGCGACTCAAAGTGCACCAGATTAATGAATTTATCTTTAAAATGTACAACATTTTCTTACGGGGGGCATGCCCCCGGACCCCCCTAGATGTACCAAGCTCCACCAACAGAAAAAATGGTGGAAAACACATTAGGCTATATGATGATCTACAAAAAAATACACATTTTTATTATCTTATTATTAAAATACATTATTATGATTTTACCACCTGCGCCTCATTTTGAGCCAGGAAAACCCTGAAATAGGCAATAGGCTTCTTGTAAAGGTATTACTATTTACTAGTAATTAGAATGGTATTTCAGTGCACTTAACTTCTAACTTTTGGGAGTTGATCAAAACAGTTCTCTTTTGGATATATAATAACAATGAGATATTCTGTAGCCTACTGATTATCAGTTTGTCGCATGTTTAGACCTTGTATGTGTGTTGCACAACACATGTTGCACTTGGCGATCACGGTGGGGATTGATATGGTAGTGGACCATGATGGTCAAGGCCGCCTTAATGCACGGGCTTACCTGGGCTGAAGCCCAGGGGCCTCCCAAGTTCAGGGGCCTCCCATGTTCAGGTTCATGATGAGCTGAAAAGGTCATATTGTTTTAACTTGTCAGATTTTGTCGCTGTATGTCGCTAGTCGCTTGTGGGTGTTGGTAGTGCTGTCGCTCTAATGTTATTGTTAAGGTGCGTTCACACCAAACGCGAATAGAGCGTCTGGCGCGAGTGATTTCAGTGTTGTAAAGACGCGTTTACGCGCGTCTAGAGGTCCCGCGGCGCGAATGAGACTGCTCGTCTGGCCACATCTATACAAAACACCACCACAAGTGATATTATACAACTATATCATTTTAATTTGACTAGGAATTAGGCTCAAAAGAAACAGTATGCTGTTGGGAGAGTGTTTTTATATCTACCACACAGCAGTGTTCAGGGATTAAATCATTTACTAGATTAACGATCGATCAATCTACAAATTAAACTCACTCATACTGTCATCAATTACTAAAACGTCATCCGAATTTGACAAATAGGCTAATACATTTTCTTGTCCCTAATAGTCAACATAATGCACTGTAAAATGAACTGCAGCAGTGCTAAACTTGCATCATAAAACTACAACACTCGAACTATAAATGTATGAATTAAACTCACTGAGACTGTCGACAGTTTCTTTTCCATGCATCATTTTATTATATCCATGTTTGTGGTTAGTTACAGTCAAATCATATAAAACAGTGAAATCGCCCTTGAACTCTTCGGTCTTGCCGATTCACATGCAATTTCACTCGAGACGGTGACGGGAGCTGAGCTCCACTGAAAGGCTTCTTTCCTATTGGTCGTCGCTCGCGAAAATCGCTTCTCATTTGCATAAAGTTGAAATTTAGTTGCTGTGTGTGGTTGTCAGGCGCGTAGCCAGTAATGGGCCAGGGCGGCACTGGCCCGCCCACATTACTCGCTGGCCCGCCCAGGCAAGTTTGATCAAAATACATTTTTAGTTTATTTTTATTATTCAAATGTATTTAAGAAAATATATTAATATAAACCTGATTTATTGTTGACTGGTGTGTGTGTTTAATTTGTTTTCCGAATAAAATGGAATTGTTGAAGCAAGTTGTAGAAAGCCTATGGTTGCTAGGGCGACAGGAAGACTCTCTGAGCGGCGGGCTCTGGCGGCCTTTAGCCAATGTATATCGCCACAATAATGGCTAAACAAGTTTCTTTAATGTTTTTTTTTTTTTTTTTTTTTTTTAAGAGTTGAGGAAGAAGACACGCCATCTGCCGAGTCTACCCAGCCCAGTTCTTCAGACTCATTAACCCACAAGAAGGCTAGTCAGGCGCTGGTGGCGGCCGCCGCTCTCTCCCTGGCGGCAGTGCCAGTGCTCTCTCCCGGTCAGCCTGACGCGGGTTTACCCGCCGATCTAACTGCAATTGATGAACCACCTTCACAACCCAATCTGAAGGTATTTCCCTGCACTGTCAAGAATAGAAAATCAAGGAGCTTCTCATCAAAGTGGTTTGGACAGTTTTCTTGGTTTTATTTTTTGTAGTTGCTATTTTTTTTGGCACAAAAGCTTAATTGCATTGTCTGATTGCATTGTATATGGTTGATTTAACAGAAATTAGGGAGTGTGTTGTTATTTATTTCAAACCGTGCTCTGCTGAGAGTTTTCATTATTTGAATTTCGTTTACTTTTAGCCTACTTTATTTTCGGGTGAACTGTCTTTGCACTGCTGACTAACCTGAATAAAATAGACAGGTTATTGTCTAGTGGTTTGTCCAGCCTTTATTGAGCTCTGTTGGTTGAACTTGATGATTAGACAGTGTTTTGTTATTGTCTTTGCCGAATATTGCAAAATAAAGGTGTCCCAGGGACTACGGGTGGAAATTAGCTCTTGAGCTAAAACCTGGTACTATGCATCTCTCCCCTTGAGGTTAATGTTTATTGTACGCTGTCCCTGTTTTTCTAAATAAAAAAATAAAAAAATAAAAATAAAAAAACTGTTTTTTGCAGTTTGTCTATTCTTTTTCTACTCTCTAAGGTTTAATTATTATTTAAGTCATTTTTTTTCTAAGAAAAACTATAGGCCCACTCACTTTTTCAATGGCCCGCCCAAAATACAATTTCTGCCTACGCCACTGGTGGTTGTTAAATAAAATGTCTTGTGTTTATGTGCTCAGTGATATGTTAATAACAATATTAAAATGAAAAACAATATTTAAAAAAATCACTGTTGTAGGTCTCGAAAGAAACTAATGCATTTTGTGATGTAGATTACCTATAGATAGGCTATTACACTTTTTTTAAATGAGACTCTTTAAATCGAGGGGATGGGGGGCCTACAAAACCTCTCAGCCCCGGGGCCTAACATTAGGTTAAGGCGGCTCTGATGATGGTCATAGAAGAAGTGAAGGAGCAGTAACCCCCAATTATGGCCTCAGAGAACATAACATCAACCAGTTTTATGATGTGTGGCACATCGAAAAAGGTTTTATTCATTATAAATCGTACAAATTCAATAACATAGATTTATAAGTGGGTTTAATATGAAAATTAAGAAATTGTGACAGTTTATAGGCATATCACAAATATTTAGTACTGGCAAACTGTGAACATCACTGTATTTATTCTCAGCAGTAAAATGCTTGTCTATATTTTTATTTACAGGGATTGTGAGGAAACTTGAAAACATTTCCAAGATGAAAGACTTGTGAAAAATTACGGAAATGGCAGAGAAGCATTAAAAACCACATTTACTGCATCATCTTCAACCACTGGACCAGAAAGAGTGGCAAAATGGAAATCGATTCTGAACCATGTCAGGAACGTACACAGAGGATCCAAACTTTCCTGCTCGTCTACATCATCTAAAGGGAAGCAGAGATAGAAACAAGTGGCTTGTTGCCAGTATGATACTGTAAACAAATATTATTTTTAGGCAACACGACATGTAAAAAAAAAAAAAAAAAGGGGACTGTTAGTCGAAGTGTAAATAACCTAAAATTAAAGTTATTAGTTGTAATTAATGCAATTTTTGTATCATTTCTCATAGGAACTCAGGCATTCTACAAGCTGGAGAAAGTGATGACAAACACGCGGATTTTGAAGGACATCACCAAACTAAGTCCACATCACCAGACTTCATCTTTGGAGTCATTTCATAGTGACATTCTACGGTTTGCCCCAAAAAATGTGGTGTTTGTCACGGTTCATAGATCCAATGTCTCTCTCTAGTCTCGTGCCTTGTTGTTTACATGTGTGTGAGTGGGTGTGTCCGGATCGTTACGGTTGATCAGTATCCAGCTGCAATCACTCATCATCACCAGCTGCCACTCATCTCATCTCCTAGAAATGCTCACCACTTTCTCATCTCCTTTGTCAGATCGTTGCATGAAGTCTCTGTGTTGTCTGATCCTGTTCCCGTGCCTCGTGTCCCGTCTTGAGTTCCTGTGTTCCGGTTTCGCGTCTTTGTTGGATTACGTTTCATGTCTGGATCACGTCATCACTCATCAGAGCACGCTGCACTTCATCCATCACTCCGTGTCTGACCATCAAAGTCCCTGTGCCACCGCCTGCATCACCCGGATTATTCATCATCATCATCATCATCATCATCATCATCATTGACTATTAAATAAAAGCTTTTTACTTGCACATTGTGTCCTCGTTTCTGACGTAACAGTGTTCCCATTTCTTGGAATGTTGTGCAGGTAATTTAACTGCTGTTAAAATAACTTTACATCACTATAGGCTATTTTCCTGAATTGTGTCTGTGCACTTGCAGACTAAACCTGGCTGCATTTCATTACAATGAAAATGCTGGTCGTGCACAAGCAACATCATCAACAGGATATACATTTATAAATACATTTTGTTTTATTGCACAGAGTACCTAGATGACCTGCAGGACCTAATATTTGAGCATGTTTTTGTGGACCCTGCTCCATACATGGATGAGGTACTTAAGATACCCATACTATCAGACCTTTGTGCGGAGTATGAGCGGCCAGACAAGGAGGAGGTCATTTCCACCATGGTGTCCAGATTCAATCATCAGCTGGTAGGAAACCAACATATCTGCCCTGATCATCTGGAAACTCACGGCGAACCCTCATCACCACACAGCCTGGAAGTCCAGACCTAAATCTAACTCGCTGAGCAAATTCAACTTGTGCTCTCGCGAGAACTCTGGAATACCCGGGTAAGGTTCCATAGTCGGCTCGATAAATGTATGCATTCTGAAGAGAATACACGTTTAAACAAACAGGATCCAATCCAGGATGCTCAGTCATTATATATATAAAGATATTGGGAAGAATGCTGATAAAGCAAACCGGTTTGGTTACCATTGACTTCTACTACATGAAGGGGAAAAACTGATTAATTGTTATAATTATTATTTTATTTTATTTGTATTTTTTTTTTGTGTTTGACAGAATAAAGTAATTGAGGTCTGGAACAACATGAGTGTTTGAGTGAATGATGATGAACTATCTCTTCAAGAGGGAAAAACTTTTTGTTTGCCTTGTCAGTTTATTTATTTGTATTTCAACCCTTAAAGAAATAAGCTACACATGTCAACAACAGCAATAGGAATAAAAATGATAAATAAATCATTTTTATTAATAATATTGCCAGCAATTAAGCCACTATCAGTATAAACAGGCTTTTTTAATAAAGTTATCAACACTAAATTAATAAAACATCTGAGAGATTATGATAAAGTACAATTAAGACTAGTTTATGGACTTACATGAAAAGCATTTGAACTATATCTCATGACTTTACTGTCACCTTGTGTTCAGATTTGATGGAAGTATAATGTTTGGGGTTTCTTGACAGACTTCGCCATCAAGTGGACATGTGCAGGTACTGCAGGTTTCACTGGACTCAGGGTTGCAACGTTCCATAGGCCTACGTTTAGCGGCTTTAGATGCTCTCTGAAGCGCAGACAGAGGAGCGAAACATAACGATGTCTCTTGTCAAAAAAACTGCTTCTTTCAGCAGGTTATTTTCGCTATGTAATATGTATTGATTGAAAAAATGGAGAATAATAAAATTCGGATTTCAAACGCAACGCCGAGTTTATGAAACTCAAATTAAGATTATTACAGTGAATTTAGAGAATCAGTAGGCTATGGGCTGCCGGTGGTGCTTGAGACTATATTTCAAGAGTTCAGATACAAAAGCCTCTAAATGCCATCTGAAATTTTCTTCTAGAATGATCATTTTTATCAAGCTCGTATATTTAAGTTCAGTAATTTCACTTAAATGGCA
Organism: Leuciscus leuciscus; assembly: GCF_965113295.1. Taxonomy (NCBI): domain Eukaryota; kingdom Metazoa; phylum Chordata; class Actinopteri; order Cypriniformes; family Leuciscidae; genus Leuciscus; species Leuciscus leuciscus. The sequence continues at coordinate 1,741,196 of NW_028118546.1, forward strand.
ATGAAAATGAATTGTCATTTAAGTGAAATTACTGAACTTAAATATATGAGATTGATAAAAATGATCATTCTAGAAGAAAATTTCAGATGGCACTTAGAGGCTTTTGCATCTGAACTCTTCATTTGTCATTCTGTGTTTCTGTGAAAAAATACTAACAATAATGAAGCTAAGAATAGGATACGCTACGGGGGAAAGAGGTTGCTAATGCAATGCTAAATAAGATATTATGTAGCCTACAATAACAATTTTAGAGAAAGAAATAACATTACGATGTCTAGAAATCACATTGGGTTTAATTTTGTCTTTTGATGAGATTTACAAATATATATTCTTAGAGCCAAGAATTTCCATGGGAATAAATCCATATTAGCCTAATGTGCTAATTAATGTGTGTTGTCATTGACAAATAAATAAATATACAGTTTACATATCTATATATAGAAAGAAAAATATTTCCAAAACAATACACACACACACACACACACACACACACACACACACACACACACACACACACACACACACACACACACACACTGAAAAAAAGGTTTTCATTCATCCAATTAAAAAAAGTTATAGGGTTCACATCTAGATTTTATAACTTGAGCCAATGAAAAATAAATAACTTGCCCTAACCAATATTTTCTATGTATTTTCTAAACCTTGGCACAAAGTATATTTTTCTTATTGAAGAAAGTCAATTAATTTAAATTCTGTTTTTGATCTAAACTAAAATATATAGATTTAATAAAATAAAAAATCACATTTAAGAAATATGTATTAGACATTATTTGTTTTCTCCAATCAAATATAGATTTAATTATACAATTATTTCTCATTTTTAAAAATACAAATTAATTGAAATGATTTATTTTAAACAAACAAAAAGATATGGATTTAATAAAACATGTTTACCATTAAGGAACATTTCTTAATATTTAATCTTGTCCAAAATAATAAAAAAAAGAAAGAAAAAAAAAAGACAAATAATTTTCATTACATAGATATTTATTAACTTATACATTACTTACACATATCCACAATTTCAGTACTCAAGTGTCAGATTTTCAACTTCTAAGAGCTGGCAAACATTGACCTTAGAAAACAACAGCCTTAACCGAGAACAATGCAGTGAATTAGGGAAATGTGACAATTTCTCAGTTTCATCACTACTAGAAATGCAGCTGTAGTCAGTATCTCACTATCTTCCTTTTTTTTTTTTTTCTCCATCTATCTCTTGTTCTTCAAAGTATGTACTGTGACACGTCCACCCAGTTACCTTTACACGCACACATGCACACACGCACACACACAAACGCACGCATCTGTCAGTTCCTGACTGTATTGGTTTTGTTTTGGTTGTTTGTTTGTTTGTTTGTTTATTTGTTTTCCCTGTTTGTGATCCCAATTTATGTACATCTTGCAATAAAAAAAAAAAAAAAAAAAAAGATTCTCACTATCTCTGTCCTCGTTGTATTTTATGATGCTACAAATGATATCCAACTGTAAAAAAAACATTGTTGAAAAGTCAAAAATTGGAATGGAAGTACACACTCTAAACAAAAATGGTGCTAAATAGCACTAAAAGTGGTTCATTGGCTTGTAATCATAGGGGAACCACTTTAAGTGCCATATAGCACCTACCTTTGTCAAATGGTGCTATGTAGAACCATAAGAGGTGCCATATAGCTCCTTAACCACCCCAAAGAACCGCTAAAGAACCGCTGAAGAACCAAACTGGGCTTAACAGGTTCTTTAAATGGTAGTGGTGCTATATAGCACCTTAACCACCGCAAAGAACCCCTGAAGAACCGCTGAAGAACCATTTTTTTTTAGTGTGCAGAGTTGTTGCTATACACCGTCCCATTTCATCTCATTGGTGTAAAGTTAAACTGGCAGCTTTCAGAACGCTGCAGCACGTAGCATTACGTAGAACGCCGAACCATAGCCAGCCACTCAAACATGACATCATTTACGGGAGTAAACTGGGATGTGTGGGAACCCAGAATTAAGCTCTATTGTAGAGCTGGTCACAGAGCCTCTTGACTTTGTTTGTCATGCCTTTTGGGTCCATGATGACTTTCTGGATATATTCAAATGTCTTGGGATATTCCAGACTGAATAAGGCATAAAGAAGGCCCAGGAGAATGGCAACAGCATTTGCGACAGACAGCAAGTCGCTCAGAACCTCTTGTCCCTCAAGTATGATGCCAATGTTTGTGGGTACAGCTTGTGCATCTCTGATGACGAAGATTGCCATGCTTTCTTGCTGAAGATTTTTTTCAGCCTCTTCCTTCTCCGACACCTGGAAAAGAATTTAGGAAAAGAATAAGGAATCGATAAAGCTTGGGTTTCCCCCAGATTAACCTCTTAACATTCAGACGGCCCGCAGGCTAATACCGTATATTCTTATATTCAGGCCAGCTAATACCGTATTGGCCTGAATATAAGACCACCCCCTATTTTTCACTCATTTTTGAAAAACAGCTTTTTGAAGACCAAATCTTGTTTTTATACAGCGTATCGGCCCGGGCATTTTGGCCCAGACTGGCCCACTATATGATCATAAACACAACCCATCTTTGCACGCCCTTAATTATATGCATACCAACTCCTATTCCTTAAAACCACTAATGCCATGTCATGAGTGAGTATAGGAACGAGTGAAAATTTGACATTTATTAATTAATACAGTTGAACTAGGCTATACTCCACAGTGATGAATCCTAAAACAAGCTATAAGCTGCAATGGCATAGCAATACCAGTGTTTCTCACAGGATTTTTGGTAAAACTGTGGTGGGTGGACCTTGGTTCTTCTAGGGGGGTCCGGGGGCATGCCCCCACGTGAGAAAATTTTGTGCATTTTAATGTTAAATTCATCAATCTGGTGCACTTTGAGAGTTCAAAATTCAAATCTCCAACCCATATTCAGTGTGCAAATTAAACGAAAAATTCAAACCTCTTTTAGTTACAGTGTCTATTTACATTACACCTACTACATAATAATAGTTATAATATTAATCCAATGACAGTAATAGCCATATTTTGTAAAACAAATGCACTAAAAAATAAAGGAAACTTTCATAATTAGTTTTGTACCAATTTCTATACTTGAAAGAGATAAGCACATGATCTTTTATTTTGACGCAAACTGCATCAAGCTTTTATTTTGGCGGAAAACATTGTTTACAAACGCCTCATTAAATTTCTAGTGAATTGCGGTAATCGTCTTTATATACTGTCTATGTAATCGTCAACTATGCAATGTGGAAATAATCTGTAACTGGGTTATGGGTTCCTACACTCGATCATGACATAGCTTAAGTGTTTTGAAAGTAGTTCTGCTTACCGCAGGCTCTACACTTTCTCATCTCTCTCCTGATCCTCCTCACTATCATCATCATCATCATCACAGGAGCTGATGAAGGGCAGAAAACATATATTTTGACACATTTTACAGTGTCTGCTTTAAGGGCCTGGTTCAATTTTTTCACGCTATTTCTCTGCACAATCCTTGCGTTTCTTCTCCATCTCGCAGACTACTTTGACAGATACAACTGAAACTGCTGCACGCGCGCTCACTAGTTTAAAGTTGTGATTGGGCCAGCCCAGTGTCAATCAAGAAAAGAACCAATGGGCCGCTGATCTACGTGTTTCATGGGCTGGTCTGTCAGAAAAAAATAAATAACACTGACTTTTTTTGACCACTGAATTACACCGGGGGCCTGTACCATGAAGCCTGGGGCCTATACCATGAAGCCGGTTTAGGTGGCTAGCCAGCTATGTTTCAGTTTAGTTTCCGCCAACCCTGGGTTTTAGGTACTATGAAAGTAGCTTGGCTTGAATCGGTGTTCGTTGCCATGGTATCTTACGCTGCACGGCTAGCCTGCTCCGGGGCAGGTTATGTTCTGGATTCAAGATCTCAGACTGAAGTTTGACCAATCAGCTGAGAGCAAAGAAACATAGGTGACGTAACTTATTCCCAGTGTCTGTTGCAATGACTTCACCTTTTCTTCCAAATCTTGTGACATCTCAGCGCAAATTGTTTGACGAGCACTTCGTAGAGAAAGAGTTTTTAGCCAGACAAAATCCCCTTGCCTTTCCTGATAGTTGAAAGATACAGATTTTCCGCGGAAGGAATGTCTTATCTTTACGAACTTCTTGAGCCGCACATAAAGAATTTAACACATCGAAATCATGCACTTACTGTACCGCAAATATTGCGTTACGTTTTTTTTTGTTGCAAGTGGTACATTCCTGCACGGTGGGTGACGCACAGAAGCTCTGGGAAAACACGGTTTGTCGAACCATTCGTAAAGGTGGTCCTCACTCTGCAGGAGTACATGAATAGTTTCATTAATAGTGTTCCCCGGACATTTATCGGCCATGTCCATAAAAGAGGGCTTTTATAAAATTGCCGGTAAGATATATTGATAGGGTGGCATCACATGAACACATTTTTTTTTTTTTTTTCAAAAAGCAAATTGCACAAATGTACTATACAATATAATACATGTTAAGAATTATTTAAAATCTTTATTATTATTCTGTTAATCTTATGATAGGATTCCCTAGCTTTCTTAGTAGTACAAATACGTTCTATATTTATGTAAAATTATGTATATATGTATGTAGCCTATGTGTAATATAGCCTATAGCCTATTTTTATAATAGGCCTATATAAAAAATGTGCATGTATCATTTTTTATATATTATAAAAATAGGCTATAGGCTATATTACACATATAGGCTACACATACATACATAATTTTACATAAATATAGAACGTATTTGTTTAACTTACACATTAACAATCAGCAATCTTTCTCCAACAGTCTTCTCTTGCTTTGGCAGCAGAGACCGTATTGTTTCGAGTTCGAAATACATATTTAAATTCATAATTCTGAATTATTATCTCTTGCTCCTCCGCGGGAAAATAAATCGCTCACGCTCTACTACCCGCGATTGGTTGTTCAGTGTCGACGTCACTCTTTTATGTGCACGCGCGCGTGGAGTAATCATAGCTTGAGGATCAAAGCCTGAGTTGACAGAGAAAGTTGATGAGCTGCATCATGGTACCAATAAAGCCTGATTGCATCGGTTTGGTTTTGTCAACTCAAAACTAATCCTGTAACCCCGAGTTTGTTCAGCTATCTTCATGGTACAGGCCCCGGCACAAACCCAGCGCCGCCAATTAAGCAAAACAAAACAAAACGAATGGGCCGCCGATGTACAAATTTTATTGGCCGTAAAAAAAAAAAAAAAAAAAAATGATGTATGAGTATGAGATGTATCGGCCCAAAAAGCACGTCGGCCCACCGGGCAAATGCCCGGTGTGCCCTATGGCCAGTCCAGCCCTATATTTCATTTGAAAATTTAATAAAAGAATGTTGGTTCACAGTTTTTAGATTTCCAAAGGCATCTATGACTGTCAGCTTGAAAGGAATGCAGCATGGAATGTGAATAGGGGTTTATGTAATGTGAATTTGTGGTTAAATGGTTTATTGAAAAAATTGTGTCTCTGTCTTTATTTTTTTTGATCAGAAGTTTCTTAAGGATAAAAAAAGAAAAGAAAAAAAAAACTCTGCTAATGCTGTAACTATAGGTAGCCCTTACTTTAGGCACATTAGCCTACTATAATATTAAAGGTTAACAATAGAGCCCAAACTACTAGCCTAAATTCAGTTGCTATTTATTTTTAGATATAATAACCAACACTCAAATAACAAACTGTGTGTAGTCTGATGGCTAATTTTGAAGTGGAGCCTTATAGCATTTTCGCATCTCTAAAGTAGGCTAATATTGTCTTACCAGGAAATCTTTGATGAGGTCCTCCACTGCTTCTCCCTTGTAAAGGATGAGACATTTAAGTGCAATCTCCCTTTTTGTAGCGGTGTCAGTATCCTGCATCAAGATAGTAAAAATGTATATTACTGGTTAAGTCGATCCATTCATTTACTGTGAGTGATTTAGAGCTAGTTTATGTAGGAATGAATGAATGGGAATGGTCACACATGCACATGGATCAGGATGCATTAGAAAGTAGAGACATTCAGGAGGGTATGTGGTAAGAAGGGTAGGGCCGGACATTATGGTCAACAATCTTTATCACAATATACGTTATCAGTTGAGATAATAATCATTACAATATGATCCAATAGTGTGTCAACCCTATTAACAGGCTACTTAATACAGCAGCACATTTAAATGGTTGTTTTTTTCACTTACTCCAGTTTCTCCGCGATGCAACCGATGATTCTCTCCTGTGCAGGAAAGTGATCCACGGAACGTAGACTTGAAGAGCGGTCTGGTGACTGGTCGAGATTTGTGTATAATGCCCGTGCGCTGGCCTGTGTGTAACCTTGAAATTGTACATTTGTCGAAAAACAAATATTTCTGGGTTGAGCTCTTAATGAAAAATATTTATATTTAACAATGTTTTGAACGAAACAAATATTACTTGCAAAATAAAACATATAATGGTAAAATGAATTGAAACTAAGACAAATGTTTTATTGGATGAGGTTGAAAACCTTTTATTAATGTGTACATGCATTCATAAATATTTGAAATGACACAACATTTAGCAAATATGCTACATAAATAGTCAATTTGGTAGCAACTGGGTGGTTGCTGTGGGGAACACGGTGGAGCAAGTGTTCTCTGCGGGATCTTGGCAGGCACAGACACTCCCTTTTGGATATTCTTCTGCCTCTGCTGCTTAGGGATCCTGAGGTTTGCGGAAGACACAAGCACTGGTGCATTTTGCAAATGCTGCCTCAGCAGCTCAGGGTTTTTAGGATTTCTCCTCTTGGAGATCTTGTCTGGCATTGGTGCTCCATGTGAGGAGCATGTGAGCAACTTTGAGGAAGCCACTGGTGCCCTCTGTAGTGACTGGATGGGTGTGGGTGTTTCTAAAGGCCCTTCAGAATGTTAACTTTCAAACAAATCCTTGTGCAAATTCGCCCCGGGGATTGGTTTATATCAGTTGACCTTCATATCCAGATAGCCCACCATCACAGACACCGTTCTTGAGGTTCGAGGGGGTGGCGTACCAATATACTGTCCATCTCTTTAGCTCTGCATACTTTTACGAAGTATGCTCTCTCCCCTCTGAGACAGACGGGAATCCGCATACTCAACTATCTCAACAATTATCTGCTTATAGCCTAATCAGAACAGGAGCTATACACCCACAGATCCCAGCTCCTCAGCCATCTTGAGGACCTGGGCTTCAGGGTCAACTTTGGCAAGAGCTCGCTGCTCCCCGGCCAACGAATTTCAGTCTTTCAGTCTTCGACTCAAATGAAGGCTAAGCTCTAACAAGAACACACCTTGAAAATCAGGAGCATGGCAACCTATCTTATCTTAGCCCAAAGTGGGGTCCTTTCACCCCCTCAAGAGATTTCAGAAGAGGCCTCATGGCAAATTCAGTGTGTAACGTTGTTCTATGTAAATGTCACATTGCTGTTTCTAGCACTGCTGTTTTTTTTTGTTTTTTTTTGTGTGTGTGTGTGTGTGTGTGTGTGTGTGTGTGTGTATGTGTGTGGCATCCACTACATTCACATGTCCAATCAACATCTTAAATGTGTTAGCTTAATTTAATTATTTCTTCACTTTTATAGGATGCATCCCTCCCATTCTTCAATCTTTTTTTGCACAAACACCTTTTCCGTTGCATAAAGAACTGTGTTAATGATCTTATTTAACAAATTTCACATACTATTTAGAACTAAGATGTTGGCATGAGACGTTGGAAGATTTGGTTACTAAATACCATGAGTTAAAACCAACAAAATATCAAAGTATAATGGTTATAATTTAATGTTGTGTGGACTTTAGCATTATGATGTTTATTAGGCGTTGGGTTTTGGTTACCTTACCTCATGACTAAATGTTGGTGTTTGATGTCAATAAGAAATGTACTGTACCTGTACTAACAATGTTGTTCTTTTTCCACTAGATGTCAGTACACTATAAAAGTAGTAGAATTTTTTGAAAAACATCTGGAGCAGAATTGATGACGTGTTCTGCCTTATTAAGTGTTATTAGACTTCCAGATTGATTTATAAAAGGCATATTAATTTGCATAATAACTGTCGAGTTGATATAATCCCAAATCATAGTAATTCATACACAGTCCCATTTTATATTACACTGTAGGCTATCAGAAAGTTAGTTTATTATATGTAAATATAATTTACAGAAATAAATATTTATGAATAGATATTTAGAGATTCAGTTTTTCTGTGTACTTCAAGTATTCATAGCAAAAGCAAATAGTGAAACATGCACCAAATAAATGCACCAAAGAAGCTTCCTAAAATATGTTTTTATTTTATTTGTATAGAAAAGGTCCACTTATAAATGTAAAGGATAGTAAAAGTCTTTGGACTTAAATCTGTCATAAAAATTAAAACAAACCTTTATCTGATGATGTTTGGGATGCAGGCTATTGTTGCAAGACAATGTGTTCTGAAATAGTGAATCAGTTTTATTACTGAAAGATTTTATTTTATTTATTTCAAGTTATAGTAAAATATAACTTCTTATTTCTTTAATTTGATATTGGGAGAAATATGACCCATATGTGTGTATTAGTCAGATATTCACAAGAAATACAGTTAATAACCAGTAATAGTTATATTAAGACTAGTGAGACAAGTGATAATGATATAATTTACGTTAATACTTATCATATGATATTATGAGCCTATAATATAGGCTACAAGACATAGGCCTACTATATATTACATATAATATATAGCCTATTAAAATACGTATGAAGTGTCTAAAAATGTATGTTTACTATAATAAAGTACCTGGAATAAACTTCTGGCATTTTTGGTTGATGTTATAGCGCACACAGTTGTTTCCGCACGGAAATATGATGGTTTGCTCATCAAAATACAACAAATTATTCCTCACTCCTGTCCGCAATCCGAATATATAATGAGACTGTGCCACTACAGTAGCCATCTTGACAAAATTATTAGCTAACAGTTTGTAGAAAAATACTATTTAAACGAGTTGTCTGGTTTGTTTGACGTTGAAATCTTGTTGAAATCTGTTTAACGCTGCAGTAGTGACTGGTCGAGATATGTGTTTAATGCCCGTGCGCTGGCTTCGCCGAGTAACCTTGAAATTGTACATTCGTCGAAAAACAAATATTTCTTAGTTGAGCTCTTAATGAAAAATATTTATATTTAACAATGTTTTGAACGAAAAAAATATTACCTGCAAAATAAAACAAATAATGGTAAAATGAATTGAAACTAAGACAAATGTTTTATTGGATGAGGTTGAAAACCTTTTATTAATGTGTACATGCATTCATATAAATCATGTACAATTTCAATTAAATATTTGAAATGACACAACTTTTAGCAAATATGCTACATAAATAGTCAATTTGGTAGCAACTGGGTGGTTGCTGTGGGGAACACGGTGGAGCAAGTGTTCTCTGTGGGATCTTGGCAGGCACAGACACTCCCTTTTGGATATTCTTCTGCCTCTGCTGCTTAGGGATCCTGAGGTTTGCGGAAGACACAAGCACTGGTGCATTTTGCAAATGCTGCCTCAGCAGCTCAGGGTTTTTAGGATTTCTCCTCTTGGAGATCTTGTCTGGCATTGGTGCTCCATGTGAGGAGCATGTGAGCACCTTTGAGGAAGCCACTGGTGCCCTCTGTAGTGACTGGATGGGTGTGGGTGTTTCTAAAGCGGCCTTTTTCAGATGTTTAGTCAAATGTTCGGGGATCCTGAGTTTTCCTCTTTTTTGGGACCCTATGGGCACAGGTACTCCCTTTGGGCACGCAGCAGGCACAGGTGCTCCCTTTGGAGATGCAGCAGGCACAGGTGCTCCCTTTGGAGATGCAGCAGGCACAGGTGCTCGCTTTGGGCACGCAGCAGGCACAGGTGCTCCCTTTGGAGATGCAGCAGGCACAGGTGCTCCCTTTGGAGATGCAGCAGGCACAGGTGCTCCCTTTGGAGATGCAGCAGGCACAGGTGCTCCCTTTGGGCACGCAGCAGGCACAGGTGCTCCCTTTGGAGATGCAGCAGGCACAGGTGCTCCCTTTGGGCACGCAGCAGGCACAGGTGCTCCCTTTGGAGATGCAGCAGGCACAGGTGCTCGCTTTGGGGACACAACAGGCACAGGTGCTTCCTTTGGAGATGCAGCAGGCACAGGTGCTCGCTTTGGGGACACAACAGGCACAGGTGCTGAGTGCTGAGCTTTCTCCAATGTATCACCGAAGACCAGGGATGAGGTGAGATCCTCTTTTTTAGCACTGGGAGAGTTCTGCTGCCTCCACTGCTTCGTTGTCTTCAGTTCTCCCCCCTTATATTTCCCATCTGAGAAGCCCGAGTGCTGGGAATGAGCCTTCTCAGATGCTTCACTGAAGACCGGGGATGTGGGGCATGATGTTTCTCCTTCCTCCACTGTTTCCCACCACTGGTCTGAGATGAGGTCCTCATAGTCAGGATACTTAGATATGGGGTCTGAAACTTCCATTATCGCCCACCACCGCCCCGCAGCAAGGGCTGTAGTGAGCTCATCTGACAATTCAGTTGATGAGGACTGCTCTGCACTCTCAAAAATGGTGGGCATGGTTGACATACTCGAAAATGAACTAGAAGTGAACAATACTTCTTGCAATTTATATCTGTGAAACACTAAAGAAAGAGAAACAGAAGAGATTATTTGAATAATCAATTTTGTATCAATTTCCCTACTAATATGCACAACTCAGATGCACATAATGTAAATGTATATAGTAATTTCACAATCGCCTACTCGCTACAAGAAGAATAAATCCGCGGCACTGTTTATACTCACGATCATTATGACGTAACAGTCGACAGTTGACGTCACAGTCGGCCACACGAATTGACGTCACAGTCAGCCACCCGAGTTGACGTCACAGTCAGCCACCCGAGTTGACGTAACAGTCGGTCACACGAGTGACGTCACAGTCGACCACAAGAGTTTGAGAGGAATGGAAGACCTAGGCTGTTTCGCTGTATTAAAAGTGAACATGCAATACAAACAAAGACTGACTTAGCTTTTTTAATTCATGATTGTTCATAGAAAAACTAGCGCTGTTTATTATTTATTTTTAGCATTTGCAGCTGGTGCATAAACGGGAGCAAGTGAAGCTGGCATACATTTTGTTATTAAGAATAACAGACCACTGTTTTTTTTGTTTTTTTGTTTTGTTTTGTTTTTTACAGATATTAGCCTACAATAAAAGCATCTGCCATCTGAAACATTTCTGAAACAGAATATAATTCACAAAAAAAGTTCCTGTAGGCTATCCTTGTGTTTTTCTATTTATGACAATTATTTAAAAAAGCAACAGATAGGACGAGAAAGAGTGCTGTCCCGAACATCAGCAGGACGTTTTTTTTTATATTAAGTCGTAAATATTACATGACTTACATTTTGCTCTATATATCGGCAACGAAAATAGTTCCAAATAAATCTATAAATCGTTGCTCATCTTTGAGAAACAGTTTCCCTGACTGAAAACTTTCCATAGGCCTACGTTTAGCGGCTTTAGATGCTCTCTGAAGCGCAGACAGAGGAGCGAAACATAACGATGTCTCTTGTCAAAAAAACTGCTTCTTTCAGCAGGTTATTTTCGCTATGTAATATGTAGGCCTATTGATTGAAAAAATGGAGAATAATAAAATTCGGATTTCAAACGCAACGCCGAGTTTATGAAACTCAAATTAAGATTATATTTACAGTGAATTTAGTTTTAACATTTAATTTTGTCTTTTGATGAGATTTACAAATATATATTCTTAGAGCCAAGAATTTCCATGGGAATAAATCCATATTAGCCTAATGTGCTAATTAATGTGTGTTGTCATTGACAAATAAATAAATATACAGTTTACATATCTATATATAGAAAGAAAAATATTTCCAAAACAGTACGCACACACACACACACACACACACACACACACACACACACACACACTGAAAAAAAGGTTTTCATTCATCCAATTAAAAAAAATGTAGGGTTCACATCTATATTTTATAACTTGAGCCAATGAAAAATAAATAACTTGCCCTAACCAATATTTTCTATGTATTTTCTAAACCTTGGCACAAAGTATATTTTTCTTATTGAAGAAAGTCAATTAATTTAAATTCTGTTTTTGATCTAAACAAAAATATATAGATTTAATATAATAAAAAATCACATTTAAGAAATATGTATTAGACATTATTTGTTTTCTCCAATCAAATAGATATAGATTTAATTATACAATTATTTCTCATTTTTAAAAATACAAATTAATTGAAATGATTTATTTTAAACAAACAAAAAGATATGGATTTAATAAAACATGTTTACCATTAAGGAACATTTATTTAATCTTGTCCAAAATAATTAAAAAAAGAAAGAATTTTCATTACATAGATATTTATTAACTTATACATTACTTACACATATCCACAATTTCAGTACTCAAGTGTCAGATTTTCAACTTCTAAGAGCTGGCAAACATTGACCTTAGAAAACAACAGCCTTAACCGAGAACAATGCAGTGAATTAGGGAAATGTGACAATTTCTCAGTTTCATCACTACTAGAAATGCAGCTGTAGTCAGTATCTCACTATCTTCCTTTTTTTTTTTTTTTTTCATCTATCTCTTGTTCTTCGAAGTATGTACTGTGACACGTCCACCCAGTTACCTTTACACGCACACATGCACACACGCACACACACAAACGCACGCATCTGTCAGTTCCTGACTGTATTGGTTTTGTTTTGGTTGTTTGTTTGTTTGTTTATTTGTTTTCCCTGTTTGTGATCCCAATTTATGTACATCTTGCAATAAAAATAAAAAAATAAAAAAAAGATTCTCACTATCTCTGTCCTCGTTGTATTTTATGATGCTACAAATGATATCCAACTGTAAAAAAAAAACATTGTTGAAAAGTCAAAAATTGGAATGGAAGTACAGAGTTGTTGCTATACACCGTCCCATTTCATCTCATTGGTGTAAACTGGCAGCTTTCAGAACGCTGCAGCACGTAGCATTGCGTAGAACGTGCACAAATTTTTGTGCAAAACATTTTTTTCTGTGCTCCAAATATTGTTTACTGCATCACTTTATATATTCATTAAGTATTATTGATTTGAAAAGTTTTAATATCATAATATTTAGAAAATGCATTAACGTTATCCCGTATGACATTTTGACTGCGGTGTCGTCACATGATTCTCAGTTAAACCGCTTAAAATACATTGTTTAAAATTGAGATTTTAGTAATAAGTAAAAAACACCCCCATAAAGATAATAACTACTTTGATGTGCAGTTTTAACCTTTTTGAATTTTTTATCAGTTGAAAACCTTATTTGTCACTGGCCCAGATATTCACAAGAAATACAGTTAATAACCAGTAATAGTTATATTAAGACTAGTGAGACAAGTGATAATGATATAATTTACGTTAATACTTATCATATGATATTATGAGCCTATAATATAGGCTACAAGACATAGGCCTACTATATATTACATATAATATATAGCCTATTAAAATACGTATGAAGTGTCTAAAAATGTATGTTTACTATAATAAAGTACCTGGAATAAACTTCTGGCATTTTTGGTTGATGTTATAGCGCACACAGTTGTTTCCGCACGGAAATATGATGGTTTGCTCATCAAAATACAACAAATTATTCCTCACTCCTGTCCGCAATCCGAATATATAATGAGACTGTGCCACTACAGTAGCCATCTTGACAAAATTATTAGCTAACAGTTTGTAGAAAAATACTATTTAAACGAGTTGTCTGGTTTGTTTGACGTTGAAATCTTGTTGAAATCTGTTTAACGCTGCAGTAGTGACTGGTCGAGATATGTGTTTAATGCCCGTGCGCTGGCTTCGCCGAGTAACCTTGAAATTGTACATTCGTCGAAAAACAAATATTTCTTAGTTGAGCTCTTAATGAAAAATATTTATATTTAACAATGTTTTGAACGAAAAAAATATTACCTGCAAAATAAAACAAATAATGGTAAAATGAATTGAAACTAAGACAAATGTTTTATTGGATGAGGTTGAAAACCTTTTATTAATGTGTACATGCATTCATATAAATCATGTACAATTTCAATTAAATATTTGAAATGACACAACATTTAGCAAATATGCTACATAAATAGTCAATTTGGTAGCAACTGGGTGGTTGCTGTGGGGAACACGGTGGAGCAAGTGTTCTCTGTGGGATCTTGGCAGGCACAGACACTCCCTTTTGGATATTCTTCTGCCTCTGCTGCTTAGGGATCCTGAGGTTTGCGGAAGACACAAGCACTGGTGCATTTTGCAAATGCTGCCTCAGCAGCTCAGGGTTTTTAGGATTTCTCCTCTTGGAGATCTTGTCTGGCATTGGTGCTCCATGTGAGGAGCATGTGAGCACCTTTGAGGAAGCCACTGGTGCCCTCTGTAGTGACAGGATGGGTGTGGGTGTTTCTAAAGCGGCCTTTTTCAGATGTTTAGTCAAATATTCGGGGATCCTGAGTTTTCCTCTTTTTTGGGACCCTATGGGCACAGGTACTCCCTTTGGGCACGCAGCAGGCACAGGTGCTCCCTTTGGAGATGCAGCAGGCACAGGTGCTCCCTTTGGAGATGCAGCAGGCACAGGTGCTCGCTTTGGGCACGCAGCAGGCACAGGTGCTCCCTTTGGAGATGCAGCAGGCACAGGTGCTCCCTTTGGAGATGCAGCAGGCACAGGTGCTCCCTTTGGAGATGCAGCAGGCACAGGTGCTCCCTTTGGGCACGCAGCAGGCACAGGTGCTCCCTTTGGAGATGCAGCAGGCACAGGTGCTCCCTTTGGGCACGCAGCAGGCACAGGTGCTCCCTTTGGAGATGCAGCAGGCACAGGTGCTCGCTTTGGGGACACAACAGGCACAGGTGCTTCCTTTGGAGATGCAGCAGGCACAGGTGCTCGCTTTGGGGACACAACAGGCACAGGTGCTGAGTGCTGAGCTTTCTCCAATGTATCACCGAAGACCAGGGATGAGGTGAGATCCTCTTTTTTAGCACTGGGAGAGTTCTGCTGCCTCCACTGCTTCGTTGTCTTCAGTTCTCCCCCCTTATATTTCCCATCTGAGAAGCCCGAGTGCTGGGAATGAGCCTTCTCAGATGCTTCACTGAAGACCGGGGATGTGGGGCATGATGTTTCTCCTTCCTCCACTGTTTCCCACCACTGGTCTGAGATGAGGTCCTCATAGTCAGGATACTTAGATATGGGGTCTGAAACTTCCATTATCGCCCACCACCGCCCCGCAGCAAGGGCTGTAGTGAGCTCATCTGACAATTCAGTTGATGAGGACTGCTCTGCACTCTCAAAAATGGTGGGCATGGTTGACATACTCGAAAATGAACTAGAAGTGAACAATACTTCTTGCAATTTATATCTGTGAAACACTAAAGAAAGAGAAACAGAAGAGATTATTTGAATAATCAATTTTGTATCAATTTCCCTACTAATATGCACAACTCAGATGCACATAATGTAAATGTATATAGTAATTTCACAATCGCCTACTCGCTACAAGAAGAATAAATCCGCGGCACTGTTTATACTCACGATCATTATGACGTAACAGTCGACAGTTGACGTCACAGTCGGCCACACGAATTGACGTCACAGTCAGCCACCCGAGTTGACGTCACAGTCAGCCACCCGAGTTGACGTAACAGTCGGTCACACGAGTGACGTCACAGTCGACCACAAGAGTTTGAGAGGAATGGAAGACCTAGGCTGTTTCGCTGTATTAAAAGTGAACATGCAATACAAACAAAGACTGACTTAGCTTTTTTAATTCATGATTGTTCATAGAAAAACTAGCGCTGTTTATTATTTATTTTTAGCATTTGCAGCTGGTGCATAAACGGGAGCAAGTGAAGCTGGCATACATTTTGTTATTAAGAATAACAGACCACTGTTTTTTTTGTTTTTTTGTTTTGTTTTGTTTTTTACAGATATTAGCCTACAATAAAAGCATCTGCCATCTGAAACATTTCTGAAACAGAATATAATTCACAAAAAAAGTTCCTGTAGGCTATCCTTGTGTTTTTCTATTTATGACAATTATTTAAAAAAGCAACAGATAGGACGAGAAAGAGTGCTGTCCCGAACATCAGCAGGACGTTTTTTTTTATATTAAGTCGTAAATATTACATGACTTACATTTTGCTCTATATATCGGCAACGAAAATAGTTCCAAATAAATCTATAAATCGTTGCTCATCTTTGAGAAACAGTTTCCCTGACTGAAAACTTTCCATAGGCCTATACGTTTAGCGGCTTTAGATGCTCTCTGAAGCGCAGACAGAGGAGCGAAACATAACGATGTCTCTTGTCAAAAAAACTGCTTCTTTCAGCAGGTTATTTTCGCTATGTAATATGTAGGCCTATTGATTGAAAAAATGGAGAATAATAAAATTCGGATTTCAAACGCAACGCCGAGTTTATGAAACTCAAATTAAGATTATATTTACAGTGAATTTAGTTTTAACATTTAATTTTGTCTTTTGATGAGATTTACAAATATATATTCTTAGAGCCAAGAATTTCCATGGGAATAAATCCATATTAGCCTAATGTGCTAATTAATGTGTGTTGTCATTGACAAATAAATAAATATACAGTTTACATATCTATATATAGAAAGAAAAATATTTCCAAAACAGTACGCACACACACACACACACACACACACACACACACACACTGAAAAAAAGGTTTTCATTCATCCAATTAAAAAAAATGTAGGGTTCACATCTATATTTTATAACTTGAGCCAATGAAAAATAAATAACTTGCCCTAACCAATATTTTCTATGTATTTTCTAAACCTTGGCACAAAGTATATTTTTCTTATTGAAGAAAGTCAATTAATTTAAATTCTGTTTTTGATCTAAACAAAAATATATAGATTTAATATAATAAAAAATCACATTTAAGAAATATGTATTAGACATTATTTGTTTTCTCCAATCAAATAGATATAGATTTAATTATACAATTATTTCTCATTTTTAAAAATACAAATTAATTGAAATGATTTATTTTAAACAAACAAAAAGATATGGATTTAATAAAACATGTTTACCATTAAGGAACATTTATTTAATCTTGTCCAAAATAATTAAAAAAAGAAAGAATTTTCATTACATAGATATTTATTAACTTATACATTACTTAC
Organism: Leuciscus leuciscus; assembly: GCF_965113295.1. Classification (NCBI taxonomy): domain Eukaryota; kingdom Metazoa; phylum Chordata; class Actinopteri; order Cypriniformes; family Leuciscidae; genus Leuciscus; species Leuciscus leuciscus. Next base: position 1,758,439 of record NW_028118546.1, read on the forward strand.
ACATATCCACAATTTCAGTACTCAAGTGTCAGATTTTCAACTTCTAAGAGCTGGCAAACATTGACCTTAGAAAACAACAGCCTTAACCGAGAACAATGCAGTGAATTAGGGAAATGTGACAATTTCTCAGTTTCATCACTACTAGAAATGCAGCTGTAGTCAGTATCTCACTATCTTCCTTTTTTTTTTTTTTTTTCATCTATCTCTTGTTCTTCAAAGTATGTACTGTGACACGTCCACCCAGTTACCTTTACACGCACACATGCACACACGCACACACACAAACGCACGCATCTGTCAGTTCCTGACTGTATTGGTTTTGTTTTGGTTGTTTGTTTGTTTGTTTATTTGTTTTCCCTGTTTGTGATCCCAATTTATGTACATCTTGCAATAAAAATAAAAAAATTAAAAAAAGATTCTCACTATCTCTGTCCTCGTTGTATTTTATGATGCTACAAATGATATCCAACTGTAAAAAAAAAACATTGTTGAAAAGTCAAAAATTGGAATGGAAGTACAGAGTTGTTGCTATACACCGTCCCATTTCATCTCATTGGTGTAAACTGGCAGCTTTCAGAACGCTGCAGCACGTAGCATTGCGTAGAACGTGCACAAATTTTTGTGCAAAACATTTTTTTCTGTGCTCCAAATATTGTTTACTGCATCACTTTATATATTCATTAAGTATTATTGATTTGAAAAGTTTTAATATCATAATATTTAGAAAATGCATTAACGTTATCCCGTATGACATTTTGACTGCGGTGTCGTCACATGATTCTCAGTTAAACCGCTTAAAATACATTGTTTAAAATTGAGATTTTAGTAATAAGTAAAAAACACCCCCATAAAGATAATAACTACTTTGATGTGCAGTTTTAACCTTTTTGAATTTTTTATCAGTTGAAAACCTTATTTGTCACTGGCCCAGATATTCACAAGAAATACAGTTAATAACCAGTAATAGTTATATTAAGACTAGTGAGACAAGTGATAATGATATAATTTACGTTAATACTTATCATATGATATTATGAGCCTATAATATAGGCTACAAGACATAGGCCTACTATATATTACATATAATATATAGCCTATTAAAATACGTATGAAGTGTCTAAAAATGTATGTTTACTATAATAAAGTACCTGGAATAAACTTCTGGCATTTTTGGTTGATGTTATAGCGCACACAGTTGTTTCCGCACGGAAATATGATGGTTTGCTCATCAAAATACAACAAATTATTCCTCACTCCTGTCCGCAATCCGAATATATAATGAGACTGTGCCACTACAGTAGCCATCTTGACAAAATTATTAGCTAACAGTTTGTAGAAAAATACTATTTAAACGAGTTGTCTGGTTTGTTTGACGTTGAAATCTTGTTGAAATCTGTTTAACGCTGCAGTAGTGACTGGTCGAGATATGTGTTTAATGCCCGTGCGCTGGCTTCGCCGAGTAACCTTGAAATTGTACATTCGTCGAAAAACAAATATTTCTTAGTTGAGCTCTTAATGAAAAATATTTATATTTAACAATGTTTTGAACGAAAAAAATATTACCTGCAAAATAAAACAAATAATGGTAAAATGAATTGAAACTAAGACAAATGTTTTATTGGATGAGGTTGAAAACCTTTTATTAATGTGTACATGCATTCATATAAATCATGTACAATTTCAATTAAATATTTGAAATGACACAACATTTAGCAAATATGCTACATAAATAGTCAATTTGGTAGCAACTGGGTGGTTGCTGTGGGGAACACGGTGGAGCAAGTGTTCTCTGTGGGATCTTGGCAGGCACAGACACTCCCTTTTGGATATTCTTCTGCCTCTGCTGCTTAGGGATCCTGAGGTTTGCGGAAGACACAAGCACTGGTGCATTTTGCAAATGCTGCCTCAGCAGCTCAGGGTTTTTAGGATTTCTCCTCTTGGAGATCTTGTCTGGCATTGGTGCTCCATGTGAGGAGCATGTGAGCACCTTTGAGGAAGCCACTGGTGCCCTCTGTAGTGACTGGATGGGTGTGGGTGTTTCTAAAGCGGCCTTTTTCAGATGTTTAGTCAAATGTTCGGGGATCCTGAGTTTTCCTCTTTTTTGGGACCCTATGGGCACAGGTACTCCCTTTGGGCACGCAGCAGGCACAGGTGCTCCCTTTGGAGATGCAGCAGGCACAGGTGCTCCCTTTGGAGATGCAGCAGGCACAGGTGCTCGCTTTGGGCACGCAGCAGGCACAGGTGCTCCCTTTGGAGATGCAGCAGGCACAGGTGCTCCCTTTGGAGATGCAGCAGGCACAGGTGCTCCCTTTGGAGATGCAGCAGGCACAGGTGCTCCCTTTGGGCACGCAGCAGGCACAGGTGCTCCCTTTGGAGATGCAGCAGGCACAGGTGCTCCCTTTGGGCACGCAGCAGGCACAGGTGCTCCCTTTGGAGATGCAGCAGGCACAGGTGCTCGCTTTGGGGACACAACAGGCACAGGTGCTTCCTTTGGAGATGCAGCAGGCACAGGTGCTCGCTTTGGGGACACAACAGGCACAGGTGCTGAGTGCTGAGCTTTCTCCAATGTATCACCGAAGACCAGGGATGAGGTGAGATCCTCTTTTTTAGCACTGGGAGAGTTCTGCTGCCTCCACTGCTTCGTTGTCTTCAGTTCTCCCCCCTTATATTTCCCATCTGAGAAGCCCGAGTGCTGGGAATGAGCCTTCTCAGATGCTTCACTGAAGACCGGGGATGTGGGGCATGATGTTTCTCCTTCCTCCACTGTTTCCCACCACTGGTCTGAGATGAGGTCCTCATAGTCAGGATACTTAGATATGGGGTCTGAAACTTCCATTATCGCCCACCACCGCCCCGCAGCAAGGGCTGTAGTGAGCTCATCTGACAATTCAGTTGATGAGGACTGCTCTGCACTCTCAAAAATGGTGGGCATGGTTGACATACTCGAAAATGAACTAGAAGTGAACAATACTTCTTGCAATTTATATCTGTGAAACACTAAAGAAAGAGAAACAGAAGAGATTATTTGAATAATCAATTTTGTATCAATTTCCCTACTAATATGCACAACTCAGATGCACATAATGTAAATGTATATAGTAATTTCACAATCGCCTACTCGCTACAAGAAGAATAAATCCGCGGCACTGTTTATACTCACGATCATTATGACGTAACAGTCGACAGTTGACGTCACAGTCGGCCACACGAATTGACGTCACAGTCAGCCACCCGAGTTGACGTCACAGTCAGCCACCCGAGTTGACGTAACAGTCGGTCACACGAGTGACGTCACAGTCTACCACAAGAGTTTGAGAGGAATGGAAGACCTAGGCTGTTTCGCTGTATTAAAAGTGAACATGCAATACAAACAAAGACTGACTTAGCTTTTTTAATTCATGATTGTTCATAGAAAAACTAGCGCTGTTTATTATTTATTTTTAGCATTTGCAGCTGGTGCATAAACGGGAGCAAGTGAAGCTGGCATACATTTTGTTATTAAGAATAACAGACCACTGTTTTTTTTGTTTTTTTGTTTTGTTTTGTTTTTTACAGATATTAGCCTACAATAAAAGCATCTGCCATCTGAAACATTTCTGAAACAGAATATAATTCACAAAAAAAGTTCCTGTAGGCTATCCTTGTGTTTTTCTATTTATGACAATTATTTAAAAAAGCAACAGATAGGACGAGAAAGAGTGCTGTCCCGAACATCAGCAGGACGTTTTTTTTTATATTAAGTCGTAAATATTACATGACTTACATTTTGCTCTATATATCGGCAACGAAAATAGTTCCAAATAAATCTATAAATCGTTGCTCATCTTTGAGAAACAGTTTCCCTGACTGAAAACTTTCCATAGGCCTATACGTTTAGCGGCTTTAGATGCTCTCTGAAGCGCAGACAGAGGAGCGAAACATAACGATGTCTCTTGTCAAAAAAACTGCTTCTTTCAGCAGGTTATTTTCGCTATGTAATATGTAGGCCTATTGATTGAAAAAATGGAGAATAATAAAATTCGGATTTCAAACGCAACGCCGAGTTTATGAAACTCAAATTAAGATTATATTTACAGTGAATTTAGTTTTAACATTTAATTTTGTCTTTTGATGAGATTTACAAATATATATTCTTAGAGCCAAGAATTTCCATGGGAATAAATCCATATTAGCCTAATGTGCTAATTAATGTGTGTTGTCATTGACAAATAAATAAATATACAGTTTACATATCTATATATAGAAAGAAAAATATTTCCAAAACAGTACGCACACACACACACACACACACACACACACACACACACACACTGAAAAAAAGGTTTTCATTCATCCAATTAAAAAAAATGTAGGGTTCACATCTATATTTTATAACTTGAGCCAATGAAAAATAAATAACTTGCCCTAACCAATATTTTCTATGTATTTTCTAAACCTTGGCACAAAGTATATTTTTCTTATTGAAGAAAGTCAATTAATTTAAATTCTGTTTTTGATCTAAACAAAAATATATAGATTTAATATAATAAAAAATCACATTTAAGAAATATGTATTAGACATTATTTGTTTTCTCCAATCAAATAGATATAGATTTAATTATACAATTATTTCTCATTTTTAAAAATACAAATTAATTGAAATGATTTATTTTAAACAAACAAAAAGATATGGATTTAATAAAACATGTTTACCATTAAGGAACATTTATTTAATCTTGTCCAAAATAATTAAAAAAAGAAAGAATTTTCATTACATAGATATTTATTAACTTATACATTACTTACACATATCCACAATTTCAGTACTCAAGTGTCAGATTTTCAACTTCTAAGAGCTGGCAAACATTGACCTTAGAAAACAACAGCCTTAACCGAGAACAATGCAGTGAATTAGGGAAATGTGACAATTTCTCAGTTTCATCACTACTAGAAATGCAGCTGTAGTCAGTATCTCACTATCTTCCTTTTTTTTTTTTTTTTTCATCTATCTCTTGTTCTTCAAAGTATGTACTGTGACACGTCCACCCAGTTACCTTTACACGCACACATGCACACACGCACACACACAAACGCACGCATCTGTCAGTTCCTGACTGTATTGGTTTTGTTTTGGTTGTTTGTTTGTTTGTTTATTTGTTTTCCCTGTTTGTGATCCCAATTTATGTACATCTTGCAATAAAAATAAAAAAATAAAAAAAAGATTCTCACTATCTCTGTCCTCGTTGTATTTTATGATGCTACAAATGATATCCAACTGTAAAAAAAAAACATTGTTGAAAAGTCAAAAATTGGAATGGAAGTACAGAGTTGTTGCTATACACCGTCCCATTTCATCTCATTGGTGTAAACTGGCAGCTTTCAGAACGCTGCAGCACGTAGCATTGCGTAGAACGTGCACAAATTTTTGTGCAAAACATTTTTTTCTGTGCTCCAAATATTGTTTACTGCATCACTTTATATATTCATTAAGTATTATTGATTTGAAAAGTTTTAATATCATAATATTTAGAAAATGCATTAACGTTATCCCGTATGACATTTTGACTGCGGTGTCGTCACATGATTCTCAGTTAAACCGCTTAAAATACATTGTTTAAAATTGAGATTTTAGTAATAAGTAAAAAACACCCCCATAAAGATAATAACTACTTTGATGTGCAGTTTTAACCTTTTTGAATTTTTTATCAGTTGAAAACCTTATTTGTCACTGGCCCAGATATTCACAAGAAATACAGTTAATAACCAGTAATAGTTATATTAAGACTAGTGAGACAAGTGATAATGATATAATTTACGTTAATACTTATCATATGATATTATGAGCCTATAATATAGGCTACAAGACATAGGCCTACTATATATTACATATAATATATAGCCTATTAAAATACGTATGAAGTGTCTAAAAATGTATGTTTACTATAATAAAGTACCTGGAATAAACTTCTGGCATTTTTGGTTGATGTTATAGCGCACACAGTTGTTTCCGCACGGAAATATGATGGTTTGCTCATCAAAATACAACAAATTATTCCTCACTCCTGTCCGCAATCCGAATATATAATGAGACTGTGCCACTACAGTAGCCATCTTGACAAAATTATTAGCTAACAGTTTGTAGAAAAATACTATTTAAACGAGTTGTCTGGTTTGTTTGACGTTGAAATCTTGTTGAAATCTGTTTAACGCTGCAGTAGTGACTGGTCGAGATATGTGTTTAATGCCCGTGCGCTGGCTTCGCCGAGTAACCTTGAAATTGTACATTCGTCGAAAAACAAATATTTCTTAGTTGAGCTCTTAATGAAAAATATTTATATTTAACAATGTTTTGAACGAAAAAAATATTACCTGCAAAATAAAACAAATAATGGTAAAATGAATTGAAACTAAGACAAATGTTTTATTGGATGAGGTTGAAAACCTTTTATTAATGTGTACATGCATTCATATAAATCATGTACAATTTCAATTAAATATTTGAAATGACACAACATTTAGCAAATATGCTACATAAATAGTCAATTTGGTAGCAACTGGGTGGTTGCTGTGGGGAACACGGTGGAGCAAGTGTTCTCTGTGGGATCTTGGCAGGCACAGACACTCCCTTTTGGATATTCTTCTGCCTCTGCTGCTTAGGGATCCTGAGGTTTGCGGAAGACACAAGCACTGGTGCATTTTGCAAATGCTGCCTCAGCAGCTCAGGGTTTTTAGGATTTCTCCTCTTGGAGATCTTGTCTGGCATTGGTGCTCCATGTGAGGAGCATGTGAGCACCTTTGAGGAAGCCACTGGTGCCCTCTGTAGTGACTGGATGGGTGTGGGTGTTTCTAAAGCGGCCTTTTTCAGATGTTTAGTCAAATATTCGGGGATCCTGAGTTTTCCTCTTTTTTGGGACCCTATGGGCACAGGTACTCCCTTTGGGCACGCAGCAGGCACAGGTGCTCCCTTTGGAGATGCAGCAGGCACAGGTGCTCCCTTTGGAGATGCAGCAGGCACAGGTGCTCGCTTTGGGCACGCAGCAGGCACAGGTGCTCCCTTTGGAGATGCAGCAGGCACAGGTGCTCCCTTTGGAGATGCAGCAGGCACAGGTGCTCCCTTTGGGCACGCAGCAGGCACAGGTGCTCCCTTTGGAGATGCAGCAGGCACAGGTGCTCCCTTTGGAGATGCAGCAGGCACAGGTGCTCCCTTTGGGCACGCAGCAGGCACAGGTGCTCCCTTTGGAGATGCAGCAGGCACAGGTGCTCCCTTTGGGCACGCAGCAGGCACAGGTGCTCCCTTTGGAGATGCAGCAGGCACAGGTGCTCGCTTTGGGGACACAACAGGCACAGGTGCTTCCTTTGGAGATGCAGCAGGCACAGGTGCTCGCTTTGGGGACACAACAGGCACAGGTGCTGAGTGCTGAGCTTTCTCCAATGTATCACCGAAGACCAGGGATGAGGTGAGATCCTCTTTTTTAGCACTGGGAGAGTTCTGCTGCCTCCACTGCTTCGTTGTCTTCAGTTCTCCCCCCTTATATTTCCCATCTGAGAAGCCCGAGTGCTGGGAATGAGCCTTCTCAGATGCTTCACTGAAGACCGGGGATGTGGGGCATGATGTTTCTCCTTCCTCCACTGTTTCCCACCACTGGTCTGAGATGAGGTCCTCATAGTCAGGATACTTAGATATGGGGTCTGAAACTTCCATTATCGCCCACCACCGCCCCGCAGCAAGGGCTGTAGTGAGCTCATCTGACAATTCAGTTGATGAGGACTGCTCTGCACTCTCAAAAATGGTGGGCATGGTTGACATACTCGAAAATGAACTAGAAGTGAACAATACTTCTTGCAATTTATATCTGTGAAACACTAAAGAAAGAGAAACAGAAGAGATTATTTGAATAATCAATTTTGTATCAATTTCCCTACTAATATGCACAACTCAGATGCACATAATGTAAATGTATATAGTAATTTCACAATCGCCTACTCGCTACAAGAAGAATAAATCCGCGGCACTGTTTATACTCACGATCATTATGACGTAACAGTCGACAGTTGACGTCACAGTCGGCCACACGAATTGACGTCACAGTCAGCCACCCGAGTTGACGTCACAGTCAGCCACCCGAGTTGACGTAACAGTCGGTCACACGAGTGACGTCACAGTCTACCACAAGAGTTTGAGAGGAATGGAAGACCTAGGCTGTTTCGCTGTATTAAAAGTGAACATGCAATACAAACAAAGACTGACTTAGCTTTTTTAATTCATGATTGCTCATAGAAAAACTAGCGCTGTTTATTATTTATTTTTAGCATTTGCAGCTGGTGCATAAACGGGAGCAAGTGAAGCTGGCATACATTTTGTTATTAAGAATAACAGACCACTGTTTTTTTTGTTTTTTTGTTTTGTTTTGTTTTTTACAGATATTAGCCTACAATAAAAGCATCTGCCATCTGAAACATTTCTGAAACAGAATATAATTCACAAAAAAAGTTCCTGTAGGCTATCCTTGTGTTTTTCTATTTATGACAATTATTTAAAAAAGCAACAGATAGGACGAGAAAGAGTGCTGTCCCGAACATCAGCAGGACGTTTTTTTTTATATTAAGTCGTAAATATTACATGACTTACATTTTGCTCTATATATCGGCAACGAAAATAGTTCCAAATAAATCTATAAATCGTTGCTCATCTTTGAGAAACAGTTTCCCTGACTGAAAACTTTCCATAGGCCTACGTTTAGCGGCTTTAGATGCTCTCTGAAGCGCAGACAGAGGAGCGAAACATAACGATGTCTCTTGTCAAAAAAACTGCTTCTTTCAGCAGGTTATTTTCGCTATGTAATATGTAGGCCTATTGATTGAAAAAATGGAGAATAATAAAATTCGGATTTCAAACGCAACGCCGAGTTTATGAAACTCAAATTAAGATTATATTTACAGTGAATTTAGTTTTAACATTTAATTTTGTCTTTTGATGAGATTTACAAATATATATTCTTAGAGCCAAGAATTTCCATGGGAATAAATCCATATTAGCCTAATGTGCTAATTAATGTGTGTTGTCATTGACAAATAAATAAATATACAGTTTACATATCTATATATAAAGAAAAATATTTCCAAAACAGTACGCACACACACACACACACACACACACACACACACACTGAAAAAAAGGTTTTCATTCATCCAATTAAAAAAAATGTAGGGTTCACATCTATATTTTATAACTTGAGCCAATGAAAAATAAATAACTTGCCCTAACCAATATTTTCTATGTATTTTCTAAACCTTGGCACAAATTTTTCTTATTGAAGAAAGTCAATTAATTTAAATTCTGTTTTTGATCTAAACAAAAATATATAGATTTAATATAATAAAAAATCACATTTAAGAAATATGTATTAGACATTATTTGTTTTCTCCAATCAAATAGATATAGATTTAATTATACAATTATTTCTCATTTTTAAAAATACAAATTAATTGAAATGATTTATTTTAAACAAACAAAAAGATATGGATTTAATAAAACATGTTTACCATTAAGGAACATTTATTTAATCTTGTCCAAAATAATTTTAAAAAGAAAGAATTTTCATTACATAGATATTTATTAACTTATACATTACTTACACATATCCACAATTTCAGTACTCAAGTGTCAGATTTTCAACTTCTAAGAGCTGGCAAACATTGACCTTAGAAAACAACAGCCTTAACCGAGAACAATGCAGTGAATTAGGGAAATGTGACAATTTCTCAGTTTCATCACTACTAGAAATGCAGCTGTAGTCAGTATCTCACTATCTTCCTTTTTTTTTTTTTTCTCCATCTATCTCTTGTTCTTCAAAGTATGTACTGTGACACGTCCACCCAGTTACCTTTACACGCACACATGCACACACGCACACACACAAACGCACGCATCTGTCAGTTCCTGACTGTATTGGTTTTGTTTTGGTTGTTTGTTTGTTTATTTGTTTTCCCTGTTTGTGATCCCAATTTAAGTACATCTTGCAATAAAAAAAATAAAAATAAAAAGATTCTCACTATCTCTGTCCTCGTTGTATTTTATGATGCTACAAATGATATCCAACTGTAAAAAAAACATTGTTGAAAAGTCAAAAATTGGAATGGAAGTACAGAGTTGTTGCTATACACCGTCCCATTTCATCTCATTGGTGTAAACTGGCAGCTTTCAGAACGCTGCAGCACGTAGCATTGCGTAGAACGTGCACAAATTTTTGTGCAAAACATTTTTTTCTGTGCTCCAAATATTGTTTACTGCATCACTTTATATATTCATTAAGTATTATTGATTTGAAAAGTTTTAATATCATAATATTTAGAAAATGCATTAACGTTATCCCGTATGACATTTTGACTGGTGTCGTCACATGATTCTCAGTTAAACCGCTTAAAATACATTGTTTAAAATTGAGATTTTAGTAATAAGTAAAAAACACCCCCATAAAGATAATAACTACTTTGATGTGCAGTTTTAACCTTTTTGAATTTTTTATCAGTTGAAAACCTTATTTGTCACTGGCCCAGATATTCACAAGAAATACAGTTAATAACCAGTAATAGTTATATTAAGACTAGTGAGACAAGTGATAATGATATAATTTACGTTAATACTTATCATATGATATTATGAGCCTATAATATAGGCTACAAGACATAGGCCTACTATATATTACATATAATATATAGCCTATTAAAATACGTATGAAGTGTCTAAAAATGTATGTTTACTATAATAAAGTACCTGGAATAAACTTCTGGCATTTTTGGTTGATGTTATAGCGCACACAGTTGTTTCCGCACGGAAATATGATGGTTTGCTCATCAAAATACAACAAATTATTCCTCACTCCTGTCCGCAATCCGAATATATAATGAGACTGTGCCACTACAGTAGCCATCTTGACAAAATTATTAGCTAACAGTTTGTAGAAAAATACTATTTAAACGAGTTGTCTGGTTTGTTTGACGTTGAAATCTTGTTGAAATCTGTTTAACGCTGCAGTAGTGACTGGTCGAGATATGTGTTTAATGCCCGTGCGCTGGCTTCGCCGAGTAACCTTGAAATTGTACATTCGTCGAAAAACAAATATTTCTTAGTTGAGCTCTTAATGAAAAATATTTATATTTAACAATGTTTTGAACGAAAAAAATATTACCTGCAAAATAAAACAAATAATGGTAAAATGAATTGAAACTAAGACAAATGTTTTATTGGATGAGGTTGAAAACCTTTTATTAATGTGTACATGCATTCATATAAATCATGTACAATTTCAATTAAATATTTGAAATGACACAACATTTAGCAAATATGCTACATAAATAGTCAATTTGGTAGCAACTGGGTGGTTGCTGTGGGGAACACGGTGGAGCAAGTGTTCTCTGTGGGATCTTGGCAGGCACAGACACTCCCTTTTGGATATTCTTCTGCCTCTGCTGCTTAGGGATCCTGAGGTTTGCGGAAGACACAAGCACTGGTGCATTTTGCAAATGCTGCCTCAGCAGCTCAGGGTTTTTAGGATTTCTCCTCTTGGAGATCTTGTCTGGCATTGGTGCTCCATGTGAGGAGCATGTGAGCACCTTTGAGGAAGCCACTGGTGCCCTCTGTAGTGACTGGATGGGTGTGGGTGTTTCTAAAGCGGCCTTTTTCAGATGTTTAGTCAAATATTCGGGGATCCTGAGTTTTCCTCTTTTTTGGGACCCTATGGGCACAGGTACTCCCTTTGGGCACGCAGCAGGCACAGGTGCTCCCTTTGGAGATGCAGCAGGCACAGGTGCTCCCTTTGGAGATGCAGCAGGCACAGGTGCTCGCTTTGGGCACGCAGCAGGCACAGGTGCTCCCTTTGGAGATGCAGCAGGCACAGGTGCTCCCTTTGGAGATGCAGCAGGCACAGGTGCTCCCTTTGGGCACGCAGCAGGCACAGGTGCTCCCTTTGGAGATGCAGCAGGCACAGGTGCTCCCTTTGGAGATGCAGCAGGCACAGGTGCTCCCTTTGGGCACGCAGCAGGCACAGGTGCTCCCTTTGGAGATGCAGCAGGCACAGGTGCTCCCTTTGGGCACGCAGCAGGCACAGGTGCTCCCTTTGGAGATGCAGCAGGCACAGGTGCTCGCTTTGGGGACACAACAGGCACAGGTGCTTCCTTTGGAGATGCAGCAGGCACAGGTGCTCGCTTTGGGGACACAACAGGCACAGGTGCTGAGTGCTGAGCTTTCTCCAATGTATCACCGAAGACCAGGGATGAGGTGAGATCCTCTTTTTTAGCACTGGGAGAGTTCTGCTGCCTCCACTGCTTCGTTGTCTTCAGTTCTCCCCCCTTATATTTCCCATCTGAGAAGCCCGAGTGCTGGGAATGAGCCTTCTCAGATGCTTCACTGAAGACCGGGGATGTGGGGCATGATGTTTCTCCTTCCTCCACTGTTTCCCACCACTGGTCTGAGATGAGGTCCTCATAGTCAGGATACTTAGATATGGGGTCTGAAACTTCCATTATCGCCCACCACCGCCCCGCAGCAAGGGCTGTAGTGAGCTCATCTGACAATTCAGTTGATGAGGACTGCTCTGCACTCTCAAAAATGGTGGGCATGGTTGACATACTCGAAAATGAACTAGAAGTGAACAATACTTCTTGCAATTTATATCTGTGAAACACTAAAGAAAGAGAAACAGAAGAGATTATTTGAATAATCAATTTTGTATCAATTTCCCTACTAATATGCACAACTCAGATGCACATAATGTAAATGTATATAGTAATTTCACAATCGCCTACTCGCTACAAGAAGAATAAATCCGCGGCACTGTTTATACTCACGATCATTATGACGTAACAGTCGACAGTTGACGTCACAGTCGGCCACACGAATTGACGTCACAGTCAGCCACCCGAGTTGACGTCACAGTCAGCCACCCGAGTTGACGTAACAGTCGGTCACACGAGTGACGTCACAGTCTACCACAAGAGTTTGAGAGGAATGGAAGACCTAGGCTGTTTCGCTGTATTAAAAGTGAACATGCAATACAAACAAAGACTGACTTAGCTTTTTTAATTCATGATTGTTCATAGAAAAACTAGCGCTGTTTATTATTTATTTTTAGCATTTGCAGCTGGTGCATAAACGGGAGCAAGTGAAGCTGGCATACATTTTGTTATTAAGAATAACAGACCACTGTTTTTTTTGTTTTTTTGTTTTGTTTTGTTTTTTACAGATATTAGCCTACAATAAAAGCATCTGCCATCTGAAACATTTCTGAAACAGAATATAATTCACAAAAAAAGTTCCTGTAGGCTATCCTTGTGTTTTTCTATTTATGACAATTATTTAAAAAAGCAACAGATAGGACGAGAAAGAGTGCTGTCCCGAACATCAGCAGGACGTTTTTTTTTATATTAAGTCGTAAATATTACATGACTTACATTTTGCTCTATATATCGGCAACGAAAATAGTTCCAAATAAATCTATAAATCGTTGCTCATCTTTGAGAAACAGTTTCCCTGACTGAAAACTTTCCATAGGCCTACGTTTAGCGGCTTTAGATGCTCTCTGAAGCGCAGACAGAGGAGCGAAACATAACGATGTCTCTTGTCAAAAAAACTGCTTCTTTCAGCAGGTTATTTTCGCTATGTAATATGTAGGCCTATTGATTGAAAAAATGGAGAATAATAAAATTCGGATTTCAAACGCAACGCCGAGTTTATGAAACTCAAATTAAGATTATATTTACAGTGAATTTAGTTTTAACATTTAATTTTGTCTTTTGATGAGATTTACAAATATATATTCTTAGAGCCAAGAATTTCCATGGGAATAAATCCATATTAGCCTAATGTGCTAATTAATGTGTGTTGTCATTGACAAATAAATAAATATACAGTTTACATATCTATATATAAAGAAAAATATTTCCAAAACAGTACGCACACACACACACACACACACACACACACACACACTGAAAAAAAGGTTTTCATTCATCCAATTAAAAAAAATGTAGGGTTCACATCTATATTTTATAACTTGAGCCAATGAAAAATAAATAACTTGCCCTAACCAATATTTTCTATGTATTTTCTAAACCTTGGCACAAATTTTTCTTATTGAAGAAAGTCAATTAATTTAAATTCTGTTTTTGATCTAAACAAAAATATATAGATTTAATATAATAAAAAATCACATTTAAGAAATATGTATTAGACATTATTTGTTTTCTCCAATCAAATAGATATAGATTTAATTATACAATTATTTCTCATTTTTAAAAATACAAATTAATTGAAATGATTTATTTTAAACAAACAAAAAGATATGGATTTAATAAAACATGTTTACCATTAAGGAACATTTATTTAATCTTGTCCAAAATAATTTTAAAAAGAAAGAATTTTCATTACATAGATATTTATTAACTTATACATTACTTACACATATCCACAATTTCAGTACTCAAGTGTCAGATTTTCAACTTCTAAGAGCTGGCAAACATTGACCTTAGAAAACAACAGCCTTAACCGAGAACAATGCAGTGAATTAGGGAAATGTGACAATTTCTCAGTTTCATCACTACTAGAAATGCAGCTGTAGTCAGTATCTCACTATCTTCCTTTTTTTTTTTTTTCTCCATCTATCTCTTGTTCTTCAAAGTATGTACTGTGACACGTCCACCCAGTTACCTTTACACGCACACATGCACACACGCACACACACAAACGCACGCATCTGTCAGTTCCTGACTGTATTGGTTTTGTTTTGGTTGTTTGTTTGTTTATTTGTTTTCCCTGTTTGTGATCCCAATTTAAGTACATCTTGCAATAAAAAAAATAAAAATAAAAAGATTCTCACTATCTCTGTCCTCGTTGTATTTTATGATGCTACAAATGATATCCAACTGTAAAAAAAACATTGTTGAAAAGTCAAAAATTGGAATGGAAGTACAGAGTTGTTGCTATACACCGTCCCATTTCATCTCATTGGTGTAAACTGGCAGCTTTCAGAACGCTGCAGCACGTAGCATTGCGTAGAACGCCGAACCATAGCCAGCCACTCAAACATGACATCATTTACGGGAGTAAACTGGGATGTGTGGGAACCCAGAATTAAGCTCTATTGTAGAGCTGGTCACAGAGCCTCTTGACTTTGTTTGTCATGCCTTTTGGGTCCATGATGACTTTCTGGATATATTCAAATGTCTTGGGATATTCCAGACTGAATAAGGCATAAAGAAGGCCCAGGAGAATGGCAACAGCATTTGCGACAGACAGCAAGTCGCTCAGAACCTCTTGTCCCTCAAGTATGATGCCAATGTTTGTGGGTACAGCTTGTGCATCTCTGATGACGAAGATTGCCATGCTTTCTTGCTGAAGATTTTTTTCAGCCTCTTCCTTCTCCGACACCTGGAAAAGAATTTAGGAAAAGAATAAGGAATCGATAAAGCTTGGGTTTCCCCCAGATTAACCTCTTAACATTCAGACGGCCCGCAGGCTAATACCGTATATTCTTATATTCAGGCCAGCTAATACCGTATTGGCCTGAATATAAGACCACCCCCTATTTTTCACTCATTTTTGAAAAACAGCTTTTTGAAGACCAAATCTTGTTTTTATACAGAGTATTATTTCATTTGAAAATTTAACAAAAGAATGTTGGTTCACAGTTTTTAGATTTCCAAAGGCATCTATGACTGTCAGCTTGAAAGGAATGCAGCATGTAATGTGAATAGGGGTTTATGTAATGTGAATTTGTGGTTAAATGGTTTATTGAAAAAATTGTGTCTCTGTCTTTATTTTTTTTGATCAGAAGTTTTAACCCAGGCTCATTGGAAATACGTTACTCTGGGTACTTTTTTGCAAACCCTGAAATACGTACCTGAAAGTACATTTCCCTGCACTTTCTGGGTGAAACGTCCACTAGAGGCACTATGTCCAAGTCACGTGACTTTCAAGATTCCGGTCGCGAGAACAAAATAACATGGCGGACATTTCTATCATTTTTAGTGAAAAAAAAACAATATTTTGAGTTAGATTCTGGATAAAAATAAGTTTTGATTACATTTCTAGCGAGAAATATATATTTTATTTTCATAATATTCATTCAGTGAATGTACATACACTGTAAAAAGTGAGCAGTTGGATCAACTTAAAAAAAATTTACTCAAAAAAGGAATTAAGAATTTAAGAAATGAAGAAAGAAATGAAGTTTTCTCAACTTAAATTATCACGAAAACGTGATAATTTAAGTTGAGAAAACTTAATTTCTTTAGGTGTTACCAATTTAAGTATTTTTTTTTTAAGTTGATCCAACTGTTCACTTTTTACAGTGTAATCACTCGCTTTAACAAGTTTTGCCAGAACCTTACGATCTGTAGCCAAGGCTAAGTTTCAGTCAGGTGATTGTTTTATGTAGACTACTCCGTGAAACGTACTACAGCAAGTTAACGTTAGTGAGCATGAGGACACCCAGCTGAGCTTCAATTAACCCTGGTAAAAAAAAATAGTAGGCCTACGTTGACCCCATAATCATATCTATATTATATACATACATATTCTTTTGAATTTAACATATAGGCTACATATAGAGGGGACTGCTCACATTTAGGCTAATTAATAACGTTTTATTATTTTTGTTATCAGTGAATGTAAGCAAATATAAATAGTCTTACATTGAACATTCACAGACTGATCAGGCTACGATCAGCATCGTAAATGCTTTAGATATTTATGGGGTTATATATTTATTTATTTATTTATAGAGTAGTGAGCAACGGCGAATGTGATCCACACTCCATATCAGAAGGTGGCGGTAATGCACACTTAAAAGTTGTTTGACAACTGCAATTTAAAAAAAGAAGAAGACCCGCTGCCTGGCTGTGAATTTACAGGCCTATACCTGTAAATAACCATCTGTAAACCTGAAAACCATTCTGTAATAATGGCCACCAATAATTTCTCTGATCCATCTGCAGAAGACATGGAAAAGGAATTTGAACTCGACATCGATGAAATAATGTCTGATTTGCAGGAGTTGCAGGAAGTAAATTGTCTCTTGAAATGTCTGTCAGGTGGATTTTTTTAATGTTTTTGAAATAAGTCTCTTGCACTGCTCCCCCAGCCTGCATTTATTTGATTAAAATATAGTAGCCTAGGCTATAAACTACAGTATTGTGATGTATTATTACCATTTTAAATAACAGTTTCTATTTGGACATATATAAAAAAAAAAAAAAAAAAATTTTTTTTTTTTTTTTTTTTTCTGATTTCTAATTGTAATAACGATCTCATAGCTTTATTTCTGCAATTGTAAATGCAGTGAAAATATATTATTGGCACTTCTGTGTATGCACTGCAAAGATGTATTTTCCTTGAATGATTTAATTTGACTGGTGTTACCGTCCCAGGACGTATGCATTTGCGTTTTCTAATGGGTAAGTGTCATTGATTGATTTATTGAGTGTGTGTGCGCGCGCAGCCAATGGACCCAACGGCCTGCTGGGAGTTGTAGTTTTGTTGTACGTTGTATTTATACCACAGAAAGGACCTGTCTTTCACTTCGATGGTAACTAAAAAAAAATTCAAGCTGCGATTTTTCACGATGGATATCCTCGCGCGATCGAGTGTAGATTGTGTTAAACACGACAAGAACCAAAAATTCTGCGTTTATTCCTTAAAACAGTCGGTATTTCCCATATTGCTTCTCCTTTGCAGCTGCCATTGGCGCACGTCACGATTATAAGCGCCTGCTATTGGCGTAAGCAATGTTTACAGCACGATTATCAAGTATGTGGTGCGAACGCAACGGAACAGTCAGATTTACCATAAATGAACATGGTGAGTAACATTTTATAAACAATATTGTCAATATTGTTTGTTTTCCCTCTATTTTGCTGACGAGAATTTCAAAATAAAGCCCTACCAGAGTCTCAATGCAACAACAGACAGTGATTGAACCGTGAATTTTGTGAACCATTACATAATCCTATATAGGCTAATTATAAATTCAATTGTTATTATACTTTACAATATTACTGTTTGTTGTTGTATTTTTCAAAACTTGAAACTTGTGTGTGTGTGTCAGGTGGATTTTTTTAATGTTTTTGAAATAAGTCTCTTGCGCTGCTCCCCCAGCCTGCATTTATTTGATTAAAATATAGTAGCCTAGGCTATAAACTACAGTATTGTGATATATTATTACCATTTTAAATAACAGTTTCTATTTGGACATATATTAAAAGGTTTTTTTGTTTGTTTTTTTTTGTCCAATTTCTTGTGCTCCTCCCTGTCCTAATCTAGGTGATGGGACCTACCAGCTGTTCCTCATCAATGGCAAGAGGATCCAGTATTTAAGCAGAGCCGGGGGGGAGAGAGAGAGACTGGGACTGGGACTGGGACTGGGACTGGGACTGGGACTGGGACTGGGACTGGGACTGGGACTGGGACTGGGACTGGGACTGGGAGAGGTTTCTTCTCCCAAGAGCCTGAGGCCCCGTTTACACGATGGGAAAACGCAGATATTTCCCTGCGTTTTGGCCTGTCATTTACACGAAAACGCAGTTTTTATCCCAGAGAACGATTATTTCTAAAAACTCAGGCCAAAGTGGAGATTTCTGAAAACGCCGGTTATGTGTTGCCGTGTCAACTGGGAGAGACGGGGTTTTAGGTTCTCAAACGTCACATTATGCGCCAGAAAATGCTTACGTCATGTGAGCGCCCTATGTTCAGAGTTTGTTCCATACTGTCTATGAGTTTGTTTGGCTACTATTTGATCATGGATGCTGTTAAAGTGGTACTCATTTTTACTTTTGTGAAAACGCTTTTGGCCTGTTTGCATTTGCCGCGCTGTCTGTCCACACGAACGAACCTCGCGCCATGTCTATTGTTTTGAAAGGAACAGGAAGTCGCTCGTGCTATTCGTCGTTGTCGATTTTGAGGATTCTGATTGGCTTGCATGGCTTTATCCTTCTCCTTACACTGCCGCCCCTTTGTATTTATGCGGGTTGATGTAAACGACAACTTTTTTTGAAAACGATATTGCGTGCACGATGTTATTTTTGAAAACGGAGGGGGAGAAATATTCGTTTCTCTAAATACCCGGCTATGTGTAAATGTGGCCTGAGACTGTTGTGTTACCAGACTTGGAGTGTTGCTCTTGTTGGTGTATGTTAAGCTTAAGTGTGTTGTTACGCTTAAATGTGTTGTTACGGCTGTAGTGTGCAGCTTTGAATTGCTTGCCCATTGTTGAGTGTTGGAGCAGTAGGGAGTGGGTGCCATTTTTCTTTTCTCATTTTCTCCTGTTTTTTGTTAGTTAGGAAGTAAGGTAAGAGTTCTGTTGTTTATTTGTGTTGATTGTTGTAGGTCAATTAGGTGTTCCTTCTACCGGGTAGTGAGATCTTTTGTTTGTTTTGGCTTTACCTGCTCCTGAAGAACAGGCTTCATTTCTTTTTCTTTTGGAGCTGTTTGTTTAGGATTCTTTTTGCACTGTATTTATCACTTATTGTAAATAAATGTATTGGAAATCTTACTTTGTGTATTGTGTGCTGGGACTCAGATAGGTTAACTTTTCTTTGTCGCTGTTCATTTTTGCTTTAAAGCTACTTTCCCTTTTGCCCCTAGAAAATGAATTGGGAACGTAACAGTGGTATTGTGTAATTATTCGAATAGAATTGAGTCTTTCCTCTCTGTTTTGCATGCGTCGTCATAATCATTATTGTTATTGTTGTTATTATTATTTTAATAAATTGTTTTGCCTCTGTCACAGTGTATTCTTAACCTGAATTAGCACTGTTCATATAGGCAACACCAATAGGTGTCATGTAACACAAAATAAACCTATGTTTTCTTCATGATACAGGGCATAATCTTAGTTTCGTTTTTATTTTGTTACCATTAGACATCACTGGGTTTTAATTTGAGGTATGAAAACCTGACGATGCCACATATTGAAACACAAATTCATATAACATATTAATTAGCCTGTCATTTTCTTCATTTTCTAAGTCAATAAAGGTTATGTTAAATGAATAAATGTAGTGTAAATGTTGTAATGAAACCAACTGTACCGTTCAAAAGTACTGTTTGTTGTTGTATTTTTCAAAACTTGAAACTTGTGTGTGTGTGTGTGTGTGTCAGGTGGATTTTTTTAATGTTTTTGAAATAAGTCTCTTGCACTGCTCCCCCAGGCTGCATGCATTTATTTGATTAAAATATAGTAGCCTAGGCTATAAACTACAGTATTGTGATGTATTATTACCATTTTAAATAACAGTTTCTATTTGGACATATATAAAAAAAAAAAAAATTTTTTTTTTTTTTTCTTTTTTTTTTTCTGATTTCTAATTGTAATAACGATCTCATAGCTTTATTTCTGCAATTGTAAATGCAGTGAAAATATATTATTGGCACTTCTGTGTATGCACTGCAAAGATGTATTTTCCTTGAATGATTTAATTTGACTGGTGTTACCGTCCCAGGACGTATGCATTTGCGTTTTCTAATGGGTAAGTGTCATTGATTGATTTATTGAGTGTGTGTGCGCGCGCAGCCAATGGACCCAACGGCCTGCTGGGAGTTGTAGTTTTGTTGTACGTTGTATTTATACCACAGAAAGGACCTGTCTTTCACTTCGATGGTAACTAAAAAAAAATTCAAGCTGCGATTTTTCACGATGGATATCCTCGCGCGATCGAGTGTAGATTGTGTTAAACACGACAAGAATATGGCAAGCCGTTTTAACATTTAAAAGCTAATTTTGACTATCCGGAATTAACATTGTAGATATCAACAATGTCTTTCTGACTAGTCGTAATTACATTTTGGATAGTTGGAATTGTCATTCAAGATATCTGTAACGTAATTGTGACTAGTCGAAACGACAGATAGAGATATCTGTAATTCAGTTTTGACTAGGCAAAACTGAATTACAGATATCTGCAATGACCTCATTGAAAACGACATTCAACTCGTCACACATCTTAAATGACAATTGCAGATATCTGTAATTCAGTTTTGACTAGGCAGAATGAAAGTTAAAGATATCTCAAACGTCATTATGACTAGTGCAAATTATTGTGCATGACGTTGCTCTATTTTAGATATAGATTTCCCCTCCCCGCCATAATCAAAGAAAAAGTGGGTTCATTTCCTTATTTCTATGAATGGAAGAAGAAAAAAGCAGTCATGGCATTGGCTGTAATCGAAAAATAACACCAGAAAATGTTTTTATATACAAATAAAAAAAAGATATACAATATTTTATATACAAAAAAAAAAAAAAAGTTGCAATGCTATGTTTATGATCATGCTTAAAATTACGTAGGTTATTGTTGCATTAAGATTTATGCGTGAAAGAGATTCACACTAATTCACTTTAATAAAGATGCTGACATGCATGCTATTCTTGCCATGGAAGTACAATAACATTAACTTCCTTAGATGAGAAAAAAAAGTTCTTAGTTCAGATTAGTTCTTATTTTTTATTTTATTTTTTCAATTTGAAACAGTATCTAACAGCATTAAAAAGACGATTAAAAACTCTGGTTGCTCCAACATGGTGCTAATCAGTGCTAATTACAAGTTAACAGTTACAGGTGCTATGTGATTTGATGATTTGAACAACACGCTCTGCTCCCGCCTAAAGTGTGATGCGGGCCTAATTTGTATACAGATATCTGCAACGTCATTTCGCCTAGTCAAAACTCTAATTCAAGATATCTGTAATTACATTTTGACTAGGCAGAATGAAAGTTACAGATATCTCAAATTTCAGATATCTCTAATCAAAATTCATTTCAAGATATCTATAACTTGATAATAGATATCTACAATTAAATTATGACTATCCCTAACTCCAGTTTGAGATATCTACAACACCATTTTGACTAGTCATAACTCCAGTTACAGATATCTACAACGTAATTTCGCCTAGTCAAAACTTAATTTAAGATATCTGAAAAGGAACATGTAGATATCTTGAATTGAGGTGAATTAAAGATATCTTTAACTGGAGTTATGACTAGTCAGAATCAAATTGAAGATATCTCAAACTAGAATAACAGATATCTACAATTCAATTGCAGATATCCGTAATTCACATAGTGGATATCTGCAACTGAATTGTAGATATCTGTAATGATAAACCCCATACAAATGAATGGCAAAAGTGACGTCATTTGTCCTAGGAAGAATGTCTTTGTGGATATCTGAAATGACAATTATGGATAGGAAGAATGTAGTTGCGGATATCTGAAATGTTCTTTTTGACTAGGCAAAACTGAATTACAGATATCTGCAACACATATCCAGTCTAGCTTTTAAATGTTAAAATGGCTTGCCATACAAGAACCAAAAATTCTGCGTTTATTCCTTAAAACAGTCGGTATTTCCCATATTGCTTCTCCTTTGCAGCTGCCATTGGCGCACGTCACGATTATAAGCGCTTGCTATTGGCGTAGGCAATGTTTACAGCACGATTATCAAGTATGTGGTGCGAACGCAACGGAACAGTCAGATTTACCATAAATGAACATGGTGAGTAACATTTTATAAACAATATTGTCAATATTGTTTGTTTTCCCTCTATTTTGCTGACGAGAATTTCAAAATAAAGCCCTACCAGAGTCTCAATGCAACAACAGACAGTGATTGAACCGTGAATTTTGTGAACCATTACATAATCCTATATAGGCTAATTATAAATTCAATTGTTATTATACTTTACAATATTACTGTTTGTTGTTGTATTTTTCAAAACTTGAAACTTGTGTGTGTGTGTCAGGTGGATTTTTTTAATGTTTTTGAAATAAGTCTCTTGCGCTGCTCCCCCAGCCTGCATTTATTTGATTAAAATATAGTAGCCTAGGCTATAAACTACAGTATTGTGATATATTATTACCATTTTAAATAACAGTTTCTATTTGGACATATATTAAAAGGTTTTTTTTTGTTTGTTTTTTTTGTCCAATTTCTTGTGCTCCTCCCTGTCCTAATCTAGGTGATGGGACCTACCAGCTGTTCCTCATCAATGGCAAGAGGATCCAGTATTTAAGCAGAGCCGGGGGGGGAGAGAGAGAGACTGGGACTGGGACTGGGACTGGGACTGGGACTGGGACTGGGACTGGGACTGGGACTGGGAGAGGTTTCTTCTCCCAAGAGCCTGAGGCCCCGTTTACACGATGGGAAAACGCAGATATTTCCCTGCGTTTTGGCCTGTCATTTACACGAAAACGCAGTTTTTATCCCAGAGAACGATTATTTCTAAAAACTCCGGCCAAAGTGGAGATTTCTGAAAACGCCGGTTATGTGTTGCCGTGTCAACTGGGAGAGACGGGGTTTTAGGTTCTCAAACGTCACATTATGCGCCAGAAAATGCTTACGTCATGTGAGCGCCCTATGTTCAGAGTTTGTTCCATACTGTCTATGAGTTTGTTTGGCTACTATTTGATCATGGATGCTGTTAAAGTGGTACTCATTTTTACTTTTGTGAAAACGCTTTTGGCCTGTTTGCATTTGCCGCGCTGTCTGTCCACACGAACGAACCTCGCGCCATGTCTATTGTTTTGAAAGGAACAGGAAGTCGCTCGTGCTATTCGTCGTTGTCGATTTTGAGGATTCTGATTGGCTTGCATGGCTTTATCCTTCTCCTTACACTGCCGCCCCTTTGTATTTATGCGGGTTGATGTAAACGACAACTTTTTTTGAAAACGATATTGCGTGCACGATGTTATTTTTGAAAACGGAGGGGGAGAAATATTCGTTTCTCTAAATACCCGGCTATGTGTAAATGTGGCCTGAGACTGTTGTGTTACCAGACTTGGAGTGTTGCTCTTGTTGGTGTATGTTAAGCTTAAGTGTGTTGTTACGCTTAAATGTGTTGTTACGGCTGTAGTGTGCAGCTTTGAATTGCTTGCCCATTGTTGAGTGTTGGAGCAGTAGGGAGTGGGTGCCATTTTTCTTTTCTCATTTTCTCCTGTTTTTTGTTAGTTAGGAAGTAAGGTAAGAGTTCTGTTGTTTATTTGTGTTGATTGTTGTAGGTCAATTAGGTGTTCCTTCTACCGGGTAGTGAGATCTTTTGTTTGTTTTGGCTTTACCTGCTCCTGAAGAACAGGCTTCATTTCTTTTTCTTTTGGAGCTGTTTGTTTAGGATTCTTTTTGCACTGTATTTATCACTTATTGTAAATAAATGTATTGGAAATCTTACTTTGTGTATTGTGTGCTGGGACTCAGATAGGTTAACTTTTCTTTGTCGCTGTTCATTTTTGCTTTAAAGCTACTTTCCCTTTTGCCCCTAGAAAATGAATTGGGAACGTAACAGTGGTATTGTGTAATTATTCGAATAGAATTGAGTCTTTCCTCTCTGTTTTGCATGCGTCGTCATAATCATTATTGTTATTGTTGTTATTATTATTTTAATAAATTGTTTTGCCTCTGTCACAGTGTATTCTTAACCTGAATTAGCACTGTTCATATAGGCAACACCAATAGGTGTCATGTAACACAAAATAAACCTATGTTTTCTTCATGATACAGGGCATAATCTTAGTTTCGTTTTTATTTTGTTACCATTAGACATCACTGGGTTTTAATTTGAGGTATGAAAACCTGACGATGCCACATATTGAAACACAAATTCATATAACATATTAATTAGCCTGTCATTTTCTTCATTTTCTAAGTCAATAAAGGTTATGTTAAATGAATAAATGTAGTGTAAATGTTGTAATGAAACCAACTGTACCGTTCAAAAGTACTGTTTGTTGTTGTATTTTTCAAAACTTGAAACTTGTGTGTGTGTGTGTGTGTGTCAGGTGGATTTTTTTAATGTTTTTGAAATAAGTCTCTTGCACTGCTCCCCCAGGCTGCATGCATTTATTTGATTAAAATATAGTAGCCTAGGCTATAAACTACAGTATTGTGATGTATTATTACCATTTTAAATAACAGTTTCTATTTGGACATATATAAAAAAAAAAAAAAAATTTTTTTTTTTTTTTTTTTTTTTTCTGATTTCTAATTGTAATAACGATCTCATAGCTTTATTTCTGCAATTGTAAATGCAGTGAAAATATATTATTGGCACTTCTGTGTATGCACTGCAAAGATGTATTTTCCTTGAATGATTTAATTTGACTGGTGTTACCGTCCCAGGACGTATGCATTTGCGTTTTCTAATGGGTAAGTGTCATTGATTGATTTATTGAGTGTGTGTGCGCGCGCAGCCAATGGACCCAACGGCCTGCTGGGAGTTGTAGTTTTGTTGTACGTTGTATTTATACCACAGAAAGGACCTGTCTTTCACTTCGATGGTAACTAAAAAAAAATTCAAGCTGCGATTTTTCACGATGGATATCCTCGCGCGATCGAGTGTAGATTGTGTTAAACACGACAAGAACCAAAAATTCTGCGTTTATTCCTTAAAACAGTCGGTATTTCCCATATTGCTTCTCCTTTGCAGCTGCCATTGGCGCACGTCACGATTATAAGCGCTTGCTATTGGCGTAGGCAATGTTTACAGCACGATTATCAAGTATGTGGTGCGAACGCAACGGAACAGTCAGATTTACCATAAATGAACATGGTGAGTAACATTTTATAAACAATATTGTCAATATTGTTTGTTTTCCCTCTATTTTGCTGACGAGAATTTCAAAATAAAGCCCTACCAGAGTCTCAATGCAACAACAGACAGTGATTGAACCGTGAATTTTGTGAACCATTACATAATCCTATATAGGCTAATTATAAATTCAATTGTTATTATACTTTACAATATTACTGTTTGTTGTTGTATTTTTCAAAACTTGAAACTTGTGTGTGTGTGTCAGGTGGATTTTTTTAATGTTTTTGAAATAAGTCTCTTGCGCTGCTCCCCCAGCCTGCATTTATTTGATTAAAATATAGTAGCCTAGGCTATAAACTACAGTATTGTGATATATTATTACCATTTTAAATAACAGTTTCTATTTGGACATATATTAAAAGGTTTTTTTTTGTTTGTTTTTTTTGTCCAATTTCTTGTGCTCCTCCCTGTCCTAATCTAGGTGATGGGACCTACCAGCTGTTCCTCATCAATGGCAAGAGGATCCAGTATTTAAGCAGAGCCGGGGGGGAGAGAGAGAGACTGGGACTGGGACTGGGACTGGGACTGGGACTGGGACTGGGACTGGGACTGGGACTGGGACTGGGACTGGGAGAGGTTTCTTCTCCCAAGAGCCTGAGGCCCCGTTTACACGATGGGAAAACGCAGATATTTCCCTGCGTTTTGGCCTGTCATTTACACGAAAACGCAGTTTTTATCCCAGAGAACGATTATTTCTAAAAACTCCGGCCAAAGTGGAGATTTCTGAAAACGCCGGTTATGTGTTGCCGTGTCAACTGGGAGAAACGGGGTTTTAGGTTCTCAAACGTCACATTATGCGCCAGAAAATGCTTACGTCATGTGAGCGCCCTATGTTCAGAGTTTGTTCCATACTGTCTATGAGTTTGTTTGGCTACTATTTGATCATGGATGCTGTTAAAGTGGTACTCATTTTTACTTTTGTGAAAACGCTTTTGGCCTGTTTGCATTTGCCGCGCTGTCTGTCCACACGAACGAACCTCGCGCCATGTCTATTGTTTTGAAAGGAACAGGAAGTCGCTCGTGCTATTCGTCGTTGTCGATTTTGAGGATTCTGATTGGCTTGCATGGCTTTATCCTTCTCCTTACACTGCCGCCCCTTTGTATTTATGCGGGTTGATGTAAACGACAACTTTTTTTGAAAACGATATTGCGTGCACGATGTTATTTTTGAAAACGGAGGGGGAGAAATATTCGTTTCTCTAAATACCCGGCTATGTGTAAATGTGGCCTGAGACTGTTGTGTTACCAGACTTGGAGTGTTGCTCTTGTTGGTGTATGTTAAGCTTAAGTGTGTTGTTACGCTTAAATGTGTTGTTACGGCTGTAGTGTGCAGCTTTGAATTGCTTGCCCATTGTTGAGTGTTGGAGCAGTAGGGAGTGGGTGCCATTTTTCTTTTCTCATTTTCTCCTGTTTTTTGTTAGTTAGGAAGTAAGGTAAGAGTTCTGTTGTTTATTTGTGTTGATTGTTGTAGGTCAATTAGGTGTTCCTTCTACCGGGTAGTGAGATCTTTTGTTTGTTTTGGCTTTACCTGCTCCTGAAGAACAGGCTTCATTTCTCTTTCTTTTGGAGCTGTTTGTTTAGGATTCTTTTTGCACTGTATTTATCACTTATTGTAAATAAATGTATTGGAAATCTTACTTTGTGTATTGTGTGCTGGGACTCAGATAGGTTAACTTTTCTTTGTCGCTGTTCATTTTAGCTTTAAAGCTACTTTCCCTTTTGCCCCTAGAAAATGAATTGGGAACGTAACAGTGGTATTGTGTAATTATTCGAATAGAATTGAGTCTTTTCTCTCTGTTTTGCATGCGTCGTCATAATCATTATTGTTATTGTTGTTATTATTATTTTAATAAATTGTTTTGCCTCTGTCACAGTGTATTCTTAACCTGAATTAGCACTGTTCATATAGGCAACACCAATAGGTGTCATGTAACACAAAATAAACCTATGTTTTCTTCATGATACAGGGCATAATCTTAGTTTCGTTTTTATTTTGTTACCATTAGACATCACTGGGTTTTAATTTGAGGTATGAAAACCTGACGATGCCACATATTGAAACACAAATTCATATAACATATTAATTAGCCTGTCATTTTCTTCATTTTCTAAGTCAATAAAGGTTATGTTAAATGAATAAATGTAGTGTAAATGTTGTAATGAAACCAACTGTACCGTTCAAAAGTACTGTTTGTTGTTGTATTTTTCAAAACTTGAAACTTGTGTGTGTGTGTGTCAGGTGGATTTTTTTAATGTTTTTGAAATAAGTCTCTTGCACTGCTCCCCCAGCCTGCATTTATTTGATTAAAATATAGTAGCCTAGGCTATAAACTACAGTATTGTGATGTATTATTACCATTTTAAATAACAGTTTTCTATTTGGACATATATAAAAAAAAAAAAAAAAAATTTTTTTTTTTTTTTTTTTTTTTCTGATTTCTAATTGTAATAACGATCTCATAGCTTTATTTCTGCAATTGTAAATGCAGTGAAAATATATTATTGGCACTTCTGTGTATGCACTGCAAAGATGTATTTTCCTTGAATGATTTAATTTGACTGGTGTTACCGTCCCAGGACGTATGCATTTGCGTTTTCTAATGGGTAAGTGTCATTGATTGATTTATTGAGTGTGTGTGCGCGCGCAGCCAATGGACCCAATTGCCTGCTGGGAGTTGTAGTTTTGTTGTACGTTGTATTTATACCACAGAAAGGACCTGTCTTTCACTTCGATGGTAACTAAAAAAAAATTCAAGCTGCGATTTTTCACGATGGATATCCTCGCGCGATCGAGTGTAGATTGTGTTAAACACGACAAGAACCAAAAATTCTGCGTTTATTCCTTAAAACAGTCGGTATTTCCCATATTGCTTCTCCTTTGCAGCTGCCATTGGCGCACGTCACAATTATAAGCGCCTGCTATTGGCGTAGGCAATGTTTACAGCACGATTATCAAGTATGTGGTGCGAACGCAACGGAACAGTCAGATTTACCATAAATGAACATGGTGAGTAACATTTTATAAACAATATTGTCAATATTGTTTGTTTTCCCTCTATTTTGCTGACGAGAATTTCAAAATAAAGCCCTACCAGAGTCTCAATGCAACAACAGACAGTGATTGAACCGTGAATTTTGTGAACCATTACATAATCCTATATAGGCTAATTATAAATTCAATTGTTATTATACTTTACAATATTACTGTTTGTTGTTGTATTTTTCAAAACTTGAAACTTGTGTGTGTGTGTCAGGTGGATTTTTTAAATGTTTTTGAAATAAGTCTCTTGCGCTGCTCCCCCAGCCTGCATTTATTTGATTAAAATATAGTAGCCTAGGCTATAAACTACAGTATTGTGATATATTATTACCATTTTAAATAACAGTTTCTATTTGGACATATATTAAAAGGTTTTTTTTTTGTTTTTTTTTGTCCAATTTCTTGTGCTCCTCCCTGTCCTAATCTAGGTGATGGGACCTACCAGCTGTTCCTCATCAATGGCAAGAGGATCCAGTATTTAAGCAGAGCCGGGGGGGAGAGAGAGAGACTGGGACTGGGACTGGGACTGGGACTGGGACTGGGACTGGGACTGGGACTGGGACTGGGACTGGGACTGGGACTGGGAGAGGTTTCTTCTCCCAAGAGCCTGAGGCCCCGTTTACACGATGGGAAAACGCAGATATTTCCCTGCGTTTTGGCCTGTCATTTACACGAAAACGCAGTTTTTATCCCAGAGAACGATTATTTCTAAAAACTCCGGCCAAAGTGGAGATTTCTGAAAACGCCGGTTATGTGTTGCCGTGTCAACTGGGAGAAACGGGGTTTTAGGTTCTCAAACGTCACATTATGCGCCAGAAAATGCTTACGTCATGTGAGCGCCCTATGTTCAGAGTTTGTTCCATACTGTCTATGAGTTTGTTTGGCTACTATTTGATCATGGATGCTGTTAAAGTGGTACTCATTTTTACTTTTGTGAAAACGCTTTTGGCCTGTTTGCATTTGCCGCGCTGTCTGTCCACACGAACGAACCTCGCGCCATGTCTATTGTTTTGAAAGGAACAGGAAGTCGCTCGTGCTATTCGTCGTTGTCGATTTTGAGGATTCTGATTGGCTTGCATGGCTTTATCCTTCTCCTTACACTGCCGCCCCTTTGTATTTATGCGGGTTGATGTAAACGACAACTTTTTTTGAAAACGATATTGCGTGCACGATGTTATTTTTGAAAACGGAGGGGGAGAAATATTCGTTTCTCTAAATACCCGGCTATGTGTAAATGTGGCCTGAGACTGTTGTGTTACCAGACTTGGAGTGTTGCTCTTGTTGGTGTATGTTAAGCTTAAGTGTGTTGTTACGCTTAAATGTGTTGTTACGGCTGTAGTGTGCAGCTTTGAATTGCTTGCCCATTGTTGAGTGTTGGAGCAGTAGGGAGTGGGTGCCATTTTTCTTTTCTCATTTTCTCCTGTTTTTTGTTAGTTAGGAAGTAAGGTAAGAGTTCTGTTGTTTATTTGTGTTGATTGTTGTAGGTCAATTAGGTGTTCCTTCTACCGGGTAGTGAGATCTTTTGTTTGTTTTGGCTTTACCTGCTCCTGAAGAACAGGCTTCATTTCTTTTTCTTTTGGAGCTGTTTGTTTAGGATTCTTTTTGCACTGTATTTATCACTTATTGTAAATAAATGTATTGGAAATCTTACTTTGTGTATTGTGTGCTGGGACTCAGATAGGTTAACTTTTCTTTGTCGCTGTTCATTTTAGCTTTAAAGCTACTTTCCCTTTTGCCCCTAGAAAATGAATTGGGAACGTAACAGTGGTATTGTGTAATTATTCGAATAGAATTGAGTCTTTTCTCTCTGTTTTGCATGCGTCGTCATAATCATTATTGTTATTGTTGTTATTATTATTTTAATAAATTGTTTTGCCTCTGTCACAGTGTATTCTTAACCTGAATTAGCACTGTTCATATAGGCAACACCAATAGGTGTCATGTAACACAAAATAAACCTATGTTTTCTTCATGATACAGGGCATAATCTTAGTTTCGTTTTTATTTTGTTACCATTAGACATCACTGGGTTTTAATTTGAGGTATGAAAACCTGACGATGCCACATATTGAAACACAAATTCATATAACATATTAATTAGCCTGTCATTTTCTTCGTTTTCTAAGTCAATAAAGGTTATGTTAAATGAATAAATGTAGTGTAAATGTTGTAATGAAACCAACTGTACCGTTCAAAAGTACTGTTTGTTGTTGTATTTTTCAAAACTTGAAACTTGTGTGTGTGTGTGTCAGGTGGATTTTTTTAATGTTTTTGAAATAAGTCTCTTGCACTGCTCCCCCAGCCTGCATTTATTTGATTAAAATATAGTAGCCTAGGCTATAAACTACAGTATTGTGATGTATTATTACCATTTTAAATAACAGTTTTCTATTTGGACATATATAAAAAAAAAAAAAAAAAAATTTTTGTTTTTTTTTTGTTTTTTCTGATTTCTAATTGTAATAACGATCTCATAGCTTTATTTCTGCAATTGTAAATGCAGTGAAAATATATTATTGGCACTTCTGTGTATGCACTGCAAAGATGTATTTTCCTTGAATGATTTAATTTGACTGGTGTTACCGTCCCAGGACGTATGCATTTGCGTTTTCTAATGGGTAAGTGTCATTGATTGATTTATTGAGTGTGTGTGCGCGCGCAGCCAATGGACCCAATTGCCTGCTGGGAGTTGAAGTTTTGTTGTACGTTGTATTTATACCACAGAAAGGACCTGTCTTTCAATTCGATGGTAACTAAAAAAAAATTCAAGCTGCGATTTTTCACGATGGATATCCTCGCGCGATCGAGTGTAGATTGTGTTAAACACGACAAGAACCAAAAATTCTGCGTTTATTCCTTAAAACAGTCGGTATTTCCCATATTGCTTCTCCTTTGCAGCTGCCATTGGCGCACGTCACAATTATAAGCGCCTGCTATTGGCGTAGGCAATGTTTACAGCACGATTATCAAGTATGTGGTGCGAACGCAACGGAACAGTCAGATTTACCATAAATGAACATGGTGAGTAACATTTTATAAACAATATTGTCAATATTGTTTATTTTCCCTCTATTTTGCTGACGAGAATTTCAAAATAAAGCCCTACCAGAGTCTCAATGCAACAACAGACAGTGATTGAACCGTGAATTTTGTGAACCATTACATAATCCTATATAGGCTAATTATAAATTCAATTGTTATTATACTTTACAATATTACTGTTTGTTGTTGTATTTTTCAAAACTTGAAACTTGTGTGTGTGTGTCAGGTGGATTTTTTAAATGTTTTTGAAATAAGTCTCTTGCGCTGCTCCCCCAGCCTGCATTTATTTGATTAAAATATAGTAGCCTAGGCTATAAACTACAGTATTGTGATATATTATTACCATTTTAAATAACAGTTTCTATTTGGACATATATTAAAAGGTTTTTTTTTTGTTTTTTTTTGTCCAATTTCTTGTGCTCCTCCCTGTCCTAATCTAGGTGATGGGACCTACCAGCTGTTCCTCATCAATGGCAAGAGGATCCAGTATTTAAGCAGAGCCGGGGGGGAGAGAGAGAGACTGGGACTGGGACTGGGACTGGGACTGGGACTGGGACTGGGACTGGGACTGGGACTGGGACTGGGACTGGGACTGGGACTGGGAGAGGTTTCTTCTCCCAAGAGCCTGAGGCCCCGTTTACACGATGGGAAAACGCAGATATTTCCCTGCGTTTTGGCCTGTCATTTACACGAAAACGCAGTTTTTATCCCAGAGAACGATTATTTCTAAAAACTCCGGCCAAAGTGGAGATTTCTGAAAACGCCGGTTATGTGTTGCCGTGTCAACTGGGAGAAACGGGGTTTTAGGTTCTCAAACGTCACATTATGCGCCAGAAAATGCTTACGTCATGTGAGCGCCCTATGTTCAGAGTTTGTTCCATACTGTCTATGAGTTTGTTTGGCTACTATTTGATCATGGATGCTGTTAAAGTGGTACTCATTTTTACTTTTGTGAAAACGCTTTTGGCCTGTTTGCATTTGCCGCGCTGTCTGTCCACACGAACGAACCTCGCGCCATGTCTATTGTTTTGAAAGGAACAGGAAGTCGCTCGTGCTATTCGTCGTTGTCGATTTTGAGGATTCTGATTGGCTTGCATGGCTTTATCCTTCTCCTTACACTGCCGCCCCTTTGTATTTATGCGGGTTGATGTAAACGACAACTTTTTTTGAAAACGATATTGCGTGCACGATGTTATTTTTGAAAACGGAGGGGGAGAAATATTCGTTTCTCTAAATACCCGGCTATGTGTAAATGTGGCCTGAGACTGTTGTGTTACCAGACTTGGAGTGTTGCTCTTGTTGGTGTATGTTAAGCTTAAGTGTGTTGTTACGCTTAAATGTGTTGTTACGGCTGTAGTGTGCAGCTTTGAATTGCTTGCCCATTGTTGAGTGTTGGAGCAGTAGGGAGTGGGTGCCATTTTTCTTTTCTCATTTTCTCCTGTTTTTTGTTAGTTAGGAAGTAAGGTAAGAGTTCTGTTGTTTATTTGTGTTGATTGTTGTAGGTCAATTAGGTGTTCCTTCTACCGGGTAGTGAGATCTTTTGTTTGTTTTGGCTTTACCTGCTCCTGAAGAACAGGCTTCATTTCTTTTTCTTTTGGAGCTGTTTGTTTAGGATTCTTTTTGCACTGTATTTATCACTTATTGTAAATAAATGTATTGGAAATCTTACTTTGTGTATTGTGTGCTGGGACTCAGATAGGTTAACTTTTCTTTGTCGCTGTTCATTTTAGCTTTAAAGCTACTTTCCCTTTTGCCCCTAGAAAATGAATTGGGAACGTAACAGTGGTATTGTGTAATTATTCGAATAGAATTGAGTCTTTTCTCTCTGTTTTGCATGCGTCGTCATAATCATTATTGTTATTGTTGTTATTATTATTTTAATAAATTGTTTTGCCTCTGTCACAGTGTATTCTTAACCTGAATTAGCACTGTTCATATAGGCAACACCAATAGGTGTCATGTAACACAAAATAAACCTATGTTTTCTTCATGATACAGGGCATAATCTTAGTTTCGTTTTTATTTTGTTACCATTAGACATCACTGGGTTTTAATTTGAGGTATGAAAACCTGACGATGCCACATATTGAAACACAAATTCATATAACATATTAATTAGCCTGTCATTTTCTTCGTTTTCTAAGTCAATAAAGGTTATGTTAAATGAATAAATGTAGTGTAAATGTTGTAATGAAACCAACTGTACCGTTCAAAAGTACTGTTTGTTGTTGTATTTTTCAAAACTTGAAACTTGTGTGTGTGTGTGTCAGGTGGATTTTTTTAATGTTTTTGAAATAAGTCTCTTGCACTGCTCCCCCAGCCTGCATTTATTTGATTAAAATATAGTAGCCTAGGCTATAAACTACAGTATTGTGATGTATTATTACCATTTTAAATAACAGTTTTCTATTTGGACATATATAAAAAAAAAAAAAAAAAAATTTTTTTTTTTTTTTTTTTTTTTCTGATTTCTAATTGTAATAACGATCTCATAGCTTTATTTCTGCAATTGTAAATGCAGTGAAAATATATTATTGGCACTTCTGTGTATGCACTGCAAAGATGTATTTTCCTTGAATGATTTAATTTGACTGGTGTTACCGTCCCAGGACGTATGCATTTGCGTTTTCTAATGGGTAAGTGTCATTGATTGATTTATTGAGTGTGTGTGCGCGCGCAGCCAATGGACCCAATTGCCTGCTGGGAGTTGTAGTTTTGTTGTACGTTGTATTTATACCACAGAAAGGACCTGTCTTTCACTTCGATGGTAACTAAAAAAAAATTCAAGCTGCGATTTTTCACGATGGATATCCTCGCGCGATCGAGTGTAGATTGTGTTAAACACGACAAGAACCAAAAATTCTGCGTTTATTCCTTAAAACAGTCGGTATTTCCCATATTGCTTCTCCTTTGCAGCTGCCATTGGCGCACGTCACAATTATAAGCGCCTGCTATTGGCGTAGGCAATGTTTACAGCACGATTATCAAGTATGTGGTGCGAACGCAACGGAACAGTCAGATTTACCATAAATGAACATGGTGAGTAACATTTTATAAACAATATTGTCAATATTGTTTGTTTTCCCTCTATTTTGCTGACGAGAATTTCAAAATAAAGCCCTACCAGAGTCTCAATGCAACAACAGACAGTGATTGAACCGTGAATTTTGTGAACCATTACATAATCCTATATAGGCTAATTATAAATTCAATTGTTATTATACTTTACAATATTACTGTTTGTTGTTGTATTTTTCAAAACTTGAAACTTGTGTGTGTGTGTCAGGTGGATTTTTTAAATGTTTTTGAAATAAGTCTCTTGCGCTGCTCCCCCAGCCTGCATTTATTTGATTAAAATATAGTAGCCTAGGCTATAAACTACAGTATTGTGATATATTATTACCATTTTAAATAACAGTTTCTATTTGGACATATATTAAAAGGTTTTTTTGTTTGTTTTTTTTTGTCCAATTTCTTGTGCTCCTCCCTGTCCTAATCTAGGTGATGGGACCTACCAGCTGTTCCTCATCAATGGCAAGAGGATCCAGTATTTAAGCAGAGCCGGGGGGGAGAGAGAGAGACTGGGACTGGGACTGGGACTGGGACTGGGACTGGGACTGGGACTGGGACTGGGACTGGGACTGGGACTGGGACTGGGACTGGGACTGGGAGAGGTTTCTTCTCCCAAGAGCCTGAGGCCCCGTTTACACGATGGGAAAACGCAGATATTTCCCTGCGTTTTGGCCTGTCATTTACACGAAAACGCAGTTTTTATCCCAGAGAACGATTATTTCTAAAAACTCCGGCCAAAGTGGAGATTTCTGAAAACGCCGGTTATGTGTTGCCGTGTCAACTGGGAGAAACGGGGTTTTAGGTTCTCAAACGTCACATTATGCGCCAGAAAATGCTTACGTCATGTGAGCGCCCTATGTTCAGAGTTTGTTCCATACTGTCTATGAGTTTGTTTGGCTACTATTTGATCATGGATGCTGTTAAAGTGGTACTCATTTTTACTTTTGTGAAAACGCTTTTGGCCTGTTTGCATTTGCCGCGCTGTCTGTCCACACGAACGAACCTCGCGCCATGTCTATTGTTTTGAAAGGAACAGGAAGTCGCTCGTGCTATTCGTCGTTGTCGATTTTGAGGATTCTGATTGGCTT
This sequence comes from Leuciscus leuciscus, assembly GCF_965113295.1. Classification (NCBI taxonomy): domain Eukaryota; kingdom Metazoa; phylum Chordata; class Actinopteri; order Cypriniformes; family Leuciscidae; genus Leuciscus; species Leuciscus leuciscus. The sequence goes on from NW_028118546.1 coordinate 1,794,297, forward strand.
GCATGGCTTTATCCTTCTCCTTACACTGCCGCCCCTTTGTATTTATGCGGGTTGATGTAAACGACAACTTTTTTTGAAAACGATATTGCGTGCACGATGTTATTTTTGAAAACGGAGGGGGAGAAATATTCGTTTCTCTAAATACCCGGCTATGTGTAAATGTGGCCTGAGACTGTTGTGTTACCAGACTTGGAGTGTTGCTCTTGTTGGTGTATGTTAAGCTTAAGTGTGTTGTTACGCTTAAATGTGTTGTTACGGCTGTAGTGTGCAGCTTTGAATTGCTTGCCCATTGTTGAGTGTTGGAGCAGTAGGGAGTGGGTGCCATTTTTCTTTTCTCATTTTCTCCTGTTTTTTGTTAGTTAGGAAGTAAGGTAAGAGTTCTGTTGTTTATTTGTGTTGATTGTTGTAGGTCAATTAGGTGTTCCTTCTACCGGGTAGTGAGATCTTTTGTTTGATTTGGCTTTACCTGCTCCTGAAGAACAGGCTTCATTTCTTTTTCTTTTGGAGCTGTTTGTTTAGGATTCTTTTTGCACTGTATTTATCACTTATTGTAAATAAATGTATTGGAAATCTTACTTTGTGTATTGTGTGCTGGGACTCAGATAGGTTAACTTTTCTTTGTCGCTGTTCATTTTAGCTTTAAAGCTACTTTCCCTTTTGCCCCTAGAAAATGAATTGGGAACGTAACAGTGGTATTGTGTAATTATTCGAATAGAATTGAGTCTTTTCTCTCTGTTTTGCATGCGTCGTCATAATCATTATTGTTATTGTTGTTATTATTATTTTAATAAATTGTTTTGCCTCTGTCACAGTGTATTCTTAACCTGAATTAGCACTGTTCATATAGGCAACACCAATAGGTGTCATGTAACACAAAATAAACCTATGTTTTCTTCATGATACAGGGCATAATCTTAGTTTCGTTTTTATTTTGTTACCATTAGACATCACTGGGTTTTAATTTGAGGTATGAAAACCTGACGATGCCACATATTGAAACACAAATTCATATAACATATTAATTAGCCTGTCATTTTCTTCATTTTCTAAGTCAATAAAGGTTATGTTAAATGAATAAATGTAGTGTAAATGTTGTAATGAAACCAACTGTACCGTTCAAAAGTACTGTTTGTTGTTGTATTTTTCAAAACTTGAAACTTGTGTGTGTGTGTGTCAGGTGGATTTTTTTAATGTTTTTGAAATAAGTCTCTTGCACTGCTCCCCCAGCCTGCATTTATTTGATTAAAATATAGTAGCCTAGGCTATAAACTACAGTATTGTGATGTATTATTACCATTTTAAATAACAGTTTTCTATTTGGACATATATAAAAAAAAAAAAAAAAAATTTTTTTTTTTTTTTTTTTCTGATTTCTAATTGTAATAACGATCTCATAGCTTTATTTCTGCAATTGTAAATGCAGTGAAAATATATTATTGGCACTTTTGTGTATGCACTGCAAAGATGTATTTTCCTTGAATGATTTAATTTGACTGGTGTTACCGTCCCAGGACGTATGCATTTGCGTTTTCTAATGGGTAAGTGTCATTGATTGATTTATTGAGTGTGTGTGCGCGCGCAGCCAATGGACCCAATTGCCTGCTGGGAGTTGTAGTTTTGTTGTACGTTGTATTTATACCACAGAAAGGACCTGTCTTTCACTTCGATGGTAACTAAAAAAAAATTCAAGCTGCGATTTTTCACGATGGATATCCTCGCGCGATCGAGTGTAGATTGTGTTAAACACGACAAGAACCAAAAATTCTGCGTTTATTCCTTAAAACAGTCGGTATTTCCCATATTGCTTCTCCTTTGCAGCTGCCATTGGCGCACGTCACAATTATAAGCGCCTGCTATTGGCGTAGGCAATGTTTACAGCACGATTATCAAGTATGTGGTGCGAACGCAACGGAACAGTCAGATTTACCATAAATGAACATGGTGAGTAACATTTTATAAACAATATTGTCAATATTGTTTGTTTTCCCTCTATTTTGCTGACGAGAATTTCAAAATAAAGCCCTACCAGAGTCTCAATGCAACAACAGACAGTGATTGAACCGTGAATTTTGTGAACCATTACATAATCCTATATAGGCTAATTATAAATTCAATTGTTATTATACTTTACAATATTACTGTTTGTTGTTGTATTTTTCAAAACTTGAAACTTGTGTGTGTGTGTCAGGTGGATTTTTTAAATGTTTTTGAAATAAGTCTCTTGCGCTGCTCCCCCAGCCTGCATTTATTTGATTAAAATATAGTAGCCTAGGCTATAAACTACAGTATTGTGATATATTATTACCATTTTAAATAACAGTTTCTATTTGGACATATATTAAAAGGTTTTTTTGTTTGTTTTTTTTTGTCCAATTTCTTGTGCTCCTCCCTGTCCTAATCTAGGTGATGGGACCTACCAGCTGTTCCTCATCAATGGCAAGAGGATCCAGTATTTAAGCAGAGCCGGGGGGGAGAGAGAGAGACTGGGACTGGGACTGGGACTGGGACTGGGACTGGGACTGGGACTGGGACTGGGACTGGGACTGGGACTGGGACTGGGACTGGGACTGGGAGAGGTTTCTTCTCCCAAGAGCCTGAGGCCCCGTTTACACGATGGGAAAACGCAGATATTTCCCTGCGTTTTGGCCTGTCATTTACACGAAAACGCAGTTTTTATCCCAGAGAACGATTATTTCTAAAAACTCCGGCCAAAGTGGAGATTTCTGAAAACGCCGGTTATGTGTTGCCGTGCCAACTGGGAGAAACGGGGTTTTAGGTTCTCAAACGTCACATTATGCGCCAGAAAATGCTTACGTCATGTGAGCGCCCTATGTTCAGAGTTTGTTCCATACTGTCTATGAGTTTGTTTGGCTACTATTTGATCATGGATGCTGTTAAAGTGGTACTCATTTTTACTTTTGTGAAAACGCTTTTGGCCTGTTTGCATTTGCCGCGCTGTCTGTCCACACGAACGAACCTCGCGCCATGTCTATTGTTTTGAAAGGAACAGGAAGTCGCTCGTGCTATTCGTCGTTGTCGATTTTGAGGATTCTGATTGGCTTGCATGGCTTTATCCTTCTCCTTACACTGCCGCCCCTTTGTATTTATGCGGGTTGATGTAAACGACAACTTTTTTTGAAAACGATATTGCGTGCACGATGTTATTTTTGAAAACGGAGGGGGAGAAATATTCGTTTCTCTAAATACCCGGCTATGTGTAAATGTGGCCTGAGACTGTTGTGTTACCAGACTTGGAGTGTTGCTCTTGTTGGTGTATGTTAAGCTTAAGTGTGTTGTTACGCTTAAATGTGTTGTTACGGCTGTAGTGTGCAGCTTTGAATTGCTTGCCCATTGTTGAGTGTTGGAGCAGTAGGGAGTGGGTGCCATTTTTCTTTTCTCATTTTCTCCTGTTTTTTGTTAGTTAGGAAGTAAGGTAAGAGTTCTGTTGTTTATTTGTGTTGATTGTTGTAAGTCAATTAGGTGTTCCTTCTACCGGGTAGTGAGATCTTTTGTTTGATTTGGCTTTACCTGCTCCTGAAGAACAGGCTTCATTTCTTTTTCTTTTGGAGCTGTTTGTTTAGGATTCTTTTTGCACTGTATTTATCACTTATTGTAAATAAATGTATTGGAAATCTTACTTTGTGTATTGTGTGCTGGGACTCAGATAGGTTAACTTTTCTTTGTCGCTGTTCATTTTAGCTTTAAAGCTACTTTCCCTTTTGCCCCTAGAAAATGAATTGGGAACGTAACAGTGGTATTGTGTAATTATTCGAATAGAATTGAGTCTTTTCTCTCTGTTTTGCATGCGTCGTCATAATCATTATTGTTATTGTTGTTATTATTATTTTAATAAATTGTTTTGCCTCTGTCACAGTGTATTCTTAACCTGAATTAGCACTGTTCATATAGGCAACACCAATAGGTGTCATGTAACACAAAATAAACCTATGTTTTCTTCATGATACAGGGCATAATCTTAGTTTCGTTTTTATTTTGTTACCATTAGACATCACTGGGTTTTAATTTGAGGTATGAAAACCTGACGATGCCACATATTGAAACACAAATTCATATAACATATTAATTAGCCTGTCATTTTCTTCATTTTCTAAGTCAATAAAGGTTATGTTAAATGAATAAATGTAGTGTAAATGTTGTAATGAAACCAACTGTACCGTTCAAAAGTACTGTTTGTTGTTGTATTTTTCAAAACTTGAAACTTGTGTGTGTGTGTGTCAGGTGGATTTTTTAAATGTTTTTGAAATAAGTCTCTTGCACTGCTCCCCCAGCCTGCATTTATTTGATTAAAATATAGTAGCCTAGGCTATAAACTACAGTATTGTGATGTATTATTACCATTTTAAATAACAGTTTTCTATTTGGACATATATATAAAAAAAAAAAAAAAAAGTTTTTTTTTTTCTTTTTTTTTTTTTTTTTCTGATTTCTAATTGTAATAACGATCTCATAGCTTTATTTCTGCAATTGTAAATGCAGTGAAAATATATTATTGGCACTTCTGTGTATGCACTGCAAAGATGTATTTTCCTTGAATGATTTAATTTGACTGGTGTTACCGTCCCAGGACGTATGCATTTGCGTTTTCTAATGGGTAAGTGTCATTCATTGATTTATTTATTGAGTGTGTGTGCGCGCGCAGCCAATGGACCCAATTGCCTGCTGGGAGTTGTAGTTTTGTTGTACGTTGTATTTATACCACAGAAAGGACCTGTCTTTCACTTCGATGGTAACTAAAAAAAAATTCAAGCTGCGATTTTTCACGATGGATATCCTCGCGCGATCGAGTGTAGATTGTGTTAAACACGACAAGAACCAAAAATTCTGCGTTTATTCCTTAAAACAGTCGGTATTTCCCATATTGCTTCTCCTTTGCAGCTGCCATTGGCGCACGTCACAATTATAAGCGCCTGCTATTGGCGTAGGCAATGTTTACAGCACGATTATCAAGTATGTGGTGCGAACGCAACGGAACAGTCAGATTTACCATAAATGAACATGGTGAGTAACATTTTATAAACAATATTGTCAATATTGTTTGTTTTCCCTCTATTTTGCTGACGAGAATTTCAAAATAAAGCCCTACCAGAGTCTCAATGCAACAACAGACAGTGATTGAACCGTGAATTTTGTGAACCATTACATAATCCTATATAGGCTAATTATAAATTCAATTGTTATTATACTTTACAATATTACTGTTTGTTGTTGTATTTTTCAAAACTTGAAACTTGTGTGTGTGTGTCAGGTGGATTTTTTTAATGTTTTTGAAATAAGTCTCTTGCGCTGCTCCCCCAGCCTGCATTTATTTGATTAAAATATAGTAGCCTAGGCTATAAACTACAGTATTGTGATATATTATTACCATTTTAAATAACAGTTTCTATTTGGACATATATTAAAAGGTTTTTTTGTTTGTTTTTTTTTGTCCAATTTCTTGTGCTCCTCCCTGTCCTAATCTAGGTGATGGGACCTACCAGCTGTTCCTCATCAATGGCAAGAGGATCCAGTATTTAAGCAGAGCCGGGGGGGAGAGAGAGAGACTGGGACTGGGACTGAGACTGGGACTGGGACTGGGACTGGGACTGGGACTGGGACTGGGACTGGGACTGGGACTGGGAGAGGTTTCTTCTCCCAAGAGCCTGAGGCCCCGTTTACACGATGGGAAAACGCAGATATTTCCCTGCGTTTTGGCCTGTCATTTACACGAAAACGCAGTTTTTATCCCAGAGAACGATTATTTCTAAAAACTCCGGCCAAAGTGGAGATTTCTGAAAACGCCGGTTATGTGTTGCCGTGTCAACTGGGAGAAACGGGGTTTTAGGTTCTCAAACGTCACATTATGCGCCAGAAAATGCTTACGTCATGTGAGCGCCCTATGTTCAGAGTTTGTTCCATACTGTCTATGAGTTTGTTTGGCTACTATTTGATCATGGATGCTGTTAAAGTGGTACTCATTTTTACTTTTGTGAAAACGCTTTTGGCCTGTTTGCATTTGCCGCGCTGTCTGTCCACACGAACGAACCTCGCGCCATGTCTATTGTTTTGAAAGGAACAGGAAGTCGCTCGTGCTATTCGTCGTTGTCGATTTTGAGGATTCTGATTGGCTTGCATGGCTTTATCCTTCTCCTTACACTGCCGCCCCTTTGTATTTATGCGGGTTGATGTAAACGACAACTTTTTTTGACAACGATATTGCGTGCACGATGTTATTTTTGAAAACGGAGGGGGAGAAATATTCGTTTCTCTAAATACCCGGCTATGTGTAAATGTGGCCTGAGACTGTTGTGTTACCAGACTTGGAGTGTTGCTCTTGTTGGTGTATGTTAAGCTTAAGTGTGTTGTTACGCTTAAATGTGTTGTTACGGCTGTAGTGTGCAGCTTTGAATTGCTTGCCCATTGTTGAGTGTTGGAGCAGTAGGGAGTGGGTGCCATTTTTCTTTTCTCATTTTCTCCTGTTTTTTGTTAGTTAGGAAGTAAGGTAAGAGTTCTGTTGTTTATTTGTGTTGATTGTTGTAGGTCAATTAGGTGTTCCTTCTACCGGGTAGTGAGATCTTTTGTTTGATTTGGCTTTACCTGCTCCTGAAGAACAGGCTTCATTTCTTTTTCTTTTGGAGCTGTTTGTTTAGGATTCTTTTTGCACTGTATTTATCACTTATTGTAAATAAATGTATTGGAAATCTTACTTTGTGTATTGTGTGCTGGGACTCAGATAGGTTAACTTTTCTTTGTCGCTGTTCATTTTAGCTTTAAAGCTACTTTCCCTTTTGCCCCTAGAAAATGAATTGGGAACGTAACAGTGGTATTGTGTAATTATTCGAATAGAATTGAGTCTTTTCTCTCTGTTTTGCATGCGTCGTCATAATCATTATTGTTATTGTTGTTATTATTATTTTAATAAATTGTTTTGCCTCTGTCACAGTGTATTCTTAACCTGAATTAGCACTGTTCATATAGGCAACACCAATAGGTGTCATGTAACACAAAATAAACCTATGTTTTCTTCATGATACAGGGCATAATCTTAGTTTCGTTTTTATTTTGTTACCATTAGACATCACTGGGTTTTAATTTGAGGTATGAAAACCTGACGATGCCACATATTGAAACACAAATTCATATAACATATTAATTAGCCTGTCATTTTCTTCATTTTCTAAGTCAATAAAGGTTATGTTAAATGAATAAATGTAGTGTAAATGTTGTAATGAAACCAACTGTACCGTTCAAAAGTACTGTTTGTTGTTGTATTTTTCAAAACTTGAAACTTGTGTGTGTGTGTGTCAGGTGGATTTTTTAAATGTTTTTGAAATAAGTCTCTTGCACTGCTCCCCCAGCCTGCATTTATTTGATTAAAATATAGTAGCCTAGGCTATAAACTACAGTATTGTGATGTATTATTACCATTTTAAATAACAGTTTTCTATTTGGACATATATAAAAAAAAAAAAAAAAAAAATTTTTTTTTCTTTTTTTTTTTTTTTTTTTTTTCTGATTTCTAATTGTAATAACGATCTCATAGCTTTATTTCTGCAATTGTAAATGCAGTGAAAATATATTATTGGCACTTCTGTGTATGCACTGCAAAGATGTATTTTCCTTGAATGATTTAATTTGACTGGTGTTACCGTCCCAGGACGTATGCATTTGCGTTTTCTAATGGGTAAGTGTCATTCATTGATTTATTGAGTGTGTGTGCGCGCGCAGCCAATGGACCCAATTGCCTGCTGGGAGTTGTAGTTTTGTTGTACGTTGTATTTATACCACAGAAAGGACCTGTCTTTCACTTCGATGGTAACTAAAAAAAAATTCAAGCTGCGATTTTTCACGATGGATATCCTCGCGCGATCGAGTGTAGATTGTGTTAAACACGACAAGAACCAAAAATTCTGCGTTTATTCCTTAAAACAGTCGGTATTTCCCATATTGCTTCTCCTTTGCAGCTGCCATTGGCGCACGTCACAATTATAAGCGCCTGCTATTGGCGTAGGCAATGTTTACAGCACGATTATCAAGTATGTGGTGCGAACGCAACGGAACAGTCAGATTTACCATAAATGAACATGGTGAGTAACATTTTATAAACAATATTGTCAATATTGTTTGTTTTCCCTCTATTTTGCTGACGAGAATTTCAAAATAAAGCCCTACCAGAGTCTCAATGCAACAACAGACAGTGATTGAACCGTGAATTTTGTGAACCATTACATAATCCTATATAGGCTAATTATAAATTCAATTGTTATTATACTTTACAATATTACTGTTTGTTGTTGTATTTTTCAAAACTTGAAACTTGTGTGTGTGTGTCAGGTGGATTTTTTTAATGTTTTTGAAATAAGTCTCTTGCGCTGCTCCCCCAGCCTGCATTTATTTGATTAAAATATAGTAGCCTAGGCTATAAACTACAGTATTGTGATATATTATTACCATTTTAAATAACAGTTTCTATTTGGACATATATTAAAAGGTTTTTTTGTTTGTTTTTTTTTGTCCAATTTCTTGTGCTCCTCCCTGTCCTAATCTAGGTGATGGGACCTACCAGCTGTTCCTCATCAATGGCAAGAGGATCCAGTATTTAAGCAGAGCCGGGGGGGAGAGAGAGAGACTGGGACTGGGACTGGGACTGGGACTGGGACTGGGACTGGGACTGGGACTGGGAGAGGTTTCTTCTCCCAAGAGCCTGAGGCCCCGTTTACACGATGGGAAAACGCAGATATTTCCCTGCGTTTTGGCCTGTCATTTACACGAAAACGCAGTTTTTATCCCAGAGAACGATTATTTCTAAAAACTCCGGCCAAAGTGGAGATTTCTGAAAACGCCGGTTATGTGTTGCCGTGTCAACTAGAGACCTGCACTCCCGCGGGAGTCCCGCGGGACCCGCGGGACCCGACGCAAAACAGAGCGGCGCGGGACAAATTTTGAAAGGTCATTGCGGGAGCGGGCGGGATGATGAAGGTGCACTTGCGGGTGCGGGCGGGGGGGGGATGATACGCTGCACTCCCGCAAATTAAATATGAGTGTAAAGTAAAATATATAAATTATTAAAGTAGCGTACATAATTTGTAGTTGTGAGGGAGATTCTGTTTGGCAGCAATAAAAACGTTTTAAGCAGCCTAAACTTGGATGTTGTCGTTTGGGGTAGGGCGGGGCCTAATCTCACGCACACTTGTTTAGAGACAATTCCTTCCCGCTGTTCGAATTCGAAAGCTTCAAGTTCAAAATAGACAGCATGGAGGAGGAAAAGAGCACCTCTAGTGCTTCAGATATAGGCCTAAGCGCTTCAGATGTAAGTACTTCTCTAAAGAAAGGCACATTTACTACAAAAAAATAAATAAATCACGAAACCTCAAATCAGACATTTGGCAGTCTTTTTCGGTTGTGCATGATGGAGAGGGGAATCAACTACCTTTTGCCTGTTGCGATAAATGCCAAAAGGTGTTAACATACAACGGACACAAATCGCATTTTTTTCCAAGACCTTTCGTGAGACAGAAAGTGAACATACATCCTGCCTGCCGTCTTGCGGGCATTTGCGGGCGGGAGCGGGACATAATATCACAGATGCGGGCGGGAGCGGGACTAAAAATGACAAATCTTTGCGGGAGCGGGACTGAACACTGCGGGAGCGGGCGGGAGCGGGACTGAAAATTGTGTCCCGCGCAGGTCTCTAGTGTCAACTGGGAGAAACGGGGTTTTAGGTTCTCAAACGTCACATTATGCGCCAGAAAATGCTTACGTCATGTGAGCGCCCTATGTTCAGAGTTTGTTCCATACTGTCTATGAGTTTGTTTGGCTACTATTTGATCATGGATGCTGTTAAAGTGGTACTCATTTTTACTTTTGTGAAAACGCTTTTGGCCTGTTTGCATTTGCCGCGCTGTCTGTCCACACGAACGAACCTCGCGCCATGTCTATTGTTTTGAAAGGAACAGGAAGTCGCTCGTGCTATTCGTCGTTGTCGATTTTGAGGATTCTGATTGGCTTGCATGGCTTTATCCTTCTCCTTACACTGCCGCCCCTTTGTATTTATGCGGGTTGATGTAAACGACAACTTTTTTTGAAAACGATATTGCGTGCACGATGTTATTTTTGAAAACGGAGGGGGAGAAATATTCGTTTCTCTAAATACCCGGCTATGTGTAAATGTGGCCTGAGACTGTTGTGTTACCAGACTTGGAGTGTTGCTCTTGTTGGTGTATGTTAAGCTTAAGTGTGTTGTTACGCTTAAATGTGTTGTTACGGCTGTAGTGTGCAGCTTTGAATTGCTTGCCCATTGTTGAGTGTTGGAGCAGTAGGGAGTGGGTGCCATTTTTCTTTTCTCATTTTCTCCTGTTTTTTGTTAGTTAGGAAGTAAGGTAAGAGTTCTGTTGTTTATTTGTGTTGATTGTTGTAGGTCAATTAGGTGTTCCTTCTACCGGGTAGTGAGATCTTTTGTTTGATTTGGCTTTACCTGCTCCTGAAGAACAGGCTTCATTTCTTTTTCTTTTGGAGCTGTTTGTTTAGGATTCTTTTTGCACTGTATTTATCACTTATTGTAAATAAATGTATTGGAAATCTTACTTTGTGTATTGTGTGCTGGGACTCAGATAGGTTAACTTTTCTTTGTCGCTGTTCATTTTAGCTTTAAAGCTACTTTCCCTTTTGCCCCTAGAAAATGAATTGGGAACGTAACAGTGGTATTGTGTAATTATTCGAATAGAATTGAGTCTTTTCTCTCTGTTTTGCATGCGTCGTCATAATCATTATTGTTATTGTTGTTATTATTATTTTAATAAATTGTTTTGCCTCTGTCACAGTGTATTCTTAACCTGAATTAGCACTGTTCATATAGGCAACACCAATAGGTGTCATGTAACACAAAATAAACCTATGTTTTCTTCATGATACAGGGCATAATCTTAGTTTCGTTTTTATTTTGTTACCATTAGACATCACTGGGTTTTAATTTGAGGTATGAAAACCTGACGATGCCACATATTGAAACACAAATTCATATAACATATTAATTAGCCTGTCATTTTCTTCATTTTCTAAGTCAATAAAGGTTATGTTAAATGAATAAATGTAGTGTAAATGTTGTAATGAAACCAACTGTACCGTTCAAAAGTACTGTTTGTTGTTGTATTTTTCAAAACTTGAAACTTGTGTGTGTGTGTGTCAGGTGGATTTTTTAAATGTTTTTGAAATAAGTCTCTTGCACTGCTCCCCCAGCCTGCATTTATTTGATTAAAATATAGTAGCCTAGGCTATAAACTACAGTATTGTGATGTATTATTACCATTTTAAATAACAGTTTTCTATTTGGACATATATAAAAAAAAAAAAAAAAATTTTTTTTCTTTTTTTTTTTTTTTTTTTTTTTCTGATTTCTAATTGTAATAACGATCTCATAGCTTTATTTCTGCAATTGTAAATGCAGTGAAAATATATTATTGGCACTTCTGTGTATGCACTGCAAAGATGTATTTTCCTTGAATGATTTAATTTGACTGGTGTTACCGTCCCAGGACGTATGCATTTGCGTTTTCTAATGGGTAAGTGTCATTCATTGATTTATTGAGTGTGTGTGCGCGCGCAGCCAATGGACCCAATTGCCTGCTGGGAGTTGTAGTTTTGTTGTACGTTGTATTTATACCACAGAAAGGACCTGTCTTTCACTTCGATGGTAACTAAAAAAAAATTCAAGCTGCGATTTTTCACGATGGATATCCTCGCGCGATCGAGTGTAGATTGTGTTAAACACGACAAGAACCAAAAATTCTGCGTTTATTCCTTAAAACAGTCGGTATTTCCCATATTGCTTCTCCTTTGCAGCTGCCATTGGCGCACGTCACAATTATAAGCGCCTGCTATTGGCGTAGGCAATGTTTACAGCACGATTATCAAGTATGTGGTGCGAACGCAACGGAACAGTCAGATTTACCATAAATGAACATGGTGAGTAACATTTTATAAACAATATTGTCAATATTGTTTGTTTTCCCTCTATTTTGCTGACGAGAATTTCAAAATAAAGCCCTACCAGAGTCTCAATGCAACAACAGACAGTGATTGAACCGTGAATTTTGTGAACCATTACATAATCCTATATAGGCTAATTATAAATTCAATTGTTATTATACTTTACAATATTACTGTTTGTTGTTGTATTTTTCAAAACTTGAAACTTGTGTGTGTGTGTCAGGTGGATTTTTTTAATGTTTTTGAAATAAGTCTCTTGCGCTGCTCCCCCAGCCTGCATTTATTTGATTAAAATATAGTAGCCTAGGCTATAAACTACAGTATTGTGATATATTATTACCATTTTAAATAACAGTTTCTATTTGGACATATATTAAAAGGTTTTTTTGTTTGTTTTTTTTTGTCCAATTTCTTGTGCTCCTCCCTGTCCTAATCTAGGTGATGGGACCTACCAGCTGTTCCTCATCAATGGCAAGAGGATCCAGTATTTAAGCAGAGCCGGGGGGGAGAGAGAGAGACTGGGACTGGGACTGGGACTGGGACTGGGACTGGGACTGGGACTGGGACTGGGACTGGGACTGGGACTGGGACTGGGACTGGGAGAGGTTTCTTCTCCCAAGAGCCTGAGGCCCCGTTTACACGATGGGAAAACGCAGATATTTCCCTGCGTTTTGGCCTGTCATTTACACGAAAACGCAGTTTTTATCCCAGAGAACGATTATTTCTAAAAACTCCGGCCAAAGTGGAGATTTCTGAAAACGCCGGTTATGTGTTGCCGTGTCAACTGGGAGAAACGGGGTTTTAGGTTCTCAAACGTCACATTATGCGCCAGAAAATGCTTACGTCATGTGAGCGCCCTATGTTCAGAGTTTGTTCCATACTGTCTATGAGTTTGTTTGGCTACTATTTGATCATGGATGCTGTTAAAGTGGTACTCATTTTTACTTTTGTGAAAACGCTTTTGGCCTGTTTGCATTTGCCGCGCTGTCTGTCCACACGAACGAACCTCGCGCCATGTCTATTGTTTTGAAAGGAACAGGAAGTCGCTCGTGCTATTCGTCGTTGTCGATTTTGAGGATTCTGATTGGCTTGCATGGCTTTATCCTTCTCCTTACACTGCCGCCCCTTTGTATTTATGCGGGTTGATGTAAACGACAACTTTTTTTGAAAACGATATTGCGTGCACGATGTTATTTTTGAAAACGGAGGGGGAGAAATATTCGTTTCTCTAAATACCCGGCTATGTGTAAATGTGGCCTGAGACTGTTGTGTTACCAGACTTGGAGTGTTGCTCTTGTTGGTGTATGTTAAGCTTAAGTGTGTTGTTACGCTTAAATGTGTTGTTACGGCTGTAGTGTGCAGCTTTGAATTGCTTGCCCATTGTTGAGTGTTGGAGCAGTAGGGAGTGGGTGCCATTTTTCTTTTCTCATTTTCTCCTGTTTTTTGTTAGTTAGGAAGTAAGGTAAGAGTTCTGTTGTTTATTTGTGTTGATTGTTGTAAGTCAATTAGGTGTTCCTTCTACCGGGTAGTGAGATCTTTTGTTTGATTTGGCTTTACCTGCTCCTGAAGAACAGGCTTCATTTCTTTTTCTTTTGGAGCTGTTTGTTTAGGATTCTTTTTGCACTGTATTTATCACTTATTGTAAATAAATGTATTGGAAATCTTACTTTGTGTATTGTGTGCTGGGACTCAGATAGGTTAACTTTTCTTTGTCGCTGTTCATTTTAGCTTTAAAGCTACTTTCCCTTTTGCCCCTAGAAAATGAATTGGGAACGTAACAGTGGTATTGTGTAATTATTCGAATAGAATTGAGTCTTTTCTCTCTGTTTTGCATGCGTCGTCATAATCATTATTGTTATTGTTGTTATTATTATTTTAATAAATTGTTTTGCCTCTGTCACAGTGTATTCTTAACCTGAATTAGCACTGTTCATATAGGCAACACCAATAGGTGTCATGTAACACAAAATAAACCTATGTTTCTTCATGATACAGGGCATAATCTTAGTTTCGTTTTTATTTTGTTACCATTAGACATCACTGGGTTTTAATTTGAGGTATGAAAACCTGACGATGCCACATATTGAAACACAAATTCATATAACATATTAATTAGCCTGTCATTTTCTTCATTTTCTAAGTCAATAAAGGTTATGTTAAATGAATAAATGTAGTGTAAATGTTGTAATGAAACCAACTGTACCGTTCAAAAGTACTGTTTGTTGTTGTATTTTTCAAAACTTGAAACTTGTGTGTGTGTGTGTCAGGTGGATTTTTTAAATGTTTTTGAAATAAGTCTCTTGCACTGCTCCCCCAGCCTGCATTTATTTGATTAAAATATAGTAGCCTAGGCTATAAACTACAGTATTGTGATGTATTATTACCATTTTAAATAACAGTTTTCTATTTGGACATATATATAAAAAAAAAAAAAAAAAGTTTTTTTTTTTCTTTTTTTTTTTTTTTTTCTGATTTCTAATTGTAATAACGATCTCATAGCTTTATTTCTGCAATTGTAAATGCAGTGAAAATATATTATTGGCACTTCTGTGTATGCACTGCAAAGATGTATTTTCCTTGAATGATTTAATTTGACTGGTGTTACCGTCCCAGGACGTATGCATTTGCGTTTTCTAATGGGTAAGTGTCATTCATTGATTTATTTATTGAGTGTGTGTGCGCGCGCAGCCAATGGACCCAATTGCCTGCTGGGAGTTGTAGTTTTGTTGTACGTTGTATTTATACCACAGAAAGGACCTGTCTTTCACTTCGATGGTAACTAAAAAAAAATTCAAGCTGCGATTTTTCACGATGGATATCCTCGCGCGATCGAGTGTAGATTGTGTTAAACACGACAAGAACCAAAAATTCTGCGTTTATTCCTTAAAACAGTCGGTATTTCCCATATTGCTTCTCCTTTGCAGCTGCCATTGGCGCACGTCACAATTATAAGCGCCTGCTATTGGCGTAGGCAATGTTTACAGCACGATTATCAAGTATGTGGTGCGAACGCAACGGAACAGTCAGATTTACCATAAATGAACATGGTGAGTAACATTTTATAAACAATATTGTCAATATTGTTTGTTTTCCCTCTATTTTGCTGACGAGAATTTCAAAATAAAGCCCTACCAGAGTCTCAATGCAACAACAGACAGTGATTGAACCGTGAATTTTGTGAACCATTACATAATCCTATATAGGCTAATTATAAATTCAATTGTTATTATACTTTACAATATTACTGTTTGTTGTTGTATTTTTCAAAACTTGAAACTTGTGTGTGTGTGTCAGGTGGATTTTTTTAATGTTTTTGAAATAAGTCTCTTGCGCTGCTCCCCCAGCCTGCATTTATTTGATTAAAATATAGTAGCCTAGGCTATAAACTACAGTATTGTGATATATTATTACCATTTTAAATAACAGTTTCTATTTGGACATATATTAAAAGGTTTTTTTGTTTGTTTTTTTTTGTCCAATTTCTTGTGCTCCTCCCTGTCCTAATCTAGGTGATGGGACCTACCAGCTGTTCCTCATCAATGGCAAGAGGATCCAGTATTTAAGCAGAGCCGGGGGGGAGAGAGAGAGACTGGGACTGGGACTGAGACTGGGACTGGGACTGGGACTGGGACTGGGACTGGGACTGGGACTGGGACTGGGACTGGGAGAGGTTTCTTCTCCCAAGAGCCTGAGGCCCCGTTTACACGATGGGAAAACGCAGATATTTCCCTGCGTTTTGGCCTGTCATTTACACGAAAACGCAGTTTTTATCCCAGAGAACGATTATTTCTAAAAACTCCGGCCAAAGTGGAGATTTCTGAAAACGCCGGTTATGTGTTGCCGTGTCAACTGGGAGAAACGGGGTTTTAGGTTCTCAAACGTCACATTATGCGCCAGAAAATGCTTACGTCATGTGAGCGCCCTATGTTCAGAGTTTGTTCCATACTGTCTATGAGTTTGTTTGGCTACTATTTGATCATGGATGCTGTTAAAGTGGTACTCATTTTTACTTTTGTGAAAACGCTTTTGGCCTGTTTGCATTTGCCGCGCTGTCTGTCCACACGAACGAACCTCGCGCCATGTCTATTGTTTTGAAAGGAACAGGAAGTCGCTCGTGCTATTCGTCGTTGTCGATTTTGAGGATTCTGATTGGCTTGCATGGCTTTATCCTTCTCCTTACACTGCCGCCCCTTTGTATTTATGCGGGTTGATGTAAACGACAACTTTTTTTGACAACGATATTGCGTGCACGATGTTATTTTTGAAAACGGAGGGGGAGAAATATTCGTTTCTCTAAATACCCGGCTATGTGTAAATGTGGCCTGAGACTGTTGTGTTACCAGACTTGGAGTGTTGCTCTTGTTGGTGTATGTTAAGCTTAAGTGTGTTGTTACGCTTAAATGTGTTGTTACGGCTGTAGTGTGCAGCTTTGAATTGCTTGCCCATTGTTGAGTGTTGGAGCAGTAGGGAGTGGGTGCCATTTTTCTTTTCTCATTTTCTCCTGTTTTTTGTTAGTTAGGAAGTAAGGTAAGAGTTCTGTTGTTTATTTGTGTTGATTGTTGTAGGTCAATTAGGTGTTCCTTCTACCGGGTAGTGAGATCTTTTGTTTGATTTGGCTTTACCTGCTCCTGAAGAACAGGCTTCATTTCTTTTTCTTTTGGAGCTGTTTGTTTAGGATTCTTTTTGCACTGTATTTATCACTTATTGTAAATAAATGTATTGGAAATCTTACTTTGTGTATTGTGTGCTGGGACTCAGATAGGTTAACTTTTCTTTGTCGCTGTTCATTTTAGCTTTAAAGCTACTTTCCCTTTTGCCCCTAGAAAATGAATTGGGAACGTAACAGTGGTATTGTGTAATTATTCGAATAGAATTGAGTCTTTTCTCTCTGTTTTGCATGCGTCGTCATAATCATTATTGTTATTGTTGTTATTATTATTTTAATAAATTGTTTTGCCTCTGTCACAGTGTATTCTTAACCTGAATTAGCACTGTTCATATAGGCAACACCAATAGGTGTCATGTAACACAAAATAAACCTATGTTTTCTTCATGATACAGGGCATAATCTTAGTTTCGTTTTTATTTTGTTACCATTAGACATCACTGGGTTTTAATTTGAGGTATGAAAACCTGACGATGCCACATATTGAAACACAAATTCATATAACATATTAATTAGCCTGTCATTTTCTTCATTTTCTAAGTCAATAAAGGTTATGTTAAATGAATAAATGTAGTGTAAATGTTGTAATGAAACCAACTGTACCGTTCAAAAGTACTGTTTGTTGTTGTATTTTTCAAAACTTGAAACTTGTGTGTGTGTGTGTCAGGTGGATTTTTTAAATGTTTTTGAAATAAGTCTCTTGCACTGCTCCCCCAGCCTGCATTTATTTGATTAAAATATAGTAGCCTAGGCTATAAACTACAGTATTGTGATGTATTATTACCATTTTAAATAACAGTTTTCTATTTGGACATATATAAAAAAAAAAAAAAAAAAATTTTTTTTTTCTTTTTTTTTTTTTTTTTTTCTGATTTCTAATTGTAATAACGATCTCATAGCTTTATTTCTGCAATTGTAAATGCAGTGAAAATATATTATTGGCACTTCTGTGTATGCACTGCAAAGATGTATTTTCCTTGAATGATTTAATTTGACTGGTGTTACCGTCCCAGGACGTATGCATTTGCGTTTTCTAATGGGTAAGTGTCATTCATTGATTTATTGAGTGTGTGTGCGCGCGCAGCCAATGGACCCAATTGCCTGCTGGGAGTTGTAGTTTTGTTGTACGTTGTATTTATACCACAGAAAGGACCTGTCTTTCACTTCGATGGTAACTAAAAAAAAATTCAAGCTGCGATTTTTCACGATGGATATCCTCGCGCGATCGAGTGTAGATTGTGTTAAACACGACAAGAACCAAAAATTCTGCGTTTATTCCTTAAAACAGTCGGTATTTCCCATATTGCTTCTCCTTTGCAGCTGCCATTGGCGCACGTCACAATTATAAGCGCCTGCTATTGGCGTAGGCAATGTTTACAGCACGATTATCAAGTATGTGGTGCGAACGCAACGGAACAGTCAGATTTACCATAAATGAACATGGTGAGTAACATTTTATAAACAATATTGTCAATATTGTTTGTTTTCCCTCTATTTTGCTGACGAGAATTTCAAAATAAAGCCCTACCAGAGTCTCAATGCAACAACAGACAGTGATTGAACCGTGAATTTTGTGAACCATTACATAATCCTATATAGGCTAATTATAAATTCAATTGTTATTATACTTTACAATATTACTGTTTGTTGTTGTATTTTTCAAAACTTGAAACTTGTGTGTGTGTGTCAGGTGGATTTTTTTAATGTTTTTGAAATAAGTCTCTTGCGCTGCTCCCCCAGCCTGCATTTATTTGATTAAAATATAGTAGCCTAGGCTATAAACTACAGTATTGTGATATATTATTACCATTTTAAATAACAGTTTCTATTTGGACATATATTAAAAGGTTTTTTTGTTTGTTTTTTTTTGTCCAATTTCTTGTGCTCCTCCCTGTCCTAATCTAGGTGATGGGACCTACCAGCTGTTCCTCATCAATGGCAAGAGGATCCAGTATTTAAGCAGAGCCGGGGGGGAGAGAGAGAGACTGGGACTGGGACTGGGACTGGGACTGGGACTGGGACTGGGACTGGGACTGGGACTGGGAGAGGTTTCTTCTCCCAAGAGCCTGAGGCCCCGTTTACACGATGGGAAAACGCAGATATTTCCCTGCGTTTTGGCCTGTCATTTACACGAAAACGCAGTTTTTATCCCAGAGAACGATTATTTCTAAAAACTCCGGCCAAAGTGGAGATTTCTGAAAACGCCGGTTATGTGTTGCCGTGTCAACTGGGAGAAACGGGGTTTTAGGTTCTCAAACGTCACATTATGCGCCAGAAAATGCTTACGTCATGTGAGCGCCCTATGTTCAGAGTTTGTTCCATACTGTCTATGAGTTTGTTTGGCTACTATTTGATCATGGATGCTGTTAAAGTGGTACTCATTTTTACTTTTGTGAAAACGCTTTTGGCCTGTTTGCATTTGCCGCGCTGTCTGTCCACACGAACGAACCTCGCGCCATGTCTATTGTTTTGAAAGGAACAGGAAGTCGCTCGTGCTATTCGTCGTTGTCGATTTTGAGGATTCTGATTGGCTTGCATGGCTTTATCCTTCTCCTTACACTGCCGCCCCTTTGTATTTATGCGGGTTGATGTAAACGACAACTTTTTTTGAAAACGATATTGCGTGCACGATGTTATTTTTGAAAACGGAGGGGGAGAAATATTCGTTTCTCTAAATACCCGGCTATGTGTAAATGTGGCCTGAGACTGTTGTGTTACCAGACTTGGAGTGTTGCTCTTGTTGGTGTATGTTAAGCTTAAGTGTGTTGTTACGCTTAAATGTGTTGTTACGGCTGTAGTGTGCAGCTTTGAATTGCTTGCCCATTGTTGAGTGTTGGAGCAGTAGGGAGTGGGTGCCATTTTTCTTTTCTCATTTTCTCCTGTTTTTTGTTAGTTAGGAAGTAAGGTAAGAGTTCTGTTGTTTATTTGTGTTGATTGTTGTAAGTCAATTAGGTGTTCCTTCTACCGGGTAGTGAGATCTTTTGTTTGATTTGGCTTTACCTGCTCCTGAAGAACAGGCTTCATTTCTTTTTCTTTTGGAGCTGTTTGTTTAGGATTCTTTTTGCACTGTATTTATCACTTATTGTAAATAAATGTATTGGAAATCTTACTTTGTGTATTGTGTGCTGGGACTCAGATAGGTTAACTTTTCTTTGTCGCTGTTCATTTTAGCTTTAAAGCTACTTTCCCTTTTGCCCCTAGAAAATGAATTGGGAACGTAACAGTGGTATTGTGTAATTATTCGAATAGAATTGAGTCTTTTCTCTCTGTTTTGCATGCGTCGTCATAATCATTATTGTTATTGTTGTTATTATTATTTTAATAAATTGTTTTGCCTCTGTCACAGTGTATTCTTAACCTGAATTAGCACTGTTCATATAGGCAACACCAATAGGTGTCATGTAACACAAAATAAACCTATGTTTTCTTCATGATACAGGGCATAATCTTAGTTTCGTTTTTATTTTGTTACCATTAGACATCACTGGGTTTTAATTTGAGGTATGAAAACCTGACGATGCCACATATTGAAACACAAATTCATATAACATATTAATTAGCCTGTCATTTTCTTCATTTTCTAAGTCAATAAAGGTTATGTTAAATGAATAAATGTAGTGTAAATGTTGTAATGAAACCAACTGTACCGTTCAAAAGTACTGTTTGTTGTTGTATTTTTCAAAACTTGAAACTTGTGTGTGTGTGTGTCAGGTGGATTTTTTAAATGTTTTTGAAATAAGTCTCTTGCACTGCTCCCCCAGCCTGCATTTATTTGATTAAAATATAGTAGCCTAGGCTATAAACTACAGTATTGTGATGTATTATTACCATTTTAAATAACAGTTTTCTATTTGGACATATATAAAAAAAAAAAAAAAAAAATTTTTTTTTTCTTTTTTTTTTTTTTTTTTTCTGATTTCTAATTGTAATAACGATCTCATAGCTTTATTTCTGCAATTGTAAATGCAGTGAAAATATATTATTGGCACTTCTGTGTATGCACTGCAAAGATGTATTTTCCTTGAATGATTTAATTTGACTGGTGTTACCGTCCCAGGACGTATGCATTTGCGTTTTCTAATGGGTAAGTGTCATTCATTGATTTATTGAGTGTGTGTGCGCGCGCAGCCAATGGACCCAATTGCCTGCTGGGAGTTGTGGTTTTGTTGTACGTTGTATTTATACCACAGAAAGGACCTGTCTTTCACTTCGATGGTAACTAAAAAAAAAATCAAGCTGCGATTTTTCACGATGGATATCCTCGCGCGATCGAGTGTAGATTGTGTTAAACACGACAAGAACCAAAAATTCTGCGTTTATTCCTTAAAACAGTCGGTATTTCCCATATTGCTTCTCCTTTGCAGCTGCCATTGGCGCACGTCACAATTATAAGCGCCTGCTATTGGCGTAGGCAATGTTTACAGCACGATTATCAAGTATGTGGTGCGAACGCAACGGAACAGTCAGATTTACCATAAATGAACATGGTGAGTAACATTTTATAAACAATATTGTCAATATTGTTTGTTTTCCCTCTATTTTGCTGACGAGAATTTCAAAATAAAGCCCTACCAGAGTCTCAATGCAACAACAGACAGTGATTGAACCGTGAATTTTGTGAACCATTACATAATCCTATATAGGCTAATTATAAATTCAATTGTTATTATACTTTACAATATTACTGTTTGTTGTTGTATTTTTCAAAACTTGAAACTTGTGTGTGTGTGTCAGGTGGATTTTTTTAATGTTTTTGAAATAAGTCTCTTGCGCTGCTCCCCCAGCCTGCATTTATTTGATTAAAATATAGTAGCCTAGGCTATAAACTACAGTATTGTGATATATTATTACCATTTTAAATAACAGTTTCTATTTGGACATATATTAAAAGGTTTTTTTGTTTGTTTTTTTTTGTCCAATTTCTTGTGCTCCTCCCTGTCCTAATCTAGGTGATGGGACCTACCAGCTGTTCCTCATCAATGGCAAGAGGATCCAGTATTTAAGCAGAGCCGGGGGGGAGAGAGAGAGACTGGGACTGGGACTGGGACTGGGACTGGGACTGGGACTGGGACTGGGACTGGGAGAGGTTTCTTCTCCCAAGAGCCTGAGGCCCCGTTTACACGATGGGAAAACGCAGATATTTCCCTGCGTTTTGGCCTGTCATTTACACGAAAACGCAGTTTTTATCCCAGAGAACGATTATTTCTAAAAACTCCGGCCAAAGTGGAGATTTCTGAAAACGCCGGTTATGTGTTGCCGTGTCAACTAGAGACCTGCACTCCCGCGGGAGTCCCGCGGGACCCGCGGGACCCGACGCAAAACAGAGCGGCGCGGGACAAATTTTGAAAGGTCATTGCGGGAGCGGGCGGGATGATGAAGGTGCACTTGCGGGTGCGGGCGGGGGGGGGATGATACGCTGCACTCCCGCAAATTAAATATGAGTGTAAAGTAAAATATATAAATTATTAAAGTAGCGTACATAATTTGTAGTTGTGAGGGAGATTCTGTTTGGCAGCAATAAAAACGTTTTAAGCAGCCTAAACTTGGATGTTGTCGTTTGGGGTAGGGCGGGGCCTAATCTCACGCACACTTGTTTAGAGACAATTCCTTCCCGCTGTTCGAATTCGAAAGCTTCAAGTTCAAAATAGACAGCATGGAGGAGGAAAAGAGCACCTCTAGTGCTTCAGATATAGGCCTAAGCGCTTCAGATGTAAGTACTTCTCTAAAGAAAGGCACATTTACTACAAAAAAATAAATAAATCACGAAACCTCAAATCAGACATTTGGCAGTCTTTTTCGGTTGTGCATGATGGAGAGGGGAATCAACTACCTTTTGCCTGTTGCGATAAATGCCAAAAGGTGTTAACATACAACGGACACAAATCGCATTTTTTTCCAAGACCTTTCGTGAGACAGAAAGTGAACATACATCCTGCCTGCCGTCTTGCGGGCATTTGCGGGCGGGAGCGGGACATAATATCACAGATGCGGGCGGGAGCGGGACTAAAAATGACAAATCTTTGCGGGAGCGGGACTGAACACTGCGGGAGCGGGCGGGAGCGGGACTGAAAATTGTGTCCCGCGCAGGTCTCTAGTGTCAACTGGGAGAAACGGGGTTTTAGGTTCTCAAACGTCACATTATGCGCCAGAAAATGCTTACGTCATGTGAGCGCCCTATGTTCAGAGTTTGTTCCATACTGTCTATGAGTTTGTTTGGCTACTATTTGATCATGGATGCTGTTAAAGTGGTACTCATTTTTACTTTTGTGAAAACGCTTTTGGCCTGTTTGCATTTGCCGCGCTGTCTGTCCACACGAACGAACCTCGCGCCATGTCTATTGTTTTGAAAGGAACAGGAAGTCGCTCGTGCTATTCGTCGTTGTCGATTTTGAGGATTCTGATTGGCTTGCATGGCTTTATCCTTCTCCTTACACTGCCGCCCCTTTGTATTTATGCGGGTTGATGTAAACGACAACTTTTTTTGAAAACGATATTGCGTGCACGATGTTATTTTTGAAAACGGAGGGGGAGAAATATTCGTTTCTCTAAATACCCGGCTATGTGTAAATGTGGCCTGAGACTGTTGTGTTACCAGACTTGGAGTGTTGCTCTTGTTGGTGTATGTTAAGCTTAAGTGTGTTGTTACGCTTAAATGTGTTGTTACGGCTGTAGTGTGCAGCTTTGAATTGCTTGCCCATTGTTGAGTGTTGGAGCAGTAGGGAGTGGGTGCCATTTTTCTTTTCTCATTTTCTCCTGTTTTTTGTTAGTTAGGAAGTAAGGTAAGAGTTCTGTTGTTTATTTGTGTTGATTGTTGTAGGTCAATTAGGTGTTCCTTCTACCGGGTAGTGAGATCTTTTGTTTGATTTGGCTTTACCTGCTCCTGAAGAACAGGCTTCATTTCTTTTTCTTTTGGAGCTGTTTGTTTAGGATTCTTTTTGCACTGTATTTATCACTTATTGTAAATAAATGTATTGGAAATCTTACTTTGTGTATTGTGTGCTGGGACTCAGATAGGTTAACTTTTCTTTGTCGCTGTTCATTTTAGCTTTAAAGCTACTTTCCCTTTTGCCCCTAGAAAATGAATTGGGAACGTAACAGTGGTATTGTGTAATTATTCGAATAGAATTGAGTCTTTTCTCTCTGTTTTGCATGCGTCGTCATAATCATTATTGTTATTGTTGTTATTATTATTTTAATAAATTGTTTTGCCTCTGTCACAGTGTATTCTTAACCTGAATTAGCACTGTTCATATAGGCAACACCAATAGGTGTCATGTAACACAAAATAAACCTATGTTTTCTTCATGATACAGGGCATAATCTTAGTTTCGTTTTTATTTTGTTACCATTAGACATCACTGGGTTTTAATTTGAGGTATGAAAACCTGACGATGCCACATATTGAAACACAAATTCATATAACATATTAATTAGCCTGTCATTTTCTTCATTTTCTAAGTCAATAAAGGTTATGTTAAATGAATAAATGTAGTGTAAATGTTGTAATGAAACCAACTGTACCGTTCAAAAGTACTGTTTGTTGTTGTATTTTTCAAAACTTGAAACTTGTGTGTGTGTGTGTCAGGTGGATTTTTTAAATGTTTTTGAAATAAGTCTCTTGCACTGCTCCCCCAGCCTGCATTTATTTGATTAAAATATAGTAGCCTAGGCTATAAACTACAGTTTTGTGATGTATTATTACCATTTTAAATAACAGTTTTCTATTTGGACATATATAAAAAAAAAAAAAAAAAAAGTGTTTTTTTTTCTTTTTCTTTTTTTTTTTTCTGATTTCTAATTGTAATAACGATCTCATAGCTTTATTTCTGCAATTGTAAATGCAGTGAAAATATATTATTGGCACTTCTGTGTATGCACTGCAAAGATGTATTTTCCTTGAATGATTTAATTTGACTGGTGTTACCGTCCCAGGACGTATGCATTTGCGTTTTCTAATGGGTAAGTGTCATTCATTGATTTATTGAGTGTGTGTGCGCGCGCAGCCAATGGACCCAATTGCCTGCTGGGAGTTGTGGTTTTGTTGTACGTTGTATTTATACCACAGAAAGGACCTGTCTTTCACTTCGATGGTAACTAAAAAAAAAATCAAGCTGCGATTTTTCACGATGGATATCCTCGCGCGATCGAGTGTAGATTGTGTTAAACACGACAAGAACCAAAAATTCTGCGTTTATTCCTTAAAACAGTCGGTATTTCCCATATTGCTTCTCCTTTGCAGCTGCCATTGGCGCACGTCACAATTATAAGCGCCTGCTATTGGCGTAGGCAATGTTTACAGCACGATTATCAAGTATGTGGTGCGAACGCAACGGAACAGTCAGATTTACCATAAATGAACATGGTGAGTAACATTTTATAAACAATATTGTCAATATTGTTTGTTTTCCCTCTATTTTGCTGACGAGAATTTCAAAATAAAGCCCTACCAGAGTCTCAATGCAACAACAGACAGTGATTGAACCGTGAATTTTGTGAACCATTACATAATCCTATATAGGCTAATTATAAATTCAATTGTTATTATACTTTACAATATTACTGTTTGTTGTTGTATTTTTCAAAACTTGAAACTTGTGTGTGTGTGTCAGGTGGATTTTTTTAATGTTTTTGAAATAAGTCTCTTGCGCTGCTCCCCCAGCCTGCATTTATTTGATTAAAATATAGTAGCCTAGGCTATAAACTACAGTATTGTGATATATTATTACCATTTTAAATAACAGTTTCTATTTGGACATATATTAAAAGGTTTTTTTGTTTGTTTTTTTTTGTCCAATTTCTTGTGCTCCTCCCTGTCCTAATCTAGGTGATGGGACCTACCAGCTGTTCCTCATCAATGGCAAGAGGATCCAGTATTTAAGCAGAGCCGGGGGGGAGAGAGAGAGACTGGGACTGGGACTGGGACTGGGACTGGGACTGGGACTGGGACTGGGACTGGGACTGGGAGAGGTTTCTTCTCCCAAGAGCCTGAGGCCCCGTTTACACGATGGGAAAACGCAGATATTTCCCTGCGTTTTGGCCTGTCATTTACACGAAAACGCAGTTTTTATCCCAGAGAACGATTATTTCTAAAAACTCCGGCCAAAGTGGAGATTTCTGAAAACGCCGGTTATGTGTTGCCGTGTCAACTAGAGACCTGCACTCCCGCGGGAGTCCCGCGGGACCCGCGGGACCCGACGCAAAACAGAGCGGCGCGGGACAAATTTTGAAAGGTCATTGCGGGAGCGGGCGGGATGATGAAGGTGCACTTGCGGGTGCGGGCGGGGGGGGGATGATACGCTGCACTCCCGCAAATTAAATATGAGTGTAAAGTAAAATATATAAATTATTAAAGTAGCGTACATAATTTGTAGTTGTGAGGGAGATTCTGTTTGGCAGCAATAAAAACGTTTTAAGCAGCCTAAACTTGGATGTTGTCGTTTGGGGTAGGGCGGGGCCTAATCTCACGCACACTTGTTTAGAGACAATTCCTTCCCGCTGTTCGAATTCGAAAGCTTCAAGTTCAAAATAGACAGCATGGAGGAGGAAAAGAGCACCTCTAGTGCTTCAGATATAGGCCTAAGCGCTTCAGATGTAAGTACTTCTCTAAAGAAAGGCACATTTACTACAAAAAAATAAATAAATCACGAAACCTCAAATCAGACATTTGGCAGTCTTTTTCGGTTGTGCATGATGGAGAGGGGAATCAACTACCTTTTGCCTGTTGCGATAAATGCCAAAAGGTGTTAACATACAACGGACACAAATCGCATTTTTTTCCAAGACCTTTCGTGAGACAGAAAGTGAACATACATCCTGCCTGCCGTCTTGCGGGCATTTGCGGGCGGGAGCGGGACATAATATCACAGATGCGGGCGGGAGCGGGACTAAAAATGACAAATCTTTGCGGGAGCGGGACTGAACACTGCGGGAGCGGGCGGGAGCGGGACTGAAAATTGTGTCCCGCGCAGGTCTCTAGTGTCAACTGGGAGAAACGGGGTTTTAGGTTCTCAAACGTCACATTATGCGCCAGAAAATGCTTACGTCATGTGAGCGCCCTATGTTCAGAGTTTGTTCCATACTGTCTATGAGTTTGTTTGGCTACTATTTGATCATGGATGCTGTTAAAGTGGTACTCATTTTTACTTTTGTGAAAACGCTTTTGGCCTGTTTGCATTTGCCGCGCTGTCTGTCCACACGAACGAACCTCGCGCCATGTCTATTGTTTTGAAAGGAACAGGAAGTCGCTCGTGCTATTCGTCGTTGTCGATTTTGAGGATTCTGATTGGCTTGCATGGCTTTATCCTTCTCCTTACACTGCCGCCCCTTTGTATTTATGCGGGTTGATGTAAACGACAACTTTTTTTGAAAACGATATTGCGTGCACGATGTTATTTTTGAAAACGGAGGGGGAGAAATATTCGTTTCTCTAAATACCCGGCTATGTGTAAATGTGGCCTGAGACTGTTGTGTTACCAGACTTGGAGTGTTGCTCTTGTTGGTGTATGTTAAGCTTAAGTGTGTTGTTACGCTTAAATGTGTTGTTACGGCTGTAGTGTGCAGCTTTGAATTGCTTGCCCATTGTTGAGTGTTGGAGCAGTAGGGAGTGGGTGCCATTTTTCTTTTCTCATTTTCTCCTGTTTTTTGTTAGTTAGGAAGTAAGGTAAGAGTTCTGTTGTTTATTTGTGTTGATTGTTGTAGGTCAATTAGGTGTTCCTTCTACCGGGTAGTGAGATCTTTTGTTTGATTTGGCTTTACCTGCTCCTGAAGAACAGGCTTCATTTCTTTTTCTTTTGGAGCTGTTTGTTTAGGATTCTTTTTGCACTGTATTTATCACTTATTGTAAATAAATGTATTGGAAATCTTACTTTGTGTATTGTGTGCTGGGACTCAGATAGGTTAACTTTTCTTTGTCGCTGTTCATTTTAGCTTTAAAGCTACTTTCCCTTTTGCCCCTAGAAAATGAATTGGGAACGTAACAGTGGTATTGTGTAATTATTCGAATAGAATTGAGTCTTTTCTCTCTGTTTTGCATGCGTCGTCATAATCATTATTGTTATTGTTGTTATTATTATTTTAATAAATTGTTTTGCCTCTGTCACAGTGTATTCTTAACCTGAATTAGCACTGTTCATATAGGCAACACCAATAGGTGTCATGTAACACAAAATAAACCTATGTTTTCTTCATGATACAGGGCATAATCTTAGTTTCGTTTTTATTTTGTTACCATTAGACATCACTGGGTTTTAATTTGAGGTATGAAAACCTGACGATGCCACATATTGAAACACAAATTCATATAACATATTAATTAGCCTGTCATTTTCTTCATTTTCTAAGTCAATAAAGGTTATGTTAAATGAATAAATGTAGTGTAAATGTTGTAATGAAACCAACTGTACCGTTCAAAAGTACTGTTTGTTGTTGTATTTTTCAAAACTTGAAACTTGTGTGTGTGTGTGTCAGGTGGATTTTTTAAATGTTTTTGAAATAAGTCTCTTGCACTGCTCCCCCAGCCTGCATTTATTTGATTAAAATATAGTAGCCTAGGCTATAAACTACAGTTTTGTGATGTATTATTACCATTTTAAATAACAGTTTTCTATTTGGACATATATAAAAAAAAAAAAAAAAAAAGTGTTTTTTTTTCTTTTTCTTTTTTTTTTTTCTGATTTCTAATTGTAATAACGATCTCATAGCTTTATTTCTGCAATTGTAAATGCAGTGAAAATATATTATTGGCACTTCTGTGTATGCACTGCAAAGATGTATTTTCCTTGAATGATTTAATTTGACTGGTGTTACCGTCCCAGGACGTATGCATTTGCGTTTTCTAATGGGTAAGTGTCATTCATTGATTTATTGAGTGTGTGTGCGCGCGCAGCCAATGGACCCAATTGCCTGCTGGGAGTTGTGGTTTTGTTGTACGTTGTATTTATACCACAGAAAGGACCTGTCTTTCACTTCGATGGTAACTAAAAAAAAAATCAAGCTGCGATTTTTCACGATGGATATCCTCGCGCGATCGAGTGTAGATTGTGTTAAACACGACAAGAACCAAAAATTCTGCGTTTATTCCTTAAAACAGTCGGTATTTCCCATATTGCTTCTCCTTTGCAGCTGCCATTGGCGCACGTCACAATTATAAGCGCCTGCTATTGGCGTAGGCAATGTTTACAGCACGATTATCAAGTATGTGGTGCGAACGCAACGGAACAGTCAGATTTACCATAAATGAACATGGTGAGTAACATTTTATAAACAATATTGTCAATATTGTTTGTTTTCCCTCTATTTTGCTGACGAGAATTTCAAAATAAAGCCCTACCAGAGTCTCAATGCAACAACAGACAGTGATTGAACCGTGAATTTTGTGAACCATTACATAATCCTATATAGGCTAATTATAAATTCAATTGTTATTATACTTTACAATATTACTGTTTGTTGTTGTATTTTTCAAAACTTGAAACTTGTGTGTGTGTGTCAGGTGGATTTTTTTAATGTTTTTGAAATAAGTCTCTTGCGCTGCTCCCCCAGCCTGCATTTATTTGATTAAAATATAGTAGCCTAGGCTATAAACTACAGTATTGTGATATATTATTACCATTTTAAATAACAGTTTCTATTTGGACATATATTAAAAGGTTTTTTTGTTTGTTTTTTTTTGTCCAATTTCTTGTGCTCCTCCCTGTCCTAATCTAGGTGATGGGACCTACCAGCTGTTCCTCATCAATGGCAAGAGGATCCAGTATTTAAGCAGAGCCGGGGGGGAGAGAGAGAGACTGGGACTGGGACTGAGACTGGGACTGGGACTGGGACTGGGACTGGGACTGGGACTGGGACTGGGACTGGGACTGGGACTGGGACTGGGACTGGGAGAGGTTTCTTCTCCCAAGAGCCTGAGGCCCCGTTTACACGATGGGAAAACGCAGATATTTCCCTGCGTTTTGGCCTGTCATTTACACGAAAACGCAGTTTTTATCCCAGAGAACGATTATTTCTAAAAACTCCGGCCAAAGTGGAGATTTCTGAAAACGCCGGTTATGTGTTGCCGTGTCAACTGGGAGAAACGGGGTTTTAGGTTCTCAAACGTCACATTATGCGCCAGAAAATGCTTACGTCATGTGAGCGCCCTATGTTCAGAGTTTGTTCCATACTGTCTATGAGTTTGTTTGGCTACTATTTGATCATGGATGCTGTTAAAGTGGTACTCATTTTTACTTTTGTGAAAACGCTTTTGGCCTGTTTGCATTTGCCGCGCTGTCTGTCCACACGAACGAACCTCGCGCCATGTCTATTGTTTTGAAAGGAACAGGAAGTCGCTCGTGCTATTCGTCGTTGTCGATTTTGAGGATTCTGATTGGCTTGCATGGCTTTATCCTTCTCCTTACACTGCCGCCCCTTTGTATTTATGCGGGTTGATGTAAACGACAACTTTTTTTGACAACGATATTGCGTGCACGATGTTATTTTTGAAAACGGAGGGGGAGAAATATTCGTTTCTCTAAATACCCGGCTATGTGTAAATGTGGCCTGAGACTGTTGTGTTACCAGACTTGGAGTGTTGCTCTTGTTGGTGTATGTTAAGCTTAAGTGTGTTGTTACGCTTAAATGTGTTGTTACGGCTGTAGTGTGCAGCTTTGAATTGCTTGCCCATTGTTGAGTGTTGGAGCAGTAGGGAGTGGGTGCCATTTTTCTTTTCTCATTTTCTCCTGTTTTTTGTTAGTTAGGAAGTAAGGTAAGAGTTCTGTTGTTTATTTGTGTTGATTGTTGTAGGTCAATTAGGTGTTCCTTCTACCGGGTAGTGAGATCTTTTGTTTGATTTGGCTTTACCTGCTCCTGAAGAACAGGCTTCATTTCTTTTTCTTTTGGAGCTGTTTGTTTAGGATTCTTTTTGCACTGTATTTATCACTTATTGTAAATAAATGTATTGGAAATCTTACTTTGTGTATTGTGTGCTGGGACTCAGATAGGTTAACTTTTCTTTGTCGCTGTTCATTTTAGCTTTAAAGCTACTTTCCCTTTTGCCCCTAGAAAATGAATTGGGAACGTAACAGTGGTATTGTGTAATTATTCGAATAGAATTGAGTCTTTTCTCTCTGTTTTGCATGCGTCGTCATAATCATTATTGTTATTGTTGTTATTATTATTTTAATAAATTGTTTTGCCTCTGTCACAGTGTATTCTTAACCTGAATTAGCACTGTTCATATAGGCAACACCAATAGGTGTCATGTAACACAAAATAAACCTATGTTTTCTTCATGATACAGGGCATAATCTTAGTTTCGTTTTTATTTTGTTACCATTAGACATCACTGGGTTTTAATTTGAGGTATGAAAACCTGACGATGCCACATATTGAAACACAAATTCATATAACATATTAATTAGCCTGTCATTTTCTTCATTTTCTAAGTCAATAAAGGTTATGTTAAATGAATAAATGTAGTGTAAATGTTGTAATGAAACCAACTGTACCGTTCAAAAGTACTGTTTGTTGTTGTATTTTTCAAAACTTGAAACTTGTGTGTGTGTGTGTGTCAGGTGGATTTTTTAAATGTTTTTGAAATAAGTCTCTTGCACTGCTCCCCCAGCCTGCATTTATTTGATTAAAATATAGTAGCCTAGGCTATAAACTACAGTATTGTGATGTATTATTACCATTTTAAATAACAGTTTTCTATTTGGACATATATAAAAAAAAAAAAAAAAAAAATTTTTTTTTCTTTTTTTTTTTTTTTTTTTCTGATTTCTAATTGTAATAACGATCTCATAGCTTTATTTCTGCAATTGTAAATGCAGTGAAAATATATTATTGGCACTTCTGTGTATGCACTGCAAAGATGTATTTTCCTTGAATGATTTAATTTGACTGGTGTTACCGTCCCAGGACGTATGCATTTGCGTTTTCTAATGGGTAAGTGTCATTCATTGATTTATTGAGTGTGTGTGCGCGCGCAGCCAATGGACCCAATTGCCTGCTGGGAGTTGTGGTTTTGTTGTACGTTGTATTTATACCACAGAAAGGACCTGTCTTTCACTTCGATGGTAACTAAAAAAAAAATCAAGCTGCGATTTTTCACGATGGATATCCTCGCGCGATCGAGTGTAGATTGTGTTAAACACGACAAGAACCAAAAATTCTGCGTTTATTCCTTAAAACAGTCGGTATTTCCCATATTGCTTCTCCTTTGCAGCTGCCATTGGCGCACGTCACAATTATAAGCGCCTGCTATTGGCGTAGGCAATGTTTACAGCACGATTATCAAGTATGTGGTGCGAACGCAACGGAACAGTCAGATTTACCATAAATGAACATGGTGAGTAACATTTTATAAACAATATTGTCAATATTGTTTGTTTTCCCTCTATTTTGCTGACGAGAATTTCAAAATAAAGCCCTACCAGAGTCTCAATGCAACAACAGACAGTGATTGAACCGTGAATTTTGTGAACCATTACATAATCCTATATAGGCTAATTATAAATTCAATTGTTATTATACTTTACAATATTACTGTTTGTTGTTGTATTTTTCAAAACTTGAAACTTGTGTGTGTGTGTCAGGTGGATTTTTTTAATGTTTTTGAAATAAGTCTCTTGCGCTGCTCCCCCAGCCTGCATTTATTTGATTAAAATATAGTAGCCTAGGCTATAAACTACAGTATTGTGATATATTATTACCATTTTAAATAACAGTTTCTATTTGGACATATATTAAAAGGTTTTTTTGTTTGTTTTTTTTTGTCCAATTTCTTGTGCTCCTCCCTGTCCTAATCTAGGTGATGGGACCTACCAGCTGTTCCTCATCAATGGCAAGAGGATCCAGTATTTAAGCAGAGCCGGGGGGGAGAGAGAGAGACTGGGACTGGGACTGGGACTGGGACTGGGACTGGGACTGGGACTGGGAGAGGTTTCTTCTCCCAAGAGCCTGAGGCCCCGTTTACACGATGGGAAAACGCAGATATTTCCCTGCGTTTTGGCCTGTCATTTACACGAAAACGCAGTTTTTATCCCAGAGAACGATTATTTCTAAAAACTCCGGCCAAAGTGGAGATTTCTGAAAACGCCGGTTATGTGTTGCCGTGTCAACTAGAGACCTGCACTCCCGCGGGAGTCCCGCGGGACCCGCGGGACCCGACGCAAAACAGAGCGGCGCGGGACAAATTTTGAAAGGTCATTGCGGGAGCGGGCGGGATGATGAAGGTGCACTTGCGGGTGCGGGCGGGGGGGGGATGATACGCTGCACTCCCGCAAATTAAATATGAGTGTAAAGTAAAATATATAAATTATTAAAGTAGCGTACATAATTTGTAGTTGTGAGGGAGATTCTGTTTGGCAGCAATAAAAACGTTTTAAGCAGCCTAAACTTGGATGTTGTCGTTTGGGGTAGGGCGGGGCCTAATCTCACGCACACTTGTTTAGAGACAATTCCTTCCCGCTGTTCGAATTCGAAAGCTTCAAGTTCAAAATAGACAGCATGGAGGAGGAAAAGAGCACCTCTAGTGCTTCAGATATAGGCCTAAGCGCTTCAGATGTAAGTACTTCTCTAAAGAAAGGCACATTTACTACAAAAAAATAAATAAATCACGAAACCTCAAATCAGACATTTGGCAGTCTTTTTCGGTTGTGCATGATGGAGAGGGGAATCAACTACCTTTTGCCTGTTGCGATAAATGCCAAAAGGTGTTAACATACAACGGACACAAATCGCATTTTTTTCCAAGACCTTTCGTGAGACAGAAAGTGAACATACATCCTGCCTGCCGTCTTGCGGGCATTTGCGGGCGGGAGCGGGACATAATATCACAGATGCGGGCGGGAGCGGGACTAAAAATGACAAATCTTTGCGGGAGCGGGACTGAACACTGCGGGAGCGGGCGGGAGCGGGACTGAAAATTGTGTCCCGCGCAGGTCTCTAGTGTCAACTGGGAGAAACGGGGTTTTAGGTTCTCAAACGTCACATTATGCGCCAGAAAATGCTTACGTCATGTGAGCGCCCTATGTTCAGAGTTTGTTCCATACTGTCTATGAGTTTGTTTGGCTACTATTTGATCATGGATGCTGTTAAAGTGGTACTCATTTTTACTTTTGTGAAAACGCTTTTGGCCTGTTTGCATTTGCCGCGCTGTCTGTCCACACGAACGAACCTCGCGCCATGTCTATTGTTTTGAAAGGAACAGGAAGTCGCTCGTGCTATTCGTCGTTGTCGATTTTGAGGATTCTGATTGGCTTGCATGGCTTTATCCTTCTCCTTACACTGCCGCCCCTTTGTATTTATGCGGGTTGATGTAAACGACAACTTTTTTTGAAAACGATATTGCGTGCACGATGTTATTTTTGAAAACGGAGGGGGAGAAATATTCGTTTCTCTAAATACCCGGCTATGTGTAAATGTGGCCTGAGACTGTTGTGTTACCAGACTTGGAGTGTTGCTCTTGTTGGTGTATGTTAAGCTTAAGTGTGTTGTTACGCTTAAATGTGTTGTTACGGCTGTAGTGTGCAGCTTTGAATTGCTTGCCCATTGTTGAGTGTTGGAGCAGTAGGGAGTGGGTGCCATTTTTCTTTTCTCATTTTCTCCTGTTTTTTGTTAGTTAGGAAGTAAGGTAAGAGTTCTGTTGTTTATTTGTGTTGATTGTTGTAGGTCAATTAGGTGTTCCTTCTACCGGGTAGTGAGATCTTTTGTTTGATTTGGCTTTACCTGCTCCTGAAGAACAGGCTTCATTTCTTTTTCTTTTGGAGCTGTTTGTTTAGGATTCTTTTTGCACTGTATTTATCACTTATTGTAAATAAATGTATTGGAAATCTTACTTTGTGTATTGTGTGCTGGGACTCAGATAGGTTAACTTTTCTTTGTCGCTGTTCATTTTAGCTTTAAAGCTACTTTCCCTTTTGCCCCTAGAAAATGAATTGGGAACGTAACAGTGGTATTGTGTAATTATTCGAATAGAATTGAGTCTTTTCTCTCTGTTTTGCATGCGTCGTCATAATCATTATTGTTATTGTTGTTATTATTATTTTAATAAATTGTTTTGCCTCTGTCACAGTGTATTCTTAACCTGAATTAGCACTGTTCATATAGGCAACACCAATAGGTGTCATGTAACACAAAATAAACCTATGTTTTCTTCATGATACAGGGCATAATCTTAGTTTCGTTTTTATTTTGTTACCATTAGACATCACTGGGTTTTAATTTGAGGTATGAAAACCTGACGATGCCACATATTGAAACACAAATTCATATAACATATTAATTAGCCTGTCATTTTCTTCATTTTCTAAGTCAATAAAGGTTATGTTAAATGAATAAATGTAGTGTAAATGTTGTAATGAAACCAACTGTACCGTTCAAAAGTACTGTTTGTTGTTGTATTTTTCAAAACTTGAAACTTGTGTGTGTGTGTGTCAGGTGGATTTTTTAAATGTTTTTGAAATAAGTCTCTTGCACTGCTCCCCCAGCCTGCATTTATTTGATTAAAATATAGTAGCCTAGGCTATAAACTACAGTTTTGTGATGTATTATTACCATTTTAAATAACAGTTTTCTATTTGGACATATATAAAAAAAAAAAAAAAAAAAGTGTTTTTTTTTCTTTTTCTTTTTTTTTTTTCTGATTTCTAATTGTAATAACGATCTCATAGCTTTATTTCTGCAATTGTAAATGCAGTGAAAATATATTATTGGCACTTCTGTGTATGCACTGCAAAGATGTATTTTCCTTGAATGATTTAATTTGACTGGTGTTACCGTCCCAGGACGTATGCATTTGCGTTTTCTAATGGGTAAGTGTCATTCATTGATTTATTGAGTGTGTGTGCGCGCGCAGCCAATGGACCCAATTGCCTGCTGGGAGTTGTGGTTTTGTTGTACGTTGTATTTATACCACAGAAAGGACCTGTCTTTCACTTCGATGGTAACTAAAAAAAAAATCAAGCTGCGATTTTTCACGATGGATATCCTCGCGCGATCGAGTGTAGATTGTGTTAAACACGACAAGAACCAAAAATTCTGCGTTTATTCCTTAAAACAGTCGGTATTTCCCATATTGCTTCTCCTTTGCAGCTGCCATTGGCGCACGTCACAATTATAAGCGCCTGCTATTGGCGTAGGCAATGTTTACAGCACGATTATCAAGTATGTGGTGCGAACGCAACGGAACAGTCAGATTTACCATAAATGAACATGGTGAGTAACATTTTATAAACAATATTGTCAATATTGTTTGTTTTCCCTCTATTTTGCTGACGAGAATTTCAAAATAAAGCCCTACCAGAGTCTCAATGCAACAACAGACAGTGATTGAACCGTGAATTTTGTGAACCATTACATAATCCTATATAGGCTAATTATAAATTCAATTGTTATTATACTTTACAATATTACTGTTTGTTGTTGTATTTTTCAAAACTTGAAACTTGTGTGTGTGTGTCAGGTGGATTTTTTTAATGTTTTTGAAATAAGTCTCTTGCGCTGCTCCCCCAGCCTGCATTTATTTGATTAAAATATAGTAGCCTAGGCTATAAACTACAGTATTGTGATATATTATTACCATTTTAAATAACAGTTTCTATTTGGACATATATTAAAAGGTTTTTTTGTTTGTTTTTTTTTGTCCAATTTCTTGTGCTCCTCCCTGTCCTAATCTAGGTGATGGGACCTACCAGCTGTTCCTCATCAATGGCAAGAGGATCCAGTATTTAAGCAGAGCCGGGGGGGAGAGAGAGAGACTGGGACTGGGACTGGGACTGGGACTGGGACTGGGACTGGGACTGGGACTGGGACTGGAGGTTTCTTCTCCCAAGAGCCTGAGGCCCCGTTTACACGATGGGAAAACGCAGATATTTCCCTGCGTTTTGGCCTGTCATTTACACGAAAACGCAGTTTTTATCCCAGAGAACGATTATTTCTAAAAACTCCGGCCAAAGTGGAGATTTCTGAAAACGCCGGTTATGTGTTGCCGTGTCAACTAGAGACCTGCACTCCCGCGGGAGTCCCGCGGGACCCGCGGGACCCGACGCAAAACAGAGCGGCGCGGGACAAATTTTGAAAGGTCATTGCGGGAGCGGGCGGGATGATGAAGGTGCACTTGCGGGTGCGGGCGGGGGGGGGATGATACGCTGCACTCCCGCAAATTAAATATGAGTGTAAAGTAAAATATATAAATTATTAAAGTAGCGTACATAATTTGTAGTTGTGAGGGAGATTCTGTTTGGCAGCAATAAAAACGTTTTAAGCAGCCTAAACTTGGATGTTGTCGTTTGGGGTAGGGCGGGGCCTAATCTCACGCACACTTGTTTAGAGACAATTCCTTCCCGCTGTTCGAATTCGAAAGCTTCAAGTTCAAAATAGACAGCATGGAGGAGGAAAAGAGCACCTCTAGTGCTTCAGATATAGGCCTAAGCGCTTCAGATGTAAGTACTTCTCTAAAGAAAGGCACATTTACTACAAAAAAATAAATAAATCACGAAACCTCAAATCAGACATTTGGCAGTCTTTTTCGGTTGTGCATGATGGAGAGGGGAATCAACTACCTTTTGCCTGTTGCGATAAATGCCAAAAGGTGTTAACATACAACGGACACAAATCGCATTTTTTTCCAAGACCTTTCGTGAGACAGAAAGTGAACATACATCCTGCCTGCCGTCTTGCGGGCATTTGCGGGCGGGAGCGGGACATAATATCACAGATGCGGGCGGGAGCGGGACTAAAAATGACAAATCTTTGCGGGAGCGGGACTGAACACTGCGGGAGCGGGCGGGAGCGGGACTGAAAATTGTGTCCCGCGCAGGTCTCTAGTGTCAACTGGGAGAAACGGGGTTTTAGGTTCTCAAACGTCACATTATGCGCCAGAAAATGCTTACGTCATGTGAGCGCCCTATGTTCAGAGTTTGTTCCATACTGTCTATGAGTTTGTTTGGCTACTATTTGATCATGGATGCTGTTAAAGTGGTACTCATTTTTACTTTTGTGAAAACGCTTTTGGCCTGTTTGCATTTGCCGCGCTGTCTGTCCACACGAACGAACCTCGCGCCATGTCTATTGTTTTGAAAGGAACAGGAAGTCGCTCGTGCTATTCGTCGTTGTCGATTTTGAGGATTCTGATTGGCTTGCATGGCTTTATCCTTCTCCTTACACTGCCGCCCCTTTGTATTTATGCGGGTTGATGTAAACGACAACTTTTTTTGAAAACGATATTGCGTGCACGATGTTATTTTTGAAAACGGAGGGGGAGAAATATTCGTTTCTCTAAATACCCGGCTATGTGTAAATGTGGCCTGAGACTGTTGTGTTACCAGACTTGGAGTGTTGCTCTTGTTGGTGTATGTTAAGCTTAAGTGTGTTGTTACGCTTAAATGTGTTGTTACGGCTGTAGTGTGCAGCTTTGAATTGCTTGCCCATTGTTGAGTGTTGGAGCAGTAGGGAGTGGGTGCCATTTTTCTTTTCTCATTTTCTCCTGTTTTTTGTTAGTTAGGAAGTAAGGTAAGAGTTCTGTTGTTTATTTGTGTTGATTGTTGTAGGTCAATTAGGTGTTCCTTCTACCGGGTAGTGAGATCTTTTGTTTGATTTGGCTTTACCTGCTCCTGAAGAACAGGCTTCATTTCTTTTTCTTTTGGAGCTGTTTGTTTAGGATTCTTTTTGCACTGTATTTATCACTTATTGTAAATAAATGTATTGGAAATCTTACTTTGTGTATTGTGTGCTGGGACTCAGATAGGTTAACTTTTCTTTGTCGCTGTTCATTTTAGCTTTAAAGCTACTTTCCCTTTTGCCCCTAGAAAATGAATTGGGAACGTAACAGTGGTATTGTGTAATTATTCGAATAGAATTGAGTCTTTTCTCTCTGTTTTGCATGCGTCGTCATAATCATTATTGTTATTGTTGTTATTATTATTTTAATAAATTGTTTTGCCTCTGTCACAGTGTATTCTTAACCTGAATTAGCACTGTTCATATAGGCAACACCAATAGGTGTCATGTAACACAAAATAAACCTATGTTTTCTTCATGATACAGGGCATAATCTTAGTTTCGTTTTTATTTTGTTACCATTAGACATCACTGGGTTTTAATTTGAGGTATGAAAACCTGACGATGCCACATATTGAAACACAAATTCATATAACATATTAATTAGCCTGTCATTTTCTTCATTTTCTAAGTCAATAAAGGTTATGTTAAATGAATAAATGTAGTGTAAATGTTGTAATGAAACCAACTGTACCGTTCAAAAGTACTGTTTGTTGTTGTATTTTTCAAAACTTGAAACTTGTGTGTGTGTGTGTCAGGTGGATTTTTTAAATGTTTTTGAAATAAGTCTCTTGCACTGCTCCCCCAGCCTGCATTTATTTGATTAAAATATAGTAGCCTAGGCTATAAACTACAGTTTTGTGATGTATTATTACCATTTTAAATAACAGTTTTCTATTTGGACATATATAAAAAAAAAAAAAAAAAAAGTGTTTTTTTTTCTTTTTCTTTTTTTTTTTTCTGATTTCTAATTGTAATAACGATCTCATAGCTTTATTTCTGCAATTGTAAATGCAGTGAAAATATATTATTGGCACTTCTGTGTATGCACTGCAAAGATGTATTTTCCTTGAATGATTTAATTTGACTGGTGTTACCGTCCCAGGACGTATGCATTTGCGTTTTCTAATGGGTAAGTGTCATTCATTGATTTATTGAGTGTGTGTGCGCGCGCAGCCAATGGACCCAATTGCCTGCTGGGAGTTGTGGTTTTGTTGTACGTTGTATTTATACCACAGAAAGGACCTGTCTTTCACTTCGATGGTAACTAAAAAAAAAATCAAGCTGCGATTTTTCACGATGGATATCCTCGCGCGATCGAGTGTAGATTGTGTTAAACACGACAAGAACCAAAAATTCTGCGTTTATTCCTTAAAACAGTCGGTATTTCCCATATTGCTTCTCCTTTGCAGCTGCCATTGGCGCACGTCACAATTATAAGCGCCTGCTATTGGCGTAGGCAATGTTTACAGCACGATTATCAAGTATGTGGTGCGAACGCAACGGAACAGTCAGATTTACCATAAATGAACATGGTGAGTAACATTTTATAAACAATATTGTCAATATTGTTTGTTTTCCCTCTATTTTGCTGACGAGAATTTCAAAATAAAGCCCTACCAGAGTCTCAATGCAACAACAGACAGTGATTGAACCGTGAATTTTGTGAACCATTACATAATCCTATATAGGCTAATTATAAATTCAATTGTTATTATACTTTACAATATTACTGTTTGTTGTTGTATTTTTCAAAACTTGAAACTTGTGTGTGTGTGTCAGGTGGATTTTTTTAATGTTTTTGAAATAAGTCTCTTGCGCTGCTCCCCCAGCCTGCATTTATTTGATTAAAATATAGTAGCCTAGGCTATAAACTACAGTATTGTGATATATTATTACCATTTTAAATAACAGTTTCTATTTGGACATATATTAAAAGGTTTTTTTGTTTGTTTTTTTTTGTCCAATTTCTTGTGCTCCTCCCTGTCCTAATCTAGGTGATGGGACCTACCAGCTGTTCCTCATCAATGGCAAGAGGATCCAGTATTTAAGCAGAGCCGGGGGGGAGAGAGAGAGACTGGGACTGGGACTGAGACTGGGACTGGGACTGGGACTGGGACTGGGACTGGGACTGGGACTGGGACTGGGACTGGGACTGGGACTGGGAGAGGTTTCTTCTCCCAAGAGCCTGAGGCCCCGTTTACACGATGGGAAAACGCAGATATTTCCCTGCGTTTTGGCCTGTCATTTACACGAAAACGCAGTTTTTATCCCAGAGAACGATTATTTCTAAAAACTCCGGCCAAAGTGGAGATTTCTGAAAACGCCGGTTATGTGTTGCCGTGTCAACTGGGAGAAACGGGGTTTTAGGTTCTCAAACGTCACATTATGCGCCAGAAAATGCTTACGTCATGTGAGCGCCCTATGTTCAGAGTTTGTTCCATACTGTCTATGAGTTTGTTTGGCTACTATTTGATCATGGATGCTGTTAAAGTGGTACTCATTTTTACTTTTGTGAAAACGCTTTTGGCCTGTTTGCATTTGCCGCGCTGTCTGTCCACACGAACGAACCTCGCGCCATGTCTATTGTTTTGAAAGGAACAGGAAGTCGCTCGTGCTATTCGTCGTTGTCGATTTTGAGGATTCTGATTGGCTTGCATGGCTTTATCCTTCTCCTTACACTGCCGCCCCTTTGTATTTATGCGGGTTGATGTAAACGACAACTTTTTTTGACAACGATATTGCGTGCACGATGTTATTTTTGAAAACGGAGGGGGAGAAATATTCGTTTCTCTAAATACCCGGCTATGTGTAAATGTGGCCTGAGACTGTTGTGTTACCAGACTTGGAGTGTTGCTCTTGTTGGTGTATGTTAAGCTTAAGTGTGTTGTTACGCTTAAATGTGTTGTTACGGCTGTAGTGTGCAGCTTTGAATTGCTTGCCCATTGTTGAGTGTTGGAGCAGTAGGGAGTGGGTGCCATTTTTCTTTTCTCATTTTCTCCTGTTTTTTGTTAGTTAGGAAGTAAGGTAAGAGTTCTGTTGTTTATTTGTGTTGATTGTTGTAGGTCAATTAGGTGTTCCTTCTACCGGGTAGTGAGATCTTTTGTTTGATTTGGCTTTACCTGCTCCTGAAGAACAGGCTTCATTTCTTTTTCTTTTGGAGCTGTTTGTTTAGGATTCTTTTTGCACTGTATTTATCACTTATTGTAAATAAATGTATTGGAAATCTTACTTTGTGTATTGTGTGCTGGGACTCAG
Organism: Leuciscus leuciscus; assembly: GCF_965113295.1. Taxonomy (NCBI): domain Eukaryota; kingdom Metazoa; phylum Chordata; class Actinopteri; order Cypriniformes; family Leuciscidae; genus Leuciscus; species Leuciscus leuciscus. Next base: position 1,835,740 of record NW_028118546.1, read on the forward strand.
ATAGGTTAACTTTTCTTTGTCGCTGTTCATTTTAGCTTTAAAGCTACTTTCCCTTTTGCCCCTAGAAAATGAATTGGGAACGTAACAGTGGTATTGTGTAATTATTCGAATAGAATTGAGTCTTTTCTCTCTGTTTTGCATGCGTCGTCATAATCATTATTGTTATTGTTGTTATTATTATTTTAATAAATTGTTTTGCCTCTGTCACAGTGTATTCTTAACCTGAATTAGCACTGTTCATATAGGCAACACCAATAGGTGTCATGTAACACAAAATAAACCTATGTTTTCTTCATGATACAGGGCATAATCTTAGTTTCGTTTGTATTTTGTTACCATTAGACATCACTGGGTTTTAATTTGAGGTATGAAAACCTGACGATGCCACATATTGAAACACAAATTCATATAACATATTAATTAGCCTGTCATTTTCTTCATTTTCTAAGTCAATAAAGGTTATGTTAAATGAATAAATGTAGTGTAAATGTTGTAATGAAACCAACTGTACCGTTCAAAAGTACTGTTTGTTGTTGTATTTTTCAAAACTTGAAACTTGTGTGTGTGTGTGTCAGGTGGATTTTTTAAATGTTTTTGAAATAAGTCTCTTGCACTGCTCCCCCAGCCTGCATTTATTTGATTAAAATATAGTAGCCTAGGCTATAAACTACAGTTTTGTGATGTATTATTACCATTTTAAATAACAGTTTTCTATTTGGACATATATAAAAAAAAAAAAAAAAAAATTTTTTTTTTCTTTTTTTTTTTTTTTTTTTCTGATTTCTAATTGTAATAACGATCTCATAGCTTTATTTCTGCAATTGTAAATGCAGTGAAAATATATTATTGGCACTTCTGTGTATGCACTGCAAAGATGTATTTTCCTTGAATGATTTAATTTGACTGGTGTTACCGTCCCAGGACGTATGCATTTGCGTTTTCTAATGGGTAAGTGTCATTCATTGATTTATTGAGTGTGTGTGCGCGCGCAGCCAATGGACCCAATTGCCTGCTGGGAGTTGTGGTTTTGTTGTACGTTGTATTTATACCACAGAAAGGACCTGTCTTTCACTTCGATGGTAACTAAAAAAAAAATCAAGCTGCGATTTTTCACGATGGATATCCTCGCGCGATCGAGTGTAGATTGTGTTAAACACGACAAGAACCAAAAATTCTGCGTTTATTCCTTAAAACAGTCGGTATTTCCCATATTGCTTCTCCTTTGCAGCTGCCATTGGCGCACGTCACAATTATAAGCGCCTGCTATTGGCGTAGGCAATGTTTACAGCACGATTATCAAGTATGTGGTGCGAACGCAACGGAACAGTCAGATTTACCATAAATGAACATGGTGAGTAACATTTTATAAACAATATTGTCAATATTGTTTGTTTTCCCTCTATTTTGCTGACGAGAATTTCAAAATAAAGCCCTACCAGAGTCTCAATGCAACAACAGACAGTGATTGAACCGTGAATTTTGTGAACCATTACATAATCCTATATAGGCTAATTATAAATTCAATTGTTATTATACTTTACAATATTACTGTTTGTTGTTGTATTTTTCAAAACTTGAAACTTGTGTGTGTGTGTCAGGTGGATTTTTTTAATGTTTTTGAAATAAGTCTCTTGCGCTGCTCCCCCAGCCTGCATTTATTTGATTAAAATATAGTAGCCTAGGCTATAAACTACAGTATTGTGATATATTATTACCATTTTAAATAACAGTTTCTATTTGGACATATATTAAAAGGTTTTTTTGTTTGTTTTTTTTTGTCCAATTTCTTGTGCTCCTCCCTGTCCTAATCTAGGTGATGGGACCTACCAGCTGTTCCTCATCAATGGCAAGAGGATCCAGTATTTAAGCAGAGCCGGGGGGGAGAGAGAGAGACTGGGACTGGGACTGGGACTGGGACTGGGACTGGGACTGGGAGAGGTTTCTTCTCCCAAGAGCCTGAGGCCCCGTTTACACGATGGGAAAACGCAGATATTTCCCTGCGTTTTGGCCTGTCATTTACACGAAAACGCAGTTTTTATCCCAGAGAACGATTATTTCTAAAAACTCCGGCCAAAGTGGAGATTTCTGAAAACGCCGGTTATGTGTTGCCGTGTCAACTAGAGACCTGCACTCCCGCGGGAGTCCCGCGGGACCCGCGGGACCCGACGCAAAACAGAGCGGCGCGGGACAAATTTTGAAAGGTCATTGCGGGAGCGGGCGGGATGATGAAGGTGCACTTGCGGGTGCGGGCGGGGGGGGGATGATACGCTGCACTCCCGCAAATTAAATATGAGTGTAAAGTAAAATATATAAATTATTAAAGTAGCGTACATAATTTGTAGTTGTGAGGGAGATTCTGTTTGGCAGCAATAAAAACGTTTTAAGCAGCCTAAACTTGGATGTTGTCGTTTGGGGTAGGGCGGGGCCTAATCTCACGCACACTTGTTTAGAGACAATTCCTTCCCGCTGTTCGAATTCGAAAGCTTCAAGTTCAAAATAGACAGCATGGAGGAGGAAAAGAGCACCTCTAGTGCTTCAGATATAGGCCTAAGCGCTTCAGATGTAAGTACTTCTCTAAAGAAAGGCACATTTACTACAAAAAAATAAATAAATCACGAAACCTCAAATCAGACATTTGGCAGTCTTTTTCGGTTGTGCATGATGGAGAGGGGAATCAACTACCTTTTGCCTGTTGCGATAAATGCCAAAAGGTGTTAACATACAACGGACACAAATCGCATTTTTTTCCAAGACCTTTCGTGAGACAGAAAGTGAACATACATCCTGCCTGCCGTCTTGCGGGCATTTGCGGGCGGGAGCGGGACATAATATCACAGATGCGGGCGGGAGCGGGACTAAAAATGACAAATCTTTGCGGGAGCGGGACTGAACACTGCGGGAGCGGGCGGGAGCGGGACTGAAAATTGTGTCCCGCGCAGGTCTCTAGTGTCAACTGGGAGAAACGGGGTTTTAGGTTCTCAAACGTCACATTATGCGCCAGAAAATGCTTACGTCATGTGAGCGCCCTATGTTCAGAGTTTGTTCCATACTGTCTATGAGTTTGTTTGGCTACTATTTGATCATGGATGCTGTTAAAGTGGTACTCATTTTTACTTTTGTGAAAACGCTTTTGGCCTGTTTGCATTTGCCGCGCTGTCTGTCCACACGAACGAACCTCGCGCCATGTCTATTGTTTTGAAAGGAACAGGAAGTCGCTCGTGCTATTCGTCGTTGTCGATTTTGAGGATTCTGATTGGCTTGCATGGCTTTATCCTTCTCCTTACACTGCCGCCCCTTTGTATTTATGCGGGTTGATGTAAACGACAACTTTTTTTGAAAACGATATTGCGTGCACGATGTTATTTTTGAAAACGGAGGGGGAGAAATATTCGTTTCTCTAAATACCCGGCTATGTGTAAATGTGGCCTGAGACTGTTGTGTTACCAGACTTGGAGTGTTGCTCTTGTTGGTGTATGTTAAGCTTAAGTGTGTTGTTACGCTTAAATGTGTTGTTACGGCTGTAGTGTGCAGCTTTGAATTGCTTGCCCATTGTTGAGTGTTGGAGCAGTAGGGAGTGGGTGCCATTTTTCTTTTCTCATTTTCTCCTGTTTTTTGTTAGTTAGGAAGTAAGGTAAGAGTTCTGTTGTTTATTTGTGTTGATTGTTGTAGGTCAATTAGGTGTTCCTTCTACCGGGTAGTGAGATCTTTTGTTTGATTTGGCTTTACCTGCTCCTGAAGAACAGGCTTCATTTCTTTTTCTTTTGGAGCTGTTTGTTTAGGATTCTTTTTGCACTGTATTTATCACTTATTGTAAATAAATGTATTGGAAATCTTACTTTGTGTATTGTGTGCTGGGACTCAGATAGGTTAACTTTTCTTTGTCGCTGTTCATTTTAGCTTTAAAGCTACTTTCCCTTTTGCCCCTAGAAAATGAATTGGGAACGTAACAGTGGTATTGTGTAATTATTCGAATAGAATTGAGTCTTTTCTCTCTGTTTTGCATGCGTCGTCATAATCATTATTGTTATTGTTGTTATTATTATTTTAATAAATTGTTTTGCCTCTGTCACAGTGTATTCTTAACCTGAATTAGCACTGTTCATATAGGCAACACCAATAGGTGTCATGTAACACAAAATAAACCTATGTTTTCTTCATGATACAGGGCATAATCTTAGTTTCGTTTTTATTTTGTTACCATTAGACATCACTGGGTTTTAATTTGAGGTATGAAAACCTGACGATGCCACATATTGAAACACAAATTCATATAACATATTAATTAGCCTGTCATTTTCTTCATTTTCTAAGTCAATAAAGGTTATGTTAAATGAATAAATGTAGTGTAAATGTTGTAATGAAACCAACTGTACCGTTCAAAAGTACTGTTTGTTGTTGTATTTTTCAAAACTTGAAACTTGTGTGTGTGTGTGTCAGGTGGATTTTTTAAATGTTTTTGAAATAAGTCTCTTGCACTGCTCCCCCAGCCTGCATTTATTTGATTAAAATATAGTAGCCTAGGCTATAAACTACAGTTTTGTGATGTATTATTACCATTTTAAATAACAGTTTTCTATTTGGACATATATAAAAAAAAAAAAAAAAAAAGTGTTTTTTTTTCTTTTTCTTTTTTTTTTTTCTGATTTCTAATTGTAATAACGATCTCATAGCTTTATTTCTGCAATTGTAAATGCAGTGAAAATATATTATTGGCACTTCTGTGTATGCACTGCAAAGATGTATTTTCCTTGAATGATTTAATTTGACTGGTGTTACCGTCCCAGGACGTATGCATTTGCGTTTTCTAATGGGTAAGTGTCATTCATTGATTTATTGAGTGTGTGTGCGCGCAGCCAATGGACCCAATTGCCTGCTGGGAGTTGTAGTTTTGTTGTACGTTGTATTTATACCACAGAAAGGACCTGTCTTTCACTTCGATGGTAACTAAAAAAAAATTCAAGCTGCGATTTTTCACGATGGATATCCTCGCGCGATCGAGTGTAGATTGTGTTAAACACGACAAGAACCAAAAATTCTGCGTTTATTCCTTAAAACAGTCGGTATTTCCCATATTGCTTCTCCTTTGCAGCTGCCATTGGCGCACGTCACAATTATAAGCGCCTGCTATTGGCGTAGGCAATGTTTACAGCACGATTATCAAGTATGTGGTGCGAACGCAACGGAACAGTCAGATTTACCATAAATGAACATGGTGAGTAACATTTTATAAACAATATTGTCAATATTGTTTGTTTTCCCTCTATTTTGCTGACGAGAATTTCAAAATAAAGCCCTACCAGAGTCTCAATGCAACAACAGACAGTGATTGAACCGTGAATTTTGTGAACCATTACATAATCCTATATAGGCTAATTATAAATTCAATTGTTATTATACTTTACAATATTACTGTTTGTTGTTGTATTTTTCAAAACTTGAAACTTGTGTGTGTGTGTCAGGTGGATTTTTTTAATGTTTTTGAAATAAGTCTCTTGCGCTGCTCCCCCAGCCTGCATTTATTTGATTAAAATATAGTAGCCTAGGCTATAAACTACAGTATTGTGATATATTATTACCATTTTAAATAACAGTTTCTATTTGGACATATATTAAAAGGTTTTTTTGTTTGTTTTTTTTTGTCCAATTTCTTGTGCTCCTCCCTGTCCTAATCTAGGTGATGGGACCTACCAGCTGTTCCTCATCAATGGCAAGAGGATCCAGTATTTAAGCAGAGCCGGGGGGGAGAGAGAGAGACTGGGACTGGGACTGGGACTGGGACTGGGACTGGGACTGGGACTGGGAGAGGTTTCTTCTCCCAAGAGCCTGAGGCCCCGTTTACACGATGGGAAAACGCAGATATTTCCCTGCGTTTTGGCCTGTCATTTACACGAAAACGCAGTTTTTATCCCAGAGAACGATTATTTCTAAAAACTCCGGCCAAAGTGGAGATTTCTGAAAACGCCGGTTATGTGTTGCCGTGTCAACTAGAGACCTGCACTCCCGCGGGAGTCCCGCGGGACCCGCGGGACCCGACGCAAAACAGAGCGGCGCGGGACAAATTTTGAAAGGTCATTGCGGGAGCGGGCGGGATGATGAAGGTGCACTTGCGGGTGCGGGCGGGGGGGGGATGATACGCTGCACTCCCGCAAATTAAATATGAGTGTAAAGTAAAATATATAAATTATTAAAGTAGCGTACATAATTTGTAGTTGTGAGGGAGATTCTGTTTGGCAGCAATAAAAACGTTTTAAGCAGCCTAAACTTGGATGTTGTCGTTTGGGGTAGGGCGGGGCCTAATCTCACGCACACTTGTTTAGAGACAATTCCTTCCCGCTGTTCGAATTCGAAAGCTTCAAGTTCAAAATAGACAGCATGGAGGAGGAAAAGAGCACCTCTAGTGCTTCAGATATAGGCCTAAGCGCTTCAGATGTAAGTACTTCTCTAAAGAAAGGCACATTTACTACAAAAAAATAAATAAATCACGAAACCTCAAATCAGACATTTGGCAGTCTTTTTCGGTTGTGCATGATGGAGAGGGGAATCAACTACCTTTTGCCTGTTGCGATAAATGCCAAAAGGTGTTAACATACAACGGACACAAATCGCATTTTTTTCCAAGACCTTTCGTGAGACAGAAAGTGAACATACATCCTGCCTGCCGTCTTGCGGGCATTTGCGGGCGGGAGCGGGACATAATATCACAGATGCGGGCGGGAGCGGGACTAAAAATGACAAATCTTTGCGGGAGCGGGACTGAACACTGCGGGAGCGGGCGGGAGCGGGACTGAAAATTGTGTCCCGCGCAGGTCTCTAGTGTCAACTGGGAGAAACGGGGTTTTAGGTTCTCAAACGTCACATTATGCGCCAGAAAATGCTTACGTCATGTGAGCGCCCTATGTTCAGAGTTTGTTCCATACTGTCTATGAGTTTGTTTGGCTACTATTTGATCATGGATGCTGTTAAAGTGGTACTCATTTTTACTTTTGTGAAAACGCTTTTGGCCTGTTTGCATTTGCCGCGCTGTCTGTCCACACGAACGAACCTCGCGCCATGTCTATTGTTTTGAAAGGAACAGGAAGTCGCTCGTGCTATTCGTCGTTGTCGATTTTGAGGATTCTGATTGGCTTGCATGGCTTTATCCTTCTCCTTACACTGCCGCCCCTTTGTATTTATGCGGGTTGATGTAAACGACAACTTTTTTTGAAAACGATATTGCGTGCACGATGTTATTTTTGAAAACGGAGGGGGAGAAATATTCGTTTCTCTAAATACCCGGCTATGTGTAAATGTGGCCTGAGACTGTTGTGTTACCAGACTTGGAGTGTTGCTCTTGTTGGTGTATGTTAAGCTTAAGTGTGTTGTTACGCTTAAATGTGTTGTTACGGCTGTAGTGTGCAGCTTTGAATTGCTTGCCCATTGTTGAGTGTTGGAGCAGTAGGGAGTGGGTGCCATTTTTCTTTTCTCATTTTCTCCTGTTTTTTGTTAGTTAGGAAGTAAGGTAAGAGTTCTGTTGTTTATTTGTGTTGATTGTTGTAGGTCAATTAGGTGTTCCTTCTACCGGGTAGTGAGATCTTTTGTTTGATTTGGCTTTACCTGCTCCTGAAGAACAGGCTTCATTTCTTTTTCTTTTGGAGCTGTTTGTTTAGGATTCTTTTTGCACTGTATTTATCACTTATTGTAAATAAATGTATTGGAAATCTTACTTTGTGTATTGTGTGCTGGGACTCAGATAGGTTAACTTTTCTTTGTCGCTGTTCATTTTAGCTTTAAAGCTACTTTCCCTTTTGCCCCTAGAAAATGAATTGGGAACGTAACAGTGGTATTGTGTAATTATTCGAATAGAATTGAGTCTTTTCTCTCTGTTTTGCATGCGTCGTCATAATCATTATTGTTATTGTTGTTATTATTATTTTAATAAATTGTTTTGCCTCTGTCACAGTGTATTCTTAACCTGAATTAGCACTGTTCATATAGGCAACACCAATAGGTGTCATGTAACACAAAATAAACCTATGTTTTCTTCATGATACAGGGCATAATCTTAGTTTCGTTTTTATTTTGTTACCATTAGACATCACTGGGTTTTAATTTGAGGTATGAAAACCTGACGATGCCACATATTGAAACACAAATTCATATAACATATTAATTAGCCTGTCATTTTCTTCATTTTCTAAGTCAATAAAGGTTATGTTAAATGAATAAATGTAGTGTAAATGTTGTAATGAAACCAACTGTACCGTTCAAAAGTACTGTTTGTTGTTGTATTTTTCAAAACTTGAAACTTGTGTGTGTGTGTGTCAGGTGGATTTTTTAAATGTTTTTGAAATAAGTCTCTTGCACTGCTCCCCCAGCCTGCATTTATTTGATTAAAATATAGTAGCCTAGGCTATAAACTACAGTTTTGTGATGTATTATTACCATTTTAAATAACAGTTTTCTATTTGGACATATATAAAAAAAAAAAAAAAAAAAGTGTTTTTTTTTCTTTTTCTTTTTTTTTTTTCTGATTTCTAATTGTAATAACGATCTCATAGCTTTATTTCTGCAATTGTAAATGCAGTGAAAATATATTATTGGCACTTCTGTGTATGCACTGCAAAGATGTATTTTCCTTGAATGATTTAATTTGACTGGTGTTACCGTCCCAGGACGTATGCATTTGCGTTTTCTAATGGGTAAGTGTCATTCATTGATTTATTGAGTGTGTGTGCGCGCAGCCAATGGACCCAATTGCCTGCTGGGAGTTGTAGTTTTGTTGTACGTTGTATTTATACCACAGAAAGGACCTGTCTTTCACTTCGATGGTAACTAAAAAAAAATTCAAGCTGCGATTTTTCACGATGGATATCCTCGCGCGATCGAGTGTAGATTGTGTTAAACACGACAAGAACCAAAAATTCTGCGTTTATTCCTTAAAACAGTCGGTATTTCCCATATTGCTTCTCCTTTGCAGCTGCCATTGGCGCACGTCACAATTATAAGCGCCTGCTATTGGCGTAGGCAATGTTTACAGCACGATTATCAAGTATGTGGTGCGAACGCAACGGAACAGTCAGATTTACCATAAATGAACATGGTGAGTAACATTTTATAAACAATATTGTCAATATTGTTTGTTTTCCCTCTATTTTGCTGACGAGAATTTCAAAATAAAGCCCTACCAGAGTCTCAATGCAACAACAGACAGTGATTGAACCGTGAATTTTGTGAACCATTACATAATCCTATATAGGCTAATTATAAATTCAATTGTTATTATACTTTACAATATTACTGTTTGTTGTTGTATTTTTCAAAACTTGAAACTTGTGTGTGTGTGTCAGGTGGATTTTTTTAATGTTTTTGAAATAAGTCTCTTGCGCTGCTCCCCCAGCCTGCATTTATTTGATTAAAATATAGTAGCCTAGGCTATAAACTACAGTATTGTGATATATTATTACCATTTTAAATAACAGTTTCTATTTGGACATATATTAAAAGGTTTTTTTGTTTGTTTTTTTTTGTCCAATTTCTTGTGCTCCTCCCTGTCCTAATCTAGGTGATGGGACCTACCAGCTGTTCCTCATCAATGGCAAGAGGATCCAGTATTTAAGCAGAGCCGGGGGGGAGAGAGAGAGACTGGGACTGGGACTGGGACTGGGACTGGGACTGGGACTGGGACTGGGACTGGGACTGGGACTGGGAGAGGTTTCTTCTCCCAAGAGCCTGAGGCCCCGTTTACACGATGGGAAAACGCAGATATTTCCCTGCGTTTTGGCCTGTCATTTACACGAAAACGCAGTTTTTATCCCAGAGAACGATTATTTCTAAAAACTCCGGCCAAAGTGGAGATTTCTGAAAACGCCGGTTATGTGTTGCCGTGTCAACTAGAGACCTGCACTCCCGCGGGAGTCCCGCGGGACCCGCGGGACCCGACGCAAAACAGAGCGGCGCGGGACAAATTTTGAAAGGTCATTGCGGGAGCGGGCGGGATGATGAAGGTGCACTTGCGGGTGCGGGCGGGGGGGGGATGATACGCTGCACTCCCGCAAATTAAATATGAGTGTAAAGTAAAATATATAAATTATTAAAGTAGCGTACATAATTTGTAGTTGTGAGGGAGATTCTGTTTGGCAGCAATAAAAACGTTTTAAGCAGCCTAAACTTGGATGTTGTCGTTTGGGGTAGGGCGGGGCCTAATCTCACGCACACTTGTTTAGAGACAATTCCTTCCCGCTGTTCGAATTCGAAAGCTTCAAGTTCAAAATAGACAGCATGGAGGAGGAAAAGAGCACCTCTAGTGCTTCAGATATAGGCCTAAGCGCTTCAGATGTAAGTACTTCTCTAAAGAAAGGCACATTTACTACAAAAAAATAAATAAATCACGAAACCTCAAATCAGACATTTGGCAGTCTTTTTCGGTTGTGCATGATGGAGAGGGGAATCAACTACCTTTTGCCTGTTGCGATAAATGCCAAAAGGTGTTAACATACAACGGACACAAATCGCATTTTTTTCCAAGACCTTTCGTGAGACAGAAAGTGAACATACATCCTGCCTGCCGTCTTGCGGGCATTTGCGGGCGGGAGCGGGACATAATATCACAGATGCGGGCGGGAGCGGGACTAAAAATGACAAATCTTTGCGGGAGCGGGACTGAACACTGCGGGAGCGGGCGGGAGCGGGACTGAAAATTGTGTCCCGCGCAGGTCTCTAGTGTCAACTGGGAGAAACGGGGTTTTAGGTTCTCAAACGTCACATTATGCGCCAGAAAATGCTTACGTCATGTGAGCGCCCTATGTTCAGAGTTTGTTCCATACTGTCTATGAGTTTGTTTGGCTACTATTTGATCATGGATGCTGTTAAAGTGGTACTCATTTTTACTTTTGTGAAAACGCTTTTGGCCTGTTTGCATTTGCCGCGCTGTCTGTCCACACGAACGAACCTCGCGCCATGTCTATTGTTTTGAAAGGAACAGGAAGTCGCTCGTGCTATTCGTCGTTGTCGATTTTGAGGATTCTGATTGGCTTGCATGGCTTTATCCTTCTCCTTACACTGCCGCCCCTTTGTATTTATGCGGGTTGATGTAAACGACAACTTTTTTTGAAAACGATATTGCGTGCACGATGTTATTTTTGAAAACGGAGGGGGAGAAATATTCGTTTCTCTAAATACCCGGCTATGTGTAAATGTGGCCTGAGACTGTTGTGTTACCAGACTTGGAGTGTTGCTCTTGTTGGTGTATGTTAAGCTTAAGTGTGTTGTTACGCTTAAATGTGTTGTTACGGCTGTAGTGGCAGCTTTGATGTGTTAAGCTTAAACCAAGGTCAACTTAAATGTCTTGTGGCTGTAGTGTGCAGCTTTGAATTGCTTGCCCATTGTTGAGTGTTGGAGCAGTAGGGAGTGGGTGCAACATTGGCAGTGAATCTGAATAAAATGTGTCTTTACACAAAACATTATCATAATTCAACCTGTATGTATTAAAAGCCGTAGTCACCTTTCACTTATTCATGCAAAAGCTATAAAAATTATGACTGAGATTATCTTAAATTTATACTATTTTTGAGAGGATAGATAGATGAATTTACTCACTTTTTCAATTTGTCCTTTCAGGGAGATATATACTGTTTTTGCCATTTCTGCTTTTTACCTCCTCTGGCAACTCAAAGGGAGCAGTTTTGCATTTTTTGGATGCAGGACCAAGAAAAGTACACGCAAATTTCATGGACAATATGTAATTTTTAATAATATGAACCACACCCGTTTCAAACAGTTGAGTGTCACCGTCCACTGGAGCCATAAAGGTTCTCTCAACATTAGTGAGGGCACTGATGGTGGTCGTTTAGAAAGACCCAATCTTAACTTTATCTGTGGACACTTCATGTTTTTGTGCGGCGGTTTGTGCGGTTGTCCACTCAGATGAGCCGGGTGAAAGCAGGTCGGCTGTACGGTTGGCTTGCAACAGACATTCTGGAGGGTGACAGAAAATAAACATTGACTCAATAAGCATTGATAATACCAATTACCTTTTTTAAACCTTAGTGCGCTGACAATAAGCCTACATTAATATTAACCATACAAACTACAAATTAATAAAACTAGAAAAATAAAACTGTGAAAACAGTGAAAAGACTGTTAATAATGTTTTATTTCTTTTTTTATTTTTTATTAGGGTGGCCCGATTATGATTTTCTATTGCTGATAAAAAAAATTTTCAAGCAAATTGGCCAATTCCGATAGCCGATTTTTTCCTTTAAGCAAATTTATTTGTTGTTTATTTGCTCTATAACATCTGTCTCCAGCCATTTGAAATGTAATCATGATGCAAACAAAGAGGCTACACACATGTAGCATGATAATTTATTTTTTATTTAAATTAGATTGTATAATTTCAATATTTAAAGCAAAAACAAAATGGTCTGCCTTTTGTTTTGTGAAATTATGCTACAAGACACCTGCACAAAACAAAAACAGCAGACGGACTGAATGAAAACGCAAATTCACTTTCTGTCAGTAGGTGGCGCTTGGAAATCGCAAGTGTCTTAAATGTGAGTGTAAATGCAATGAAGAACATTTTTTATTTAAATTACAATTTTGCCACAGTTTTTGCATGAACATGTTAAACATATCTAATCATTTCTGTAATACATTTTTATTTAAATTTTGCAACTTATAAAGTGTTACAATATGTATTCAATTTACATATTAAAACTATTGTATGAAATGGCAAATGTAAATTATATAATTGAATTTTCATTTTCATTTTGCACCAAACGTTGCACAAATGTATGGGGAAATTTAAATTTAAATACAGAAATGCATTGCCATTTTACATATTGCATTTCAAATTGAATATTGCTACCCATAAGCTTCCATACACATGGTACCTGTTACTTGTTACTTGTTACAGTACAGATTGGAGGTTGACCAATCACAGTTGTCTCTGATCATTGGCTAGAGACGCTTATTTAATCATTATAGTGAGAAAGTACGACAGCTTCTAAACCCATACAATAAATAGATTTAATCGGTTATGGTTTATAACGCGCATACATTTCCAAAAAGACAAAAAAGTCCCGAATATTGCATAAATGGAGCATTCGGGTTTTTGAGCCGATGAGCGCCCTCTGGTGGAACATTGAAGGATTGTTTGTGTGACAGTTCTGATGTTTTCCTCTAGTTACGTGATGTAAGGAAGTACAGGACATATATAGTTAAAAAAAATATGCCTGTGAGTTTGATGTAATGACAAAACATGGTTTCACGTTATTTTTATTTTTATCGGCCGTCGCCATCGCTACATTTAGGGACGAACAAGAATTCTGTGAGAATGAAAGTTGTAATGAAAGAGAGTTCGATAAGAGTCACTTTTATAGCAATGTGAAACACTGTGGAGAAATACCACTGGCATTATCACATAAACTACTAGGTAAGATACAGATATGAGTGCCAACATGCTATTTTACACGTTGATATGTTTGAATCACTTCTGTGTGTTTTACAGATGCTCTGCCTCTTGATGAGGTTGATGGTAATGTTATTCGTACTGTGAAGAGAAGTGTGTTTTCAGAGTCTCAGCCCTCTCCTCTGAAAGAGCCCCTGACACTGGCTGCTGTGTCACAGGTCAATAAACCCATCCACTCATCATCATTTACAGAGAACTTGTGCTTCACTGCAGTCAAACCTGGGGATATTGTTGCAGTAACTGTGTATAATTTATGAAACAGAAAAATACAATAGAGCTAGTGCCATCTAACCACCAGTCAAAAGTTTGGTCACACCCACCCATTCTTTATCATTTTTCTTGTCCACATTTTAAAATAGTAATAAATTAATCATCATCATCACCACCAATAACATTGTCGTCGTCAGCATAATTTTGAACTTATTCAGGCTGTTGTTACAAAGAAGTACACTTCATCATACTTTTAAAAAGAGAAATTATATGAAAATAATATAGGCTACTTTAAAAGAATATACTTTGGTGCAAACTGAATATAATGTTTCGGACACTTAATTGCATCATGTTAACTGAAATTAAATGAACATTTATTATAGTTTGTTAAGAAACGGTCATGAAAGTATACTCGTTAAGTGGCTTTTTATTTCATTAATTTTGTATTATCTGCAATAACTGTTTTTTAAAAGAAACATAGTTTTCCATTTTTATTTTTAACACTTATTTTTTACAAGGGTGAAGCAGATCACTTAAAAAAATAAATAAATTTGAACCACCCAACTCCTCAAATAAATGTCTACTTTAGGTTGTGGGCAAATTATTTTTTAGCTATTATACTCTATTATATATATAGATATTATATAATGCTAGCTTCAAAATTGGACCAAACACTTACATACCAATAGAAACACTTTATCATACATTTATTTAGTCACAAACAGTTCATTTATTGTATTGAGTTAATAAATTCAGTTAATTCATTTTTTTTTTTTTTGTCAGTTATACTTTTATTAATTGATTCAGTCATAAAGCTTTTAATCAGCTAATGAACTCGTGGGCCACTTGGACTCTTTACAGAACCACCAGTGGTCTGAGGATCACAGTCTGAGAAAACTGCTTTAAAACCAAACTGGACCATGGTACCACCACAGTACTTTTGTGTAAATGTTGTTTCTGCATATATTCAGGCTCTTTTGTGTATTTCAGGATGTGTTGAGGAATATTTTGGATCTGAATGAGTCTGTGATTCAGAATGAAGAGTTTGTCCGTTGTGTCAGTGGTGGGAAACTGTTTCCTGGCTCTGTTCCACTGGCACACAGATACGGGGGCCATCAGGTAAAACTGACCGTCACTTCAAACCCGACAGCGATGGCGTAAGACAACCAGAGCAAACATGTCAACCATGTGTTATTATTATTATAGTTTGGTTATTGGGCCGGACAGCTGGGGGATGGAAGAGCACATATGTTGGGTGAATACACAAACAGGTAAAATCATCCTTTTCCATCAGCGTTCAACACAAATCATCAGTTGTTATTGTCAGATGTGACTTTTCTGTTGTAATGCATGTCAACTTTCCCATAATGTTGTTTAAGATTAAAGAATGGAAAGTGTGATCTATACTTACTGGTTTTTCAGCAAATAGATGATTCTGGCATTTTTTTTAATCTAATTCTCACTTAATGCTTAAACATGCGTCTGAACAATGACATCTCTCAGTTTAGAACTGTGACAAGTGTTAACCGTTAGAGCGGTATACAATCTCTCTTTTATCCAGAAAAGGTGAAAGATGGGAAGTCCAGTTGAAAGGCTCTGGAAAGACACCGTACTCAAGGTGAATATCAGTTTCTGCTGCTCAATATTTTTGATATGCTTTTTAAGTAATTCTGAAATATATTTAGTTGTAAATGATCTTACATTATGACTCATACTGTGTGATTCTCTGTCTGGCAGGAGTGTAATGGTTATGCTGTTTACTGTACATGATGTTTTGTGTGCAGGTCTGGTGATGGACGGGCTGTGATTCGCTCCTCTGTGAGGGAGTTCCTGTGCAGTGAAGCCCTCAGGTACACACACACACACACACACACACACACACACACACACACACACACACACACACACACACACACACACACACACACACACACACACACACACACACACACACACACACACACACACACACACAAACACACACATATAAATGCACAATATATATGAATGGACATGCACAAGAAGAGTAATATATGGATTTATCACATTCAAATGCTTGGTGTTGAATATTAGTTTTATTTTTATTTATACTTTTTCCATTTTTTTGCCTTTATTGTTTGTCAGTCTGGTTGTGAGTGAGGAACCTGTTTGGAGGGATCCGTTTTATAATGGCAGTGTCATAAAAGAAAGAGGTAAATACGATCAGATTTGGAAAAATCGAGTAACTAAGTTCTTTATCCTCCTCAGCTTTATGTGATTGTTCTCTGTATCTATCAGGAGCGGTTGTTCTGCGTCTGGCCAAGTCCTGGTTTCGTATCGGTTCACTGGAGATATTAACTAGAACTGGAGAGTTAGATGTCCTACGGTATATTAACTTTTACTTTGGAGAGTAATATTTTTTTCTCACTCTTATTTGCTTTTTAATTTCTTTTTATCTTTTATTTTCAGGACATTGTTGGACTTTGTAATTAAAGAGCATTTTAAATCTATAGCAACAAATGACCCTGACAAGTATGTGGTGAGTATCTGTGTCTCTCTGCTGTTTAGCTGTAATACAAGATTATTTTATATTGTCTGATCAGTCTCACTATATTTGAATGGTTTTCATGTTGTGTGAAGGTGTTTTTCTCTCGAGTGCTGAATGAAACGGCACATTTAATCGCCCACTGGATGTCGGTTGGTTTTGCTCATGGTTAGTTCACTCTGCTTTACTTGTTTAGTTATCATATAGATTTATCATTATAGATCAAGCTTAATACGCAACATGCACAACATCATGATCTGCATCTTCTCACAGGAGTCTGTAACACAGATAACTTCAGTCTGCTTTCTATCACTTTTGATTATGGCCCATTTGGATTTATGGAATCATATGACCCAAGTATGTTTCTTTGTCTAACTTAAACTTTCATAATATTAGCAATCATCTTCCTATAAATTTAGTTTTTAAGCTTTTTGTCATATAACATTTCACACACACACACACACACACACACACACACACACACGCACAGACACGCACACACATGCGCACACACACACACACACACACACACACAATCTGTATTGTGAAAGCGCTATACAAATAAACTTGACTTGACTTGACTTGACATACCAACAGAAACACTTTATCATAAATTTATTTAGTCACAAACAGTTCATTTATTGTATTGAGTTAATTAATTCAGTTCATTTAGTTTTTTTTGTTTTTTTTGTTTGTCAGTTATACTTGTATTAATTTATTCAGTCATAAAGCTTTTAATCAGCTAATGAACTCGTGGGCCACTTGGACTCTTTACAGAACCACCAGTGGTCTGAGGATCACAGTCTGAGAAAACTGCTTTAAAACCAAACTGGACCATGGTACCACCACAGTACTTTTGTGTAAATGTTGTTTCTGCATATATTCAGGCTCTTTTGTGTATTTCAGGATGTGTTGAGGAATATTTTGGATCTGAATGAGTCTGTGATTCAGAATGAAGAGTTTGTCCGTTGTGTCAGTGGTGGGAAACTGTTTCCTGGCTCTGTTCCACTGGCACACAGATACGGGGGCCATCAGGTAAAACTGACCGTCACTTCAAACCCGACAGCGATGGCGTAAGACAACCAGAGCAAACATGTCAACCATGTGTTATTATTATTATAGTTTGGTTATTGGGCCGGACAGCTGGGGGATGGAAGAGCACATTTGTTGGGTGAATACACAAACAGGTAAAATCATCCTTTTCCATCAGCGTTCAACACAAATCATCAGTTGTTATTGTCAGATGTGACTTTTCTGTTGTAATGCATGTCAACTTTCCCATAATGTTGTTTAAGATTAAAGAATGGAAAGTGTGATCTATACTTACTGGTTTTTCAGCAAATAGATGATTCTGGCATTTTTTTTATCTATTTCTCGTTTAATGCTTAAACATGCGTCTGAACAATGACATCTCTCAGTTTAGAACTGTGACAAGTGTTAACCGTTA
Organism: Leuciscus leuciscus; assembly: GCF_965113295.1. Lineage (NCBI taxonomy): Eukaryota > Metazoa > Chordata > Actinopteri > Cypriniformes > Leuciscidae > Leuciscus > Leuciscus leuciscus. The sequence continues at coordinate 1,853,368 of NW_028118546.1, forward strand.
GAGCGGTATACAATCTCTCTTTTATCCAGAAAGGGTGAAAGATGGGAAGTCCAGTTGAAAGGCTCAGGAAAGACACCGTACTCAAGGTGAATATCAGTTTCTGCTGCTCAATATTTTTGATATGCTTTTTAAGTAATTCTGAGATATATTTAGTTGTAAATGATCTTACATTATGACTCATAGTGTGTGATTCTCTGTCTGGCAGGAGTGTAATGGTTATGCTGTTTACTGTACATGATGTTTTGTGTGCAGGTCTGGTGATGGACGGGCTGTGATTCGCTCCTCTGTGAGGGAGTTCCTGTGCAGTGAAGCCCTCAGGTACACACACACACACACACACACACACACACACATAAATGCACAATATATATAAATGGACATGCACAAGAAGAGTAATATATGTGTTTATCACATTCAAATGTTTGGTGTTGAATATTATTATTTTATTTATTTATACCTTTTCCATTTTTTTGCCTTTATTGTTTGTCAGTCTGGTTGTGAGTGAGGAACCTGTTTGGAGGGATCCGTTTTATAATGGCAGTGTCATAAAAGAAAGAGGTAAAATACGATCAGATTTGGAAAAATCGAGTAACTAAGTTCTTTATCCTCCTCAGCTTTATGTGATTGTTCTCTGTATCTATCAGGAGCGGTTGTTCTGCGTCTGGCCAAGTCCTGGTTTCGTATCGGTTCACTGGAGATATTAACTAGAACTGGAGAGTTAGATGTCCTACGGTATATTAACTTTAACTTTGGAGAGTAATATTTTTTTCTCACTCTTATTTGCTTTTTAATTTCTTTTTATTTTTTATTTTCAGGACATTGTTGGACTTTGTAATTAAAGAGCATTTTAAATCTATAGCAACAAATGACCCTGACAAGTATGTGGTGAGTATCTGTGTCTCTCTGCTGTTTAGCTGTAATACAAGATTATTTTATATTGTCTGATCAGTCTCACTATATTTGAATGGTTTTCATGTTGTGTGAAGGTGTTTTTCTCTCGAGTGCTGAATGAAACGGCACATTTAATCGCCCACTGGATGTCGGTTGGTTTTGCTCATGGTTAGTTCACTCTGCTTTACTTGTTTAGTTATCACATAGATTTATCATTATAGATCGAGCTTAATACGCAAAATGCACAACATCATGATCTGCATCTTCACACAGGAGTCTGTAACACAGATAACTTCAGTCTGCTTTCTATCACTTTTGATTATGGCCCATTTGGATTTATGGAATCATATGACCCAAGTATGTTTCTTTGTCTAACTTAAACTTTCATAATATTAGCAATCATCTTCCTATAAATTTAGTTTTTAAGCTTTTTTGTCATATAACATTTCACACACACACACACACACACACACACGCACAGACACGCACACACATGCGCACACACACACACACACACACACACACACACACACACACACACACACACACACACACACACACACACAGGGACTCTGTATATTAACCCTACCCCTAAACCTATGAGGACACAGGAAGTGTGAAGATGTTTACGTTGTCATTATACACATTTGTGTCCTCCTAAACCATATACGAGAACACACACACACGCATACATATATACATATATATACATATATACAATACTGCAAAAGTGGAACATTGTATGAATTGTAAGCTACTTTAGATCTACTATAAATTTTGTAAATACTTACAGTATATACAGTATACATGGGTTGAGGGGCATGATTAATTGCATACTTTTTTTAATCCATTACTTGTTTTATTTTACTTCATTATATTCTAATAAGTTAAAGTGAAACAGACAGCCATAATAATAACATATAATATTTGTATTGTTAAATGTGTGTTATTGCTCCAGCATTGTTTCCTCTGTATAGATTTTGTCCCCAACACGTCTGATGACGAGGGCCGGTACAGTATAGGAGCTCAGGCTAATGTTGGCCTGTTCAATCTACAGAAACTTCTAGAAGCTCTGAAACCACTGCTGACCTCAGATCAGCTTTCACAGTAAGAGATCCTTTTATTTTCTGTTGGTATTGGTCTGGAATAAATAAGGGTGATTCGTGTCAATTCATTTACTTCAGATCTCAGCAAATATTGAGAGAGTATCCACAAATCTACCATCAAAGGTGAGCCTGTCATTAGACAATATAGATCACTGTATTCCTCTCTGAGTCGTTCCTGATCTCACTTTACTGTTTCTGTTATAGATTTCATGAGCTGTTCAAAGCAAAGTTGGGCTTTCTGGGAAATGAAGAAAAGGATTCATATGTGATTGCATTTCTTCTAAAGGTAAATATTAGCTGGATTGTTTTTTGAAGTGACCCTGTCCCGGCTTCAGAAGGGATCCTTTGCTCCGGTACGTTTCCTCTCCATTCACTCCCACAGCAGCCGCAATATCCATAATCATGATTTCAGTCCATTAACTGTGACTGTGTCTCTCTTGACAGTCTTTGTGGGCTCTTTCAGACCTCTCATCACACAAGCATTTCAGAGACTGGGTTCAGCTGTATTTACAGCGTCTGTCAAGGTAATGTTGCTGTAATGTAAACTCGAACTGTTTAGAGGATTAAAAATGAACATCACTTGATGTGTTAATCGTCTTCTACAGGATAATGAGTGACTCAGATGAAGAACGGCAGCACAGAATGCAAGGTGTGTTTTTGTATATGTTATATGATGCAGTGTTATATATTATGTGTTTATATATTGTTACAGTAACACTACCACTGAAATGTTCATGATTGGCAAGATTTGTTTTTGAAAGAAGTTTCTTATGCTCACCAAGGCTGCATTTATTTAATCAAAAATACAATAAAAACAGTAATTTTGTAATACTATAATATATTATTATACTATGAGATATTATTACAATATAAAATAAATTATTCTATTTGAATATACAGTATTTGTGTAATTAATATATTTGTTCAGTTGAATGTAATTTATTCCTGTGATCATTTCTCCAGTCTTCAGTGTCACATGATCCTTCAGAAATCATTCTAATATGATGATTTGCTGCTCAAGAAACATTTGAAAACAGTTGAGCTGCTTAATATTTCTGAGGAAACCCTGATACATGTTTTGATTAATATAAAGTTCAAAAGAACAGCGTTTATTTGAATGTTTTGTAATATTATAAATGTCTTTATTGTCCCTTTTTATGCATCCTTGCTGAATAATATTATTAATTTCTTTTTTTTTTTAAAAAAGCCTTACTGACCGTAAATGTTTAAACGGTAGTGTGTGTTTTTTTACGATCTGTTATGTTGTATTTAATGTTATTAGTAATTTTTCTATTGTTCAGGAGTAAACCCACGGTATGTGTTGAGGAACTGGATGGCTGAATCTGCTATCAGAAAAGCAGAGAAAAATGACTTTTCAGAGGTATTATTATTACATGTGATGTCAAATTAATATGCTGTCATGATCATGCTTATCATATATCTTAGAGTGTTTGCTTTAATATATTACTGTGAAATGAAGACTTGACAATTATACATACAATGTAACATCTTCAGACGTCTTCATTATGGCTTGTCTTTTTCTTAGGTGACAGTATGTTTGATGTATTTCTAGGTGACACTGTTGCAGAAGACTTTAATGGAGCCATTTATGGAGCAGGAAGAGGCTGAGAGAGCCGGATATGCCAGTAAACCTCCATCCTGGGCTCAGCAGCTGAGGGTCAGCTGTTCTTCCTAACTCAGGGTCGAATGGAAAAAAAAATCACAAATTTCAGCATCATTTGAACCAAAAATATTGTTTATGACATTGTAATCACACTTCCTAATGGATGATCTGATTGGAGGATGCGCCATGTTTGATGTTATATATGTACATATATGCATGTTATATATGGACAATGGACATGGAAGTCTTTTGTAATATTGCTGTTTCTGCATTTCTACAAAAGTGCAAAAAACGTTTCATCATGCATCTCGTTTACTCCTGTTTAACAATTAGGCATGTCAAAATCTGTTAAACAGTTAACTTTGGAAGACCTTATTTATTATGACATTCCATTAGCAATGATGATATAGCATATTTGTAATACAAATAAACTGATTAGGTGCGTAAGTACAAAGTATTTACATATTTTAGTCTGGTGGTGTAATGCAAGAATATTAAACAACAAAATAATTAAAGATGTGTGTCCGTATGTCACGCCGAGAACTTGTTTGGCGGTCAGTTCCTCAGTCCAACTACAAAAACACGTCAATTAGCTCTATCTGTCTTCAAGATCATTGTTGACTGCGCTTTTTCAGCATTGCTGTCATCAGTTCTGACATGAGTTCGCCACCTGGGGGCGCTGTTTGTAGAGGTGTCGTTCTCTTTGGGGGAGCTGGAGGCATTTTTCTGATGGAGCCGGCGGATGGGTTGGCAGCCGGTGCAGGAGCTGGTGGTGGAGGCGGGGGTGGGGGTGGAGGTGGTGGAGCTCCACCTGCAGATGCAAAGTTTTGGGGACCAGGAGGAGGAGGAGGTGGAAGGGAGGTAATGGGGTCTGGAGGTGGTGGGGGGAGTGAGTCTCCCCCGTGAGGTGCAAAACTAGGAGGCGGTGGAGGAAGAAAGTCAGGGGGCAGCTCGGCATCTTCTGGAGGAGGTGGTGGTGGAGGCAGGTCATCCATGGGTGGAGGTGGGAAGGAGGATTGTGGGAATCGTGGTGGAGGAGGAAACTTGTTGACTTTGGTTGTGCTGGCAGGAGGAGCAGGGGGAGGAGGAGGCAACATGGGGTCGGGTGGTGGAGGAGGCAGGGTTTCCATTGAAGGCGGAGGTGGTGGGAAAGATGTTTGGTTGCCAGGACCCTTCAAAAACAAACCAAAAGTAGCATTCAGGAGCATTTCTGATAAATGATGAAATTACAAGGGGATTAAAACAACTCTAAAGGAACCGTTACCCTTCGTAAAATATTAGTGTGCGTAATTTTACTGCTCTTGAAGTATACTTTAAATCTTTGAAGTATATTTAATGAAAAATATATTTTTCAGATAATATATTCATTAAATAAAAGGCCACTCTATGTGTATTTAAAGACACTGCACTTTCATGACTGTTTCTTAACAGAGTTTAGTGCAATTTTAAAAAGTGTACTTTGCAATCATGACAAATTAACAGTTATACTTTTTAAATTATGGTTTAGTAATCTTTTGCAGTACATTTATTTAGATATTGACAAACATACTAGAGCACATGCAAATTTGATTATAATTTCAACTGTAGTGTGTTATTCGTTAATACATTTAATGTTAATATATTTTAAATTTACCAATTGGCACCTTCATCATGACAAATGTGTAATTAAATATTGAAAACATGTCAAGTTTCAATAGAAATGATATATGTATATTTTAGTTTACTATAAATGCTTCTCAGTACATTCGGCAGTAAACTTCATATTTCATTGAAAGTAGAAGTAATTATGAAATGTTATAAAATTATGTACTTAAGTGTGTTAATAAATGTAAACTATATTTTGTTTAATTGCAATTAACATGCAGTTAAGTGTCTGAAAACATAATAGTTCACACTTCAGTATGGTCCATGAACTTATATTATTTATGGTATTATATTATGGTGTTCTTCATTACTAAGGCAACTGATAGATTTAGAGGTACCTTGGTGTCCTTTGGAAGCTGAGGAGCGTGTCCATTCACAGCTTTGGCTGAAAGATAAACACAAAAATGTAATTAAAATCCTTTTATATATCAAGATCTATGATACATTTTATAACAATCTATTTAGCTCATTATCTCTACCTTTAGGTGTAGGAGAGGGTGTGGATGCACTGGAGGAGGCCTGGATAGTGCGGTTAGCCCAGCTTCCAGTGCCGGCTGCTTTCCTCACAGCGGCTTTGTAGTTTTCATATAACTGCTTACCATACTATGACAAAATCATGACAAAACAAGACCGTTAATAAAGTAGGTTTTCATTATTATAATTTTTTGACAAAGTAGACAGCTCACAATAGGACCCAACACAATACAGCTACAATTTATAGTATGTTTTTGCATTGTAAACTATAATTTATAATTGAATTTGCTGCATAAAGTTCAACTTAGTGTCTTCTTGCATTTATCATCATTATCTATTTTGGTTTTTGGTGTGTGGCCTGGTTTCTGCTCACCTTTGCAATACGTATCCCAGTCACCCACAGAGTCATGGTCAACTCATCATCACAACACAGATACTTGATGTATTGGGATTCTTTTTGAATTTGAGGATGAAGAAAGCAGATCACAGTGACCATATGAACATGACACACACCTGATATACACACCTGAGAAGGCCAAGATAATAACACTTTTTCCCCCTCTGTCATTCTCTACAGATTTTTGTTTGTTCTCAAAACAACAAAGGGTTGGGTAACAACTTACTAGAGTTTTCAGTATTAGTTCATGCTTTGCTAATATTCATTTTTCTTCAAATTGGACAGTTGGTGATATTAATATTGTTTTGATTACATATGTTATTGAGCTGCAGTTGCATAGCAGAGACAGTGGATGACACACTAAAATCACAATTTGATTGCCAGTGCCCCTCATGCCACACTTTAGGATTAGTCCTAAATATTGCTAAAATGAACCACAAAAATCTTGTGCTTTATAATTTTGAATTATTTCATACATACAAAGAATGCATGTCCCTTTTCTGTCGGAGTCGGGGTTTAATTGTGCATGTATTACATTTATTGAATTTTTTTGCATTGCATTCTTGACAAACATAAAACACAGCCCACCCTAACCTAATCATAGCCTGAAACACCCTTGATGATTTGTCATGCTTTCTTAATGAGATGACTGAGATAACAAATGATTTTATGTGGGGAGGGAAAGGAGTTAAAATAGCAAGGAAACATTAATTGCAAGTTATAAAGAAGGAGGATTAGGATTGATTGACTTAGAAGTTAAAAAGAAGGCCATAAGGGTAAAAACGATGAAAAAGTATTTATGTGATAAAGTGGAGTATGGATGGAAAGGTTATATGAAGGATGTGCTGGACAAATGTAGTGGATGTGGGGAAGAAGGGCTTTTTATGGGATTGAAAAAGCCGATGTATGACAAAATGCCGCTGTTTTATCAGGAAGTGCTAAGTGTGTGGGCAGAGGTCATATACAGAAATATACAGTATGAGTGTGAAAATATAAATCAAGTTTTAAAACAACCGATATTTTTATATCCAAATTTTAGAATGAAAGAGAGAGTGTTTTATGATAAATTGTATATGAAAGCAGGAGTGAGACAAGTTAAGGATATAGCATATGATGTAAGAGGGTTCTTACCTAATAGAGCCTTATATGATTGTGTTTCGGAGTGGGATGATGAAATCGAAATGTCAAAAGTGGACTCGATGTGTGAAAATATTAAGACAAGTCTGCCCAGAGCCTGGGTAGAGAGTATTGAAAATGAAACTGTTAAACCTGGGGAATGGGGATTGCCAGATTTGTATTTTGACGGAGGTGATGGGAAAAGACTACTAGAAGGAGTATCCACTAATATGATGTACACATTTATTTTGAAAAAAGAGATCAAATTACCAGCATCAGAAAATGTGTGGCCTAAAGGTGCTCCCTGGCTTAAAGGTTAAGGAAATTTGGGAAAATCTATGTGTAAAGTACAATGGAATAGAATGTGAAAACCTGGATTTTAAATTAAGACACAACAGAATCTACAGGAAAGTGGTCCTCCACCAGATAAACAAGAACATAAAGAGGGATTGTGATGTGTGTAGATCTGCTCCAGAAACGTTGATGCATGTTTTTTTAGAGTGCAGAGAACTTGATGGTTTTCATGAAAAGCTAAAAGAGCTAATCAAAGAAAACTGGGGGGGAAATGTTAAACAAGATGAATGGAAAAAAATTGGAGATTGTGTAGACTATAAAGATATGAAAGTGAATCTCTGCAATTATGTACTGAGTCATGCAAGATATGCAGTATGGGCAAGGAGAAACTAAGCGTTTTATGAAGGGAAAACTTCTCAGTTCTCGCGCATGCGCCGTGGCGCTCTCGTGAACTCACGTCAGAGGCCCTGTGTGGGAAAATTAATAGTTGAATTGTTAGGAACACATTCAGCAATGAAAAGGATTTCTATTTGTATCTATGCAATTGCCTACGTCGTAAAACTAGTAAAACATAGTACAACTATGCGACTTACACACATAGATGTACTGTGATCATTAGAGTTTGTGGTTGCGCAATAAAGACTCTGGATATATGCGGTACAAAGAAATCTCCTCTCACAATAGGCCAATGTCTGGGTATCTGAGAGAAAAACCTGCTGCGTTTCCCAAAGCATTGTGAGATAAATTGATCGTAGAGGACATTGGTGGCAAATGGTCTTAACGATCAACTTCACAATGCTTCTGGGAAACGCAGCCCTGGACTGGAGCTCAGAGCCACTGCAGAGAGAATTACACAGAGCTGGCCAGTGAAATGAGACAACAGATACTCACTGTCACACATGCCTGGTATTATTATGGTTACAGTTATAATGCATGGATTGATTTGCACAGAAACAGAGTTTGATCAGATCAGAGAAGCTCTTCCTGCACATATTCAAGGTAATGTTCCACAATGGTTTCAGTGTCCCAGGACAGCAGTGAGCTCAACACTGCACAGCTGTGTCTTTAAAACACTTTGGCCAGTGGACAAATGAGAGCTACTTTTGACAGTTTGCATTTCCTCTATTACAGTGGTGAGATATTATACCTTCTATAATAAGAATAAATGAATAAACATCATGTTACACACAAAAACAAGCAAACTGTAAATTCAATAATCTTTTATGCTCTGTCTTCTGTTTGCTTTCTTGTGAACATGATGATCATCAGATTGACCCATCATTTCAGATGAATATGATCATTTTGTGCAGGCTAAATAGGTCTTCATCCAAAATGAACGTTATCTTATTACATTCAAATTATTATGTAAATACACTGTACAAAAAACAGTTTTTTTTTTTTTACTGATCGGTGATGGGACCGAGAGTGAAACTTACAGTCCTAGTAAGAATCATGAGCAGTTAAACTCGCTGTTCTCCAGAAAAATCCTCCAGGTTTTGCACATTTTTAGGTTTTCCAGAATCTTCTGCATATTTGACACCTTTCCAACAATGACTGTATGATTTTGAGATGCATATTTTTACATTAAGGACAATTGAGTGACTCATACACAACTATTACAAAAGGTAAAAACATTTACTGATGCTCAAGGAGGAAACGATGCATTAAGAGCAGGGGGTGTAAACTTTAAACAGGATTATGATGATGTGTAAATTTTGTTCAAAGATCATCTTTTTTTTTTCATCCAGTACTGCCCTTCAGAAGCGAATACTTCCCGGTTTCACAGAAGACAAAATAATTACAATTTATCCTGTTCATGCAATTTAAAAAGTTTACACACCCCAGCTTTTAATGCATTGTGTTGCATCAGTAAAAAAAAAAAAATTATATATATATATATATATATATATATATATATATATATATATACAAATATTTTACTAAAATATTAAACTAAATGTTTACTAAAAACTAAAAAAACATTTTTTTCTTCAAGAAATACTGTGTAAAACTGATGTTATTAAAATAATATGCAGGGGAAAACCAAGTCCTATGTTTGGTGGACCCTTTGTGTTACAAACCTTATTAATATTCCAAAGTATTCTAAATTATTTAGATTAGGTTACAAAGCTTGTGTAATCCAACGAAATATGTTACAAATTACTGTATTTTGTAATCTTTAGTAAATAATCTACTTACAATATAGTGTCTCCAGTTTATAATGTGGATCATTCTTCAGATCAGAGAGAAGCTTCACGGCTGATTCTCCTAGTTTATTCTCAGACAGATCCAGATCTCTCAGGTGTGAGGGGTTTGATCTCAGAGCTGAAGCCAGAGCAGAACAACCTTCATCTGTGACTCCACAATCACTCAACCTGTAGAGAACAATGACACACTCTTCACTCTCTCAGTTCAGATCAGTTTAGCAGTGAATCCATTATTAAAGAGAAAATACAAACTTAAAGCACAAATAAAATGTTTTGATGGATCACTGGACTGAGATCTAAAATGTCACAGAGCTCAAAACGTGATTATTAAACATCTAGTCTTTAGATCTGTACTAATACAGTACGTATGGAGTAATGATTTGTTTTAATCGTGTAAAGAATATTTTAAAAAACAGTCCCTGCAGAAAGATGAACGTGATGAACTGCAAGAATAAATCCAGCATGTTCTTCATTTCTCAGTTCTGAATGTGTTGAGATCGAGTCGGTTTAAAATCAAGAGACTGAAGTGTTGATTGTGATGTGACAGTGTGTATTTCAGTGACTCAGTCCTGCAGAATCATGTTCCTGAAGAGCAGCTCATGTGTTCAATCTGTAAGAATTGATCAATTAGGAAATGCCGGACAGTCTGTTTGGGGAGCACCCAGACCCTGAGAGGACAAAGGACCTCTCTGGAAATTACCATTTGAACTCAGCATTTGTGAGGCAAAGTCACACCTCAGAACACATCTCTCCTCCTCTTCCTCACTCCCCCTCTCACATGCTGAGACCACATGTAGATCACCCAAGAAAATGTATAGTTTAATGTGAATGATTATCACAGAGTATTTTTCATGTTTGGTATCATTTAAAATGTCACAGTGCGACTGGTACAAATGTCTCGTTTCCAAATAAGTAAAACAAAAGGTAATAAGGTTTTTGAGAGTTTATGGATAACTAGCACACTAGGAGGGGTTGGCCTCTAGACAAATGGTCTCCCTACACCCAAAGGTGTAACCTCTGAATGCAAATTTCCATTGTTAAAAGATATTTCCAAGTGAGAGAGGTCCTGGCTATTTAATGAAATGCAGCAGGGAATTCGAGGCCTTTTTCTGTACCTCAGATTCGCCCGTGAGGCTGAGAGAGAGAGAGATCTTCAGCCTCATGTATTTCTTATTGTTGGCAGGCATGAAAACAGGTCAGGGGTAAAAAAGGTGAGAAGGATGCGGCAGCAAAAAATCCAATCCAATCAACTTATATATATATATATATATATATAGAGAGAGAGAGAGAGAGAGAGAGAGAGAGAGTGCTTTTTAATGTTAAATTCATCAATCTGGCGAAAATTATTTTAGTTACAGTGTCTGTCTACATTACTAGTACATAATAATAGTTATAATATTAATCCCATGATAGTAATAGCCATATATTGTAAAACAAATGCACTGAAAAATAAAGGAAACTTTCATAATTAGTTTTGTACTAATTTCTATACTTGAAAGAGTATATTTCTATACTTCACATTAAAGGTGTGATTGGGCTAGCCCAGTGTCAATCAAGAAAAGAACCAAATGGGCCGCTGATCTACGTGTTTCATGGGGTGTCAGAAAAAAAAAACTAACGCTGACTTTTTATTGACCAATGCATTACACACTAACCAAGCGCCGCCAATTAAAGCAGCACTCAGTTACTGTGTCCAAATTCAGGGTCTACATCCTTCGGAGTACTCATTTGAAGGATGTTACGTCACAGCGCCGCGACGAAGGCTGTCCAAATTCGTAGGATCCTTCAAATGCGGCCCACAAATACGTCCTCATTTTCCCCGAATTGGAAGGATGGGTGTGGTGGATCCTTTCCCGTCCTACCTATCCCATAATTCTTTTCGGCAGAGCGTAATGGCGGACGAAGCGAGCGGTAGCGGAGTGGGAGAGGGAGAGGAGTATGCTTTTCGATGTAAGTTTTTTAAAAACTGGGTTTAAAAAAAAAAAAAAAAATTTCAGTGGTTGTCTAGTTAGGCATTTTGTTTTAGCTTTAAGCATTTTTTGTACGTTTATATGTAAAAAAAACAACATTACTTTCGTAAACTAGCTTCTTCCTTACTGCCTGTGTGAATATCCCCTTACACACAGCTAATTTGTTAGTGATTGAAGCTGTTTTTAACGCTTCTAGGGACGAAAGAGCAGACAGAAGTGTTTATGTCACGGTTGCTAGGCGACAGGATATGAGCAACGGGTAAGGGAGGGAACTGAAAGAAGGGTAGGCTGTCCAAATTCACAAACACCGACTTCCGGGTTTTGCGGTCGTCGGAGGACCCCTCCTCCTTCAACCGGGTAGGAAGGATCCTAAGGAGGATGCAGACCCTGAATTTGGACACAGCCAGTAGCTTCGGGACTTCTTCGCTGTATTCTCGCTTTTTGCTCGCAGGTTTCTCGCTAGAGCTCCCCCCACAGCTTCGGAATAGATATTTGACAACACTGTTGTAAAAACTCGTTGGTGATTCTCAGACACCAGAGGCTATAGATTAACGACATCAAAGCAGATGGGACGTTCTTTAAAACGTCTTCTTCATTCGGGTTCGGACAGCGTGAGGGAGCGCAATAATGACAGCATTTTAGCAGATTTCTTTTGGCCGTAAAGCAATTGTTTACATCGCGAGACCTGATATCACGCGAGACTTCCTGACACAGCGGCCGGCGGCCCGCCGGCTCAAAGTTGCAAGTGCGTATTTTCCGCTCACGGGCACCAGGGGGGTGCGAAACGACCACCATTCAACCCGAAATAAGTAATATAACCATTCCAATGACTCCGAAGCTGTTCAGTTAAGGTAAAAAAAGGTACTTAGTTCACCTTTAATCAAAAAATACTTTGCCTCGAGAAAAGGACAGTAACAAGTTAAGACCTTCCGCGCTGGTCGGATGCCGGACTTTGGGACGATTTAGCGTGAGCTTACAAATCACTTACAGTTCAATAAGCTCAATAACACAGCAGCAGAAAAAGGCTGAACATTTCAAATATAGGAGACTTTACATTGTGTTTCATGTGTGAGTCATATATGATCTTACCACAGTGTCTCCAGTTTACAGTGAGGATCCTCCAGTACAGCAGAGAGCAGATGAACTGAATCTCCTAGTTTATTCTCAGACAGATCCAGATCTCTCAGGTGTGAGGGGTTTGATCTCAGAGCTGAAGCCAGAGCAGAACAACCTTCATCTGTGACTCCACAATCCCTCAACCTGTAGAGAACAATGACACACTCTTCACTCTCTCAGTTCAGATCAGATCAGTTTAACACAAGGGTCCGCAGCCGTACTGCAGGGGGTCCGTCAATTAATGCTTGATCACAAATCATTTTTTGTTAAAAAATTAAAACATGGGTAAAAAAACATCACAAAGTCAAATTTAAATATAAACACTCTCAAACGAATGCAAGATCTTCCTCAAACAATCTTCATCTGTGACTCCACAATATTTCAACCTGTAGAGAACAATGACGCTGTGTAAACAGTGTGTAAAATGACCATTTTATTAAAGATTGCAATGTGTGATGTGATTTGAATGTAGTGACAAGCAATGCCTCTATATCCTACACTGCTTTATAAAGGATGCCGGTTCTCCATGAACTTGAGGAGAAACTGAGGGACAAATACCATGCAGTGCTGTAACTATGGAGTGATAAAGAGATAACATTAATAACACCTGAAGTGTAACTTTATCAATTAAATGTACTATATTTTAGTTCAATAATATTAATTTAATATTTGAAGATATTTTTGTTTCTAAATATTTGTCCAATAATTATGATCCATTAATGGCCATTTAAAATAATATTTTTTTTCTAATATTTTTATTACTTATATTACAATTAGATTTCATGCTTAGCATTTAGCATGCTAATATATGCTATTGCTAATTAATAGTTTTGTAGCAATCTAATACAATCTTATAACTCAGTCATGTGACACAAATATAAGATATTGAATGAATTAATCCAGTTAGGGAACCATATTAAAATCACTTTAAAACTTCTTCATTGGGTTACTTGGAAATGACTTGATTCCACGATGTTGACATTATGTGAACAAATTATCTTTGTTGAACTTAATTGGTTCATGTGGAACTGATGTGCATGATTCAATCATTTAAATCCTACACACTTTTTCAGTGCATTGTTTTCTGTATTTTAAAAATAATTTTGGATTTACTGTAAATCCTTAAGAATGTCAACATTGAAAAGTGGAAGAATAATCAATTTATTAAAGAAGTTTCAATTATGAGAAGAACCTGAAGTCTTTTTGTCCCTGATATTTTTCCCATTTCTTTTTCCTTTTTATATTGTGCTCTGTTCTTTAGGACATTTATTATAGTTTTGTTTTGCCTTATTGTAATGATATTTACTGCAATACAAAACTTTACTTCCGCATTCCTCGATTCCTATGGAAGTCTGTGGGTGTTGTAACTCTGTCAGTTCAAAAACACTGTTGTTTTAATATAACATTTATACTTTGTGTATTTGTGTAATGTTTTGTCTTGTTTGTGATGTGGAGTAATTATATATATATACTTTATACCATGGTCTGGGTGAATACTCGATTCTGATTGGCTGCAGGGTGTCCATTAAAAAGTGATAGAGGACACCTAGTAAAGGAGTTCTGGTGAAACTGACTGTTTACCGTTCGAAATTAATAAATAAATGCGCTGGCTACATCAGCTGTGAGTAACCATAGCAACAGGCAGTAAACTGAAGGGTTCTACGAGCTGAGCGGACTATAAATATCTCCGGTTGCTAAATAAACCATCAGGCGTAACCAGGGAAACCAAGTTATTGTTTGTAAAAACTTTAGATTTCGATTGTAAAACTAATTAAAATATAAACTAATGTTTTAAAAATGTGTTATTTGGCAAGTGACCATGGTATAAGCGGGTTAATGCCCTTCGAGGTGTCCATTGTCAGGTATTAATGGACTTCGCTGCGCGTCGGACGGTTCACGCCTCGCCGTCGTCCATTAATACCTGACAATGGACACCTCGTCGGGTATTAACCCTTACATATAGTACTGTGCAAAAGTCTTAGGCATGTTAATCATTTTTCTGTTTCTTCATGTAATCACAGACGGACTCGATGATGGTGAGATCAGATCATACCGGCTGTTGTCAGATTCCTTGTGCATACACAAATCTCACTGGATTATTACAATTAATGGCAAAAAGAATGTTTGGAAATCTAAACTGATATTTCCTACTGACACATTACAGCAAAATATATAATTAACTGACTTACAATTATTTTTTGGGGGGAGGGGAGGGGAGGGGGGATATTAACATGCCTAAGACTTTTGCACAGTACTGTATATACTGGGGAGAACATTTATGTTTTAGGATTTGCATGTTTAATCAAGCATTGGCTCACCTGTGATGTTCACTGATTTAACTGAATATTTATTTAATGTGCATTTGGACTGAAGTAAGTATCACTTGTAATTTATTGTTTAACTGAGTGTCTATGAATCACACATAAAATACTGGTTTTGGTTTTCCTGGTCAAACTATAATTGTACAGAAAATGAGCTCTCAATGAAATGTATTCAATTGTCTCTCATTTGTGTTGTGTGGATGTGTAATTGTTTGGTTGGACTCCTTCTTCAGACCCGAAAACAAGCTAGAGTTTAACAAGCAAAGTTGGTGATCATTGAGTAAAAAAGTTAAAAACTATTAAATTACTAATACATAATATATTTACCAAGGACAAAATATGTGTTTATCAGAAAGTTCATCTTACCACAGTTTCTCCAGTTTACAGTGAGGATCCTCCAGTACAGCAGAGAGCAGATGAACTGAATCTCCTAGTTTATTCTCAGACAGATCCAGTTCTCTCAGGTGTGAGGGGTTTGATCTCAGAGCTGAAGCCAGAGCAGAACAACCTTCATCTGTGACTCCACAATAATTCAACCTGTAGAGAACAATGACACACTCTTCACTCTCTCAGTTCAGATCAGATCAGTTTAACACAAGGGTCCGCAGCCGTACTGCAGGGGGTCCGTCAATTAATGCTTGATTCACAAATAGTTTGTTAAATAAAAAAATTGTAAAAAACATCACTAAGTCAAATTTAAATATAAGCACTCTCAAGCGAATGCAAGATCATCCTCAGTTGATTCTGTAATAATATCATACTGGCAAACTCTCAAGTGTGTTTTTGTGTTTGAGCTCTGGAGAACGTCAAATGTTTTTACAGCGGTGAGAAATGTAGCCAATCACAGTCATGTTTGTTGGTCTATTGAACGCAGTGGCCAATCAGAGGTGTTTCATTTTGTCAGAGTCCACTCACCGAGATATAAAGGCCCTGTCCTAAATGGCACACTTCATATGCACTTTCAGTCTTGTAGACTTACAAGGGCTTCTGCGTGCCCTTTAAGTCCATGAGACCGTAGGGTGTCCTATTTAGTAATGTTAGGTTTCAGAAGGGTACTCACGAGCGCCCCTCTGTGGTCGATATGCGCTCTAAATGTGCACTGAAGCGAGCTCCGCATCAGACTTGTTCACGACAGTCAAAGCGGTGTTACGTCAGGAAAGTGCGGACTCAGAGGAAGACCGCGAGTGTTTAGGGTGCCGTTTGTGACAGGGCCAAACTCACAATTGCGTGACATAAAAAGTCAGAATTGCGAGTTTGTACCTTGCAATTCTGAGGGGAAAAACAGTCAGAATTGTGATATAAAAAGTCACAATTATCTTTTAAATTGTTTTATTTTGTGGCGGAAACAAGCTTCCATAAATTAGAGGCAACCAGTGGCGAATTAGTCTTCCAGGTTTGATGTCATCCCTGTAGCTCTATTCACAGTCAGCTTTCCTTTCACATGAAACCCCCCAAATGCCAGCAAACCAATGAGAATGCTATGGAAGCTTATGGGTAGCAATATTCAATTTGAAATGTAATATGCAAAATGACAATGCAATATGTAAAATGGCAATGCATTTCTGTATTTAAACTTACATTTTCCATTACATTTGTGCAACTTTTGGTGCAAAATGAAAATGAAAATTCAATTATATAATTTACATTTGCCATTTCATACACTAGTTTTAATATGTAAATTGAACATTTTAATGCTTTATAAGTTGCAAAAGTAAAATTAAAATTTATTACAGAAATGATTAGATATGTTTAACATGTTCAAACAAATAATGTAGCAAAATGATCATTCAAAATTCAAAATTCATTGTGCAAATTGAAAATGCATTCCACCCTGTCAATCACTGCGTGAAGTTGGCCCCGCCCCCTCCCACCCTGTCAATCACTGCGTGAAGTTGGCCCCGCCCCCTCCCACCCTGTCAATCACTGCGTGAAGTTGGCACCGTCCCCTCCCACCCTGTCAATCACTGTGTGAAGTTGGCCCCGCCCCCTCCCACCCTGTCAATCACTGCGTGAAGTTGGCCCCGCCCCCTCCCACCCTGTCAATCACTGCGTGAAGTTGGCCCCGCCCCCTCCCACCCTGTCAATCACTGCGTGAAGTTGGCACCGTCCCCTCCCACCCTGTCAATCACTGTGTGAAGTTGGCCCCCCCGGTGACGTCATCGTCTATAAGTCCTCCTGGGAAGTCTAGTTTACGACGGCAGTGCGTTCAAGTCACTTTCATCAGAATAAGATGGCGGTGTACTTTCTCTTAATTAATTACATATAAATACAGCAAGATTCTTAAACTAGTTCTAGAAAATTAAGAACAAAGAAATGTGCATCAGGTGTACTTTGTTTTTTAATATTTTTCATTAATTTATGAAGCCACTGCAAACTTAAAATATGTTAAAATATGTTGTTGTATAATATCAAGAAAATGCAATTACCTGCCTCCTTATTTATTATAGATGCCTTTTTGTTACACATATTTAGCCAGTGTAATGCATTGCATTCAATGTTGTTATTTATTTTGTTTGTAAAAGATGGCTTATATTGTTTTGGCATAGATGTACAGTAATTGGTTATGTATGTATATGTGACTGTGCCAACCTCTGTTAAGAGGAGCAGAAAATTGCGATTATGTGTGTGCGCTAGACTCTTTAAATGTTTAAATGAACTCAGCCATCTTAGCTGAGTTTACTGTAGTTCAAGGACATGAAGAGGTGGACCGCTTGCACCTGACTGGAGAAGGATCTGGGAAACTTTGGAGGAGTGTCAACCAAATGCCAGTTGTAAACAAGGAGTATAAAAGACTGATGAACGGACTGCCTCTTGGGATACTGATACGCCAGTGCCCCCGACGCCTAGAAGCCCAGAGCTGAGGACAAGAAACCCCAAGCAGAAGAGAAGAAGCCCAGAGCTTACTACACCTTTGTTTCAAAACATGACTATTGTATTTTATACTTAAATGATTAAGTTGTATTCGCCTTTTATATTTTTGTTTATTATAAAAAGAAAAGTAACCAATTAAAAGAAATTTAATAGATTACAAAATCTGCCTACTGAGACTTATGATGCTGGAAGACTATTAATGAGAACATACCATGTTAATATTAATTTGCGAGTCCACAAAACTCATTCTCTTAAATGGCTTGGGTCTGCAGAGCATTCACAGCGTACAGTATACGTATACTTGTAACTCACTTTTCTCCTCACTTAACAAATCTGTTCTTTATCGACTGCAATCTATTCCAAATTCTGCTGCTAGGTTACTCACTAGATCAAATAGGCGCACCCATATCACCCCGATACTTTGCTCCCTTCACTGGCTTCCTGTAATTTACAGGATCCAATTCAAAATTTTAATCATAACCTATAGGGCTTTACATGGTCAGGCCCCTGCTTATCTTGCTGACATAATTCATCTTCATACCCCTCTCCGGTCTCTCAGGTCTAATAATCTGCTATCTACGCTACGCACTCGTTTAAAGACAGGTGGGGATAGAGCCTTCGCCGCTATGGCATCCAGACTATGGAATGCTTTGCCAACCAGTTTTAGGTTTGCTGAGAATGTGGACAGTTTTAGGGGACAAGTGAAGACTCATTTGTTCAGGTTAGCTTTTGGGTAATCTCTGTCCTTTTATATACTGAAAATTGTATCTGTTTTATTTTATTTTATTTTATTTTGTTCTTTATTATGTTTTATTGTCTATTGTAAAGCGCTTTGTGACCTAGTCTGTGAAAGGCGCTGTATAAATACATTTTACTTACTTACTTATTATATATTTTATAATGAAAAAGACTAATAAAATTGTCTCTTCATATTAAATGGATAACAATATTTGTCTGGACACTTGAAAAATGTGTAATAATGGGGTCTATAAAACTTAAACATTTAATGATTTATAAGCATTTCACATATTTCTACACTAATTATACAAAACTATTCTGCCAGTGCACCATACTGTACAAATGAACTAGATCAATGTTCATTCTTGTCTGAAACTTTGGAGGAGACAAATATGAGACCACCAGGGTCTTTAGTTTAGGGAAAAACTCTGAGCACAGTGTGTGATGATGTTGAGATCACTTCTAAACTTCAAAATAGACAAATGTGAGCGATCCCGAGTTTCTACGGAGAGAAATCTGAGCACAGTGTGTGATGTTGCTGAGATTTCTTCTAAACTTTAGAGGAGACAAATATGAGATCTCCAGTATGAAGGGCCGTTAGGCAACAATTATTGAAAAGCCTCAACACTAGTGAAACGAAAAACATTGATCAACCTTGGTGAAATTCATTCATACGCATTACTGAAATAAGAAGAGATTTCGGTAGTTGATGATGGCTAATTTCCCTTGAAAAGGAAGTTGTGTGTCCGCACTTCTGTTTAATTTGGCGCGTCTCACAAACTCTTTTAAGCAATGTCGGTTAGTTGTAACGAGTTGTATGGGAAGCCAAACACACCAACAGTGGGACGAAACGGAGCGGTGTTACAGAGCTCGTGCCGTGCTGACATCATCGGTGCGGCTCAATGGACCGAGCTGTGTGACCGACTCGACATCGCAGGGAGGACGTGTTTGCTAGCGAAACTGAATGGACAGAGCAAACTAATCTCACCAGCGCGGCGCTGACCATGTTACTTTATTCATTACTGCTCCGCAGAAGTTCAGGTGTTTCCCTGCATATAAGATAATGAAGATCAGCATGAAGTTATTACATTTCTTTTGCTTATTATCTTTCATATTAGTACATTAGTAGTTTTTGAAAAGCTACTTTGAATAATTGTATTTTTGTAGCCACGGAAAGAACCGTTCAAAGCAGAAACTTCAACGATTAAGGACTGTGCAGTGCCGGGGGAACTATAGGATCAGGGTTGGGAAACACTATTATTGCACAGGAACATCATTAGGGAAAACACTGTTGAGTAAACGTGGGGGAAAAGAGTTGTCATTGTAGTCAGAGTGAAACAGACTAAAATTATTGAACATAATGAATATAATGAAATACTGTCTACATTTAAAGGATATATTTTAAAAAGAATGTAAAAATGAACACTAATACCAGATCATGAGATTAGACATTTGTGTACACCTGTGATTTCTGTGCTGAGATTTAGTGTTTACAGAACAAGCTAATTTTAGTCCTAAAATGTACATCAAATGATTCGTCTTACTGAGGACAAAGACATGTGTGACAATCAGAGAGACAAACTTACCTCAGTGTGTCCAGTTTACAGTGAGGATCCTCCAGTACAGCAGAGAGCAGATGAACTGAATCTCCTAGTTTATTCCCCCACAGATCCAGATCTCTCAGGTGTGAGGGGTTTGATCTCAGAGCTGAAGCCAGAGCAGAACAACCTTCATCTGTGACTCCACAATCACTCAACCTGTAGAGAACAATGACACACTCTTCACTCTCTCAGTTCAGATCAACACGTACAAGCCACAATTCTACACAGACTATACATATGTCTAAATTTCAATTGGAGATTTATCAGTCATAAAAAAATTAAGAAATTCAAAAAGCTCTCAACACATGTGCTTCATAAATCCAACAGTTCTAAATGAGCTCAAACACAACTACACCTCTTCTCTGTGACAGACTCATCGTGAAGATGAAAGCACACAAGAGTATGGTAGGTTAACTACTGACTATAAGTAACATTGTAACTACATGCCAACTTATTCTAACCCTAACCCTACTAGTCTACTAATAAATCTATTAACACTCCAATGGGAGTTAGTAGACATGTGCAACTGTACTGATAGTCAACAGAATGTGTTCAAGGGACCATTAAAATAAAGTGAAACCAATATGGTCAAACCTAAACTGATAATTATGACAACACTGTTGCTGACAGTGAACATACCATGAGGTTTTACTGGATATGCAGTGATTGCTTCTGTCTTCCTAATGCTACCTTCTGCCTCTCTGTTTTGCTCTTGCACACAATCTACTTCATGCCTTCTGTCCTCTGATTGATAGTTTATACAAAAAATAAAATAAAAATAAAATAAAGTATTTTTTGCTGAGAAATGATTAATGATTCATGATTATTATAAATTAATGTAAGAAACATTCACTGGACTGAAGCAACTGGGTTTATTGATTATTAATCCACCATTTGTTAATGTTAAAAAAATGAATTCTTCTGACATTTTTTCATGTTAATATAAATGTCAAATATGACGCAATAGGCTTTTGGGGAACATTTTCCATCTCTTAATTATCATTGATTTGCACTGAATTGCATATGAGCCATAAAAGCGATGTATAAATATGATACTCAACAAAAAAAAAAACACATATGCATGCATATACAAGTTTGTATCTGTTTTTTGTTGAGTATCAGATTACACACACACACACACACACACACACACAAACAGCTTTTCTGGATCATACAGTATATGCAATTTTTTACATTAAAAAATGGTGTATTAATAATCAATAAACCCCAGTTGCTTCAGTCTAGTAAATATTTCTTACATTTACTTTATAAACATAATTAAAGATTTTCTGAGCAAAAGGACCTTACTTAAAATTAAAAAAAAATAAAAAAATTAATCAGAGGACAGAAGGTATGAAGAAGATTGTGTACACGATGTTTCTCAGCAAAGTTTTGGTCATATTGATAATTTATAGGCCCTAGAAATTTGCATTTTAAATTTGATACAGTAGTAGGCTAATATATTCATAAATAGGCATTTACTTATTGTTCAACCGAATTTTACAAAGAATGTTTAGTTAAAGTTATGAGAGAATAAATGTTTTAAAATTCGTATTAAAATCTTGTAACATGCATTGCCAAACAAGCATTCTTTTTTTCCAATTAATTTAAACTCCCAAAGGGGAAACGTATCCTGGGAGATACAAACATTTACAGGCAGATTATGGAAAATGGAAAAATTAAATCCATAAAATTTCAACATAAACATAATAAACTAACACTTAACAACAACTCTTCAAACATGCAAGTCTCCTCAAATATTGTAAATATGTGAAATGTATCACTGAAGGCGAGTAGATTTCCCACTACAGGAGGTCATGTTGTTTTTAAATGCTGTCCATGAGCTAAACAGAGAATGTATGAATGAAGTCACCAGATCTAAATATTCACAACAAACACCCTTTCAACATGAAAACTGAGAAATTAAACCAACACTTTCCCTGCTTATCTCAGGATACATCGCCCCTTTTAAGGTTAATTTTAAATTAAGAGAATAATAATGAATATACTATATGAATTATAAATAATTACAATTCATTTAATATAAACATAAAATTATTTCACTCTAAACTGCTTTAATTTGGAGTGAGAGATACAGGGGGAGTGGCTTTATTGCATCAGATACATGTCACTTTACTCACAGCTGATTGGTCCAGTTTTGGTTTGCGATCTCTAACACAGAATACATTCATTTTATTCAAGGTCATCCTCCAGCGCAAGTTACCATGGTGATCGAACCCGTTCAAAACCAATCCACCTTCTTGAGCCCGAAAAAATAGAGTTTGCTCAAAATAATCTCAAATTTACAAGGGGAGCAACTGAAGCTGGCTTCATGCAACAGGACACAGAAACAGTGGGAAACACTGCTGTAACAAACACCACTCACTGTCATTCTGAAGTGCTCCTGAAGAGCTTAATGAGCTGGTTCAGTGTGTTGGATCTGAACTCTGCTGATAGGTAGATCTCCAGGAACAGTTTTGGGCGCTCCAGATTTAGATTAACGAGATAGACACATGATTTACGTTTCCTGCTTCTGTGCATCAAAATCATACATAATATTGAACTATTCATTCGGGCATGTACATTCTTTCTCCGCAAGAACACAAGTCTGTTCTTAGATCTGAGAAACCACCCAGGAGAACCCCATCACGGCACATTTTGGATGTCTCTCTTGTCTGACAAACACACCTGAGATCTTGGAGTCTTTACTAACGAGCTGATGAGTTGAGTCAGTTGATTTTCCAAGATGGCGCCGCCCATACCCCCCATTAACGGCTCCAAACCCGTTCTTCAGAAAGTCTATGGGTGACGTCACAGACGCTTTGTCCATATTTTTTACAGTCTATGGTTTGTTCGAGCAAAAAAGTGTTAATTTGAGCAATTCCGTCAAAGAAGCAACACAAAGCCTGTAAAGCATTGAAATAAATATCAGTAAATATTGGAAACTTAAATAATATAAAGTTAAATCTATTAAAAAAATAAAAAAAAACCTTTCGTTTAATAGCCTACTTCCACACAAAGACGCGTGATTCCACATGAAGCCTACAGTTCTGCGCTTTGAGAGGGATGTGGGACACGAGGAGGAAAGAGTCAGAGACCATCAATCTATTTTCTGATATCTTCATGTTCTCTTACGAGAGGTCTCTCGTACTTGCGTAAGAATATCTTACGCTAGGGGAAAACCTCTTTTCCTCGAGATATTGAAGCCAAAAATTATCCTTAATTTTGTAATAATGTAAAACGCATTGCAGCAGCATGCAGACATGGGCGAGACAGCTCGCGCGCCCATTGGCTGCTCTGCGGCAACTGCACCAGCCTATCGATGGAGGCTCCTCATGACGTCATAACCAATGAGGGCGCTTCGCGCCCAATACGTCATGTCCCGCCGAAATCGGGTGGGGCCAGGGCTATAAATACGGCCCAGAGAGGCTGGTTTGGTCAGTTTTTCATCTCTTCAGCGAGTTCACACATCGCTGGATCCTGAGAGGAAGCCGCGCCGTCTGACTACAAGCACCCAGCGGGATTATTCTGCATCTGAAGCTGCCGGTCGACAACTCGCCGCCTTCAGTCGCCATTCCTGCTAACGCTTTCCGGCGTACATATCCTTTTATTGCTGTGTGTGTGTTCGCCGCTGCGACACTCACACTTATCTCCTCTAAAAGAGCACGAGCGTCTTTTTCAAGATGCCTCGTTCATCCTGCGGCTCATGCCGAGCTCCACTCAGCGACGGGGACCACCATGTCATCTGTGTTTCCTGCCTGGGTGAGGATCACGCAGCTATCGCGCTCGCCGAGGGCGGCTGCCCTCATTGCGATCTTATGCCTATGGTGACTCTGCGGACTCGCCGGGCATTTTTTCGTGAAGCTGCGCCCGCGCCTTCACCCGCCGAGCTGCCGCGCCGTAAAAAGCGCCGCGCTCAACGGGTCCCTGAACCTCCTCCATCCCGCGAAAGCTCGCCGGTGCGCCCGCTAGCTTCGCCGCCTGCTTCACCTCAGTCTCTCACCGCCGGTCAGCGGCCGCCGTCTGCCGCCGCTTCCGCCATGGGGGACTATGAAGAAGCTGTGCGATTGGAGGACGACAGTTGCTCTCTCCTTTCGGGCAGTGAGGATTGGTCGAGCTCCGCGGACCTCGCACCACCCTCTCACCGCTCCTCGGGGAAAAGAGCCAGCATCGAGGCGGAGCTTATGCGTCTGCTCGAGCAGGCCGTCGAGAGCCTCGGCCTTGAGTGGTCGACGCCCCAGCAGCCTGCACTTAACCGCCTGGACGGCTGTTTTCTTCAAAGGGACCGCGCTTCTCAGCCTTCAAGACCAGCCCCTTTCCTTCCTGAGCTTCACGAAGAGGTAGCTAAGTCTTGGAGCGCTCCCTTTTCAGCCAGAGTGCGTGCTCCCGTGTCCGCAGCATTCTCCGTAGTCGACGGTGCTAAGGACAAAGGATACCACTCTCTCCCTCCCGTCGAGGAAGCGGTAGCCGCCCATCTTTGCCCGCCCTCTGCTGGACGGCGTGCTAAGACGGCGCTGCCATCAAAAGCCTGCCGCGCTACCTCGTCACTGCACGGTCGCGCTTATACCGCCGCCGGGCAGGCTGTCTCGGCGCTTCATTCTATGGCCATACTCCAGATCTTCCAGGCCAACCTTCTCCGCAAAATGGACGAGGAAGGACCGGAAGCTGTGAACCTTACGGATTTAAGGAGCGCGAAGGATCTCGCCCTTCGCGCCACAAAGTCCGCCGCGCAGGCCATGGGGCGGAATATGGCTTCTCTCACCGTGGCTGAGAGACACTTATGGCTTACGCTCTCGGAGATGCCGGACTCGGAGCGCTCCGCGTTTCTCGACGCCCCCGTCTCCCCCGCTGGCCTCTTCGGATCCTCTGTCAAAGACTTCGCAGACAGATTCGCCGAAGTTCAAAAGACATCGCAGGCCATGAAACATTTCCTGCCCAAGCGCTCGAGCTCCGCAGCAGGTCGCTCAAAACAGCCGTCTGCTCGCAGCTCCCAGCCGCAACCCTCAGCTGCCGCCGCCCCACAGCGCCGACAGACCAGGGATCAGAGACCGCGCTCTCGCTCCGCCGGCCGCCGCCCCCCGCCGCGTGGGCCACGGCCGAAGGTTGAGTTAAAGCCCGAGGCCTCTAAGTCTTCCTAGCCAGTTTACGGAAGCGACGGTGTCCAAGTCCCGCTGCGGCCGGATTTCCACCAAAGATTTTCGCTCGTTCAGTTCCAATAATTGCGACTGTTCCAGCTTATTCAGCAGTAAACAAGTCGGCAGTACAGCCCGCTTGCCTGCACACAAACGCCGTTTTTACGGCGACCCAGATAAATCCCAAAAAGAGTGTATTTTCTGGTATTCCGGCCACGGCCGATGGTGTTATGAGTGTAGTAAAAATGCCCACTGCCCAGTGCCCATTCCTACACACAGACACGGCCCGCCACACACGGCCCGCACAAATAAAATCGACTTATGTCGGTTGTGCACCAAATGTAGTGATTGTGCCCACGTCCCAGTGCCCGCAAACACTACACGCTACATGTCTCACGGTTTCTGTAAAAACGAAACCAACGCACATACAGTCTGCACAAACAGACGGTGTTCTCAGCGTTATGCATGGGCCCGTTGTCCCGCGCCCGCATTCGCTCACAGACATATTAAACCCCACGGGGCTCACCACGCTCGCTCTCTCTCAGCACACAGCTGCAGGAGAACTGAGCGCGGGCAGGCTGCCCGCTGTGATCAGCGCGCCCCCAGTCTCGCACGCTGCAAACGCGGCGCTCATGTTACAGCACACTGTTGCTCTCCGCGCGCCACTTGGCCGCGATCAGAGCCCAGATATCATTCAACCCCTAGCCACTCACGCGAAAGCGTGGACAGAGCTCCCCGGGGTATCGAAGTGGGTGCTGAGCATTATAGAAAGAGGCTATTCGCTACAGTTTGGTCGACGCCCGCAACGCAAAGCGGCGCGAATCGAAACTACGGTGAAAAAGGAAGTAGCACACCTACTTCGAGCCGAAATAGCGAAGTTACTGAGAAAAGGGGCTATAGAACCCTTATCACAAACTCAGAGCGAAGGGGGCATGTACAGCAGATATAAAAGGTACTTAGTTCACCTTTAATCAAAAAATACTTTGCCTCGAGAAAAGGACAGTAACAAGTTAAGACCTTCCGCGCTGGTCGGATGCCGGACTTTGGGACGATTTAGCGTGAGCTTACAAATCACTTACAGTTCAATAAGCTCAATAACACAGCAGCAGAAAAAGGCTGAACATTTCAAATATAGGAGACTTTACATTGTGTTTCATGTGTGAGTCATATATGATCTTACCACAGTGTCTCCAGTTTACAGTGAGGATCCTCCAGTACAGCAGAGAGCAGATGAACTGAATCTCCTAGTTTATTCTCAGACAGATCCAGATCTCTCAGGTGTGAGGGGTTTGATCTCAGAGCTGAAGCCAGAGCAGAACAACCTTCATCTGTGACTCCACAATCCCTCAACCTGTAGAGAACAATGACACACTCTTCACTCTCTCAGTTCAGATCAGATCAGTTTAACACAAGGGTCCGCAGCCGTACTGCAGGGGGTCCGTCAATTAATGCTTGATCACAAATCATTTTTTGTTAAAAAATTAAAACATGGGTAAAAAAACATCACAAAGTCAAATTTAAATATAAACACTCTCAAACGAATGCAAGATCTTCCTCAAACAATCTTCATCTGTGACTCCACAATATTTCAACCTGTAGAGAACAATGACGCTGTGTAAACAGTGTGTAAAATGACCATTTTATTAAAGATTGCAATGTGTGATGTGATTTGAATGTAGTGACAAGCAATGCCTCTATATCCTACACTGCTTTATAAAGGATGCCGGTTCTCCATGAACTTGAGGAGAAACTGAGGGACAAATACCATGCAGTGCTGTAACTATGGAGTGATAAAGAGATAACATTAATAACACCTGAAGTGTAACTTTATCAATTAAATGTACTATATTTTAGTTCAATAATATTAATTTAATATTTTGAAGATATTTTTGTTTCTAAATATTTGTCCAATAATGATCCATTAATGGCCATTTAAAATAATATTTTTTTCTAATATGTTTATTACTTATATTACAATTAGATTTCATGCTTAGCATTTAGCATGCTAATATATGCTATTGCTAATTAATAGTTTCGTAGCAATCTAATACAATCTTATAACTCAGTCATGTGACACAAATATAAGAAATTGAATGAATTAATCCAGTTAGGGAACCATATTAAAATCACTTTAAAACTTCTTCATTGGGTTACTTGGAAATGACTTGATTCCACGATGTTGACATTATGTGAACAAATTATCTTTGTTGAACTTAATTGGTTCATGTGGAGCTGATGTGCATGATTCAATCATTTAAATCCAACACACTTTTTCAGTGCATTGTTTTCTGTATTTTAAAACGAATTTTGGATTTACTGTAAATCCCTCTGGTCCTCTTCGTTTAGGGGTCACACTTGGCTCCTTCACAGTCAAAAGTGACCGAAGCCTTAAAAAGTAAAAATTTTTTTTGCTTTTTTTTTTCAGGAAAACCAATGTAATATATTTTTGTTCAATAATATTTTTTTTTTATTATTTCGAATTTAGAAAGGTTTCTATGGTACTATGCAATAATTATAAATAAAAAAATGTATGAGCATTTTGTTCCATTAGAATTCATATTTTTATTTGTATTATTATTATTTTTCAATAAATGCAACATGTCACATTAGTGCAGGCCTTTAAAATCCATTTTTTTAAGTGAGAAAAGCGTCATCCAGTGGCGTTAAAAAGTAAAAACTTGTGTAATGTCGTGTAACCGCCTGTAGGCTGTACTGTTGCTCACTATATAAATACATAGAGAGGCTTTTTGATTCCCATTGTTTTTTTAGACATGATTTCTCCATTTTATTAGTTTTTTAAAATGTATTTAGATATATATTTAGACATTCTAAAAGACTACGTTTTGTCAAGGTTTAGATATTTTTGTTACATAAGTATCAGGTTTTGCATTATGATTACAATCAAACAATAATGTTTGGTTAGAAAAGGAACACAATGCAAGCATTTTTGTTAATCATTATTTGATCATTAAAAAAATCTAACAAAATAAGGGATGGATAGTGATAATTCAAAACACTTTATAAAGACATTTTGCAATTAATTGGTATTTTATTCAGTTTAATTCTATAAATGGTAATAAAACTTCAGAAGGGAACAGCAATTATGATCCAACAGCAAAAACAATAAAATAACATAACAGCAAACAATCATTATCAAACTGTAGGTTAAAAAACAGGAATAAAAATGTAATTATAATAATAAATATTATTTTAACTATGTACATACAAACTGTAATTATTTTATGTATTGTTGCATATGCAGCAGATATCAGGAACACCTATTAGGCTAAAATAAGACCAAACAATTATTATTTGTTTGTTTGTTTGTTTGTTTGTTTGTGTGTGTGTGTGTGTGTGTGTGTGTGTGTGTGTGTGTGTGAGAGAGAGAGAGAGAGAGAGAGAGAGAGAGATCTTTTGTATTTTTTAATTTATTGATTTTATTTCGCATATTCTCAAAGTTTGCTGTTGCAGTCTTACCAGTTAATTTCTTTGTGTGTGTGTGTGTGTGTGTGTGTGTGTGTGTGTGTGTGTGTGTGTGCGCATTTGAGCGAGAGTCTCTTTTGTATTTTTCTTCATTTATTGATTTTATTTTGCATATTATCAAAATTTGCTGTTGCAGTCTTACCAGATCATTTCTCTCTCTGTGTGTGTGTGTGAGTGTGTGTGCGAGTGTGTGTGCGTGTGTTTGAGCGAGAGAGAGTCTCTTTTGTATTTTCTTCATTTATTGATTTTATTACGCATATTCTCA
The DNA here is from genome assembly GCF_965113295.1 of Leuciscus leuciscus. Classification (NCBI taxonomy): domain Eukaryota; kingdom Metazoa; phylum Chordata; class Actinopteri; order Cypriniformes; family Leuciscidae; genus Leuciscus; species Leuciscus leuciscus. Next base: position 1,882,618 of record NW_028118546.1, read on the forward strand.
AAATTTACTGTTGCAGTCTAACTAGTTCATTTCTCTCTGTGTGTGTGTGTGTGTGTGTGTGTGTGTCTGTGTTTGTTAATTTACAGTATGCATATTCCAGAACAACCCGGCCCTCTACAAGAGTTTTAAACATTCCAAGCAAATCAGCATCTTCTCCTTCATTCTTACATGTATGGGATTTTAAAATAGACAGCTTTGCCTGTCCCACAAGAAAATTACCAAGTGTACATTGTACCTTCCATTCTTTCTTATACTTCACACCAAAAATGAACATATTTTTTGTAAACATAAAACCAAGCTTAGTAAACATTTTATCCAACAATTCAAACAAAGGAATTAATCTTGAACAATCACAAAAAAAATGAAAAACAGTATCGAGAATATTGCAAAAAGGCATGCAGATAAAACCATCTCATTAAATTTTGATACAAAACTGTTAGTTGCCGCACAATGGAGTACTCTCCACTGGAGGTCCCCAGACCTCTTAGGAATGGGGGGCTTATACAAACACCTCCATGATGGAGTTATTTCCGAAGAAATTGATAGATGTTCTCTCCATTTAGTATCAACACATCTTTTCAATTGAGTATAAAACAAGGATTTCACACACATACAATATAATATCTTTTTGCCAACATTATGAAACAATACATCTTCAAATCTTTTCAATAAAGTATCATTTAAATCTTCATCCAAATCAAGACTTGAAGATCTGGAAAAATCATAGGCCTTTCATCATTCTCAATAAAATTGTTTACATAGGTCAAGAAAGACTGAGGAAAAGATTTTTTAAGATCTCCAATTATCCCTTCAACACATCTTTCTGATCTAAGCCCAACTCTATTAGCTATAGATTTAGCCGTATACCATTGACCCTTTGAAAAATCAATTCAATCTTTTACAGTAGCTATTCCTGTGTTTAAAAACTTGTCAATTACTGAACTCAGAATGGAAGAATTCCTTTTAAAGAGAGGATTAAAAAACAATGGTTCTAAAACACCATAATGTTTATCATCATCTCTCAATTTTTTAAACATTTGCCAGGCCTTTAATACAGTCACATAAAAGTTAGAAGAAGAAACACTTACTCTTGGATTTGGATTTTGGACAGATTTTTCAATTAGGAATAACTGCTTAGCTAATCCAACTCCCCCAATACTTTGTAAAACAGACAAACCTAATGCAATCCAGGGTATCTTATCTGAACAATATAATAGCCTTTGTAATGTTTGAAACCTCATTGTCTTAACTCTCGCCTCCAGATTTATAAGTCCTTGACCACCTTCTACAACTGGGAGATACAAAACTCCAGGAGGAAGCCAATGATAACCATCCCAAAAGAATTTAACAAAGACTTTTTGAATACCAGTCAATAACTCTTCAGGGGGATTCAACACTGTAAATCTGTGCCACAACATTGAGGCTGCCAGATTATTAACGATTAAACATCTCCCTCTGAAAGATAACCTCGGGAGAATCCATCTCCACTTCTGTAGTTTCCCCACAATTTTATCAACTAATCCTTCCCAATCATTTTTCATATAAGTATCAGATCCTAAATATACCCCAAGAACTTTAAAACCATCTTTGATCCATTGACATTGTTGTGGGATTTGAGGAGGATCTATATCCCTCCACTCGCCTAACAGAAGGGATGTACATTTATCCCAATTGATTCTAGCAGATGTAGCTTTTTGAAAAGTTTTCAAACTAGAAGTCAAAGCAGCCATATCATCAATGTTCCTTATGAAAACAGTTATATCATCAGCATAAGCTGTGAGTTTTACAGGTGGGATCTCTGGAAAACCAGGAATACAGAATCCATATAGTCGTTTCCTCAAATGTGACAACAAAGGCTCAATAGAAATTGAATATAGAAGTCCTGAAAGAGGGCATCCTTGTCGTATACCTCTTGTTACTGCAAAAGGTCTAGTTAGACAACCATTAATCTTAAGCATACTAGATGTTTCACTGTAAAGCAGTTTAATACAAGAGACAAATTGTGGTCCAAAGCCAAAGGCCTTCAGAGTCTTTAGTAAATAAAAGTGATCCACTCTGTCAAAAGCTTTTTCTTGATCTAAAGATAAGAGTCCAATATCAATTTGATGTTTTTTAGCAACTGCAATAATGTCTCTTAGCAAAAACAAGTTGTCGAAAATTGTCCGCTCAGGGATACAGTATGACTGATCTTCATGAATTATAGTTGCCATACATTTCTTCAACTTATTAGTTATAGCTTTTGACAGTATCTTAAAATCAGTACACAGCAACGACACAGGGCGCCAATTCTACAAAAGTCCAAGATCTCCTTTCTTAGGGATTAATGTCAACACTGCCCTCCGACAGCTTAGGGGTAAAACACCTTGATTAAAGGACTCCAAAAAAACATCATACAAATCATGTCCAATCACATTCCAAAAGCTTTTAAAAAACTCAGCAGAGAGATCATCCACACCAGAAGATTTGCCACTGTTCAGCCCTTGCACAGCACTTGAAAGCTCATCAAAAGTCAAGAATTCTTCCAATTCCATCTTTTCTTCTTTAGACAACTGTGGAAGATCTAGAAGAAGTTCTTCAACTGCTACTTCATCACAAAATTCGGACTGATAAAGTTTTTCATAAAAAGAAATAGCAGAAACTATCATTTCTCGTTGATTGGTTATTTCTTTGCCATTAGGAAGTTTCAGTTTGTGAAAAAATTTCTGCTCTTTAGATTTTTTTCTCCAGTCCGAAAAAAAAAAAGCAGTTGGAGCATCCATTTCATTGCACTTCACATATCTTGTTCTGACAAGTGTCTCCTTCTCCTGCTCTTCCAATAAATCCTTCAAAAGGCCTTTGTTCTCTTTAATGATATCACCTCCTCCCTGATTGCGGAGGCTTTGTTGAAGAATTTCTTGCTCTATCATCTTCATCTTCACTTTCAAGTTCTCAGTATTATTTGCTGTGTATTGTTGACAAAAAACCTTTATCTGGACTTTTCCCAGATCCCACCATTGACTAAGAGATGAATAACTACCTCTCTCTTTTCTCCAAGACTTCCACAAAAGACCAAAAGAGTGCACAAAGATGTGATCTTGAAGTAATGTATTATTAAAGTGCCACTGTGACTTATAGGATTTAGGTGACAAGACAGACATAGACATAGAGATATAATGATGATCTGATATAGATGTAGGGGAAATACGATTACTAAAAAATCTTCCTTTATTGCATTCCTCAATATAAAAACGATCCAATCTGGCAGCAGAAACCTTATTTGAATTAATTTTCAGCCAAGTATATTGTTTAACTTGAGGATAAACATCCCTCCACAAATCTACAAGACTATGGCCCTGTCCCAATACCTCCCCTTACCCTAGATTTCTGCCCTAACCCTTGTTTTTGCGCGTTCTCGTGTAGGGGTAGGGTGTCCCAATACTCTAAAGAGCAAGGGGGAGTGCTGTTCTCCCCTTAAAATCAACCCTCAAAACATAGTGCGGTCCGATGCAGGCTTAAAACGAAGTGGAAGAGGAAATTACCCAGAATACCTTGCGGACTCAGCAAGCCGGTAATTTTTTTTAAACAAGATGGCGGATTCCGCTGGAAAGGAACAATTGAATTTTAAGTATATTTTCGCAAATAAGCATGTTAAAATTTCTAAATATGTTGGAATATGTTAGTTTGATGCACATCCAATGGACTGTTAAGTTTTGAACACTAATGTTAGAAAATATTTCACGAAGCTATCTATCTGACGATGTTCATGATATCTGCTGAGTGCCTCGAGAGAGTTTGCCCATCAAATACACATCTGGGTAGTTCATCTAATTTTATTTTCGATTTTGGCTTCCAAGGATTATAAAAAGAAGATGTGAGGTGAAACGATTAAAAACTAGCCGCGTTCGTCTAGTTTTTCATCTTTTTTCTTTACAGCGCGCTGTCACTTCTCCCTAACGTTAAACCCAAACAGCACTAAACACAATCAGTGATTGTTGTAAAATGCAGTGTCTGCTGATTCTAAATTGCGGGAGGTGTTTGATTGTAAAAAGAGCTATTATAAGCGCAATGATCCGCGCAAGAGACGTTGACCCTGTTCCCATGGCGGCGCGCGCGCGTTCGGAAACGGACTGCAACGAGACAAAGCAAACTATACTTTGGGTTTCATGTGCGTGTCTAAACGATCAAATACAGACAAAAATATTGCTAAATGACCGGTTTGGAGATTCACTTTAACACAGTTTATGTCTTAAATGGGAGTTAGTTGTGGAATAGTTAGGAGAAAATGTGTATTATTAGATCTGCATTCGGTCTTAAAGTGGAAGCATCTAATAAACCTGTTAATGATTACAGATTTAATGTGAAAAAAACAACTAAAGGCAAAGAGAAAATTAATCCCAGCTCTTGAATCAATAACTTTAGCTTTAATAAGCATTAATCTATCAATAATAAACTATGCTGTGTTATTTTACATTTGATTACTTTATTAGATTTCTAGCATTTTATTATGGATACTTATATTCTGATAATAACTGGGATAGTTATGTGCATGTATTCACATAGTAGTGGTGTCCCATTTCATAGGGAAAGATCTTCAACTCCACTTCCCTCGTTGAGGGGACTTTACTTTCGAGGGCACTCAAAACCAAGTGGAAGTTTTAAGGGGGGAGAAATGGGACAGGGCCTATGTCTATTAATTAAAGATTAATGAGATAAAGAAATAAAGAAAATGAGGCGGAGGTAGCAAAATCCGATAGCTCGGTACCTCTAGGGGGGTCCGGGGGCATGCCCCCCCGTAAGAACATTTTGTACATTTCAAAGATAAATGCATTAATCTGGTGCATCTTTTTATGTATAATGACCACTAGAAGGTGAAAAAAAAAAACACTTTTTACAAGCATGTATTTATTTATTTTTAGGCATTTTAATAATCAGATAATTTGATTTTATTTACAGTTCATAGGGGGCCATGAAATTACAAAACAGTACTAGTAAATTACGTGACTGCTACTTGTGATAGCTTATTTTATAAAAACGGCAGAAGAATTTCGGCTATTGCCTAAGTCAGGCTGGCTCTATGGATATATTTTAAGTAACCTAACTAGTTTGAGAGCCGAAGCTTAAGAAAAACAGTATCGGTACCTGGCTGTGACAAGTGAAGGCACTTCGATGCTGCAGAGAAGGTGCTTCTTAACTTTCGTGCGTCTGTGGAGGTTGTGATAACTGACAGGTGATGTTGAAAAGGGGGAGGGGCAGGGGCTCGTGCGCTTTCGCAGAAATTTACCTTGCTCCGTTTGAGACAAGCACGTTTAGGTGCTTAAAGCCCTGCATTTCAGCCCGAGCCCGACGTGCCAATATTATTATTATTGACTTATTTATGCCCCTAGGGCCGGGCTTCGGGCCAATTCTCACGTCATAATTCACATGCGGCCGGGCCTCAGGCTTTTTTGGGGTTATCCTTCTTTTTATATTTTTAGACATTAATTTAAAAAATATGAGAAGCTGACGACGACGATAGAAAAACAAACATAGAAAGACATTTCATAACCTCATAACTTTCATAATCTTATAATTACACAGTGACATATGACTGACATGACAGTCTCATGCACGCACGCACGCACACACACACACACACACACATACGCACGCACGCACACACACACACACACACACAGAAGGTTTCCCATCAGCGCGACCCACGATTCACCTCATGTGCAAATAATGGAGAATATTAAGAGAAAAAATCACAGATGGCCAACTTAAAACGCAGCGGGAAGAGTGATAGAAGAGAGGAGGACTGGGTTAAAACCTTAGGCTACACTGTGGATGCTATTCTTTTTCTCCACGATGCTCTGTAAAAGACTGCTCTAACTTTTCGTTTCATTGGACTTTATTTTCGTTTAACTGTTGGAAACTACGGATGCTTTTCGTTTGATTGGACTTTTATTTTCGTTTAACTGTTGGAAACTACTGGAAAAAAGAATGGCCATGTTCTGTCGTGCATTTTTGAGGTAAGATAACCTGCAAGTTTATTTAATTTAATTGGTTTAGATAGGCTATTGCTCCTTTCGTTTGCGAGCGCTGGTTCGAGCAGCCTGAGCCTGCCTCAGTATTTCAAAAAAAGTTGTTTTACTCACTGTGGTTTAATAAATAATCATTTGTTAAATTAACTGTCTGTGTGATATGCTTGAAGTGTTTTATAGCCTATCTATGGATTGTAGCCAAGTAAAGTAGCCTATTAGCGTTGATTTGAGAGGCTAAATTGATCAAACATGTTGTAGGCTATACTCGCTGTCGGTTCGGCTTCATTTAAAAAAAAATGCTCCAAAACATTTGTCTAAATTAACATGATAAAGAAATGAAAAGAAACATAACTAACAAAACTGACCTATTTTAATGGCTGCAAATAGGGCAGGCTGCCGCTGTGTAATAATAATAATAAAAAAAACGGACTCGGGCTGATAATTCTGATGAGCTGTCGGACTTGTGCTTGAGCGTCTCGGGCCAGGGCCCGGCTCGTGCTTATTCTGATGCAGTCGAAATGCGCAGAACGGTTTGAGAATGGAATGGAACCCGGCCGTGAACCCGCTGCGGAATCGTGTCGGTGGAAAAGAGGTATCTAATCATGTGATTCCGTCTTGAGTTTTTGTCGACAGACGGAGGCGGCCCGAAATTTGACGTAGGCGACCGCCTCATAATTCTCTATGCAGGAAAAACCCTGTTCATGATTCCTATCCAATTTATGATCTACCGTACAATTAAAATCACCCCCTATAACAACAATCTTATCATCTGAACACTTCAACAATTCTTCAGAAAGTTTCAGAAAAAAATCACAGCGCTCGCTTCCTATATTAGGAGCATAGATATTATAAAAAGAAAAACTATTATTGCCTATTATTAAATCAGCTCTAAGAAGGCGTCCTGGTATTATTTCTAAGAAAACTGGATTATCTTTAACACGCTTTGAGAATAAAAACGCAACACCAGCACTCACGTTCGTACCATGACTAAGACTAATACTGCCCTCCCATTCATTTATCCAATCTGTCTCATTACAGGCATCAGTATGAGTCTCTTGCAACAAAATTACATCTGCTTTTTTAAGTTGTAAATACTTAAATAAAGTCACTCTCTTTCGTACATCCCTACATCCATTTATATTTAAGGATCCGATATTAAAGGATACCATCAGGATGAAAAAAGATAAAATGAATAAATGCCAATATAGATGTAATTTCCAATACATAATAGGCTACCTCTTTAAGGACTTTTCTTTACTCTTTTTCTGACAGCACTTACAAACTTTTTTAAACGATAACGCTTAGGCTGATCCAGTGCCATAGAGAGAGAGAGTTGCGACACTCCCATAGACCTCCGTTGTAAATAATGGCGGCGCTTTTAACCGCCTACTTCCGGGATATGAAGATCGGAATAGTTCCAAACACTGTCATGTGGGCGTTGGACACCATTCACTTACATTGCTGCGCGTCGAGTTGTTCCAGAGTTAAGTTGCCGAAATATCGACCTCTTTTGAATTGTCAACTGTCTATATTGTATCAGAGGCCCTTTGCGATGCTTATACTGGTCTTCATTTGTACATGCACAGCGTAATTATTTATATTTTATGTTGGTTGTTTCAACCAATTTTCAAGCACTGCCTGCTAGCTAACGTTAGTTAGCTAGCGCGACTTCGTCAGCTAAGAGTTAGGTAATGAATCGCTACCACCTTTATAGCAACTTTTATTTAATTAAATTTTTTGGGATATACTAACTTTTCATTATGTTATTATTGTCTTGAGTGAAGCGGCTTGTGAGAACAATGCTGGACCTTTAGGATTGTTATGGCCATCACCAGTCCTGTCTGTTTCATGGATCACCTGCCCCTGGTTTTTGTTTTTCTTGTTCACACACACAAGCACACATTTTTGTTGTCTGTCATTGTTTAATAAAAAATATTTTATTTGAAAACCTTCATTTGTATCAGCCATGCTTAAATTCGTTTTTAATCTGTTATAGTTTTGATAATGTGTATGGCCTTAATCTTAAAATAATATTCTTAGTCTTAACATGATCATGTTTCACGTTGTGGTCCTGGGGGTGGCCACTTTCATCAGAAGAAGTGAGCTAGCTTCTAAGCGAATTCTGAACGGACCGCCACGGCAGACCTCTTGCGTGATCATGAAGGTAGGCTGGTAGGCTAATGGCTGAATCAAAATTTATAAGCAAAATCACGGGAATCAATAGCCTAATACAGCCCAGTTGTGCTAAAATAAATATCATGAGACGTCCATCATCAGATGAATGATATGGAAAAGTTAAGTAAGTTAGAGCCGCTAAAGCCAGTGCTACTACCCATGCGAACATGAACACTAAGCTTTTCCCTCCAAAAATATAGCCTAAAACTTATCTCCAAATGCAAAACTGACATTAACAAAATGCAATAATGCAATAACAGCTGAAAAAGTACTTGGGTGTGTGTTTTATTTTATTTTTACCGTTCAATAATGCAATCGCTGCTGTCTGTCCCATAGAAGAACATGACAGCCAGCGTACGTTTTGGAACTATTGGGGCTTACATGAACCACGTGACAGCCATAGCGGCGACATCAAAGAGTGTCGCAACTCTCTCTCTCTATGGCTCTGGGCTGATCTAATTCCTCAAGTGTTGCTTTCTTCATAGCCATAGCAGAGGAATCAATAAAAAGCTTCAAATCAGGAAAATACGTTTCAATCTTTGGTTTTCTCTGTTTTTTTGTAGCATTCAAGAATTCATCCAGCTGTTCCAAACTATAATACCAGATCCTCTTTAATCGCCCAACAGTACTTTCCTGAGAATTGAATTCATCCAATTCATCAGTGATTAAGTCTGAACACTCACTATCCGGATCACTGTCAACATCCTGTGATATTGGTTCAGCATCATTTTGGGACATATCCCTATTTGATGCCTGCACCTCATCCAAGACATCCCTCACTTTAGACCCATCTTGTTCTCCAGATTGTTCTACCTCCTCCACAATCTCTACAGGGTCATTCATTCCACTCTGTCTAGCATCAGGAATGATCGCATCCGTTTCTGTAATCTCAATATTGCCACCCTGAGGCAACTGTTCTCTCATTTCAGTAGACGCGTCAATTTCCGCATTCAAATCAACTGCAGCGCTTTCTATAGTCGGTTTAACCAACTCGTTATTCTCCAAAACAATTGAATCTTGCACTGAACCATTCTTTGCGCTTTGAGCCTCTTTCACAACAGGACAACCTGTTTTAATATGGCCGTATTTTCCGCAAACAAAGCATTTCATAGTCTCAGTAGTGATAAATATTGTATAGTCCTTACCAAACACTGTCAATTTAACAGACACATCAAGCATTTCAAATTCAGCGCTTAATATCATCAGAGCCTGACGTCTGAAAGACATGACATGTTTCAACTCTGGATTTTTCAGTCCTAGAGGAATCATTCTAATCTGCCCAACCAATTTTCCATAACGAGCTAAGATAGACTCGAGCGCTTTATCAGAAATAAACGGAGGTACGTTTGACAACATCACTCTTTTAGAAAGACTAGACAAAGGTCAAATTGGAACAAATACATCCTGAACAGTTAAACCACACTCCACCAATTGACTAACCATTTCGATTTCCTTCAGAAAAACGACAATTGCTTTATTCATTCTTGAAGCGGACATTATGTTTTGTGCACCTATTTCTCGACCAATAGCGACCAAAACACTCTCAATAGACACAGACTCATCTGACGGCATGCACTTGCACGCGTGCCGAGCAGACAAACAGGAAAATCCATCGGAATTTGAGCCCATCTTTATCAGATAAACTGACAAAAATAGCCACTATAACACCTTCTCCTCTAACTTACAGCAATATTCAAAATAAATAAATAAACTCAGAAAGGAAAAGTTCAACTCACTCAGCAACTCCACACACTCCTTGCTCACGCGCTCCCCACAAACACGCCGCACATGCGCACAGAGAGAGAGAGAGAGAGAGAGAGAGAGAGAGAGAGAGAGAGAGAGAGAGAGAGAGGGGGGGGGGGGGGGGGGGGGGGGGTCTTATTTGCGTCACTCCTTCATTGCTGTGCACTTTTTTTCTGCACAGTGGCTGATTTGTAGTTTTTACCACCAAAAGTTTCTCTGAGTTTTCGTATTTCCCATTCATTTCCTGTCGGTCATTTTTGAAGGAACCAAGTGTGACACTTTTTTTTTTACGACCCTTTACCATATCCGAATCATGTCTATGATTATTTTGTGTGTGTTCACAAAGCTAATACAACAAACGTCACCAAGTGTCATCCCATTCAGATGAAGCAAGATGAATCATTTTTAAACCGAAGAGGATCAGAGAATGTCAACATTGAAAAGTGGAAGATTAATCAATTTATTAAAGAAATGTTAATTATTAGAAACCTTTTTGTCCCTGATATTATTATTTTTTTTCTATTTCTATTTCTTTTTCCTTTTTTTATATTGTGCTCTGTTCTTTAGGACATTTATTATAGTTTTGTTTTGCCTTATTGTAATGATATTTACTGCAATACAAAACTTTACTTCCGCATTCCTCGATTCCTATGGAAGTCTGTGGGTGTTGTAACTCTGTCAGTTCAAAAACACTGTTGTTTTAATATAACATTTATACTTTGTGTATTTGTGTAATGTTTTGTCTTGTTTGTGATGTGGAGTAATTATATATATATATACAATATAGTACTGTGCAAAAGTCTTAGGCATGTTAATCATTTTTCTGTTTCTTCATGTAATCACAGACGGACTCGATGATGGTGAGATCAGATCATACCGGCTGTTGTCAGATTCCTTGTGCATACACAAATCTCACTGGATTATTACAATTAATGGCAAAAAGAATGTTTGGAAATCTAAACTGATATTTCCTACTGACACATTACAGCAAAATATATAAATAACTGACTTAAAACCATCTTTTTTGGGGGGGGGTATTAACATGCCTAAGACTTTTGCACAGTACTGTATATACTGGGGGAGAACATTTATGTTTTAGGATTAGCATGTTTAATCAAGCATTGGCTCACCTGTGATGTTCACTGATTTAACTGAATATTTATTTATTGTGCATTTGGACTGAAGTAAGTATCACTTGTAATTTATTGTTTAACTGAGTGTCTATGAATCACACATAAAATACTGGTTTTGGTTTTCCTGGTCAAACTATAATTGTACAGAAAATGAGCTCTCAATAAAATGTATTCATTTGTCTCTCATTTGTGTTGTGTGGATGTGTAATTGTTTGGTTGGACTCCTTCTTCAGACCCGAAAACAAGCTAGAGTTTAACAAGCAAAGTCGGTGATTGAGTAAAAAAGTTAAAAACTATTAAATAACTAATACATAATATATTTACCAAGGACAAAATATGTGTTTATCAGAGAGTTCATCTTACCCCAGTGTCTCCAGTTTACAGTGAGGATCCTCCAGTACAGCAGAGAGCAGATGAACTGAATCTCCTAGTTTATTCCCCCACAGATCCAGATCTCTCAGGTGTGAGGGGTTTGATCTCAGAGCTGAAGCCAGAGCAGAACAACCTTCATCTGTGACTCCACAATCCCTCAACCTGTAGAGAACAATGACACACTCTTCACTCTCTCAGTTCAGATCAACACGTACAAGCCACAATTCTACACAGACTATTAAATATGTCTAAATTTCAATTGGAGATTTATCAGTCATAAAAAAAAGAATAAAGAAATTCAAAAAGCTTTCAACACATGTTCTTCATAAATCCAACCGTTCTAAATGAGCTCAAACACAACTACACCTCTTCTCTGTGACCGACTCATCGTGAAGATGAAAGCACACAAGAGTATGGTAGGTTAACTACTGACTATAAGTAACTTTGTAACTACATGCCAACTTATTCTAACCCTAACCCTACCAGTCTACTAATAAATCTATTAACACTCCAATGGGAGTTAGTAGACATGTGCAACTGTACTGATAGTCAACAGAATGTGTTCAAGGGACCATTAAAATAAAGTGAAATCAATATGGTCAAACCTAAATTGATAATTATGACAACACTGTTGCTGACAGTGAACATACCATGAGGTTTTACTGGATATGCAGTGATTGTTTCTGTCTTCCTAATGCTACCTTCTGCCTCTCTGTTTTGCTCTTGCACACAATCTACTTCATGCCTTCTGTCCTCTGATTGATAGTTTATACTTTTTTTTATCAAATAAAGTATTTTTTGCTGAGAAATGATTTATTAATGATTCATGATTTTTATAAATTAATGTAAGAAACATTTACTGGACTGAAGAAACTGGGTTTATTGATTATTCACCATTTGTTAATGTTAAAAATTTAATTCTTTTGACATTTTTTCATGTTAATATAAATGTCAAATATGACACAACAGGCTTTTGGGGAACATTTTCCATCTCTTAATTATTATTGATTTGCATTGAATTGCATATATGTGTCAGGCAGTGTTGGGAAAGTTCACTTTCTACATGAACTAGTTCAAAGTTCAGTTAACAATTTTTTAAATGAACTAGTTCAGTTCATAGTTCAAACTTCAAAATTTTGAACTAAAGTTCACAGTTCCAAAAAATGAACTAGTTCAGTTCTTTTTTTCCATATGTTGTGCGAGCTATTATTTTTCAAAATTATTGCCACAGCCCATATAAAACCACAGACAGCAATTATGTTATCAGTTTTAACACTGAAACTATGCGTCAGATTTCATCTTCATATCCAATTTTAAAATCCTTATCCAACCAGGTTTTACATAGCATTGAGGGTAGGGTTGCCAACTAAACAAATGCGGGACAATCGTGCATGGTTCTTTACAGGAAAATGAGGGACACTCAAAAATATTTGTAGGCTATAGGCTAGGCCAACATAACACAGTAGGCCTATATGTCATTTCAGGTTCGTATGCGTTTAAAAGGTTTTCAGACAACACATTTGTTTTGATTAAAGTCATATTACACACAAACCATAGTTCAAAATAATAGCATTTATCTGAAATAGAAAGCTTTTGTAATTATACACTACTTTTAAAGAAATTAATAGCCTACTTTTATTCAGCAAGTACATTTATAATGCTACGTTTTTTTATTTCGGATAAATTTACTTTGAACCTTTTATTTATCAAAGAATCCTGATTTTTTTTTCTTTCTTTTTTTTTACATTAATAATAATTAATGTATAAATGTTTCTTGGTCAGCAAATCACATCAGTATATTATTCCCTCAGGATGATTTGATGCTTTCTTGCGTGGCTGGATGTATGTTGGACTCACAATAATCACGTTGTTTGAATTCGTTAAAACTGATTTGCCGAAATCAAAACCCAGTCGGACAGTGAAAGGGATTTGCCGTTAGCGCGAGTCCGGATCGAAGCGACCAGACAGCGGAGGATTCTGTGCGCAAATCAAACAATGATTTGTCCCAAAATAATAATTAATTCTCAATTTAGAGTTTGTTATTCGTATGGTCTGATCTCTGGGTCTGATGCGCGTGAGTGTGGACTGTGATTGGATGATGACCGGTGTCGTGATCAAGTGTTGCTGTTGTATCAGATTCAGTCATACATCAGTGGTTAGATCAGCGTCAATAAACGGGACAACGGAGGTTCCGAACGGGACAAATACATTTCTATAGAAATATTGCACCCTTTTGAACGAAGTTAAACTGAGAGAGCGTGCCGTTCACAGACACCAGAATGAACGAGTTCACAGTAACGTTCATCAGGCAGTAACAGAGTACGTTCAGTTCACGTTCCCCCAAAATATGAACAAGTTCATGAACTATCTATCGTTCAATGAACGCGTTCAGGCACAACACCGGTGTCAAGGTTTTAGACTTATGTTTGGCCACATAGATTATATATGTTCATTGTGTCTCTTGTTGGTTTTCAGTCTCTGTCATTATGTCTCCTGTGCCTTGTTCCCTGTTTGTGTATTTAAGTCACCCTTCTCCTGAGTACTTTGCTCAGTGTTTCCAGTGCCATGACCAAGTCTAGGTCATTCTCTTGCTGTGCCTCTTTTGGAGTTATCTAAATCTAATTTGTGTACCTGGTATGGTTCCTTTGTTTTGTTTAATTGACTTTTGCTCTTTGAAATTTTGGAGTACTCACAGATCTTTGTGTGAACTTTTTTTCAAATTCCTTCTGGATTTACTTTGTGGACTTTTTGGATTTACTTTTTGGAACTGTTGTCAATCTATTTGTGGAAGTTTTTTGGAGTTTACTTTTTGGATTTATCCTAGGAAAGTTTGGACGTTCCTTTTCATCAAATACAAGATTTGAAGATATTTCCCAGAACTGTCATCTGGTTTTCTGCATTTGGGTTCACCTTTTGACTGTGTTCAAGTTTTCACACTAGTCCTAACCCTGTGTTTCTGACAGTATGAGCCATAAAAGCGATGTATAAATATGATACTCAACAAAAAAACACACATGCATGCATATACAAGTTAGCATCTGTTTTTTGTTGAGTATCACATTACACACACACACGGCTTTTATGGATCATATATGCAATTTTTAACATAAAAAAAATGGTTTATTAATAATCAATAAACCCCAGTTGCTTCAGTCTAATAAATGTTTCTTACATTTACATTTATAAAAATAAAAACTTTCTGAGCAAAAGGACTTTACTTGAATTTTGTTTTTGTTTTTTAAGTATAAACTATCAATCAGAGGACAGAAGGCATGAAGAAGACTGTGTACACGATGTTTCTCAGCAAAGTTTTGGTCATATTGATCATTCATAGGCCCTAGAAATTTGCATATTAAATATGATACAGTAGGCTAATATATTCATAAACAGGCATTGTTCGACCGAATTTTACAAAGAATGTTTAAAGTTATGAGAGAATACATGTTTTAAAATTGTTATTAAAATGTTGTAACACGCATTGCCAAACAAACATTCTTTTTTCCAATTAATTTATACTCCCAAAGGGGAAACGTATCCTGGGAGATACAAACATTTACAGGCAGATTATGGAAAATGTAAAAATTAAATCCATAAAATTTCAACATAAATATAATAAGCTAACACTTAACAACAACTATTTAACACATGTATCACTGAAGGCGGTTTAGTTTGAGATCTTTCACTTTTGAAAAAGTATTAAATCTCCTGATAAAAACACAGGCGAAGAAGAAGCAGAAACATGCAATATCATATGTGACCCGTGCTGGCAAAATGAGTCAGAATGCGTACAGGATAATTCTGAGCTACAGGCAAAATGGTCGAATTTGAGGTGTTCACAAAAATGAGTTCATTAAGCCCTCATCTAGTGATCCCAAGGGTCAAAATACCAATTAAACATTTAAAAGTATCTTTATTTGTATGTTTTCCTTTGTCCATGAAAAATTCAGTTTTCTCTGCTCGCTTCTCGACGACTGTGCTTTCCCTCAGCACAAGTTTGGTATTGTTTTAAAACGTAGCAATCCAACTTTGTGAATATTAATAGCGAATTCTCGATGGCATGAGTCTGAACCAATGAAATGTGATTTTCAAACTCATACTGATTTAAACAAAGTGATTTTACTCACATTGACTGACACATCCGAAGCGTGCCTCAAAGACGCCTCAGACAGCGCGTGATCCCGATATACTCTTATACCTACACAGAATTACAGTGTTTCAAAATATCTGTCTTGGCGAGTATTCAAGCAAACATAATCTGCTATGTCTTAAAGGTATAGCGGAGGATGTTTTACTTCCTGGTGGGTAACCTATACTATTGGTCCTCCTAATTGTCAATCATTCTGGTGAATCAATCAAACTTTTCAAAAAGTGGAGAGGGCGGGTCTTATCTAAAATTTGGAAAGATCCTCCGCTATACCTTTAAGTGAACATTTGGTTAACTGTTGGGGAAAAACAGCTGATGTGTAACATTATATTAGACCCGTGCAGTACAGTAGGTCTGAATATATAGGCTGTCTTTTTCATTAATTTTAATCAAACAACTGTGGTACCATGGGGGAAAAAAGTTGAATATATATTGTTCCTATAAATATTTGGTTTTGACTCGGTGGTGTGTGCCAAATGTGGTGTTATTACCCAAGATTTTAAGGTATGGTTGGTAGATGATTTTGTTTTGGAACCTGGAAAACTGGAAAAAACTTTAACTCGATTTTTCTCAAAATTGACTTTGACTATTAAAGTCAAACAGGTGTAGCTCAGTCATGAACAATTGCTCATTGCGACTCATTTTGCCAGAACGGGTCACGTATGTAAGCAGACGCAAATGTAAAATCAAAACTGCCTAATGTTACTTAATGAAATGTCGACGCAGGACGAGGTATAGGACTGTGAAGCTTTGGGGGTGTTGCTGGACTTTATCTACTCCATCTGTGTTTTGATCATCGTTCTGAATCCGATCCAGACGTAGTCTAAATATCTAATATCTAAAAATTCTTAAATCAAGATACATAAGCAATTTTTCAGTATACAAGACTTAACATTTTAAGTTATTTTGCTTCTCAAGTAAATTTATCTTCAATTAAGAATATAAAAAAGAAAAGAAAACAAAAATACTGAGAAAGAAATTTATTTTCTGCAGTGTAGCCCTAAAATTTACATCAGAGCATTTAGTCCAGGGATCCTCAAATCCGGTTTTGAAGTGCCGCTGTCCTGCAGAGTTTATCTCCAACCCTAATTAAAGACGCCTGAACAAGCTAATCCATGTCTTCAGAGTTACAGGAAGGAGAGTTTTATCAGGGTTTGAGCTAAACTCAGTAAAGCAGCGGCCCTCCAGTGCCAGATTTGTGGAACCCTGATTTAGTCTTACAGAAGACAATAACATGTCTGACTATGATATACCATAGATGATCTTACCCGAGTTTCTCCAGTTTACAGTCAGGATCCTTCAGTACAACAGAGAGAAGCTTCACACCCGGATTTCGCAGTTTTCTATTATTCAGATCCAGTTCTCTCAGTTGTGAGGGGTTTGATATCAGAGCTGAAGTCAGAGCAGCACAATCTTTCTCTGTGACTCCACAATCACTCAAACTGTAGAGAGATGAAAATCATACTTGGTAAACACTATGAACTGAAAACAAAAAGCAATAGAAAATTGAGAAAAAGTAGACAATTTGTAGATGGAGTAAAGAAAACACTGCACTTGGTCACCAATGGATGGCATTGTCTCAAAATTACTCAGGAACCTTGAAGTAATGGTGTCACAGATTACAATTGGAGAGAGTTAAGTGTGAATAAAAGACAAATGGGACATGGTGTGGACTCAGGATAACAAACTCTCAGTGTGCAAAAGAACAAGATTCTGAACAGACACGACATATACAACATAAAATTAAACCAACTAACTCCTCGCTTTGCTCTAAATGTAAGACCGCATTCTTGGGCTAGAATTCTTGGCCTCCCTTGCAGGTGAATAACCAATAAACATGCTATATGAATATAAAAAAATTTGTCCGTTGTTGCCAGGAAAACTACTTTATAAATCATTTGTAACATTAAACTTGTTTGTTTTAAATGAATCCTCATGTTGAAGACATTGGGTGTCAGGTGCTTTAACACAAGTTTGAGTCAGCTTGTATTGTTTCCCAATCACATCTCCCCGTCATTATTCACATCAATAAAATAGATTTTAAAAAATCAGAAAAACAATAAAATCAAGTATGCTGCCATATTGCTCCTATTACTGATACAATAAATGTTTGTATGTTTCTTAGATTTATGAGCTTTTTATTTTCTTTTGTTTTAACAGTAAAGTGATAGTTTTCACTGATACTTACTGAACTTTAATCACGGGCAGCAGCTTCTGAAGAACCTTCAGTTTTTCAGCTTTATTGTTTTCTCCAACAAATGTATTAATATCAAACTTCTCCAGACTCTTCTCTGATGTCAACAACACAAAAACTACAGCTGACCACTGAGATGAAGAGAGTCTGGCTTCACTTATTGTTCCAGATTTCAGATACTGTTGTATTTCCTCCACTAGTGACTGGTCGCCCAGTTCATTCAGACAGTGGAACAGATTGATGGATTTCTCTGGAGAGTCAATGGTCCTGATCTTCTCCTTGATGTACTCAACTGTTTTCTCATTGCTGTCAGACTTTATTCTTCTTCTCAGTGTCATTAGTCCCTGAAGGAGAATCTGATGAGACTCCACTGACAACCCCAGAAGGAAGCGCAGGAAAAGGTCCAGATGCCCATTTTTACTCTGTAGAGCCTCATTCACGGCTCTCTCATGGAGCTCAGAAAATGAAACATGTTTAAACTTAACTTGAAACCAGTCCTTTAATACAAACAACAAATCTGGTTCAGAGACTGGGTCAAATACATTCCTGTTGTTGTTTGTGAAGCAGAGGTGCACATATAAAGCTGCTAGATGTTCCTGAACACTCAGATGAACAAAGCAGAAGACTTTCGCCTGATACAGGCCTGACTCCTCTCTGAAGATCTGAGTGCACAATCCTGAGTACACTGATGCTTCTGTCACATCAATGTCACACTCTCTCAGGTCTTTCTCATAGAAGATCACATTGCCTTTCACAAGCTGCTGAAAAGCCACTTTTCCCAGTTTGAGGATCATGTCTTCATCTGTCAGGTTCTTCTCATAGTCTTTCTCCTGTTTGATGTTGGACTGAAGGATCAGGAAGTGTGTGTACATTTGAGTGAGAGTCTTGGGAATCTCTCCACTCTCTGCTTCACTCAACATCTTCTCTAGAACAGTGGCTGAGATCCAGCAGAACACTGGGATGTGGCACATGATGTAGAGGCTCCTTGATGACTTCAGGTGTGAGATGATTGTATTGGCCAGACTCTGATCACTGATTCTCTTCCTGAAGTATTCCTCCTTCTGTGGCTCATTGAAGCCTCGTACCTCTGTCACTCGATGGACACACTCAGAGGGGACGAGATCGGCTGCTGCTGGTCTAGAGGTGATCCAGATCAGAGCAGAGGGAAGCAGATTCCCCACAATGAGGTTCGTCAGCAGTACGTCCACTGAGGCTGATTCACTTACATCACAAAACCTCACATCACTCTGAAAATCCAGAGACAGACGACACTCATCCAGACCATCAAAGATGAACAACACTTTATATTTGTCACTGGATATTTCCATTTCTTTTGTTTCAGGGAAAAACACATGAAGAAGATCTGAAAGACTGAGTGTTTTGTCCTTCATCAAATTGATCTCTCTGAAAGGTAGTGGAAATATGAGCTGGATGTCCTGATTCACTTTGCCTTCAGCCCAGTCTAGGATGAACTTCTGCACAGAGACTGTTTTTCCAATGCCAGCGACTCCCTTTGTCAGCACAGTTGTGATGGGTTTGTTTTGTCCAGGTAAAGGTTTAAAGATGTCATTGCATTTGATGGGTTTGTCCTCTGTTGCTGCTCTCCTGGATTGTGTCTCAATCTGTCTCACCTCATTTTCATTACAGATCTCTCCACTGTCACCCTCTGTGATGTAAAGCTCTGTGTAGATCTCATTCAGGAGTGTTGGGTTTCCCTGCTTTGCTGTTCCCTCATTCAGACGCTTAAACTTCTCCATCAGTTTTGATCTAAATGTGTTCAGGACTTCATGGCTGTAAAATTAAAATAACATGGTATTACATAAGTTAAATATATAGAGTAAAATGTTGTATTTGTTTACCTGTTTGTTTACTTTACCTGACACTAGCATCCCTGCTTTCATTAAAGTCCTGAAGTTGATTCATAGGCTGGTCATTCTTCTTACAGGCGGGTTTTGTTACTGTTGATCTTTGTGGTGGGATTGACCTTAAACATCATGAAGAGAATCAAGAATCAGACATATTGGTGGATTTGTTTTATATTACCTTAATAATTCACTGTCAACCTCCTAAAACAGATAATAAGTAAATGCACTTATTAATAAATCAACTGCTCAAGGCCACAACTGTAATAATACTAAAAACAAAAACTATAAAAAAAAAACGTTTGTCAAGACAAACTTTGTGTTAGCTTGAGAAAGCTTTTTATATATTGTAAATATTATATTAAAATAATATATTATTGATTGATTGCTTATAATTTAACATCATGTCAGTTGTCAGAGCTATTTTAATGGTGAGAATAAAAGTAGCAAAATATAAAAAGAGAAATAAACTAAAAACTAAATTTACAAATGTTTTTAAACTAATTCAGCCTCACTTAATAAAAAAAAAATCTATTAATACGAATCAACAGAATAAAAACAGAGTCCTAGAAGAGTTAAAACCATCGCATTCCTTTAAAATCTGCTTTAAAGATAGTGGACTCTGACATAAGAGGCATAAAGGAGGATCTTCAACTGATAACAAAACCTTGTGCCTATTTGGCAATATGTGCAGATGATTTGGTCCCAGTGATTATCAGAGTAGAAACAATGTTTTCTATCAACAACAGGATTAATTTCATAAAGTTTAAAGGTCATATGATGCGATTTCTTGTTTTCCTTTTTCTTTAGTGTGTTATGTAGCTGTTAGTGCAAGTATAAGATCTGCAGAGTTACAAAGCTCAAAGTGTAAAACCTTAAGAGATATTCTTTATAAAAGTTATAAAGGCTCAGCCACGCCTTCCTAAAACTCTTCTTTCAAACTCGCCCCAACAAATCTAGGTCAGTGTGTGGGGACAGAGTTTCATAAATAAATGTATACGCAAAGAAAGAAGGCGTAACTTTTGTTCTCGCTGTATTATTGTTGCCGCCAGCGCCGCCATGTCGTGGAGACACTGTGTTTTTCGCTGCGAAAGCCAAACTAAATGAGTTTGGCCTTCCAAAAGAGGACACAATTAGAAAACAATGCTTAAACTTTATTTACAACTGTTCCAGAACAGTACAACTAAAATATTCGACTGTGTGATGCGCAATTTTCAGAGGACTGTTTCCAGACCCTGCGAGAGTACAAGGCAGGCCGTGCACAAAGCTGATTCTAAAAAGTGGGGCAATTCCATATTTGCTTGTACATTCTGGCGCTTCTGACTCACACACAGCCTGTAAGTATGTTTTTTTTATATTTTAAGAATTTGCTACTGACTATTCAAAAATCTCTTTCATTCAAATATTTAAATGTCTTTAAGAAATGTTATAGCCTACCTGAGATCAGTCTGTGTATCGTCATTCTTTAAAATCTATTGGATGACCCATAGACCCGTCACTCCTCAAAGACACACAGCTGGGCGCTGGTTCTGATCTCTCCTGCTGAACTGAACTATAACAGAACAGATTTAATTAGTTTTTGATGATAATCATCATATGCAAGATCTTCATACTGTTTGGATGAAAAGCACTTGAGGAGGGTTTAGACATTGTTTTCAAGAAATTCATTTAAAACAGACATCTCTTTTATTATGGGCCTATAAAAGGTTATTTCATTTGGAAATATGTTCAGATGATATGGTCCCATGAATTGTCTGAGTAGAAACAATGTTGTAACTTTTGTTCTCGCTGTATTATTGTTGCCGCCAGCGCCGCCATGCAAAGATGAACGCTCATCTTGGACATCTGCATTTTCCGGATCAGAATCGATCTCGAATTGATAAGGTAGTTCTGACATGATCACATGCCTTTATTGCTTCTGGAGCTGATGTTCCAAATATGGTAAGGGGCGAGACATTTCCGTCACACGCTTGAAGGGGTGGTTGATTATGATTTCACTTTTTTAACTTTAGTTAGTGTGTAATGTTGAAGACGAAGTCCTTAAAAAATGCTAATCAATGAATAGAAGATAACACATAAGCTACCTAAATTCATCAACTAACCATTCAGAAATGTACTGTTGCATTCTACATGTTGTCACTTCTTGAGTCTCTCCATTATTGTCTGACTCTGGTTTGAACATAAACATTGACATTTTCAGTGCATGTCTGTGTGAGGTAAAAGGATATAAAATATCTGTGGGGTATTTTGAGCTAAAACTTCACATACACACTCTGGGGACATCAAAGACTTATTTTACATCTTGTGAAAAGAGCATTATACCACCCCTTTAAGGTCATCGGGCCAATCACAATGTACTGGCTAGCTGGCCAATCAGAGCACGCCACGCTTTTCAGAACGATGAGCTTTGTAAAAATCAACGCATTTCAGAAAGGCGGGGCATAGAGAAGCAACAATAATGTACAGTATGTGTAGAATAATGAGTATGTTTGTTTTTTAACCTAAAACCGCATAAACACATTGCATTACACCAAATAATGTTATTTTTAGAACCGTCATATGACCCCTTTAATTGTATTACATTGATACCATCTGTTGGTCATTTTTGGAGGAGTCATTTTGGAGGAGGTTATAATGGGTTTGAGGTCAGAATATAGAATAGGGTATTTTTTTGAGCTCTGAATATACATGTAAGGCCACAGCAGCACTGCTGCACATTACCTGCAATTCCACAACGCCCAGGTACCAACAAAAAGGACTACATTTAAAATGACCATTTAAAATGACCACAAAAGTTGGGTGTTTCAAATAATATAAGCATCTCTTTCAATAAAATGCTATTTATCTGATTCCAAGCCATGAAATTGGAACACTCATAGATATCCCAGCTAACACACGACGTAACCGTTACGTAATGTATTCGTACTTTTTGGTCACGTCATGACCTTACTAACTGACAACGTAACTACAACGTCGCATGCTCGGAATTTCATTACCATCATATTACCAACCCACAACGTCGTCAGTACGTCCTCCTAAGGTTATAAGATAACCAACAACGTCCCAGATACGTACTCTATTCGTAATAACTTGGTAATTTCATGACTTACTGGCAACGTAACTACAACGTCACGGGCCCGTAATTTCATTACTATCATATTACCAACCCACAACGTCGTCAGTACGTCCTCCTAAGGTTATAAGATAACTAACAACGTTCCAGATACGTACTCTATTCGTAATAACTTGGTAATTTCATGACTTACTGGCAACGGAACTGCAACGTCACGGGGCCGTAATTTCATTACCATCTTATCAGACTGCATTTCTATGAAATATTTTATTTGTTTCAATTGTTTGTTTAGTATTCCGTACGTTTGAAAGACGTTCATTTTATTCAAATAATTAAGGTTAGATGTTTATGGTTGTAAATGTTGCGTGGCTTTGACGTTTAATGGGCGTGCGCCGTGCGCGTGAACCTTCGAGTCGCCCTCAAACACTGGAGCGGAGATGAGTTGCCATGGAAACCGACAGACCGCCCCACTGACTGCAACTGACAAAGCAGCTGAACTCCCTCTCTCGCTGTTGTTTTCACTGCTTTCAGGTGAGTTTAGTCTCTAAAATCACACAAATAATACACACAACTGTTCTTGACACTTCTCTTACTTGTAATTGACGCGCTTCTGTTGAATATTTGCTTTATATAAATGGTTTAGTGTCTTCGGAAAAAGTCCGTTAGCATCTCAACCGTTTTCAGAAGAGGTAACTTAACGTTATGCTAACTTCATAGCTTGAGCTTTTGATATGAACGTTTAGGCTTTTAATCACATCTTATGGGTAGATGATAGGTTTTGATAGTTTTGTAAAAAAAATAATTTAGCTTGGAAGTGAGCTAATTTATTTAACAAACGTATTTATTTAACATAAACGTAACTTACTCGATGACGTCACTTACATGGAGTGTGAAAATTGGCTGAAACTAGCTCAATGTTTAACACAAATTGATCAAAATAGTTCTGTGATTTCAGCAGCAACAAAATAATCCTTCTACAACAGGGGAAGCTCCACGACTTCAACATTTCTGAAGAAAGCTGCTGCCAGAGAAGTTGGAAACAGGTGATGTGAGGAAGCTCATTAAATAACTGCATATCCATTTTCTCACAATATTTTGTCACCTACTGTATATCACCATGCATCTGTTATTTTCTTATTTTTTTAATTCTCATATTTACATTTATTTGTTTCATTTATTTTAAGAAAGTTTTGACATCCAAAAGTAAGTGACACTGTATGAGTAATATGAATAATTGAATAAGTAAAACTAAAACCATAGATGAAACATTTATGATTATTATCAGTCTTGAAAACAGTTGTGCTGCTTCATATTTTTGTGTTTTTCAGGGTTATTTGATGAATGAAAGAAAAAAAACAGCATTTATTTGAAACAGAAATCTTTACTCTCTTCTGGTCAATTTAATGCATCCTTGCTGAATAAAATATGATTTTTTGTTTTGTTTTTACTCTATTGAACCCAAACTTTTGAACAGTAGTGTAAACTACTTTTTATATATTGGGTCTATTTAACAATGAATCCTGGAGAGAGTGAAAAGAAAATGGATTAAACTGTTACATTGGTTTACACAAAAAGATTAATCAGCACAACTGTTTTCAACATTGATAATACTCAGAAATGTTTAGGACGTTTGCATTGTAAGAATGTATTGTATATTCAAGTATCAAAATGCTGACTCGTTAGGCCATGTTTTCTCATTAAAATCAGAAGATGTCCTATTAATTCAATAGAATGTAAGGGAATAACTCTAGAATAACCTTCCTGATAATGTTTGGGGCCCAGAAACACTATCCTAATTTAAATCTGGATTAAAGACACATCTCTTTAGCCAAGCATTCATTTAACACATCTCATAATCTTGCACTATGTGATGAAATAGTAAAAAGTGCACATGACCATCTTTTGCCTGAAATAATATGAACAGCAGCAATGCTAATCTTTCTCCTGTTGTCTCCTTGTTTCTATCTCAGGATGCTCAGCATATTTTACTAGAGATTACAGCAGCTCCAGTTTGGATCCAGCCTCACTTGGGAAGACTTCTAATGACATCAACACTCTTGAAGACAATGTGTTTAAACATTTTTTAGATGTTAAATAAATGACATTTTAAAGTGTTGAAACTAATTTAAGTTTTTATGTCAGGTGGTACAACAAAAATATTATGTATTGTAATTGTACCACCTGACATGAAAAGTGTACCACCAACCTACCCATACTTGAAATTAGCAGTTTTTATCAGTATTTGAGAGAGCTCTACAAACTTTTTCACTCTGCCAAAGAGATCAGTTAAGCTCCTCTGGACGATGCATTATCATGTTTACTGTTATTACCTTGTAAATTCATAATAACATTTGAGAATATACAAATGGCCGGACAAAAGTTTCTCAATTATCTCAACAGCTTTAAAACTACTGATATTTATAAAAAACAATTATATGAAAGGCTTCAAACCTAAAATGATGGCATAGGTTTTTTTTTTTAATTATTATTAAGACACCATTTTAAATTGATTTCTTAGTCAGTTCATTTGTTCGAACAGTTGCACCGTCACCTGACAATTTGGGGGTTTAATGCTGCCTTCAGGAATAATCATAAATAGGCCTAGTTTCCTAGTTTAAAAAAAAATCATCGTACATCATAATCACGACTTCAGAAGAAGAAAAACAAAATAATATGTATTATTAAATGTAAAAAAGAAATGATTTCAAACTAAGGTTTTATCGAATATAGTGATACATGTCATGAAGTTATCAAATTATTTTAAAAGGAAATAAAGCACTTGCCACAACATAACTTTGTGACAATGTTTAGAAAAATATATGCGTGATTTTTAAACAAAACTGTCTGCTTATACAGATTCTATCTTTCAGTGCTTATTGCTTTGTGTATTTAAATGTTAAATGGGAAAACACTCAACTGTTCTTTTTTCTAGCATTTTTCTTTTCTTATTCTTGCTTTGTTATTAGGGCCACCAAAATGAAGACGTGTAGGAGTAGTTCGATGTTCAAGCTTTTGGGGAAAACGTTCATTTAAATGTATAACCTGTTTGCACACTGTTTTTGCTGTCTGTGTCTTGTTCTATAGTAAATGAACTGAATTAACCAAATTTTGAGTCTGTATCGTTCATATGTGTCGTTAAAAAAGTCTCTAAAATCGTTTTGGGCCAATGAGGACAAGTTAAATTAAGCCACTGCATGTCCGCCCATATTATTAAAAACTAAAATGACCAACTGGTTACCAATTACGACTGCCGATCCACAACGTTGCCACGACGTCGCCGGTACTAACTGACAACGTTACAAAGTTACGTCGTGACAACGAATCCAGGAATTTCACTTTTCCGGTTGCCACAACGTAACTAGTTACGTCGCCACGACGAAAGTTTGGTCACCAGATTACGTTGCAGTTACGTAACAGTCACGTATTTGTGTTAGCTGGGATGTCTCTCTTGCATCAGGTGAAGACAATGTCTATTATGAATATCATAAATACAAAATACAAAACACTGTCTTTAAGAAATGTTGTAGCCTACCTGAGATCAGCCTGTGTATTGTCATTCTTAAAATCTATTAGATGACCCATAGACCTGTCACTCCTCAAAGACACACAGCTGGGCGCTGGTTCTGATCTCTCCTGCTGAACTGAACTATAACAGAACAGATTTAATTAGTTTTTGATGATAATCATCATATGTAAGATCTTCATACTGTTTGGATGAAAAGCACTTGAGGAGGGTTTAGACATTGTTTTCAAGAAATTCATTTAAAACAGACATCTCTTTTATTATGGGTCTATAAAGGGTTATTTAATATATTTATTTAATGTATTAATTTAAAGTACCTGCAAACTGGAGAAAAATCTTCAACTCTGGATGTTTGTGTGTCATCCATGATGAAGCTGAACAGTTGCAACAGTCTGATCTCCACTGACTCTGGATGTAAATGACGAACAAACACTAAACTAAAGTAATAAAACTTAATTAAACATCTTTATCAATGATCTGATCATGAGAGTTGGAGGTAAATAGATAATGACATCGATGCGTTCACTCAAAAAAGTAATTTGAAAAATCATCACATAGCCTAACTTACAGCACGATACACAAAAGAAACCCCGTTCCTTTACTACAGGATGAAAAATGTAAAACACGCCCTTTCAGAAAAAAAGTATTAATGTGGACGTCACCTGTAAAGGGCCTCAAGACATAAAAAGTCCCCTTGATACATATTTAGTCTAGATATCCAACCGATTCACAAACTCCTCCATCTTTTCCATCAAGTAGCTAGTACACACATTCCTGTCTACGGTTTTATAAAAGTTTCTGTGAAATACTTACTACTATTTTGTATCGGAACTTAGGAATCGACTGTCTGATTACATGGCGAAACATCAGCTTCCCTTTCAAGGGAACTCGAGCTGCGTCGAGACGCGGTGGGAACGCCCTGCGTGATTGCGTCGTGAAGCACGTGTATAACCAGTCCAATGGAAAGACGAGACGTAATAGGCGGGTGAGATGGTGCTCGATGCAGAGCCAAATGGGAGGAGCTAGAGCTCGAGCTCCCCCTTTTCTGGAGCTCCAGCTCGCTAAATTTAGTGAGCGGGGATTCGCTGCAGCGTCAAATGGGAGGAGCTAGAGTTCTAGCTCACCCTTGCTGGATCTAGTGCGAGTTCAACCGTGATGGAGGAAGGACAAGTTTGTTTTGATGCGCAAGATGCTGGCATACATCATATTGTATTTTTCTCTAATATTTGTCGTGATTGATTAAATATTTATCGTTTCTGTGACAAACGCATAAAAACACCTAATAAGAACATTGCTCACACTGTGTGTGTGTGTGTCTGTTTCTAAAAACGATTGAAACGTATCTAAGTAGCCTATTATTTTATCTTTATAACGGTTTCGTTGTTTTCCTCACTTTTAAAGCTGCTTTGGACAAAAGCGTCTGCTATGATTATGTAAATTACTAGACTTAAAAGGCAATGTGAAAGCTTAGATAGTGCACCCCTATTTATTTTTTGTCCACCGCATTTACGTGTGTGTTATTTGTGAATTAATCTAAATCATCTGATTAATTTATGAAATAAAAAATAATAAGACTAGGTACCTAATCTGCCCTTTTTGTAGAAGTAAAAGCATACTCCAACAGGCCAGTTGTAATTATTATTATTTTTAATTATATGTAGTTATTTTTAAATTAATTAAACTAAAGAAATAAGAAATAAAAATCTCAAATAAAAATGTATATTTACTGTACCAAACACCACTTTCAATACACAATAGTCACCATACTTTATTAAACAACACTTTATTGGAGGACAAAGCATAAAGTTGATAAAGTAGCATAAAGAAAAATGAGATTCAAGATAAATAAAAATGTGTCTTCAAAAATACGTTAACATCATATGAATCCATTCACAGCTGCTGAAGCCACAAAACGAGTGCCAGAGAATCATATTCAGTCACCTACAGAAAACAGATTTGATATTGTGTTGGAAAATAATGATTCATTATCACAGCTAAACTGGTTTCTTGCTCTTCCCTGTACGTCTCTATCATGTTCGTGTTCTTCTACCTCGTCTAAACAGTTTGTTCAGTTGAAGAACAGAAGATGTGATCACTGATGTGGTGTAGCTTTTTCTCAACCAGAGGAAGAAGTCTCAACATCCCATTGTCAGGCGTTCTCCAGTGCTGGTCTGAAAGTAAAACAAAAAACACAAACCATTCAAATGAAGTTGTTTAATGGACAGTCGGGTCAGCTTATGTTCTGCGTTATTTAAAGCAGTGATGGTTTACTCTGGCCCTCAGCGTCCACTGTCCTGCAGATTTAGCTCCAACCTCAAACCCTCCTGCCTATTGTCTATAAGTAAACCTGAAGACTTTGGTTCAAATTTTCAGATGTGCTCGATTAGGGTTGGAGGTTAACTCTTAATTAACCTCAAAAAGTAGAATGCAAAGGGCCAGAGTTGCCTGTTCCTTACATAAATTTACAAAGCAGCAGTCAGTACATTATATAATATACACATTGAAGTGTTATATATACACATTTAGCTCCTAAACTCTGGAATGGCCTTCCTGATATTGTTCGAGGCTCAGATTCGCTGTCCCAGTTTAAAACTAGATTAAAAACGTATCTCTTTAGCCAAGCATTCACATAATACTTACCTTTTATACTAGTTGAATCAGATTGAATGCATTAATATTAGGAACAGCAGCTACGCTAATTATTTCCCATCTGCTTTTCTGTTGTTATCTCGGGACGCTAGTCCCGAGGTAAATAGAGTACGTCAGCTCCAGTTTGTATCCAGCCTCTCATGGAAACTTCAGATGCCCCAACACCCATGCAGAGACGACTCGAAGCCCGTGAGGAGACGACTCCACGCCCGTGAGGAGACGACTCGACGCAGGCGATATGTTATGCCCTAAATTAATGCATGATTAACTAACTGTATTTTTCTATGTACCTTTTTTTGAAATGCACTTTCTGTAAAGCTGCTTTGAGACAATATGTATTGTGAAAAGCGCTATACAAATAAATTTGAATTGAATTGAATTGAATATAGTATTGCAGCACATAATATAAGCGAAGTACTGAACAAAAACAGTTATATCAACAGCAACCTATTTTAAAAGATTTTTAAGAAAGGCATGGTCTCTTTTGAGCCTTTGCCAGTGATGCTTGATTTCTTTCCAGACAACATACTCTTCTGTGAATTTTTTCAAGAGCTTCACTTGGTCAAAAACCAAGTGATAACCTGTACAATGTAAAATTGTCAACATCACAGTAAATTGACCGGTGTTGATTTTCCAGTGTTACAATAAAGTATTAAAATAAAGTGTTGAATCAACACTAAACAGATTGGGTTTAACACCAGAAGTGTCCATTTTAAATAAGAGTTGGTGTCATTTTGCGTTGTTGCAAACATAACTCTCTTTTAGAGTTAACCAAGCCACACCTCCGTTTACGTGCAACCGTCGTTTTGACTGAACCAGAGTCCAGACCACATGCGAACGCCATTTTACTTGTGGAAGAGTCAAGCGTGGGGTAAGTCTAATACTTTAACTTGATAGTAATACAGATAAATCAGACTGTAAATTGATTTCAATGTATAGAGTTTATTAGTTTAATATATTATTCGATCACAAATCACTGTAATAATGAATAATTAACATTAGACAGCCAACGAGCTCTGATGTCTGATTTTTGTATTTTGATTTTTGCCAATGTCATGCCACTTTATAAATTATGTAAAGGTAGTAAAGCCTCGATTAAGCTTAGTTTTGTCTATCATCACGTCTCACGCACTGTAATTGTTTTTATGCACGTTCACAGGCATTTTCTTTCTGAGCACACTCGACAAAGCCTAAAGTTTTGCGCGCGCGAAGCACAGGCCATTTTACAAGGTTAACTGTTGAATTTCTAGAGTGTTCTACCAGTAACGTTAAATTGGCCTATCAGGAAGATCACTGGACTAAAACTAATTGTTATGATTTTAATTTGAATATTCTTTCGTTGACCGTGGTTCTGTGATAGTCGTGGTTCTGAACTGTGGTAACGTTAAGTTTATCATGTTGTGAAATGATTGATCTGCGTGGTATTATTTTCTGCCAAATATGGGTGTCAAACGCAATTAATTTAAAATTTTGTAGTGAATTAAAGCTCTCAGTTGCCTTTTAAGGAACGAAATCCAGTAATATTTGTTAGTGTTCGCTCTAACACTGTGTGGAACACTCGTCGTGAAATATAGGTAACGTTAGAAATAAGGCACAGCTCTTCACTCATCTCCCTAGGGCTGAAAAATGTAGTCGACATTATCGATAAACGTCAAAACAGATATTGTCGACAGATATTTTCAACTAATAACGCCTGCAATAACGCGGTTTAACCATTGGGACGCTGTAGTGCAAGGCTGTATTGCAGCTGATGCAATAGAAGATGGCGGTTGAAGCTTTTAATGGTGCTGCTTTATTTAATATAGATTTGTGAGGCCAAGATGGCGGCGGTGTAGGTGGTAGTGTTTCTTTGCTCTTCAGGGAAATAAAGGTGAAGTGGTGATATAACCTATAGGGATGCACCGAATATTCGGCCACCGAAAATTTTCGGCCGAAAATGGCCCAAAAGTGTATTTTCGGTTTTCGGCCGAAAGACTTTTATCACCGAAACAATACGGCCGAAATGTTGTGATGACGCAAACAGCAGATACCGCGGCCTGCACGTGCTTGTCTGAAGCAACATATCTGCGGTGTGGACGTATTTCAATATATCTGAGAGTGACCCACGGACAGCGATTTTTAAAACACAGACGTCCCAAGTCTTCCGGAAGTTCCGGGAGTCTCCCGCGTATTGATAGCGGCTCCCTGATGACCGCAAATTAGTTTAA
This sequence comes from Leuciscus leuciscus, assembly GCF_965113295.1. NCBI lineage: Eukaryota > Metazoa > Chordata > Actinopteri > Cypriniformes > Leuciscidae > Leuciscus > Leuciscus leuciscus. The sequence goes on from NW_028118546.1 coordinate 1,913,695, forward strand.
ATCTCCCGGAATCGCGAGCGAGCATGAGCGCGCATACGTAGCGCGCGCGCGGCAGAGAGAGGGAGCGAGAGACCTTGCGTGTGTGTGCAGAGCAGCCGTCATTTATCAGAGGTGTGTGTGTTTACCTTAGCTGTTTATGGTTTTTGCAACTCACGTCCATGAGCATATAGCTGCAGATATTATTATGGGCTATGGCAGTATTGACCTAAATGCACTTTGTTTTTATGAGAGAACATTTCATTTTTAAACCTTTCTGCAGGCCAGTAGGCTTTTACATTATTATTTAATGTACACATGAGTGGGGTCAAGTTAAACATTTAATTTTATACTTTGCAATGTGCTAAATAAATATTTGCATAAAATTTTAATTGATTTATTCTTTGAAACTTTAATATTAATTTATGCAATGCCTTGATTATAGTAAAGTTAGTACACAGTCATAGCCATAAATGCAATGGTACTAATAATTGGCATAATTTATTTCGGTGTTTCGGTTTTCGGTTTTCGGCCTTAGTTTCCTCTTTTTCGGTTTTCGGTTTCGGCCAAGAATTTTCATTTCGGTGCATCCCTAATAACCTATTAATCGGACTGGTGATAACGTGAAAAAAATACGTGAAAACGTTATATGATTCTGATTTGACATCTTTATGCATGGGAAAAAGAGGCAAGAAGAAAGTTAAACAAGTTTGGCTTGACACCATGTCTTCCGACGCATCTGGCTCAACTGATCAATTTGAGAATTCAGCATCAGCCTCGAGTAGTGCTGGATTTAAACTTAAGAAAGATACCGAATCACAGTGGTTTGACATGTCCAAATTTCGACAATGAGGTTGTCACATCCCTCTCGGATACTCCTCAGAGGCCAGCTGCTAAAAAAACTAAACGCGCAGAATCTAACGTTAGTGGAAACGGGAATGAGAATGTCTTGGCGGCTATTCGTGAGCTTGATTCTAAATTAGACAAAACGTTCCAGAAGATTTCGGCGATTGAAACTACCACCGAGGCGACTTCCAAACAAGTCAAAAGTCTAACAGCGACGGTACAACAGCTTATTTTGGATGTTGGCGTGCATAAAGAGGCTCTCGATCATATGGAATCTGAGGTCCACGCTCTGAGAAAGGAAAACAAATCACTGAAAGCAAGTGTACAGGAGTGTAGACGTTACAGTTGGCGATGGTTTCTAAAGTTGCACGGCGTTGCGGAAAAAGACAATGAGGATGTCCGAAGTGTGGTCCTCAACATCTTAGGGAAGATTGCTCCTGGAGTCGGAGACGGGCTACAGGACAGTGTCGATGTCGTTCATCGTCTGGGTCCGAAGCGGACGGATGGAAAGACCAGATCGATCATAATTCTCTTCTCACAGCGCCGCATTCGTGACATCATTTGGAGTGCTGCTAAAGGTTGCAAGTTTCTAACTGACAATAAACTGCGTCTCTCGGAGCCGCTGTCTCCTGAAGATAGAGCAGCGTGGGATAAGCTGTGGCCTCTTGTGAAGAAGGCAAGGGAGGAGGGCAAGAAGGCAACCTTTCGCAACTCATTTGCTTTGATTGATGGGAAACAAATCTTCTATGCTGATGTCGTGTAAGCCAAGCTGCTGCTTGTTACTTTTCTCATGCAAAAATCGAAAAGATGAAACTTGACGACTAACAATATAAACTGTGCAAAAACTTTTAAGTTGTGCACAAATAGGAACTATTTTTGTTCTTCTTTAATTATTGTTACCTTTACTATTAATCTCCTTATTTGTTTATCACCTCGATAACATGTGCTTTGGTCATTATCCACCTCTCCCTTTACATTCTGGTAGCTAGTCTAAAGAAAGTAACTTTTTTGTTGTTTTTTCTCATTTTGTTTAGGGGTTCTTGTTATGGAGTATTCGTTTAACTCCTTGTCGGTTGTAACTTTAAATGTTAGAGGTTTGCGGGACAATCTGAAAAGAAAAGCAATTTTTTTGTTTTGTAAAAGAAGTGCAGCTGATCTTATCTTTCTTCAAGAAATTCATTCAGGGGAAACAGATGTTACATTTTGGAGAACGTAATGGGGAAGCTCAATTTTCTTTAGCCATGGCAGCAGCCACTCGGCTGGGACTGCTATAATGTTACATAGATTTAAAGGGACTGTATTAGAAACTGTATGTTCTGATGAAGGCAGATGGGTTTGTGCTGTAATTAAACAAGATAACGCCACCTTTATAGCTTGTTGTGTATATGGACACAACTCTCGTGCATCCAATAGAGTAATGTTCTCTCATCTAGTGGACAAGCTTAAAAAGTTACACAAAAAATATAATAATGTTTATTTTATTTTGGGGGGAGATTTGAATGAATGTATGGACGATCACCTGGATAGATACCCCCCTAGACTTGATAGCAGGATGAATAATGATCTAATTTTTTCCCTGTGCTCCGATCTCTCTCTTACTGATGCATGGCGGTTCTTTAATCCTTCTACAAAAGATTTTACCTGGTCCAATAGAAGTTTATCTCTTAGATCTAGGATTGACTTTTTTCTAATTTCATCTTCTATCCTTAAATATGTAAAAGATGTTTCTCATGTCACTGCCCCCTTATCAGATCATAAATTAGTTGCAATAAAATTGAGTGACATCAATGATAACCCGAGAATGAGGGGCTATTGGAAACTTAATAATACCTTGTTACAAGACAAACAATTTAATAATAGTATCATCAATCTTACCAAAGAATTATTTACCGGATCAACCAGAGATTATAAAAAAAAACTGGGAGTTCTTTAAATATAAAGCTAGATATATTGCAGTTAAAAGAAGTAAGGAACTTAAAAATATTAAACATAAAACCGATTCAGAGTTGGTTAATAGACTTAATGTTTTACTAGCTAAAGATAAGATTACAGAAGAAGATATGGAAATAAAAAAAATTAAATCTGGAATTCGACAGAGCTTATTTAGAGATGGCCAAAGGTGCATATATTAGATCTCGAGTGAAATGGCTTGAGGAGGGGGAGAAGAATTCTAACTATTTTTTTGCCTTGGAAAAAAGAAACGGTCAGAGGAAAGCTCTTTCAGCGCTTAACATCGATGGAGTTACCTCTAAAGACCCTAAAGAAATATCAGAATTTGTTAGCAAATTTTACAGCAATCTTTATACATCTGAATTTAACTATGACAGCTGTGAAAAATGTATTAATACAATTAAACACCGTATACCAATTATTGATCGTGAGTTTAGTCGAATTTGTGACGCTGATTTGTCAATAGAGGAAATTAATCAAGCTCTGCACTCAATGAAAATAGGTAAATCCCCTGGTATTGACGGGCTTTCAGTAGAATTCTATCTTCACTTTTGGGATTTTATTAAATTGCCTTTATTTCATATGTATAAGGAATGCATCAGTCAGGGAGAGATGACCTCTACAATGAAACAGGGAGTTATATCCCTTATACCCAAGTCAAGCAAGGACCCTTTATTAATTGACAATTGGCGGCCTATTACTCTTTAAAATTAGATTATAAAATGTTAGCCGCTGTTTATGCTAAAAGATTACGTACTGGTCTAAATAACATTATTTCAGAATCTCAGTCGGGCTTCATGAAAGGCCGTCACATATCTAATAATAAAAGGTTAGTATTAGATGTGCTAGATTACTCTAATTTAATTCACTCAGACGGTCTCATACTTTTTCTTGATTTTCAAAAAGCTTTTGATTCCTTAGAACACAAATTTCTTTTTCGCACTCTAGAGTTATTTGGATTCGGTAAATCATTTATTGATACTATAACCATGTTTTATAGAGATATTAACAGCTCAGTGATCGTTAACTTTGATACATCCAAAAGGTTTGACATCCATCGTGGAATCAGACAGGGCTGTCCAATCTCCCCGTTTTTATTTCTTTTAGCCACTGAACTACTTTGTCTAAGGATTAACCAAAATGAAAGTTTGACAGGAATCTCTATATTTGATCGAGAGTTTAAAATTGCACAGTTAGCGGACGACACCACACTATTCTTGGAGGATAAAAAACAGTTACCTAATGCTCTGGAATTGGTGGAACAATTTTCTTGTGCTTCGGGTATAAAACTAAATATTTCGAAGTTATCTCAATTCATGATATAGATGAGACATCATTGGAGGGGATCCCTGTTAAAAACTGTGTAAAATATCTAGGTATCCATATCACTAAAAATCCCGTTACCAGACATCTTTTAAACTTTTCTGATAAAATGACAAAAACTAAAAACGTCTTTAACATCTGGCTTCAGAGAGATCTTTCATTATACGGTAGAGTCCTTTTATCTAAGGTGGAAGGGCTCTCTCGCTTTGTATACCCTGCTCTTTCTTTGTTTATCAATGATAAAGCTATAAGGGAAATTAACAAAATATTTTTGGATTTTATTTGGAAAAATAGGCCTCACAAATTGAAAAAAGAAGTACTCTCTAATTCCAGAGGTGAAGGTGGCCTTGACTTTTTAGATTTTGCTGATACTATAAACACCTTTAAAGTAAACTGGCTGAAAAGATGCCTTGTGAATCCAGTGTCGTTATGGTTTTTCATTCCTAATAATATCTTCAACAAACTCGGTGGCCTGTCTTTCCTATTAAAGTGTAACTTTTTACCTAGCAAGTTACCCATCTCCTTATCTAACTTTCATCAGCAATGCCTTCTCTCGTGGAAATTGTGTTTTGTCCATTGCTTTTCCCCCCACAAAGTTCTCCTTTGGAATAACGCGGATATAACCGTTAGAAATAAATCTCTCTTTTTCCCTAGATGGTTTAACAATAATTTTAATTGCATTCTATCTGTCTTTGATGATTCTGGTCATATTCTAACTTACAAGCAATTTTTGAATCACCATAACTTTCCAGTTCCACCAAAGGAATATAATACCTTGATAAAAGCTATCCCAGCAGGCTTAATTCAGCTAATTAAAAATCACCTTAACTTCAGTAAAGGTAATAGTGTTTATCCGGCTTTACGCTTGGGCGAGATAGATTTTTTAGATCAAAAATGCAACAACAGACATATTCGCTCAATTTTTCAAATGAAGAGAAAAGTTACTCCAAGGGGTAAATTCTATTGGGGATCCCTTGTAACAAATGTAATTTGGAGAAAGGCCTGGCTTTTGCCTAGTCAATTTTGTGTATCCAACAAAGTTAAGGAAATTCATTATAAAATCCTTCATAAAATCTATCCTGTTAACTCTTCCATTTCTAAATATTCTGATATTGATGAGACTTGCTCTTTTTGTGGTTTTGTTGAGGAAACTGTCCCCCATTTATTTTGTGAGTGTAATGTAACCAATCGATTTTGGGCTAATTTAAGTGCTTTTGTTTTTGGCCCTACAAATGTGACCCACACCTTCATTCTTAAAGAGATTATCTTTTATTATGAAAACCCAAAGCGGATGTCCCTTGAACATGTTGTTAATTTCCTTATCTTATATGCAAAATTCTTCATCCACAAGCAAAAATGGCTTAAGTCTCCTTTGAGCTTCCCTCTTTTTCTTGCTGACCTTAATTATTTTATTTCTTCCCTTAGACTTATAAATAACAAAAAAAGTGCAACATTTTTGATGCATTATGATGATTTATTAAAAGATATGACTTAACCTTGTTGTTATGCTTTTCTTTTCTTTTTTTGTATGTATAATTACATAATGTGCTTCATGCAAATCCAGGATATGTATTTTTTTTTTCTCCTCGTTTCATTGTTTGTTCATTGTAAGAGATACAACCTTGCTTCACTTCCCTGAGCTTGTAATTATGTGCAAGTTCTGCAATAAAAAAGAAAAAAAAGAGTCGACAGACAGAAAAAAAAAAGAAAAAAAAGAAAAAATAAATATAGATTTGTTCACATGCAGCTGATTTATTTTTGTTTATTTGTACATTTTACTCATATTTAATGGAGCAAAGTCAGACGTGGACAGTAGTCAATCGATATATTGATCTCGTAATGTGTATGCGTAAGACGTCGGTTTCACAAATTTGCGTTTACATGGAGAAAATGAAAATGGCATCTTTGATGTTTTGATATTTTGAAATGTAATTTATTTTATCACTTAAAAAAAGAAAATGGTTTCATATTGAATCAAATTTTATTTATAGCAAGTTAGCAACCCAGTAAGATGTTTATTCCTCTCCCACAGGAGTTCAGAGGTAAAATCACTATGATAGTCAAAGCACAATTTAGACATCAGAAGAAGTTCATAAAAATCCCAGAGGCTTGCTTTGATATATTTATAGCAGAATGTAAGTAATGAAGTCGTTATTAATAATTAGGTGTATATTTTCATTACCGGTCAAAAGTTTTAGATCGGTACGATTTTTTATGTTTTTAAAAGAAGTCTCTTCTGCTCACCAAGGCTGCATTTATTTGATAAAAAAATAAATAAAAAACATTAATATTGTGAAATTATATGACAATGTAAAATTATTGTTTTCTATGTAATATATAGTAAAGTGTAATTCATTCCTGTGATCAAAGCTGAATTTTCAGCATCATTACTCCAGTCTTCAGTGTCTGATCCTTCAGAAATCATTCTAATATGATGATTTGATGCTCGAACATTCATTACCTATTATTTTCAATGTTGAAAACAGTTGTGTACAATTTTTTTCTCAGAATTATTTGATGAATAGAAAGTTCAAAAGAACAGTATTTATTTAAAATAGAATTTTTTCTAATATTATAAATGTCTTTACTGTAACGTTTGAACCAGTGCTTGAAGTGGGGGGGGAAAGGTGCCGGTACTCTCTTGCATTGGCAAGTAATCATGACATTTGAGATTTCTACAGTGAAAAACAAAACTTGGAGATATTGCTGGTACAACAACAATTTATTGATATTTATTAACAACATAAATGTATTTAAACAAGTCGTGTATGTGTGTGTGTGTGTGTGCGCATGCGTGCGTGCGTGCGTGTGTATAAAAACGGAACAACAAGTCTGCAAGTCCAAAAATACATTTATGGTGAGATTACTACATTTTATTTAATTAAATGCATTTATAGTGAGATTATTATATTTTCATGTCATATTCTGTGTTAATTTTGACCACGAACCATGCGCTGTCACTTTAATTAAGCGTGTGCAGCACAGCAGAAATAGACTCGGTGCAGAAACGATCGTTGCACTGCTGTATACGCACCGCTCCTGGAACGCATTGCCGGACCGCATCCGCATGCAGTGTGAAAGCTCTAACCTGTTAATATGGGTGCGGGAAAAAAATACGCACTGCAAACGGAGTGTATGTGAAATGGGCGTGACACTGACGCTTTTTCTGTCAGTGGTAGAGTACCGGCTACATGCGAGAAGTAGCGGTACGCAAGAAAAAGTTTTGGAGTAAAATGCAGAAGTGTAGTAAGTGGTACCGCCCCACTTCGAGCACTGGTTTGAACAATTTAACTCACCCTTGATGAATAAAATTATTGATTTATGTTATTTATTTTCCCCCAAAAAATAAAATTTAAATTATTACTGACCCCAAACTTTTGAACGGTAGTGTTTAATGTTACAAAAGCTGTCCGTTTCAGATAAATGCTGTTCTTTTGAACTTTTTCAAAAAAATCCTGAAATAAAAATGTAAAAAATTGTTTTCAACACTGATAATAACCAGAAATGTTTGGTGTGCATTTAAATCATCATATTAGAATATTTTCTGAAGGATCATGTGACACTGAAGACTGGAGTAATGATGCTAAAAATTCAGCGATCACAGGAATAAATTACACTATTACTGTATATTACACAGAAAATAACTGTTTTAAATTGTAATAATATTTCACAATATTATTAATATTCTTTTGTAATTTTTTTATCAAATAAATGCAGCCTTGATTAGCAAAAGAGACTTAAAAAAAAAAAAAACATTAAAAATCTTACCAACCTAAAACTATATATATATATATTGTATATAGTTTTATATATGATATATATTGTATATATGTCATTCAATTAATTTATGACAAAAACCAACCCACTGGTGGTCATTAGATCAGGAAACACATCTTTATCCACCTCTGTGCCAGTGTCATCTGTAACTGTAACTGCAAGAATTTAGGCAATGCTTTATTCACAATTTGACACATAAGGGGATATATATATATATATAGCTATCCTTATGTGTCAAATTGTGAATAAAGCATTGCCTAAATTTGATAAAACTTTTGTTGTGCAGTGAAAGAGAAGTTCTCAATTCCGGAAGATCTTGCAGTTACAGTTACAGATGACACTGGCACAGAGGTGGATAAAGATGTGTTTCCTGATCTAATGACCACCAGTGGGTTGGTTTTTGTCATAAATTAATTGAATGACATTGGTGAGTGATAACAGGAGCTATTGAATGATATCAAATCCCAATATCTGAATGAATGCTGGTAGTGTTTAATATGTACAGTATTTTAAATGTTGTAGCTAGTGTTGATGATGTGTGGATAAATGTATTCCAAATATGTCTATTAACCCTAGTTTGAACATTAACAGGACCTTCCACACCTCAATCTTCAGTCAGCTTGGATACAGATACACTGTCTCTAACTTCAAAAAGCAGTGAGGACAGTGACTGGTTTAGTCCAAAACGATTCAGGAAGGATGATAATGAGGCTTCTCAAAGCTTACAGGCCAGAGATGTGAGTCCCAGTAGCCTTACACAGACATTGGGGGATTTTCTTATCATAACCTTGAGCTTTACATGCTAAAAGTTTAATTCAGATCTTTTTTTATTTATTTTTTATACACAATAGCAATTTTCCAGTTCAGGACCATCGTTCAGGGCATTTAAATATTCCTGCATTTTCTACTCTCTTATTACATGGCTCTGTGGAACATTTGATTCTGATTGGTCAATTGACCCTATTTACTTCGTTAGCGCACATTACTAGTCTTTTGGTGAACAGTTAATCTGTGCAAATATATATATATATATATATATATACATATATATTTTTTTTGTCATGGTAATTGAGAGATGGAGGGCAGGTGAGCTAAAGTAAAACCCCTTCATATTTAAAATTTTCAAGAACCCACCGCTTCATGTCCTGATCAGCCTGTCGGAGTTTATTCTGCTATAACAACTGGCTGGATGCATTTCATCCCTTACATAATTGGTTAATGTTCCTCTTTTTATAGTTGATAAAAGAAATTCTACACACAAGACCAGGTGGAGCAAATGTGCTGAAGGAGTATGAAGATACAGGGACAATTAGCGATGACATGAGAAAACTGATGGTGAACATCTTGGTTGCACACGTGATTGAGACAGAAGGGTAATTATCAAAATGTAATAGTCTTGGGTTATTTAATTTGTTAGTGATTATGTAAGGAATAATTGACGACAGGCCGTTGAATTATTAGAAAAATAATGCACACCCGAGGTGTAACGGCCACTCCGCTTCGCGTCGTGACCGCATTACCACCTCGGGTGTGCATTATTTTTCTAATAATTCAACGGCCTGAAGTCAATTATTCCGCTTATACTACAGTTACTGTTGGAGAATTTTCTTTGTCTCATCTGTGTCACACATAAATCCTATTCAAATGCATGATATGAATATTAGGGAAACTAGGCCTAGAATATGGGAGGCCCAAAAGCAGGGGAAACGAAGGCCTAAAATTAGTGATCGACCGATGTATCGGTTTACCGATTTTTTTACCGATATTTAAGCATTTTCCCATAATCGGGTATCGGTTTTGTAATATCGGATTCGCCGATAAACGGCGCCATCTTGTGGCCGTTTTGAGAATTCCGCCATTGCAGCCCGCGTCTGAGGAGATCAGTCAACAACAACTCTGTGCACAGGTAAAACATATGTTCTGCTTGCTTTGCTTTAATTTTTCAACTTTATTTAACATAACAGACATGCAGAAATGAGATTTGAGACATGAATGCCTGATATAGCCTAGTTTATTTATGCAGCTTGGTTCTAAAAAATTGAGACGAACTCATGGAGTCACGTAGCGTAATCCGTCATGTCCTGCCCCAATAAAGACGTAACTTTACATGAATTAAATAAAACAGACATGAATGAGTGCATGTTGAAAATAAAAGCACTGAATTTAATTCTCTATCAGTTGTATTTGCTCACCATTAGTCTCGAGAAAAAAGTTCGTTCATATTGCTGAGCACTGGGTTGATGATCAGGATGCTCACGGCCACTGAATGAAACTTTTGACAAGATTATCTTGTTTAAACATCCTAGATTATATTATTTACTACATAGCAATTATTTCGCTAATAACGTTACACATCTAAATATACCGCTTTGTGGAAATTAATTATTTATTATCTCCACTCGCGATCGCGGTTGAGTTCTGTGTAAAATAAATGCATAGATAAACAGCACTTTGTCAGTTGGCATTTCATGATCTAGATTCAATCTAGATCATGAAATGTCAACTGACAAAGTGCTGTTTATATAGTCTCGAAAAAAAAAAGTTTGTTCATATTGCTGCGCACTCACTGGGTTGATGATCAGGAATGCTCAAGCACGGCTACTGCATGAAACTTTTGACAAGATTATCTCGTTTAAACAACCTAAATTATATTATCATTTACTGCATAACCATTATTTCGCTAATACAAATCTAAATAAATACCGCTCTGTGGAAATTAATTATTTATTATCTCCACGCGCGATCGCGGTTGAGTAAGTTATATAGTTCTGTGTAAACGCATAGATAAACAGCACTTTGTCAGAAAGGATTTCATGATCTAGACCGACAAAAACATTATTAATAATTAATAACATACTAGTTGGAAAATGCAAATATGCTGTTTTGTTTGTTACTTTCCTGATAATGTTATATTCCAGCTAATATTATTCAGTGAATTAATATTACCCAGTGAATTATTCCTCACTCTTTAAACCTACTAAATGGCACATATAAACCTTCTAAAACTGTTTAAAATGAATTACATTTCAATACAAAATACAATACAAAAAATACCTCCAACATGTGGAACCACTTAAAGATACATCACTCAACTATCTTTGAATATATGTTAGAATAATTTTTGTGCTTTATTTTTTACCTCATCAAAGCTTTTATTTTTAAACAAAGACACTTAGTAACAATGCACTTTATTTTTTGGACTCAGACCCCTCTATTTATTTGTGTATAAATATAAAGTTTTTTATGTATGCAAGGAGGGAGTGATTGTTATAAATAAAATTGTTTGTTCAGTTCATTTGTGTTGTAATAATTGTGTCAAAAACAGAAGTATAACAGTAAATAAATATCGGTTCTGCATATCGGTAATCGGCACATAAACATGCAAATAATCGGTATCGGTATCGGTTATAAAAAATCAATATCGGTCGATCACTACCTAAAATCATGGGAAACAGAGAGAACAGGTCAAAGGGGACAAAATGATGGGAAACACTGAACCTGTCAAAAGTGTTTACGAGGAAGAGGTTGTGTGAGGACAGGACAAAAACTGGGTGAAAGGTAGTCTAAGGACAAGAGTGGAAAAGTACCCGAAAAACCATATATGAAATCATATTTAATAAAGCGCATGCGCCAGTATGGCCACCAATAGAAATTGGACATTAATGCAGGTGTTTCTAATCGTGGCGACGTGACAAGGAGGAGCAAAGAGAAAAAGATAACCATGATAACGCTAATTGGTCACCAAGCGAGGAAATTGGACACCAAGGGATGAGAGAAAAGGTATAAGATCTGAGAGAAAACCATTGTAAAATTAGATGCTTAGCTACCATCTCACTTTGTTGAATTGTTCAATAAAGTTACTTCTGAGACCTGAAACTTCGACTCTGAAAGATTTCTTCTGAGACCTGAACCTGATATTGAAGACCTGAACCAGAGACAGAGAATTGGCCACAACATTACCACACCTCGAAACATTGTTCAGATTATGTATTTCAAGACGTTTGTAAAGTTTTTGTCATTAAAACGCTCTTGTATGTAGGACTAATTTCTTACGCATCTAATCCCATGCCTCCGTTGCTAATTCCAAAACGTCATTTCAGAGTTAGTAACGGAGGTTTGAGCCGCTGATAGCCAGTGATGGGAATAACGGCGTTATAAATAAACGGCGTTACTAACGGCGTTATTTTTTTCAGTAACGAGTAATCAAACCAATTACTGCTTCCTCCATTACAACGCCGTTACCGTTACTGTCAATAAAAATGTGGCGTTACTATAATTGAGCTCACTGAAGCGGTTTTCATCCGAGTAGGCTCGCTCTCAGCCATAGGAGCTGCAAAGTTTTTTCTCTGAGTGTTTATGAGGCGCGGGACTCGACAAAAGCGAGGCGAATGCCGCGAGCGTGCTCGACAGTGCGCGAGAGAGACCGAGTGTGTCCGAGAACGCGCTCGACAGTGCGCGAGAGACCGAGTGTGTCAGAGAATGCGCTCGACAGTGCGCGACAGAGACCGAATGTGTCCGAGCATAAATACTTTATTTATAAATAAATTACACATATCAGCATTTGAATAATCTCTGTAGCATATTGGTATCATATGCAATGTTTTAATTAGTTTATATAACAAACTCCAAAATAACCTGCAGGGAACGTTCTCAATTTGTTTTACGGTTGTGAGCACGTGCGGCAAACACGACTAGAATTTGGCTAAAATAACCTCTGATGATGACGTTCTCTGTAGGTTATAAAAATAAACCCCCAAAAGATTATATTGTATTATTATTATTTATGTTGATACATTGTTCAGTATTATATTGAGAGCACTTTTTGTTAAACTTACAATTGTGAGGAAGAAAATACTTCAAGTAGGCTATACAGAATGTCTACCAGTTGTAAAGGTGTGTGAGTTTTATCATTTTAATTATATGCACTAGTGTATGTGTACGTATATTTTTATTAGGCTACTATTTATTTATTTTTGGTACATTTCTTAAGAAGCATAATTTATGTTTAGACTTATTTGTTGGCCAGTTGTGGCCTGTGCAATAAATATTAAAAGTTCTAAACCATCTATTGTTTTATTGTTGCACTATAGTAATGATAATATTTTTATATTTAAGTTAATAGGTGTTAATAGGTCTCTCACATTGTCCCACAGCAACATTAACATAGTGTAGATTAGTGTACAATGTTTTATAATAATAAGATGTTCTATTTAGTGTCAATTTCATTCATTTAACATTTCATATTGGGGGTATCCAAGAAATGTCTTATATTTAAACTTTTTTTTTTTTTTTTTAAGTAACGCAATAGTTACTTTCCCTGGTAATTAGTTACTTTTGTAATGATGTAATTCAGTTACTAACGCAGTTACTTTTTGTGAGAAGTAACTAGTAACTATAACTAATTACTTTTTTTAAGTAACTTACCCAACACTGCTGATAGCAGACTAATGCTGGGTTAGGGTTAGGGTTAGGGTTAGGTAGAGTTAGTAACGGAGGTTTGAGCCGCTGATAGCAGACTAATGCTGGGTTAGGGTTAGGGTTAGGTAGAGTTAGTAACGGAGGTTTGAGCCGCTGATAGCAGACTAATGCTGGGTTAGGGTTAGGGTTAGGTAGAGTTAGTAACGGAGGTTTGAGCCGCTGATAGCAGACTAATGCTGGGGACACACGACTAGCTGACACATTCTCTGACTGTTTTCATCGACTGCAGCAGATTTTAAACACCGACTATGAACACAGACTGAACGCGCTGAACACGCTTTTGGGCATGATCAGTCATAAGTATCAAATTACATTCTTAACCGGCCTTAAAGTGTGTTCCCGGCTTTATGCAGTTATTAATGCAGTTATTAGAGAGAGATGTTGCAATAATGAGACAGAAAAGCATGTGCGTCAATATTATTATTTTTCAATTCATTCAGTTCGTTTGAATTAATTCGTTAATTCTTTTTTTTCTATTATTGACAGATGACAGTAGACTAGCCAAATAAATGAAACCCAAAGCCCTTTTAACAAGTAGGCCTATCAATAATTATTTATTTGTTAAATTATCTGCAATAAAAATCCATGCTGCAGGACTATCCATTTATTTAGCCTATATTCAGTTTAATTTTCTATTGATTATAGATAGGACTTTATAGTTTATTTATTCAAATTAAACAACATGTTTCTATTGATTGTGAAGCTAGACATTGAAAATTGCAGATCAAGCGCATGGGGCGAAATGCTTTTTCTTGTTATGAATTGTATCCTATTTTCCGTTATTACAGTTGACTACGCGAAGTGATATGGAACTGTAATGCGGTCGAGACCTGCCTGGAACTACTTTAGCCGTGCGTTTCCCTGAAAATAATGCACACCTTAGAACGTTCGTCAACCAATCAGATTCAAGCATTCAACGGCCCTGTAGTATAAGATAGTATATAAATTGTGAACTATATTAGTTGGGTGCTACAAATTTTAAGTAATAAGCTGTTGATTGTTCTGAAAATAAGAGTAGTTTAGTTATATATTTTTAAACAATTCTCATCATTGTGAAGTAACATTGAGTGTTTCCATTTTTCAGGAGAGTCCCACATCGACTTACCAAACAGAACTATGGTTTGGGAATTATCACCTTGTTTCCCTCACTCAGAGATCCCCAAGGGAGGACTGGATATGTAAGTCATAATGTGAGATTAGAACATTCAGTATTTTTGTGATCATTTAGAAATGTCTTTCTAAGAAGTTGTCATTTTCGATGGAGGGTTACAATTTTGAGTTTTAATTTGTGTCATTTCATAAGGAACATTTTTATGATGGCCAAAAAAACACTGGGTTCTTGTCATGGCGCCTCAAAACAGTACAACGGGGGACAAAACCTTCTGCAAATAAGGATGATCCAAAAACAGAGGAAAAGGGAGGCCCTTTGCTTGACAGACAGCTGTGTCACTGTGAAGATCAGCTAGATAATGACCAAAGTTTAGAGGCTATCTCCTTGATGAATCATACAAGTGACCGTGATGTCATCATGCAGAAGATGAGGACCACGTTTGAATACAGACAGCACCTTATCCATGATCCAGAGAAATCCACCACCATTCTCTCAGTTTTTCCTCGATTCCTGGATACTAAAGGATTGGTATGGATTTTGTCTTTCCTTTTTTTTGACCAAATTGAAATGCTAGTTTCAGAGAATTGTCAAATAGTCTGCTTTGTTGAAAACACATTTAGCTTGTTAAGAAATGTAATATTTTATGGTAATTCTTTACATGTTTTCTGCTAACTGCTTCAGATTCTTCAGGACTTCACGCTCCTCTTTGGGTCAGAATCTGCTTCCAGACTTTTTGAAAGGTGGCCAACTGTCTTCAAACCAAAGGTTATCAGGCTAGCAGAAACCTTGACTTCCACTCCACTGCTGAAAAGATTACTGTCATCTGCCAAAGAGAAAAGGGAGGAACAGGATTCCCCAGGTAGAGTTGTACAGAACTAACTTGCAATGGTTTAAAATCTGCTTAACTTAGTTATTGTAGTGTAGACATTTAACATATGTTTTGTGTTTTTCAGAATGGGACAGTGACCTATCATCCTTCCTTCTACTTCTGCATCTCTTGTCACCCCAGGCTTCAGGAAGAAAAAAACCCCACAAGATCAGTATTTCTCAGGCTGTTGATCACGTGGTGGTATTTCAAAAAGTAGGTTATTGGTGACAAAATACAAGGGCTATAAGCGTTATACTTAGATTTGCGCCGTTAATTTCTCCATCTTATAATTCACTATTAGATGAACTGTAAATGGGGGTAAATATAGTAAGTTATCTAAATGTAAATGATCTAAACCAGAGATGTTCACAAGTCTTTAAGCTGAAGTCCGAGTCGAGTCTCAAGTCATTTCATGGCTTACAAAAAATAAATAAAAAATGTCATGCTTAAAAATCACCTTTAACAGCTAGTTGGTGCATATACTGTTTTCTTCTGGAGTGTCTCTTGTTCTGTACAATGTTCAATCAAGCTAAAAAGACTAAAATTTATGCTAACTGATAGGGGTGTGACGAGATCTCGTGTTACGAGATCTCGCGAGATTAAAACGCGACGAGATTTCTCGTCGAGGTGAAACTTTAGGCTTGTTTGAGATGCGACTTGCCTCGCCTGAAATGTATGCGAGAGTAGGCGGCTGCAGTGAGAGGAGGAGTGAAAAAAGAGCAGGCAAGCCGGACAGTTCGCTCTTCACGCAGTGGATCTGACACCTGTGAGATCAAAGATGGATATCGCGGGATTCACGGGATTCACGCTCGTGCAGAGTGTTGCTAATAAACTGGATGGAATTTAAGTTCTGTTGCTTTTATATGAAAATAAATATAATGAACAAGACACCCATAAGTAGCCTACTTATTTAATTCCATTCCAAATACATGTTTATCAATCTTTTTTTTCTTTAATACAGACATGTGTTTTTATTTTTTATTATAAAAATTACATTGCATAACCCATAGAGATCGCACTGTCAGATAGTTTGGGAATATTCACACATAACGTATACACATAAAACATGATATCAGAGTTTTAAAATCAAACATTTTAAAAGAGAACAATACATCACGGTTGTTTAAACCAATGATCATTAAGCTGTGTCGTCAGTAAGTCGTTTCCCATCATGCTTTTGATCAGCGCAGTCAGTGGAGAGCAACTGCGCTCGACTGCAGAATCCGACACGTGCGGCTTGCGCTCGCGAGAGTTTTTTGCATACGTCAGCATGACATCAGAGCAAGGCGGACCGCACTCGGACACATTTCTAACCGGCATGCATCTCGCGCTGATCACCGGTGATCGATTCTGCGCAGATTTTGCTCATCTCAAACAAGCCTATTGTCTCGTGAGTTGTTGTGATGTCAGTGATGGAGCGTGAGGGTGAAATTAGTATTGAAGATGCCCCTGCCACTTTTAAATCATTTGTGTGCTGGGCCAATCACACACACACTCCGCGTACACACACACACACTCACTGTCCCTCGCTCACTCACTCACTCGCGCACACACACGCTCACTCACTGTTGCTCGCACTCTCACTCACTCGCGCACACTCACTCTCGCTCGCATTCAACCCGTCGTGGAGGACCGTTAAAATTAAACATGCTAGTCTTTCTGTCGTGATGTCCTGAAGCATCGCAGACGCGTAGGTTATCGCCCACTATGACACACTATACGAAATGAAACGATCGAATCTTGCGTCCCGACGCCCGTTGTCCGAATCTCCACGAAACGGATCGTGCCAAAATCGTGCTAAAATAGTGTAATCTGAACCAGGCAGGTAATAAACATTTGACCTATCATGCAAATAACCTATTAAAGCACTAAGACATGGGAACAGTATAGCTAACATTCACATATCCGACATCGCAATATTAAACAATGTTCTCTTACGAGAGGTCTCTCGTACTGCGTATGATATCTTACGCTAGGGGAAAATCCTTTTTCCGTGAGATATTGAAGCCAAAAATTATCCTTAATTTTGTAATAATGCAAAACGCGTTGCGGCAGCATGCAGACATAGGCGAGACAGCTCGCGCGCCTATTGGCTGCTCTGCGGCAACTGCAGCAGCCTATCGAGCGAGGCCCGGCGTGACGCCAGACCCAATCAGGGCACTTCGCGCCCGCTGCGTCACGTCCCGCCGAAATGGGCGTGGTCTAGGCCTATAAATACCGCTCGCAGGCAGCTATTATCTGATTTTTCATCCTTCAAGCGAAGCACACGCATCGCTGGAGCCGGAGAAGAAGCCGCGCCGTCTGAGAGAGAGCACCTTCAGCGGGACGAGTCACTGAAGTCGCTGGCCGCGGCGCCTTCCTGCTGCGCTTTCCGGCGCTTATATCCTTTCCTTATTACACTGTACTTTTGTGTGTGTGTGTCGCCGCCGCACACATTTTTCCTGCCGCCGCGACACACATTCTAAAAGAGCTAGCGTCTTTTTAAAGATGCCTTCCTGCGGCTCGTGCAGAGCCACACTCAGCGACGGGGACCGCCACGTGGTTTGCGTTTCCTGCCTGGGTGAGGAACATGCAGTTCTCGCGCTCGCTGACGGCGGCTGCCCTCACTGCGAGCTGATGGCAATGGCGACTCTGAGGACTCGCCTAGCCTTCTTCACCGAGACTGCTCCCCCGCCCGCCGCGGCGTCGCGCCGTAAAAAGCGTCGTGCCCAGCGGGCCCCGGAACCCTCCCTCAGCCGCCAAAGCTCGCCGGTTCGCCCGCTTGCTTCCCCGGCTTCGTCAGCCTCGCTTCCTGACGGACAGCGGCCGCCGTCTGCCGCCGCTTCCGTTGACATCGTGGATGAGGAAGCCCTGCTGGGAGAGGATGATTCCTGCTCTATCCTGGCGTCAGGCAGTGAGGATTGGGCGGGCTCTGAGGACCCCACGCCCCCTGCCCGCACGTCGTCAGGCAAGAGAGCGTCCATCGAGACGGAGCTCATGCGAGTACTCGCACAGGCCGCGGCGAGCCTCGGCCTCGAGTGGTCTTCGCCTGAGCAGCCCGCTCACAACCGGCTGGATGGATTTTTCCTGCCTGGGGAGCGCGCTTCGCCTGCGTCCAGACCGGCGCCTTTTCTTCCTGAGTTACACGAAGTAGTCGCCAAGTCCTGGAACGCCCTATTCGGCTAGAGTGCGTCCTGCTGTTTCTTTGGCATTCTCCGCTGTTGACGATGCCAAGAACAAAGGATACCTTTCGCTGCCGCCGGTCGAAGAGGCGATAGCGGCCCACTTATGCCCGCCCTCCGCTGGACGGCGTGCTAAGTCGGCCCTACCCTCTAAAGCTTGCCGCACGACGTCAAGCCTGCTCCGCCGCGCTTTCTCCGCCGCCGGGCAAGCTGCGTCAGCGCTGCACACCATGGCAACGCTTCAGATCTTCCAGGCCGATCTCCTCCGTAAGCTGGATGAGGAAGGACCTGACGCGATCTGCGTGCCGGACTTAAGGAGTGCCACGGACCTCGCTCTCCGTGCTACTAAGTCTGCAGCGCAAGCCATTGGACGGAATATGGCCTTCTCTCACCGTGACTGAGAGACATCTTTGGCTGACGCTCTCGGAAATGGCCGAGTCTGAGCGCACCGCGTTCCTCGATGCCCCGCTTTCCGCCACAGGCCTCTTTGGATCCTCCGTCAAGGATTTCGCGGAGAGATTTGCAGAGGTACAGAAAGCGTCACAGGCTATGAAGCACTTCCTCCCGAAGCGCTCCAGCTCTGCAGCAGGCCGTGCGAAACCGTCTGCTCAGAGCTCACAGCCACAGCCACCGTCCACTGCCTCCACTTCACAGCGCCGCCAGGCCCGAAGCGCGAGACCGCGCTCCCGCTCATCCGGTCGCCGCCCCGCTGTACGTGGCTCGCGACCTAGGATTACGGTGAAGCCCGAGGCCCCGAAGTCGTCCTAGCACAGCTGCAGTTTCGCCGACGCCCTCGCCGCTATGTGGCGCGCGTCGAGACCACGGTAAAAACAGAAGTAGCACATTTACTTCGAGCCGAAGTGGCGAAACTATTGAGCAAAGGGGCCATAGAGCCCCTCTCTCAAGTCCAGAGCGAAGGAGGGCTATACAGCAGATACTTCCTGGTACCGAAAAAAGACGGGGGTCTCAGACCCATACTAGATCTAAGGCAACTGAACAAAGTGCTTGTGAAGCGACAGTTCAGGATGCTCACGACCAGACAAATCCTTGTGCAGATTCGCCAAGGAGATTGGTTTGTGTCAATAGATCTGAAAGACGCGTATTTTCAAATACAGATAGCGTCACGTCACAGGCGATATTTGAGATTCGCCTTCGAGGGCCAGGCATATCAGTACACAGTCCTGCCATTCGGTTTGTCCCTGGCACCCCGTACAGTTACGAAGTGCATGGACGCGGCGCTCGCACCCCTCAGAATGAGAGGCATGCGAGTGCTGAACTATTTGGACGATTGGCTGATTCTAGCGCAATCTCGCGCAGTGCTCATAGAACACACGACCATTTTACTCGATCACCTCGAGGATTTGGGTCTCAGTGTCAATTGGGCGAAGAGCTCTCTGTTACCCAGTCAGAAGATATCTTTCCTGGGCACAGAATTGGACTCGCTGTCCATGATAGCGCGACTATCGCCACAGCGCGCGGTAGACATTCAACGCACAGCGAACGCGTTTCGCTGCGGCGCGTCTGTCCCGCTCAAGAAATTTCAGAAGATGCTAGGTCTCATGGCCTCAGCATCGTCAGTGCTCCAGCTGGGCCTGCTCCGCATGCGCCCGCTGCAGTTTTGGCTGAAAGCGTGAGTCCCACGCAGAGCGTGGGCATCCGGTTCGCTTCGCCTCAGGGTCAATCAGAAGTGCGTCACAGCTCTGAAACCTTGGAGAGCGAACGACTGGTACCAATCAGGTGTAAGCCTGGGGACTTCCTCGCGGGTGAAAGTGGTGTCCACGGACGCGTCCACCTCGGGATGGGGAGCGCTGCTCGAGGGCAGACCGTTCTTCGGCCAGTGGTCGGAACGGGAGAAGCTCCTGCACATAAACTGCCTCGAAATGCTGGCAGTAGACAACGCGCTGACGCGTTTTTGTCCCCAGATAAAAGGACGCCACGTCTTGGTCCATTCGGACAACATGTCTGTGGTGTCCTACATAAATCGCCAGGGCGGCCTCAGATCCAAGAACCTGTACAGGCTGGCAGAACGCCTCCTTGTATGGGCTCAGTGCAACCTGCGCTCGCTCAGAGCAGCGCACGTGCCAGGGCTCCTGAATATAGGACCGGACAGACTGTCCAGGAACAATGTTCCGGCAGGCGAGTGGTCTCTACACCCACAGACAGTCCAACTGCTGTGGAAGAAATTCGGCAGAGCGGAAGTAGACCTGTTTGCGTCTCAAGAAAACGCTCACTGTCAGGAATTTTTCTCCAAGAGCAGGAGCGCGCTGGCCCATGTGTGGCCCCGCCGCCCGCTCTATGCTTTTCCCCCCGTCTCTCTCCTGCCTCAGGTGATAGAACGGATCAGGGAAGAAGGATGCTCAGTACTGCTGGTGGCACCGTTCTGGAAAAACCAACCTTGGTTCCCAGTCGTGATGCAGTTAGCAAGTACTGCCCCGTGGCCAGTACCAGTGAGGAGAGACCTCCTCTCACAGGCCCACGGTTCGATCTGGCATCCTCACCCGGAACTATGGTCCCTTCATGTCTGGGCCATCAACGGGTACATGTTGGACTCCCTAAAGGAGTATTAAACACGATCACGCAGGCTAGAGCCCCGTCTACGAGACGACTCTATTCCTCGAAATGGTCAGTGTTTTCGGGCTGGTGCACAGCCCGTGGTGTGTCACCCACAGACTGTGGTGTGGCGGAGGTGCTTTCCTTCCTACAAGAGCTGTTGGATGGGGGCAGGGCCCCCTCCACGCTCAAAGTTTATGTGGCGGCTATAGCAGCGTTCTCAGAAACAACGCTTGGTCAGTCAATAGGAAGGAACGATTTAGTCATCCGCTTCCTTAGAGGGGCTAAGAGACTGAATCCTCCCAGACCTCCCTCAGTCCCCGTATGGGACCTTTCTACGGTTCTGGAAGCCATGAAAGGTGCGCCATTTGAGCCTTTACAGTCAATCGATTTGAAACACCTGTCTTTCAAGACTGTGTTTCTGCTGGCTCTCGCTTCAGTGAAGCGCATAGGGGACCTACACGCGCTCTCTGTGAGCGCGGCGTGCATGGAGTTTGGGCCTAATGACTCAAAAGTTATACTCAAACCTAAGCACGGTTATGTTCCAAAATCCCTCAACACACCGTTTAGGGCGCAGGTTATCTCCCTGTCAGCCCTACCGGTCCCTGATGAGGAAAGAGACGCGAGCCTCCTTTGCCCAGTCAGGGCATTACGAGCTTATGTGTCTCGCTCGTCTGGTTTCAGACAGACGGAGCAGCTCTTTGTTTCGTTTAGCGGACGTTCTAAGGGACTAGCCGCGTCGAAACAGAGCCTATCCAGATGGATAGTTGATGCTATAGCGCTGGCATACGCCTCCAAGGGCATGCAGTGCCCGTTGGGTGTCAGAGCGCACTCCACGAGAGGCATGGCCTCTTCGTGGGCCTGGTCAAGTGGGATCTGTAAAACGCTGCTTGCTACAACAGTAAAACTAATTCGGCACCTTAAACTTGTACATGGTTTGTATCCTGGCAAGAAATTTGAGCTGGTTTGTGCTCAGGATGGTTGTTGCTTGCAATTTAAAAGTTATGCAGGTTTTAAAAAACATTTAACTAGATTTCATTTTAGTGGTGTAGCATCAAACAGTGAGAATGTATCACTACAAAATCAACAAGCTCCAAATCCCGGTGAAGCAGCATCACTTGTTGTGTCTAACACAGAGCAAAGTTCAGATAATGATGCAAGTTTGCATGAATGTTCTTCTGTTTCAAGGGATTGTTCCAAAGAAATGTGTGCATCCATAATAGCTAAATTGCAGGGTAACGGTGTTGCAAACAGTGTTATTATGTCAGTTGTTGAAAGCATGGAGGATTTTGTCACTGATTTCCATACAAGTTTAAGGGAAAACATTTTAAATGTTGTGCCTGTTGACAGCACAAGTAGAAGTTCAGTTGAAGATGTTTTTAATAGTTTTCATAATCCATTCTCCGATTTTAATACCGATACAAAATGGAGAAAATATTTCAGTGAGAAATGGGGGGTTGTTGAACCTGCTGAAATACACTTAGGTGTCAGATACGATACAAGAAAGAATAAGATCTCTGGAATGTATGAACAGATTCCAGTTAATGACACTTTCATATATATCCCTCTTCTGAAGACTCTTGAATTCATTTTTAGGAATAATGAGGTGTGTAATCTTATTCAAGAGAAACGGCAAAGTGACACGTATCGAGATTTGTGTGACGGACAGTATTACAAAAACCATCCTTTGTACTCCATCCATAGCAATGCCCTTCAGATCCAAATTTACTACGATGATTTCGAAACGGCAAACCCATTAGGATCTCAACATGGGATTCATAAACTTGGCTGTTTATATTTTGTGCTTCGTAACCTGCCAGCACACATAAATTCTTCCTTAATGAACATACATCTAATTTCTTTGTTCCATTCTGAGGATGGAAAAAACTATGGCATGGACAAAATACTTGGCCCATTGGTTGATGATGTAAAAATACTTGAGCAGGAGGGAATGAAGGTGTCATTTTCTGAGGAGCCCATCTTTGGTACTATTGCGCAATTTACCGGCGATAACCTTGGTCTAAATGGTATTCTTGGTTACGTTGAATCTTTTTCTGCGAAACATTACTGCAGACTCTGCCTCACTGACAAGGTGTTAGCACAGGAAGTATTTAGTGAGGATGATCCGCGGGTGATATTGCGTAGCAGAAACCTAAATGAGGAACATTATAAGTATCTAGCTGACAACCCTAATGAAAACTCCTGTTATGGTATTAAAAGAAATTCTGTACTCAATACTAGGGATGTCCCGATCAGGTTTTTTTGCCCTCGAGTCCGAGTCATTTGATTTTGAATATCTACCGATACCGAGTCCCGATCCGATACTTCTATAATACATAAAAAAAGAATAAAGAAGAGCGAAAAAACAGATCCAGGATGTTCCTTATTTTTTATTTAATTCACCTTATTTTAACATTCAACAACTCTGTTAACAAACAGAGCACTTCTGTGAGACAGCTTGAACAATCAAGTAATAAATAACATAAATTCTTCACTTTTGGACTTTAGTGCAACAGTAAATATAAAAAAAGTCTAATATATAAACAAATAGCACCTCAACTTAAAATACCCGGCAGGCATGTAAACAAATAAAATATTAAAGTGCCACAGTGTTTGCAAAGCCAGTAATGTGCTTTTAGGAACTGCACTCCTAACTCTTACGCCGGTTTCACACTGCACGCGTTTTTATACTCTGCAGAGCGTGCAGCGCGTATTTTTTCCGCCGCCCATATTAACAGATTAGAGCATTCACACCGCACGCAGAGGTGGCGCGGCAGTGCGTAGCAGAGCAGAGCAGCAGTGCCGCGATCGTTTCGGCGCGCCGCTTACGCTGAATTAAAGTGACAATGCATTGATCATGGCCAAAATACACCGCAGTTTTATCCAAAAAGTGCATTGATGATATCTATTGTGTTTTAAACAGTCAATCAAATGACCAACAGCAATTTAAAAAGAAAACAAATGTCCAAAAACAAACTTGTTGCCAGAACAATAAAAACAAAGATGAACCAAAAGTTAAATGAAATTATTAATAAAATAAGCTTCTTGACAAGTCTTTTCTCTTAAATGTATTTGAAAACGAAATAAAGCAATGCCAACTTATCCATTATAGAGTACTCTGTCTGTACACAACCCGCAGTTCAGCCGCGCGTGACAAACGCTGCCAGTGTGAAAGCAAAACGCGCGTGTCCTGCTCCTGCTCACCATACGCACTGCTCCTGCGCTGCTTACGCTCTGCTCGCGTGCAGTGTGAAACCGGCGTAACTCTGTGGCACCGCATAACTATAGATGTGTTAAAAAATAATGAGAATATATATACATATATATCCGAGTCCTGATCGGGAGGTAACGTCCGATTCCGATCGAGTCTGAAAACACGTGATCGGGCCCGATTTCCGATCACATGATCGGATCGGGACATCCCTACTCAATACCTTGACTTACTTTAATGTATCAGAGAACTTTGTGCTGGATATTATGCATGATATCCTGGAGGGAGTTGCACAGTATGAAGTGAAACTGCTTTTTGAATACATGAGTTGCAATCTAATTTCTTGAGATTGCATTCCTCAAAGATTGTATGCCTTCAACTATGGCTATTTGGACAAAAATAATCGCCCAACCAAGGTTAACCTTCAACAAGCTGGAAACAGCATTGGACTCAACGCAAGTCAGACATTGTGTCTAGTGATGCACCGATGTGAAAATTGTGTCCGATACCGATAACCGATATTAATATTGCTGTTATGGCCGATACCGATATTTACCGATGTCGATATCTCTGTATAGAAAACAAATTTTAATGATTATCAAATAAAGAGCTATTTTCCAAAACACTTTTTTTTTTTTTTTTTACTTTAGAAATGACTGATATTGGGCACCTTTACCTGTGTGCAAAATATGTCACATACGACACACATGCATTATACTGCATTGCATATACAGTAATGTGTGCTGGTCAACTTGTCTAAAATTAAGAAACCCTTAGAAAACAGTAAAAACAACAACAACAAAAAAACAGGAACATTGTGTAAAATTAAGATAGGCTACTTTATTTATTATTCCAATATCCAAATATGATACTAAAAAATACCACAGGGAAAAGGGCTTCTATTTGTGACGTGCTGTCTGTTTGAACATTGCACATTTTAAACAGGACACTCATTAACTGAATAAATGTTAGCCAATACAAACATATTTATAGAAAACAGTTGACAATGAATAGACAGGAGTCCAATAATAGCATAACGAATCATTCTAAAAATAATAACAAGTAGCCTAGGCTATAAGACGAATCCGACATGGGCTGTGTTAACAGTAAAACGTCCGTCATTTAACGAATTTTAAAAACACGGATGGATAATACAAAATACTTTCTGATATTTTGACAGAAAAAAAACAAGCAAGAACAAAATTTAAACTTAACCCCTCAATTTTTCATTTTACAATTATCTTCTCTCTCTGTGTGTGCGCGCGTCCGTGTTTGTGAGAGAGAGAGCTCGCGCAGCACTGATACAACGGTAGCCTACTTTTTAATCCATAAGTAACGAACGCGCTAGTTTTCATACAAAATAAATATGTAACATAATTAGGTAGGCTACTTTAGTTATTATTAATACAATAACGTAACACATGAAGGCTACGTTTCTCAACACTGAGAATGAATCAATAAACGCCTGTTTCTCCAGACTCGCGCTTATCAGTAATCCACAAATCACACGTGCTGTCACTTTTGAGAAAAATCTAATTCGAACGGGTATGAAATATCAAGCAATATATTCAAATATCTACGAGTCAAAAAACGATCAGTCAAAAATGTGTCATGAAGAGGAAAAAAAACGTAAGTCGCACTGGACTGCGTTAACAATGTTACGGACGGGACAGTTGACGTGAGCGCTCTGAGAGCGCCACTAAGACTGCTTTAAAACTTTCACAGAGACCTCAAACAGAAAGCACAAAAAGCCTGTCTTTAAATTTAATTTCGTTTTGTATTAATTGTATCTTAATTTTGATAAATGTTTCATCAACCATTTGCCTGGATTGAATTAAATAAGAAGTAAATATAGTAGAAAATATTTAATCAGGACACGGAGGCGAGGGCGCGTGAACCTGGAGCACGTCTCATAAATGAACCGAAATCTACCTGCCTCACAGACCGGACATATATAGAAAGCTTGAAATGTCTATTTTTAAACAGAACAATTCAAAACGAAAGAAAACAGACTGTTCTCTGCTTATGTCATCTGTATGAAATGTGTATTTATCTCCGGCACATTCACTACTGCTAAGATCGAGTCAGCATCGTCAACTTCATCTTCAACTTCACACGTCAAATATCGGCCTGTTCACATTGGCCATATTTTGACATCGGAACGATACCGATGTGTAAAAAAATGACCATATCGGCCGATATTATATCGGCGGCCGATATATCGTGCACCACTAATTGTGTCTCATTAGGAACATCCCTCTCATATTTGGAGATGTAGTCCCAGAAGGGGATAAGCACTGGCATTTGATGTTGCTCCTCTTACATATTGTTAACATTATATTTTCTCCTTGCATCTCTGAAGGAATGACAATATTTTTGAAGCATCTGATAGTGGAGCATCATCGATTGTTCAAGGAGTTGTACCCTTCTAGGAATCTGATTCCAAAGCACCACCTTATGATTCACTACCCTGATTGGATCAGGCAAATTGGCCCATTAATTAATGTATGGACTATGAGGTATGAAGCAAAACACAGGTTTTTTAAGAAAAATCTAAAAAAAATTCAAAAACCTGACCAAATCACTTGCCAAAAAACACCAGCTAGCCATTGCCTATCACTGGGAGCACTGTACTATCAAAGGTATTGAGTCTGGCCCTGTTTCAAAAGAATTGTTGTCCGACCTTGAAAACGGTGATTTTATTTCTGAGCAGCTCCACATTGATCTCTCAAGTGAATTAACGGTCACACCGTGGGTTAAGTGTCATGGTACGGAGTATCGTAGTGGTCTTGTTGTGTGCTTAGACTTGGTTGATGATGCACCTGTCTTTGGAAAAATTGTTAACATTTTTATTATGGATGGAATTTTTTTTTTGCCATCATGTATGGAATCAGAGTTTGTTGAACATCTTCATGCTTTCAGTGTTTTTGCACAAAGAGAACAGTCTTGTGCTCAAAAAACCTGACGAATTGTTTTACCACAAGCCGTTTGATTTACAAATGTCCTATGGAAATGACAGTCTATTTTACATCGTTTTGGACTGTTATTTGTAAAAAAAAAAAAAAAAAAAAAAAATGTATTCATGTAATTTAAAGTACTGGCTAGATGTATTGGTGCTCTGTGCTGGAATAAAGTTTTGAAAGAGTAATACAGAGTGATGTGTTTATTTCAAAGTGAATTTATTCTTTTCAGATTAAATAATTGTTAGTTTATTTTACAGTTCTTTAAAGTAGGTAATGCAAAACCCTAATGAGAAAAACTGGTAACTCCTTTAGTGTTGTTTTTTATTTGTAAATAGGTGTTCCATCAACACCAGGATGGTGTAAAATTTGACTCCTATAAGGTTGAGAAGATTGTCATTTCCATTTTTTTAAAGTGTTAGGTCAACACCAGAACAGTGTAGAAGTTTAACTCTGCCAGTGTTTGCTACAAAGCTGCACCCAGCTCTGTAACAGTGTTGTTGTTCTCTGCATTGGTGTTAAAATTTTACTCTCTTAGTGTTCATATTGTTACACTGTGTCGGTGTTGCGAGAGGCAACACTTTTGAAAGTGTTGAACTAACACTTTGTGGGTGGTTCCCATATATACACTTTCAAAGTGTTGAAATTAACTCTATTGGTGTTGATTTCCGGATTTCAAATTTACTGTGATCAAATTATGTACTACATATTACAGCATTGTTTCAATACAAGACATACCAATGGACTCACGCACCTTTCTGTCTTCTTTGGGCACCAGATGTTCCTTCCTCACCCGAAACAAAGGACTTATTCGATTAGCTTGCGTTGATATAGGACTGGTCTTCCTTCTCTGCTGTAAAACAAGAAAGTCTCGACTTACTCTATGTGCAATAACTATTGTTCTTGAAACATAAATTAAGACAGTTATAAATAAGTTAATTTACCATACGATTCAGGAGAGAACATTTGATGAGTAAATACTGATTGCAATATTCTAAAAAATAAATAAGCAAACTTAAGAACAATTCAAATTCCCTAACATAGGGGTTTATATAAACTGATATTCTAATATAAGTGAGAAGAATTTAATAGCAGGGACTGTATCAATTTTCTTTAAGGATTTACAAAATAAAGAAAAGTCATTTTTTAATGCATTCACATTTGGAAGAGATTTTGTGAAACGACATTTGTGGATATAGAATTTAACAAACAGTATAATATTATTTATCAAATATTCAACTTTTTTATTTTTCATTAAAAGTCCATATTTGATCCCATTCCAGGAAAAAAAAATCAGATCGTGACGTAATTCTTTGATAGCGAGAAAGTTAACCTGCGCATGCGCGGCCCCGCCCACTAAATCCAGCGGGGTGAAGCTGGAGCTCCAGCGAGGGGAGGAGCTGGAGCTCTAGCTCCTCCCATTTGGGGTGAGTATTCCGACACAGTGTAACAATATGAACACTAAGAGAGTAAAATTTTAACACCAATGCAGAGAACAACAACACTGTTACAGAGCTGGGTGCAGCTTTGTAGCAAACACTGGCAGAGTTAAACTTCTACACTGTTCTGGTGTTGACCTAACACTTTAAAAAAATGGAAATGACAATCTTCTCAACCTATTGTTCTCCAAAACGGTTATAAAAATGCTGTCGTTATAACATTTCATGGTGTGACACAGACTTCAGAGCGGCCAAAGCGTCATCAAGCTTCCCCGTACTTTTTGACAAGCGTCCTTGACAGGGCGGCCAGAGCTTCTTTGCAGCTCAAGTCGGCGGCGGTGTGAACGTACAGTTAGCTCTCCAGTTAGAATATTGGCTTCTTACTGACCCTTTAAAGGGATACTCCACCGAAAAATGAAAATTCTGTCATCATATACTCACCCTCATGTTGTTTCAAACCTGTATGAATTTCTTTCTTTTGCTGAACAGAAAGGAAGATATCTAGAAGAATGTCAGTAACCAGACAGTTTTAGATACCATTGACTTCCATAGTATATTTTTTTTCCTACTATGGAAGTCAATGGTATCTAAAACTGTCTTGTTACTGACATTCTTCTAGATATCTTCCTTTCTGTTCAGCAAAAGAAAGAAATTCATACAGGTTTGAAACAGCATGAGGGTGAGTATTAGCCTGGCAAGCCAGACGTACATCAAGATGTTTAGTCTGGCAACTCACCATAGACACGGTCAATCTGATGGGTGGGATAAACGGCTGTCTTTCAAATTCCCTCTGCACACAATAGGACAGCGCTTCAACCAACCAGAGCGTTTTCCCAACAGCGGAGCTAACGTTAGTTGATAGATTCAACTTTTAAATCTGGCCGACAAAACTACGAACACATCTTCCTTTTTTTAAGAATGACTTAAGTGCCGTTCTTTGTTCTTTTCTCAAAGAAAAACTTAACTCCAAGTCCTCCAGAGTTGCGGCCAAAGCCGATTCGAAAGACCGCTGTTCTCCATCCGCAGTAGCCGTCATTCTTAGTATTCAAGTAGCAGGGAACCGTCACAACTCTGTCGTCATATGTTAAGCCCGCCCCCGCCTACTCTATACACGACGTGATTGGCCTGACCCAATTTAGGTTTTTGCAGCAAAAAGGTCTATTGAGAGTTGCTAGACTGACCCTGGCTGCAAAATAATTTTGCTGCCGCTAGGGTGCGTCTAGATTTCTAGGCTAGGTGAGTATATGATGACAGAATTTTCATTTTTCGGTGGAGTATCCCTTTAAGAAACACAGAACTCACTCTTGCACTCACACACACACACACACACACACACACAACTCACTCACTCAGATATTTGGTTTATGAGGACTCTCCATAGGCGTATTGGCGTAATGGTTTTTCTAATGTACAAACTGTATAATCCATCCCCCTACACTAACCCTACCCCTAAACCTACCAATCACAGATTTAGTATGTTTTTTAAGCCGTTTGGTTTAGAAGGACACATATGTCCTCATAAACCATGTTTACGTTGTAATACCCATGTCATTATACACATTTGTGTCCTCATAAACCATATACAAGAACACACACGTCACACACACACACACACAATAACAATATGCTCTGACAGGAGGAGGACAGAGTAAAGGTACACAGGACCTACAATTTCCACACTTTTATTAGCCCCGGGTCTAGCCGGACAGCCTGTGGGTGTGTGTGTGTGTGTGTGTGTGTGGTCATTGAAAATGTGTTCAGATATATATTCTTCACAGAAAATGAGCCAAGGCCAATGAATCTGAGTTTGAAAAAATAATTAATCGTATAATTTTTCTCTTGATAAAAAATGAAACCGGGTCCTACAGACCCGAACACCATACAAGGGTTAAAACAGGGGTCGGCAACCCGCGGCTCTAGAGCCGCATGCGGCTCTTAAGCGCCGCCCTAGTGGCTCCCTGGAGCTTTTTCAAAAATATGAAAATGGAAAAAATATTTTTTGTTTTAATATAATTTCTGTAGGAGGAAAAACATGACAAACATTCTTAACCCTTTCGCACCTGCGATCGCATCGGTGTGATCAGAACAGTCAGTGCATGACTGATCAACTGCTAAATTCAAATGTGCTCTCGCGCGTTGGCTGGTTGGCTGGCGCTGAGCCAGAGACAGGCGCGCTCAGAGCGGTCATATATCACAACTTTTCAGTGTTTTCAACCACATAATGTTTATTTTAGGTTTCAGACATATAACGTTAAGTACTAAAAAAACAATACATTTAGAGTTTGTAAAATACACACTGATGTTAAAGGAAGAGGCAATAATCCTTTCCATTATAATTAGACACGTTTTATTCATATCAGATACACATTGTGTAAGTAACTTTAAAGTTTACTCTATTCTTCTCCCAGTTCACCAACCACTTACTTTATGTATTTCGGGAGAAGTGGATGAATTCACGTGTTGTAAATCCAACAGATCCGATTCTCTGAACTGCGTCTGCGGCCATCGCGCATACAGCTCAACTAACGCGATCGTTATGGTGTTTAAACAACAAAATACTTCCACTTGCATATATTTGACAATCGGAATATCAGATATTTCAACAAATTTGTGAAAATTTTGAATAAAAAAGGAAAAATGACATAAAAGCAGATCATCATTCATTCAGCTCTGTTGTTGCTGCGGTGTGTCACGTGACACGAAATGACGCGTCACCTTGGAAACCATAAAGTGACACATTCTAAATAACGGTCGCCTTGAAAAACTTTTACAAATATTTTAAACTTACGTGTGAAAGGTTTAAAGTTTTTCCACGTTGTAAAAATAATACACAAATAAATAAAACGTAATACATTAAAATTATAATGGAAGTTAAACTTAAAGCACCATCGTACAGCAGAGTAGTCACGTGGTGCGTCATTCTCTCCAGGATGCGCTGCAGGGAAAATAAACATTTAATCATGAATGCTCATTATGTATTTGTAGGCTACTTATCATTTTGATACTAGGGGGATAATAAAGCTAATATAGACACTTACAGCATGTGATGCCTTCATTATAAGGCTTATATAAGGCTTTTAATTTTTTGCGGCTCCAGACAGATTTTTTATTTTTTTTCGGGTCCAATATGGCTCTTTAAACATTTTGGGTTGCCGACCCCTGGGTTAAAACGACACTAACGAGACGCTTAACAACACAGCGTACAAAACAAACATTTTATATAGATATCATATTCTAATTAAATGAATACTTACAATCACAGAAATAATGTCCGGCTTGGCGATGGTCAATTTGCTGCCGCCGCAACTGCTGCTCGTGTCCGAAAGCTGAATCATACGTGTAACAGCTGTTCTAAATAAGCTACATCTGATTGGTTAATAATAATCCTATTTCAGTATCTTGCCGCACTATTGGCTCGACTGATATAGTAGGCAACCGCGTTTGCCTGCATATTTACGGGTCGTGCAATATAATTTCGGGGGAACATGTGCAATAAATGGGAGTGGCAACACTTTTCATATCGTTGAGAATAAAACAACCGTCCCAATTTTACAAATCCAGGTTCTCCCTCCATGGGGATCATCCATTTCGGAAAGTAAAGCAGATACGGAACCTCGGCCCACGCGAGATGCAATGCGATTGGTTGCTGGACCAGCCCATAGTATGGAATTAATATGTGTAATATTAATAATTAAAATTGCCTAGTCATTAGATTTGTGAATTCTTTTTCTGAAAAACAAAATTATGTCATTAATCTTTTAATTATTTTGGCGAAGTTTTATATCCATAAGACAAAAATAACTCAAAAGAAACCCTCCTATATTACCTTTTATAACACTGATCTCACAATATACTTAGAATATCTTTTAAACATGAGATCACAAAACAAAAAGCTTATAAAAACAATACAAATTTTAAAGCTTTTCAAATACATATAACTGCCCTGATATTATAAACTTTAATTTCTGTATTTATTATTTATTTTATTATTATTATGTACATTTATACTTTAGTTGTTGTTGTTATTCTTTGGTTTATACATTTTGAATTGTATTTACAGTGCCTTGTATTCATTTAGTTTTTTGTTGCATTGTAGGCTACTTGAAATGTTTGTAATTTAACTAAATAAATAAAAAGCACAATATGTTATGTATACCATAATAAGATATATTTCTAAAATCAATACTTTCAATATTATAATATTATATATTATATGACGTTACTGTCACAAAAATAGCTTTAATTGTTCTGTTTTTTTGTTATTTTTTTAAGCAAGTCTGGAGGCTAATGAAATGAAACAGTAACGTTATTTCTGAGGAGATTTGTATTGTATTGTATTGTCTTGTATTTTGTACTGATTTTCTTGCAGGTTGGCGATGGCTCGTAATCACATGATGGGTGGAAGAGGAAGTGAGTGCTTTAATTTTTACTTAATTTTTTATGGTGTGTTGTACAATGACTGACTGATCCCATTTGATCCCATTTATTTGATTCATTGCATGTGAAATAAACTTGAATTGAATTTGAGTAACTTAACTGAAGTAAAAATCTGTAATTGACCACAGACATTGATTATTGATTATGATTAAACTAACGTTATGTGATATGTGAAATATTCCATCCTTAGAGCACTCCAGATCCAGGAGAGCTGCTTTCTGCCAGACGGCTGGTCGGGAGGTTTGGAGGCCCGGTTCTGATGACCGTGATCAGGATCCGCTGCCCAGAGATGGACAAAGTAAGTTACACAATTTCCTTACTTGAGTGAAAGTAAGTTACAGATACTTCTGGTCAAATATTACTCAGTTACAAGTAAAAGTTGAAAAGACTGATTTTTACTTGAGTAAAAGTACAGAAGTAACGTTACTTGTTTTTAAAAGTACTTAAGTATCAAAAGTAAAAAGTAAATGTCAATGCATTGTTTTATTATTGTTTGTAATACTTACAGTACCTTATGCCTCTGAATCTATGCCTGCCTACCTACCCACCCTCATATCAATATATCATTTATTTCTAGAACACAGTTCCTGTCGTGGGATTGAACGTGAGATTGAATAAGTGCTCTCAATAACGTCCACAATAGTTTCGGGCTGTTCCCTCAAATAGTGCCCTATTTAAAGGATGGCTTTTAGGATGAATATGTCAGCCACTGTTATAAGCTAGTGTGCTCCAAAACACAGGGGGACAGAAATATCAGTTTTGGGGGGGTCAGATCATTTTTCTGATATTGTGAAAAAATATAATTACAGTTACAATACAATTCAAGTCAACTCCTATTTTCACTGTAGGAACATTTTAATGTAAAGCGATTTCAGACACCCCTATTGTGGACCGTTCCATTTTTAACCACCGTGGCCAGAAGCAACGGAGATAGAGAACGACTTCAACTTCTCAAGCAAGTGTCAACGTTGAATGACTAAACGCTAGTTTCAGAAAGTATCATTCTTTTCAACATTCCTTATTTGTGTATTCAAAAATATTTAAAATAATCTAATTTAATACAGTTATAATTTTTCAATGTAAATTATTTAATTTTGAATGTGAAAAATGTGGTAAACATATTAGGCTATATGATGATCTACAAAAAAAATACACATTTAATTATCTTATTATTAAAATACATTATTATGATTTTACCACCTGCGCCTCATTTTGAGCCAGGAAAACCCTGAAATAGGCAATAGGCTTCTTGTAAAGGTATTACTTTTACTAGTAATTAGAATGTTATTTCAGTGCACTTAACTTCTAACTTTTGGGAGTTGATCAAAACAGTTCTCTTTTGGATATATAATAACAATGAGATATTCTGTAGCCTACTGATTATCAGTTTGTTGCATGTTTAGACTTTGTATGTGTGTTGCACAACACATGTTGCACTTGGCGATCACGGTGGGGATTGATATGGTAGTGGACCATGATGGTCATAGAAGAAGTGAAGGAGCAGTACCCCCCAATTATGGTGGGGTAATTCGCACTCTGGCCATGCTGCCACAGCACAAACTGTCTGTAGGCGGCATGTCTATATTGACGCTGTTCTACACCCGGCTCCTGGCTGTCATCAACAGCAAAAATGTTATTCCAGGCCGCACGGGCCAGCCGCAACACCCCCTCATTCAACACATAGAACTCCATGTGCCATGTTGCTTATGCAATTTGCAGCTATCTGGTGACAGCAAAGCCTTTCCAGGTCTGTGTCCATTTTTCTGTCTGCAATTGGTGCAAGTGCACCAATGCAGGACATCTCCAACAGGGTCAGAGCTCTTGGATACCTCAAACATGGCCATCACATCAAACATAAGACCTGGCAACCTTGGATTGTATTCAACAGCCTGTCCTTCTGCACAGACTCCAGGGAATGCAGTTTTACCTACAACGCAAAACAATTTGTTAGTATATATATATATTGGGGGAAAGGCTGAATGTATCTAAAATGACGTCTTGACCAATAATAAACAAACCTCCATTTCAGCTGCACGTCTTGACCGCAGCTCCTGCAGCCTCGACTGTATGGGACGCCAAAAGGGTCAAATTTCGCCACTAATCAAACGCCTTTCATTCGCGTTTTTTTCTGTGGTACAAACGCCGCAAATTACGGCGTTTGCAAAGCAAAATCGCCGTCATTATCTGCGTTTTATTCATACAGCCAATGACGCCGTTTCTGATGCCGCAGGCCATCCATAGTGCGCCGTAATTTGCGGCGCTTCTGTCTGACAAAGACGCCGTAAAAAGCAGCGTTTTGTATAATATTATAATCAGCCCCTCCCTTTTCTTCAAAGTTCAGCCCATCTAATGAAGTAGATGGAAAGACTTATGTAGTAGATTGTCGATCTGAATGATCGGGTTTTGTTTTTCTAACGTTGTTAGGACTAGTGTTTGGACTTTTATCGTGTCATATTTTTTATTTCTTTATTGGGCGCGTGTATCCCCCTTTTTCCTTTATCATATGTGGGTATGATTTTAGCCTCTGTTTACATTCATGTCTGTGAAATACATTAGATTTCCCAGCAAACTTACAACCTTCAATAGGGCATTGGTATGCTTGCACGGGCAGCGGTGTCGGTTTGCTCTTAATGACAGGGGTTCGACCCCACACTCAAAAAAATGCTGGGTTGTTTCTGTAAACAAATTGTTAGGTTGATTGTGCTATGTCAAAATGTTGGGTTGTTTGGGGTACTGTAAACACATTATTGGGTTGCTCATGCTGGGTAAAATGAGTTGTAAGGGTCATTCACAAATAGTAATTGGGTTACTTTTTCATTCTTTGCGGAACTTTCTGGATTCTTCACATCTGACTCGAGGAGCACGCCACTCGGAGCAGGCAGTGTTTTATGGTAAGTTAATATGAATGTTTACCTATATTTTTAATAAGTTGTGGTGGTAGCAGCAAGCTAATTTCACTGTTCAACATACAGTCTTTGATATGGAAGTGTGAGGGGTAACGTATTTATTCTGTGAAACATTAAATAGCCACAGCTAGCCGGTTAGATTTTTTGACAAAATGCTGCATCGTTAAATCCTTAGTTGAAATTAAACTAGCTACTGTATATCAGCAGCCTTTTTGAAATATGCAGTTTAAATTCTAAATTCATCACGTAATCGGAGGCCTATTCATTGTGGAAGTTGCGTATTTAAAAGTGAGAAAAGCCTTTTGTATGAAATCCATACGTGCAGTATCCCTCACAGGGCTCGCACGTAAAATCAGCGGGAAATGAGTCTCTAATGTAGCCTGGGTTTCCCCATTCTGCCTTGTGCGCAGCATGATTTTATTCACGCTGCTAGGCAGCCTGGACACCATGGACCAGATTTTCCCCTCCAAAGGGGAACCAATCACAGAACGGGGAGGGAGCAGCAAGACGATGATGACGTCTATGCGACACACCGAAGCAGTTTCTTTATATCTATGGATCCAACATAGCATCAGACGCGAAGTTACCTTTCGATGCAGCCTTAGATAGTGTTCTAAGTAGTTTAAAACGCAAGTTTATTTCGTCTTCTTCCTCGTCGAACTTCTGTCGCTCTACATACGTCGTCTGGTATAATTGAAACGATTGGCTATTTTTTTTCTAAAAAAATTTATTTAAATTCTTTATTTAAAAAAATTTATTTTTTCAAAATAAAATTTAAATTTTAATAAAAAAAATTTTTTAAAATTAAAAAATTTTTAATAAAAAATAATAAATTTTTATAATTTTTTTTAATTTTATATAAAAATTATAAAATTTATTTTTAAATATAAAAAAAAATTTTTATTTAATATTTTTATTAAAATTTAAAATATAAATTTTTTTTTTATTAAAAATTTTTTATATTTTTAAAAAAATAATTTTTATTTTTATTATAAAATTATTTTATATTTTTTTTTTAATAATTTTATTTTTCTTTATAAACAGCGACTGAGGAAAGGAGAAATAAATGGACAGGCACCAGTTTTGAGAAGAAAATTATACCCGTTTAGTTGAACAAATGATCGTCAATATTGTAGACTTACATGATAACCTACCCTACCACCATGCATGTCATTTTTCATTTTATTGAGTAACATTTAAGAACAATTTGGATTTACTTTTAAATTGTAACATATTTAGATATAAGTTTAGAATGTGCTGGATGATGATGATGCATCAACCAATGAGTTATTATATGAAATAAATGGAACATTTGCTCATTTAGTTGGTATAGCACAAAATGTCAAATATTAAAAGAGGGGCTGAGAACAAAGGAAACAGGAACTAAAATTGAAATGTTCATGTTAATTGAAGATTTGTCATAATAGTACCACCGTGATTTCACTTAACTAACCTATAGGTTTGAATGAATGCAAAGATGGAAATACTGGATAAAAACCCCATTAAATACAACAAGTATTAAATAAAAAAAATTGAAGAGCACAAGTCCGTCTCCAGCACGAGAACCAGCGCTGATCCGGTGGAAATTGGATAACAGACTGGTTGATTACACTTGAATTAGGCTACTTGAATGTTTAAATGCTTCATTTATACGTCTAAAATGTTTGTTACATGAGTTTAAATGTAGGCAAAACTGTATACATGTTAAAACAGTGTAAAATATGTTGTATTGCTGTACTGTATAACGTTACTCATCGACAATAAAGGCCAATGTCATGAATACCGGTGGTTGTATGGAATACTATTTTACAAAGGTTTAGAGAAAATAAAAAAGTTAGTATTACTCATAAATAAAAACAGTTAATATTACACAATAAAAAAATTGAAAATGTTAAATATTGTTTTTTTTTATGTTTTCCCCCAATTATTTCTACTCAATTGTATTTGTTAATGTACCAGATGCAGTTACTCAGATCTACTTAATTATTTTACTGTAACGCCACGCCAACAGAGGGAGCCCTCTCCTGAATTCTAACTGTGTGCCACTCCCTCTGCTCACTCTATGGTTACTTCCTGTTTGGCGGCCATTTAAAGCATGGCATGACCAAACAAGCCTTGCGAAGTATTGCCAGTTCTACTGCCTTACCAAGCATTCTCTATTCATTGTCTGATTACTTTGTGTATGATCTTTGCCTGCCTTCATTGATATCTGTCTCTAGGATTACCCTTTGGATTTGACTGCCTGTTTGGATTGTTTCTGGAGTTTGACCCTTGCCTGCCTTCATTGATATCTGTCTCTAGGATTACCCTTTGGATTTTGACTGCCTGTTCGGATTGTTACTGGAGTTTGACCTTCTCGCTTGCCTGCTCTTCTTCTGCCTTTGGATACCCCTTGGTTTGGTTGCCCCTTGGACATTTACCAGTGTTTTTACACTTTGCCTATTTCTACTCAGTCTGCTGCCTACACTTAATAAACTTCAGCACATGGATTCTAATACTGCCTCCGCCTCCTCCTTACAGAATACTTCGCCCCCTATGAATCCAGCAGAAGTTTTAGAGCTTCAAACAGCGTTTGCTTATCAAAGTGAGATGCTGAGGGAATATCGGGAACAGCTTGAAAAGCTCCAATCTACCAGTGAATATCTGACCCACTATCTTCGATCGCTCCCTCCACCTGCGCCTCAAACAGTAAGCTTTGCTATGCCTGATAAATTTGACGGTTCAGCTGACCATTGCAAAGGATTTATTCGCCAGGTGGAGATATTTTTTGATAACCAGAAAGACAAGTTCACTGATGGGAAAAAATGTGCTTTTCTGATGACACTACTCTCTGGGAAAGCAATTGAGTGGGCTTCTGCAGTTTGGGACACTGACTCGAACTTTAGAACTTACTATAATTATTTCATTCAGCAGCTCAGAGATGTGTTCGAATATCCTGCTGGAGGTAAAGATATATCGACACAGCTGCTTCACATGTCTCAGGGTAATCGTACTGTTGCAGAGTATGCCATTGAATTCAGAACGCTCGCAGCTCAGAGTGGGTGGAACGATGTTTCTCTGAAAGCTGTGTTTCAACAAAGCCTCAATGCTGAACTACAAGCCGAGCTGGCCTGCAAGGGTGAGAATTCTTCATTTTCTGATTATGTAACACTGGCTATCAAAATTGATAATTTGATGAGAACAGCTCCCAAGAAGAAGTCTGCTCGATGGTCACAACCCAATACTCCTTCCATACGTCAACCTTATGTCCTGCAGTCTACCCCTTCATCTGAATCTAGCCTCAGTCAGGAACCTATGCAACTGGGTTTCTCCAGACTTTCAGAGGAGGAGAGAACTCGACGGAGACGGCTCAACCTGTGCTTTTACTGCGGTGAATCCGGACACCATAGCCTGGACTGCCCACACAAGACTCGGATAACCACCAAACCCACCCGGGTAAAGACTGAACAGTTTTCTCTCCTCCCTATCAAGTCTGTTACCTTTCCTGTTCGACTAACTTCAGACAATGTTTCTATGGATTTAACAGCATTGATTGACTCTGGAGCAGCCCTGAACCTGATCCACAAGGACCTCATCACCAAATTCAACATCCCTACTCTACCGTGCACACCACCTATCCGAATCAGTGCTGTTAACGATGCACCCATAGGAGATGGAATTATTCAACAGACACAACCTCTTCAACTCCGTATCGGAATATTTCATCAAGAGGCCATCTCTTTCTACGTCATAGATTCACCTAGACAGGAAATCATCCTTGGCTTTCCCTGGTTATCTGCCCACGACCCAGTTATCTCCTGGCGCCATGGTGAACTCACTCATTGGTCTGAATTCTGCCAGAACCATTGTATGCACTCCGCAATTCAACCATGTTTCACTACAAGCATCGAAAGCCCAGACACCAAGCAAACTACGAAGATTCCTACCTGTTATAATGATCTCATTGAAGTATTTAGCAAGACTAAGGCCACGCAACTTCCACCTCATCGACAATGGGACTGCGCCATTGACCTATTACCCAATGCCATGCCCCCTAAAAGCAAAGTGTATCCACTGTCACGCAACGAAACTCAAGCTATGGAAGACTATGTTGAGGAAGCCTTGAACTCAGGGTTTATCCGCCCCTCCACTTCTCCAGCTGCTGCAGGTTTCTTTTTTGTAGAAAAGAAGGATGGGGGTTTACGCCCCTGTATTGATTACAGGGGACTAAACAACGTCACCGTCAAATTCCGTTACCCCCTTCCTCTGATTCCTGCAGCTCTCGAACAGCTACGTGAAGCCAAGATCTACACGAAACTGGACCTCAGAAGTGCCTATAACTTGATCCGAATTCGTGAAGGGGATGAGTGGAAAACGGCCTTCCTCACCACTAGGGGGCACTACGAATACCAGGTTATGCCCTATGGTCTTTCAAACTCACCTGCTGTATTTCAGTCCTTCATCAATGAGATTTTTCGTGACCTATTAAACCAATATGTCGTGGCCTACATTGATGACATATTAATATATTCCAAGTCTGAAGCTGACCACATTTGTCATGTCCGGACTGTTCTCACTCGTCTCTTAGAAAACCAACTATATGTCAAAGCTGAGAAATGTGAGTTTCATGTTAAACACACAACCTTCCTGGGATATAACATCAGCCATCAAGGGGTAGAGATGAACGACTCCAAGGTCCAGGCAGTCACTGAATGGCCCCAACCTACCACGATAAAGGAATTACAGAGATTCCTAGGCTTTGCAAATTTCTACAGGCGCTTCATAAGAAACTACAGTCTGATTGCTTCTCCCTTGACTTCTCTACTCAAGGGCAAACCTGCTAAGGTTAAATGGTCTGAAGAAGCCGC
Source organism: Leuciscus leuciscus (assembly GCF_965113295.1). Lineage (NCBI taxonomy): Eukaryota > Metazoa > Chordata > Actinopteri > Cypriniformes > Leuciscidae > Leuciscus > Leuciscus leuciscus. The sequence continues at coordinate 1,954,535 of NW_028118546.1, forward strand.
TCAAGCTTTCACTAAACTTAAGGACAGTTTTACCTCAGCCCCCATCCTCAAACATCCTGATCCCAGTCTCCCCTTTGTGGTTGAGGTTGACGCCTCAGATTGTGGAATCGGAGCTGTGCTATCCCAGCGTCACGGGCAGCCAGGTAAACTCTACCCTTGTGCCTTTTTCTCAAGAAAGTTAACTTCAGCCGAACGAAACTATGATGTAGGAAATAAAGAACTGTTATCCATGAAGGCAGCCATTGAAGAGTGGAGACATTGGCTAGAGGGGGCAATTCATCCGTTTCTAGTCATCACAGATCACAAAAACCTTGAATATATTAAGAGTGCCAAACGCCTGAACCCTCGTCAAGCTCGCTGGTCCCTGTTCTTCAGTCGTTTTCAATTCACAGTGACTTACAGACCTGGCTGCAAGAACAGTAAGGCTGATGCCTTGTCCAGACGCTATGATCCCCCTTCTGGATGTAGTTCACCCGAACCTATTCTGCCTCCATCCATCATCATAGCTCCAGTCACTTGGGACCTGATGGAAGAGATCCAACTAGCCCATCAACAGGAACCACCCCCCATCAACAATCCTCCCAATAAACTGTATGTACCTCAAACTCTCCGTCAAAGAGTCATGCAGTGGGTCCACACCTCTCTAAGTTCGGGTCACCCGGGGATCTCCCGTACACTCCATCTGTTACAAAACTCCTTCTGGTGGCCATCAATGACAAGGGACGTTGCAGTTTATGTTAAGTCCTGCCCTGTCTGCGCACAATCCAAGACCTCCAAGGAATTGCCCTCAGGCCTCCTCCAACCACTACCCATTCCACAACGTCCATGGTCACACTTATCCATAGACTTCATCACAGATTTACCCCTATCGAATGGTTTCACTACTATACTCGTAATCATTGATCGCTTCTCGAAGTCCTGTCGCCTGGTTCCCTTAAAGGGCCTCCCTACGGCCATGGAGACGGCACAGACCCTATTCCATCATGTATTTCGGGTCTATGGCATTCCAGATGATATTGTCACTGACAGAGGAACCCAGTTCACATCTCAAGTCTGGAAAGCCTTTTGCAAACACCTAGATATCAATGTGAGCCTCACGTCAGGTTACCACCCCCAGTCTAATGGACAAGTAGAACGTCTTAACCAAGAGATTGGCAGGTACCTTAGAAGCTACTGCAGTCACGAACAACACCGTTGGGCAGATTTCCTTCCATGGGCTGAATACGCCCAAAATTCATTGACTCACTCCTCCACTAACATGACACCCTTCCAATGTGTCTTGGGGTATCAACCTCCGTTATTCCCGTGGTCTGGTGAACCCTCGTCAGTCCCGGCCGTGGACGACTGGATCCGACGAAGTGAGAGGGTATGGGACAGCGCTCATGTCCGTCTACAGAGAGCAGTCAGAAAACAGGAATTCCAGGCCAATAGACGTCGTCGCCCACATCCCTCCTACCAACCTGGGCAGCGGGTCTGGCTCTCCACAAGGGATCTCAAGTTGCGGCTGCCAAGCAAGAAGCTCAGTCCCAAATATGTCGGTCCCTTCAGGATTCTCAGACAAATTAATGAGGTTACGTACAAGGTTGAGCTTCCCCGTAACTACCGCATCTCCCCATCCTTCCATGTCTCGCTCCTCAAACCGGTCCACCTGAATGATGACCCCAACGCAGAGAACCAAGAGCCTCCACCACCACTGGATGTAGACGGAGTACCAGCCTACAAAGTGGACAAGCTACTGGATTCAAGACGCAGAGGGGGTCAGATCGAATACTTGGTGGACTGGGAAGGCTATGGACCTGAGGAGAGATCATGGGTAGCCGCCCACGATATCCTAGATCCCTCTCTCATTAGAGACTTTCATCGAGCCAGACCCGATCGTCCAGCCCCCCGACCACGGGGACGTCCACGTAGAGCGCCAGGAGGCGCTTCTAGGGGAGGGGATTCTGTAACGCCACGCCAACAGAGGGAGCCCTCTCCTGAATTCTAACTGTGTGCCACTCCCTCTGCTCACTCTATGGTTACTTCCTGTTTGGCGGCCATTTAAAGCATGGCATGACCAAACAAGCCTTGCGAAGTATTGCCAGTTCTACTGCCTTACCAAGCATTCTCTATTCATTGTCTGATTACTTTGTGTATGATCTTTGCCTGCCTTCATTGATATCTGTCTCTAGGATTACCCTTTGGATTTGACTGCCTGTTTGGATTGTTTCTGGAGTTTGACCCTTGCCTGCCTTCATTGATATCTGTCTCTAGGATTACCCTTTGGATTTTGACTGCCTGTTCGGATTGTTACTGGAGTTTGACCTTCTCGCTTGCCTGCTCTTCTTCTGCCTTTGGATACCCCTTGGTTTGGTTGCCCCTTGGACATTTACCAGTGTTTTTACACTTTGCCTATTTCTACTCAGTCTGCTGCCTACACTTAATAAACTTCAGCACATGGATTCTAATACTGCCTCCGCCTCCTCCTTACATTTACTGACATTTACTCAGTTCATACAGTGTATTGTAATTGATTTCACTGCTTTAAAATTTAATCAATATTTTTAAGTTTCTAAAAAAAAATTGTTGTAAATCATAGTAAAACTTTTTAGAGTAAGGTAATAGTATTGCAACTAGCCATATATGAATATAATAAAAGTATGCAATGTTCTTATATAGTAAATGTGTGTGGTTCAGGTATTCCCTACGTTGTGGGGAACAAATGTTCCCACAATGATAGTAATACATGAAAATATTAATCTTGCTGGGACATTTTCTGGTCCCCATGAGGAAAACAGCTTATAAATCACACTAACTTATGTTTTTTGAATCTGCGAAAATGCAGAATGTTTTCTGTGACGGTTGTGTTTTGGGGTAGGGTTACGGTAAAGTGTGATTTTTTTTTATGAAGTTATGAGTGATGTTATTTACAATTGAATGTCTCCTCAGAATGTTAGTCAACTGACCTTTAGAACGTGTGTATTGTTGGTCCAGTCCAGTTTAATATTTATTAATAATTGGATTGGAATCATGCCTTCACAAACACTACATTACCTGTTTGAACTAACGGCCACTAGGTGGCACTATGTAGGATTTATTATTTTCCTTCAAAAGAAATGAATGTTCTTTTAGTTGATTTTCACCTGCATTTAATTTATTCTTACATTTTTGGTCAGTTTAGCTTCTCTTTCATAATTCTTCTTCTTTAATGTTTAGTCTTAATTGGATCATTATATAATAAATAATTTAAAAAAGTTAATTGTGGGAAAGCTCTGTATGCCACTGCTAAGACTATGTCTGACACTTAATGAGGCAAGCAAATACCTTCTGCGGAAGTCTCAGTCATGTCATAGTGTTTTCTTGTTACACACATGGATTTCCTGATACAGGAAGGGGCTTTAACACATTTCTCAAGGCCCAGACCACAGCTCCTCCAAATATATGTTTGTTGAGATTAATTATTAACTTTATCATTTAAAGATTTTAAATTGTGCAAGTGATCTTGAGAAAAGACTGCAATGTAGCTCCCCTCCTCTTCTCCATCTACACCACATCACTGGGACACATCATACAGGCACACGGTTTTTCCTACCACTGTATGCTGATGACACGCAGCTCTTCCTCTCCTTTCAACCAGATGATCCCACAGTAGCTGCACGGGTCTCAAGCTGTCTGGCGGACATCTCCACATGGATGAAGGAACATCACCTGCAGCTCAACCTGGCAAAGACTGAGCTTCTCGTCCTCCCTGCCAATCCGTCTCTACAGCACGACTTCACCATCCAGCTAGAGTCATCATTAATCACCCCATCAAGATCGGTCAGAAATCTTGGAGTAACGTTTGATGACCAGCTGACCTTCACAGATCACATTTCAAAGACAGCTCGATCATGCAGGTTTGCACTGCACAACATCAGGAAGATCAGGCCTTTCCTAACTGAGCATGCAACACAACTTATCGTCCAGGCCCTGGTCATCTCTAGGCTTGACTACTGCAATGCTCTTCTGGCTGGACTTCCAGCATGTGCAACTAAACCTCTACAAATGATTCAGAACGCTGCAGCTCGTCTTGTCTTCAACGAGCCCAAGAGGGCCCACGTCACTCCTCTGTTGATCTCTCTGCACTGGCTACCTCTCGCTGCTCGCATCAAGTTCAAGGCACTGACGCTTGCTTACAGAACTATCACAGGCTCAGCTCCCTCCTACTTTCAATCACTCCTACGAGTCTACATCCCTACCAGACACCTACGATCGGTCAACAAGCGACGTCTCGTGGTTCCATCACAGAAAGCCACAAAATCACTTTCCAGAACATTCTCATTCACAGTTCCATGCTGGAGGAATGATCTCCCCACCGGCATCCGGAATGCAGAATCCCTGACAACATTCAAAAGACAGCTGAAAACCAACCCACTGAGCAAGCGACGTCTGTGGACGTACAAAACAGGTTGATATCAAGTCCGCCCGTCCAGGCCATGATCTGAACGTCCATTGACAGCCAGAATTAGTCGATTAATGACACTGAGAAATTATGTCCAATCTGGCCATAATCTAAACGTCTACTGACAGCCAGAACTAGTTCAGAAAAGACGTTCATACTGACTATAATCTAGACGTCCGTTGACATCCAGAAACAGTCCATAAATGACGTGAATAAAGATGTCCAATCCGGCCATAATCTAAACGTCCACTGACAGCCAGAACTAGTTGAGAACAGACGTTCATACTGACTATAATCTGGACGTCCGTTGACATCCAGAAACAGTCCATAAATGACGTGAATAAAGATGTCCAATCCGGCCATAATCTAAACGTCCACTGACAGCCAGAACTAGTTCAGAAAAGACGTTCATACTGACTATAATCTGGACGTCCGTTGACATCCAGAAACAGTCCATAAATGACGTGAATAAACATGTCCAATCCGGCCATAATCTAAACGTCTACTGACAGCCAGAACTAGTTCAGAAAAGACGTTCATACTGACTATAATCTAGACGTCCGTTGACATCCAGAAACAGTCCATAAATGACGTGAATAAAGATGTCCAATCCGGCCATAATCTAAACGTCCACTGACAGCCAGAACTAGTTGAGAACAGACGTTCATACTGACTATAATCTGGACGTCCGTTGACATCCAGAAACAGTCCATAAATGACGTGAATAAAGATGTCCAATCCGGTCATAATCTAAACGTCCACTGACAGCCAGAACTAGTTCAGAAAAGACGTTCATACTGACTATAATCTAGACGTCCGTTGACATCCAGAAACAGTCCATAAATGACGTGAATAAAGATGTCCAATCCGGCCATAATCTAAACGTCCACTGACAGCCAGAACTAGTTGAGAACAGACGTTCATACTGACTATAATCTGGACGTCCGTTGACATCCAGAAACAGTCCATAAATGACGTGAATAAACATGTCCAATCCGGTCATAATCTAAACGTCCACTGACAGCCAGAACTAGTTCAGAAAAGACGTTCATACTGACTATAATCTGGACGTCCGTTGACATCCAGAAACAGTCCATAAATGACGTGAATAAACATGTCCAATCCGTCCATAATCTAAACGTCCACTGACAGCCAGAACTAGTTCAGAACAGACGTTCATACTGACTATAATCTGGACGTCCGTTGACATCCAGAAACAGTCCATAAATGACGTGAATAAACATGTCCAATCCGGTCATAATCTAAACGTCCACTGACAGCCAGAACTAGTTCAGAAAAGACGTTCATACTGACTATAATCTGGACGTCCGTTGACATCCAGAAACAGTCCATAAATGACGTGAATAAACATGTCCAATCCGGTCATAATCTAAACGTCCACTGACAGCCAGAACTAGTTCAGAAAAGACGTTCATACTGACTATAATCTGGACGTCCGTTGACATCCAGAAACAGTCCATAAATGACGTGAATAAACATGTCCAATCCGTCCATAATCTAAACGTCCACTGACAGCCAGAACTAGTTCAGAAAAGACGTTCATACTGACTATAATCTGGACGTCCGTTGACATCCAGAAACAGTCCATAAATGACGTGAATAAAGATGTCCAATCCGGCCATAATCTAAACGTCCACTGACAGCCAGAACTAGTTCAAAACAGACGTTCATACTGACTATAATCTGGACGTCCGTTGACATCCAGAAACAGTCCATAAATGACGTGAATAAACATGTCCAATCCGTCCATAATCTAAACGTCCACTGACAGCCAGAACTAGTTCAGAACAGACGTTCATACTGACTATAATCTGGACGTCCGTTGACATCCAGAAACAGTCCATAAATGACGTGAATAAACATGTCCAATCCGGTCATAATCTAAACGTCCACTGACAGCCAGAACTAGTTCAGAAAATACGTTCATACTGACTATAATCTGGACGTCCGTTGACATCCAGAAACAGTCCATAAATGACGTGAATAAACATGTCCAATCCGTCCATAATCTAAACGTCCACTGACAGCCAGAACTAGTTCAGAACAGACGTTCATACTGACTATAATCTGGACGTCCGTTGACATCCAGAAACAGTCCATAAATGACGTGAATAAAGATGTCCAATCCGGCCATAATCTAAACGTCCACTGACAGCCAGAACTAGTTCAAAACAGACGTTCATACTGACTATAATCTGGACGTCCGTTGACATCCAGAAACAGTCCATAAATGACGTGAATTAAGATGTCCAATCCGGCCATAATCTAAACGTCCACTGACAGCCAGAACTAGTTCAGAACAGACGTTCATACTGACTATAATCTGGACGTCCGTTGAAATCCAGAAACAGTCAATGACTGACAGCCAGAACTAGTTCAGAACAAAATGACAAACAATTAACTGACTGTTACGGACTATATCATTAACTGTTAAATTGATCTTGCTGGTCAGACACCAACAGGGTTCATGATGCACACATGGCACTTTTAAGTCCTCCTGGGAAGTTTGTATTCATGAGGTTTTACTATATTTTTTTTATTTTTTTTATGTTTTAAATTAATTTATGAAGCCACTGTAAAATGTATCATTAGCCTACATGTTATATTGTTATACTATAACACTGTCATATTTTGTGCAGGCATTAGCTTACTTCATCGTAAATAGAAAAGCCTGACAATGTAACTGCTAAATACCCAAGTATTGTGGTATTCCACAATGTTTCTCACTGACACACTCATAACTCGAGATTGTGGATTAAAGAAAATCCCAAGCTTCCTACTCATATTTTCATCATTGTGGCGGCGTTCATGTGTGTTCAATTTGTAAATACGATCTTTATGATACTAGGTATGTCTTGAATGCATCAATAGCTCTAGTTTAGGGACAATCCATACAAACAATCTTTACTAAACAGACTGTCACAGTGAGAAGATTTTTGTCCTTTATCAATGCTAAAGGCCTAACCACTGCAGTTAACACCATGCTGTTAAATAAAAGTCTGTAGACAAGTCTTAAGGTTAGGGTTAGGGTTAACCTTAACCCTTAATTTCTAACCCAGACCCGGTTTCACAGACAGGGTTTAGATAAAGCCAGGATTTGTCCTTAGTTCAATTTGGGTATTTAATTATAGCTTTTAAAAATGTGCCTTAAAAAAACACAAAAACATTACCGGCGTGCATCTTGAGACAAAACAATGGCACTGCCATAAGATATGTCAGTACAAGTTGCTTTCAGGTAATACAGCTCAAACATGCATTTTAGTCTGGGACTACAGACTTGCCTGTGTAGTGTGAAACCCGGGGTATTATGTTGTAACTTGTTTATAATTATGCCAATGTTACCAAAGTGTTGCGTTGGACAGAGGATTAACTCTAAACCAACAGGTTGTGTACCAGTGCCACACAGGGTGAAAATGGATGTTGACATTATTAGGCATAAGAGTGTTTCTAAAGGAAAGGTCAAGAATTTGTGAAAGTGTAAAAGGGTCATTATGGGTCACATGAATGTAACTGTCACCACCATGATACCAATTCATTAGATTTTCATATAGATCTACATACAGAATTGTATATGAATATATGCAGTGTTTGCTCTGTTTAATATACTGTTTGCTCTATTAAATTGCACTTTATCAGAACAGTGGTAAATAAATATTATATATGGTCAGTTACTGTAAGTTCTTACAGTATTTTTAATCTTTCACTTTTATTGTTTAATTTTTAATCATGCACTGCAATGAAAAAACAATTTAACCAATTGATTAAATATAACAGCCAGCCTACAAATACAACCAAATAAATAGCACATAATATATTTTATTTATATATATATATATATATATATATATATATATATATATATATATATATATATATATATATATATATATATATATATATTCATATTTTCCTGTAATTGCAATGTTGCCACACTATTGGCTGTCTCTCCTAGCTGTTTTGAGCATGATTGGTTATTCTCTGTTTATTCTGCCTGTCATCCAGGAATCTAGCCAATGACAACTATGCGCGCCTTTACGAGTCAAGTTTGAATAAACGTCAGTTGAGTGAGTCGGTGTTTGCTTTGCTGCTGCGCGGGATCTTCAATTTGCCTATTCTGTGGGTTTTACATCGTTTAAAACATGGATTATTTTTCATCGGACTGCTAAATGTTTATTTTGAGCGAGTTGCTGGGTGTTGCTGGATGTAAATGAAGAACAAACAAGGAATATGGACAAAGAATTTTATCAACGGAAATATTGCAATCTACGGAAGGTAAAACTTTATTTTATACAAATTCTGCTACATCAAGATATAGTGTATTAAATTGAGAATCTAAACGCGATTAGAGCAATATTGTTAGTGCATACGGTATTCCAATGTAGGTATTAATGTTATGTGCTGCTAGCATGTGTAACTTGTCTAACTTAGTTTATGATAAAATAAAACTCAGCATGGGAGCTTACAACGAGTGAACTGAGAATTGTATCTTTAGACAGAAAGGAACTGTCACAGTCTTATACTATAAGAATCTGCAAACTAGGCTTATGAATCTATTGATCGCGGGATGGCTAACCGATCAGTTAAATTAACGAGTCGTAATAATATGTTTTGGAGCTGGTGAGTCAATTTAGCAAGCTTTTGCAAATGTCTCCGTAAGTAAGTAAAACAAATAACTAATATTGATGTGTATGTGTGTGTTTCCTTCATGATCCAGGCATTTGGGGAATAAATATTATCCAGCCACACGATGTTCAGATGCGGTGTGAGTATTGTCATAAAATACACGTGAAATAGAGGCAGAACATGTGAATCTGCTCAAATGCACTGGTTCAAACCCTCCAGACAAGCTTTATCTTCTTGAGTTTACAGGCCTAGCTGACCCAAAAATAAATGTCTTTCAAAATGAAAGTATTTTCAAACCTGTATAACTTACTTTTGTGAAACACAAGAATTTGGGGAATAAAACAACTGTATGCATTGTAGCCTATGACAAAAATAAAAGGCATTTTTCAAGATATCTTAATTATGGTTCTACATTAGAAACTCATACAATTTCAACATATGGGTGAGTAAGCTACATAATGAGATAACTGTTTTTGCAAATAAAAGTTTATGCATAGTGCGGCCTCTTACCTATTTTACATATTACAATAATTTATTACCATTTGGTTAGTGTCGCAAGACATTGTTAATTTTTAGTAAGGATTCTCCAGATTTATATAACACTTATGGAACATTAAAAAATGGTCCTATGTTACGCTATCAATAATCCTATTAACACACTTTTTTTTTTTTATATATATTTTTAGATCAAGCATTGGACTTACGGGGCAGAATAGGCACCAACAGAGAAACAAGTCCATCACTAGTAAGTATCCACTGCAGTATCTGGTTACACTTTATTTCGATAGTCCACTTTCACTAACATGTCAACTAACTCTCATTAGAGTATTAGTAGGCTGTAGTAGACAGTCAATAGACTGGTAGGTTAAGTTTAGATGTTAGGATTCGGGTTAGGAGAATAAGTTGACTTGTAGTTGCCAAGTAACTTATAGTCAGTAGAATGTCTGTTGGGGGACCAACAAAACAGAGTGTTAGCAAATATTAAGCAGACAGTCTACTAATACTCTAATGACAGATAGTTGACAATTATGTAGTTACTTATAGTTAGTAGAATGTCTAAAGTGGACTATCGAAATAAAGTGTTACCCAGTATTTAAATCCGCAGTCAATTTTAAAGGCACAATGCACTCCGAAATTAAAAAAATATCGATTTTTTTCTTCTCTCGTGCCATTCTAGATATATATCTGACTTTCTTTCCACAAAGATTTTTTGAAAAATTATCCATTATTGTAAGCCAATATAATGCAAGTGCATACGCCAGAAACTTCATACAGCGTACTCACAGCTTGCTGTGTTGTTCACACAAGATGTTTTCTGCACTTATCATGTGAGCTTTACAATGCTCTTGGACTTTTTCGACCTTCAGCATTTTGGTGTCTATTCACTTGCATTATTTGACACACAAACACAAGAGATGGATAATATTTCTAAAAGTCTAGTTTATTTTTTTCTAAAATATGTGTTTTCATCTGAAGAAAGAAAATCATATACCTTTTGGTCGGCATAAGGTAGATAAAATGAAGGGGGAATCAGTTTGCTCTCCTTTACCTAGTATTATTTATAAACATTACATGTGATTTAATAAATGTACAATTAAAGGGGTGTTCGAAGCAAACATCTAAATCCCTTCTCAAAGAGCCCTTCCACAAAAGGGTTAGCAAAGGGGGACATGCATCCGATGGTAAATTAACTGAAGTAATTTTATCTTATAGTAATTTTATATTATATTTATGGTAATGTGACCTAGGATGGCAAGTTCCTGTGTTTCATTTTAAAGTAGATATGGTGGAAGAGTTCAATTTAACATAGAATAATTGAGTTGTTTGTTTGGGTTTGCTATATTACACACATTTTCATCATACCGAAGTTCCATAGGTAAAACTTTTATTAATATATAAAATGTAATGTAACTACCTGCAGGGTTAAAAGAAAAGACGTCAAGAACACACAAACTTAAGGAACTTTTACACATCAACAATGTACTAAAAACGGAAGAGATTTTTCTTTGTACAGATGACAATGTTATTAAAACGATTACCGTTTGGACAGATCCACTGTGTTAATCTACATGTTCCTTCTTTTGGTGATGCACATTTTTCTATCAGACATAAGTTTTAGATACCAGACAAAACGAATGAAATGTGACCCATGCTAATTAATTCTCCCCTTTTACCTCTCTCTTTTATCTTTCTGTGGCCAGGATCCGTCATTCATCAGAACAGCTACCAAGAGAAGTGAGTATTCGTCCTCTACCTCCTTAGTCTCAATGTTATTTCAACACAATTGGTCTCCAAAGTACTATATGTATGTGTTTATATTAGGGGTGTAAGATTAAGAAAATGACATAATTCGATACAATTGCGATTTTCGATGGAAAAAACTATTCACAGTATGTAAATGTAGTTACTTTTCCTATATAGGTATTAGGGATGTGCATCTCCATAACTGAGGCCGATACGATACGCATCTCGATGCATAGCCAACGATACAATACATTAATGATACATATAAGCAGCTGCCAGCTACCGATGCAATGCAATACGATTCACTTTTATTACGATCCGGTGCGATTCGATTTCAATTCAACGCATTGCAAAAATATGATGCTATGCAATTCAATATGGTATAGATAGTTCACTTTTATTTCTTTTGTTCAGACATAGGGCAAATCATAAAGTAGATTAAGTGCCATCTGACTTTTAACACATGGCTCTCTCACAATCAAAAGATTTGGTTTCCACAAAAAAAGCAGGTACTGTAGGCTAACTGACCAGAAAGCAGGTGCTGTTATTATGTGCTTCACGTGCCGTTTATCAGTTTGGACCAGTGCAGCGCGAGCCGATCTTGATCAAGCGACACTGTTACTACACGGCGCTAAGAGATCCCCACTGAAGTAATAACATCGCTGCGAGATCTATTGAGAAGCATTCATATTTCTCTGTTATTAACGGATCAAACAGCGCTGACGTGGAAACAATGTGCCATGAATGAACAATCCAGTGTCCACAGATCAGCAACATTCACCATGGATTTACTGTAGTAAAACAAACTGTAACCATGGAAGTTTGGCAGGAATGGCTATAATGCTTTCAAGTTACATTACGTTGGTTTTATTTTGACATGAATAAAATTACTGCCCTCAAATGTTAATCTGAACTAAAATAAACCTTTGTTTATAACTACAATATTACATTACATTTTTTTTTCAAGGAGCTGTTTTACATGCTTCTAAGAGTCAATTATAGCTTCATCATTCCTCAAAGTAAAAAAAAAAAAAATCATACTTTATGATGTTACGTTTAATACAAAAAAAAAAAGTTACAAATATTAAATCAAGGAAATTTCTCTGGCATTTCTTTCTTTTTCCTGTATCAAACGTACCGAACCATGACACAAGTGTATCGTATTGAACCGAACCATGAATTTTGTGAACCGTTAACTTACACCCCTAATATGTGTGTGTGTGTGTGTGTGTGTGTGTGTGTGTGTGTGTGTGTGTGTGTGTGTGTGTGTGTGTGTGTGTGTGTGTGTGTATATGGGGCTGTTTAAACCTGGCCACTTGATGCGTTTTCTCAGATCGGATAGCTATCTGTTTTATCACAACAATTTCATTTACACCTGGTCACATAAATGTGTTTTTGCAAAACGGATATAAATCAGATCTTCGATTCCCTCGCTATGCAAATTTAATGGTGTTCACGTCACCGAAAGCAACAGATATGAACTGCATTTTATTGATCATCCGTTAAAATTTCTAAATCAAAGACCGCAATAGGAGAGAGCGCAACAGCCCTGGTAAGATCATTTCGTTTCTTTACTTTTAATGATGATAACTGTGTGTTAAGCATCGGGGACTTACTTTCACTTTAATTTGCGATAGTTTGCACGTTGGCTTGATGAATAACGTTAGATGGTCAGCGGCGATGCGGCAGTAGCGTCGTCATAACTTGCTATAACATGACATATAGCCTATAACACGCTCTTACAACTTTATTTTAGAGCGTTTTTGGGAGGAGTAAAATTTACATGTGGTTTCAACAACCAGATGCATTTACACTTGTCCAGTTTCTTCTGGAATGCGGCCCAGACCACCTCCTGAAGTGGTTTGAGCAATCAGATTCAAATGCGTCACGAATGCATTTCGGAGGGCATTTACACCTGGTCTTTTCAAGATCATATAGCTATCCGATCACTAAAATCACATGAAGTTGTAAATGGCACCTATATGTGTGTGTGTGTGTGTGTGTGTGTGTGTGTGTGTGTGTGTGTGTGTGTGTGTGTGTGTGTGTGTGTGTGTGTGTGTGTGTGTGTGTGTGTGTGTGTGTGTGTGTGTGTGTGTGGAATGCCTTATATCAGGCTTGATGTAATTTTACTTGATTTGTGATTTATTTCATTTAATTGATTCGAGTACTCAAATTTTCAACTATGTATCTCTGCTATAAGCTAAACCACAACAGTGGCATTTGTATTTATTTATTTAACATGTGGATTTTTTTTGCTTTGATTGTAGCTGCTGTCATGAAATGGGACCCAGCTGCAATAGAGGCCCAAATAAAGTCTGTAGCCGATCATCTGAAACTGCTTGCTGCTATAAATGAAGCTTGTGAACCTTGTAGCAGCCATATTTTGTTAATTGTTATGTTATATTGTTTTAACATTTTATAGATTATTTAAAGGGAAATTGTGTTAATTTACAACTTTACTGTTCAGGCTTTTAAGTTGTATTGTGTTAATTTATACTTTAGTCTTCCGGCTGTTAAGTTTTGGTCCAGCAGAACAAAATAGTAATAAAAATATATTTTGAGATTTAAATAGTTGATTTCTTGGAGTGATTAGTTTGTTTTACAGGAAAATGGTAAGCAGTTTATTACAGTTATATTGTTAAGATATACAAATGCAAGTATATACACTACACAGTTATTCAATTGAATATTCAATATTATCAATATTCTTTAAAATCTTATTTAGGTCTATGGTCTGTGTGTCGGCAGTTTCATGACACGACAACCATTAACTTTGAGTAACTGGGTTTTTCTCAGTGAGAACTAGCTCCCTCACTGCCACTGTTTTGTAAATATTTGTAAGTAAATATTTTTTAAAGTTGGATCCTTGAAAAATGCACATATAGGATTTCCATGTCAGTATGGGTCTTTAACAGTCTTTGACATTTCTACTACAGAAAACACGTCTAATACAACTTTTATTCTGACTGCCTTTAGATGTCTAACAATTACATCTGTAGCAAGTCTTTACTTGACATCTATAGAATGTCCAGAAAAGACGTAAAAAAAACTTTCATTCTGGCTCCTGTGAGGACGTCTTCTGGATGTCTAAGAATGACGTATTTAGCATAGGCTTGCCACGATAGACGGTGTTGACGGTGTTACCGGTTTTAAGACGCAATACCGGTGACATCGCTTTTCCACCGTGACACCGTCCCCATATTTATTTTTTTTTTTTTTTTTTTTTATTCAATATTTATTTGAATTAAATGGAAAATATAATTCTAAATAATTTACTTAAGACGAGAGCATGCACTATAATTAAAAACTGAACATAGCTAATGCGTCATCTTTCATTTATCACGTGAGGAGAACGAGAGGAGTCGAATTTACAGAAAAAGAATGGCGGACGATTTAGTGTCGAAACGCAACGCAAAAGCGCCTGTTTGGCAATATTTTGGGTTCAAACCAAATGCAAAAAGGGAACCTGAAAATGTTAATGAGGCTATCTGCAAACTTTGCCTGACAAAGGTGGCAGCATCTGGAGGAAACACAACTAATTTATACACGCATCTTCAAGCGCACCACAAAAATGAGGCTGCCAAATTGGGCAATGCAGTAAAAAATCGACCGCAGAAGCCAGACGAACAGGTGCAGCCATCAATTAGTGATGCATTTAAGCGATGCACAAAATATAAGAGGGACAGTGTGAGGTGGAACAAATGCACTGATGCAGTGACCAAGTATCTCTGCAAAGGAATGGTGTCTTTCAACACAGTTGAAAAACAGTCTTTCAAAGACCTCGTAACCACACTCGACAGCCAGTATGAATTGCCTGGACGTACATATTTCTCAAAAACAGCTGTTCCACGTGCCTACAACCGTATCCGTGGTGAGCTGCAACAGGCCATTTCCACCACAGTCGAGTATTTTTCGCTTACAACCGATATGTGGTCGAGTACAAAAATGACACCTTACATGTCGCTAACTTTCCATTTCATTGACACGGAATGGACACTGGTGTCAAAATGCCTCCAAACAAGTTTTTTGCCACAGGACCACACTGCTGCTAACTTGGCCGATGCTTTGGATGAGGCTCTGCATGACTGGGGATTAAAAGAGGATAATGTGTCTTGTGTCACGACTGACAGTGGAAGCAACATTAAAGCGGCTGTTCGTAATTTAGGCTGGCCCTGGTTAAGCTGCTTTGGGCACAACCTGAACCTAGCTGTGTCCAACACTATTGAGAAGACGGAGAAAGCCCGTACGGACCGTGCCCTTTCTGTTTGTCGCACAATAAACGGCATGTTCTCTCACAGCTGGAAAAGGAGAAGGGAGCTGCAGAAAGCCCAAGTCCACCTTGGCCTCCCAGAGCACTCGCTCGTCACGGTAAGTTTACTCTTAGTTCTTATAAAAAGTCTTTAGTATAGTAAATAAAATATTATAAAACATATTGTAAATAAAATAAAATAAAATAAAGATTATAATTAAACTGCTTTAAAGTAGTTTACTTTAAAGGATATTCGGCAGAAAACCGCGTTATCCTTTGCAGAACAGCTTAAGAGAAAGTTTGAGATTTTTTCGTGCACTTTTTCGGAAATTCCGGGTTTCATACCACATCTTATGTTTTTTTTATTATTATCATTGGTGGTAATAATAATAATAATAATAACAATAATAATAATAATGGATTTATTTTCTCCTTGAGGACTGTGCAACTCGCTGGGGCTCTAAGCAAAAAATGATTGATAGGATGCTAGAGCAGAGGACGGCCATCAATCGAGTTCTTGCTGAAGATCGTAAAGTCAATGTGAGCATCACATGGCAAGATGAGGATGTGTTGCAATCGCTGAACAAAGCGTTAAAGCCAGTAAGTGAGTTCACCGACATTCTGTCAGGAGAGAATTACGTAACCGCGTCATCTCTTCTCCCTGTGCTGCGTCTCATTAAAGAGGACACGTTGGCCCCATCGGATGATGACAGCCAACTGACAGCCAACCTTAAAGCCGGCATCGTGTCTATTTTAGACGAGAAATATAAAGCTCTGCCAGAAGCAAGCCAGCAGCTTATGCGCAAGACAACATTCCTGGACCCGCGCTACAAAGGTGACTATGACTCGAATGTCGAAGAGATCAAGAAGATGATAGAGGAAGAAGCGGTCATCCTCGGTAGGAAAGCGCAGTCAGTGCACTCCATGAGAGAAGAGGGAGAACAAAATGAGGAAGCCGACATCGTGGTCGACCCACAGCCCAAAAGAAAAAAAACGTTGGCCAGTTTATTAAAAAGAAAATCAGACACTGTGACAGTTAATTTGACTATTCCAGAAATGGTGGTGTCGGAAATCTCCACCTATGCTCAGGAATCCCCCATTCACGCAGAGCAGGATCCTCTGGCCTGGTGGAAAGAGAACCAAAGTAGGTTCCCCCTGTTGGCAAAGGTAGCCAAAAAGTATCTTTGCGTGTGCGCAACAAGCTGCGCATCCGAGAGAGTGTTCAGCACGATGGGGAACATAGTGAGCCCCACAAGATCCCATCTTAAGCCAGAGATGGTCAACATGTTGGGTTTCCTGGCAAAAAACATGTAGACTGCACTGTTAATAAATAACAATTTATAGTGTTTTTGTTTATTTTTTTTTTATTTTTTTTAAGACTGCTGACTTGTCATTTTTGTAGCCTGATGTCATTTTGGAAGTTTTTCTTTTATATTCGTTTCTTGTTCATTCGTTTAATCGTATTTAAACGTTTTGCAATTTATTTATTTATCTTTCTATTTTATTTTCTTATTCATTTTAAAAACATTCTAACATAGGCTACGAAATAAACGTTCTATGGTGTTATTTGTTTGGTTCCAACTTCCACAGTTTTTTCAGCCTGTAGCATTGTTGTTGTTTTTTTTCGTTATGTTAATAAAAGTTATGTTTAATATCAGTGTTTTTTTTTTGTTTTTTTTTGTAGTTTCGTTGTCGTCCATTCAAACAATTGACGCGCGAATTGCCAATTCCCGCAAAACTGAAAGTGAAAGTATAATACGCACGCATTTATAAGCTATTTAAAAGCAGAAAAAAAGAGGAAAATAGGAAACCCCCACCCCCACGGTGATACCGGTATTACCGGTGTTGTCACATGTCGATTAACCGGTGGAGAAATTTCCTCATCGTCACAACCCTAATTTAGCACGTCTTTAATTGACGTCTATACAATGTCCAGAAAAGACGTATAAAAAACTTTCATTCTGGCTCCTGTGAGGACGTCTTCTGGATGTCTAAGAATGACGTCTTTAGCACGTCTTTAATTGACGTCTATACAATGTCCAGAAAAGACGTATAAAAAACGTTCATTCTGGCTCCTGTGAGGACGTCTTCTGGATGTCTAAGAATGACGTCTTTAGCACGTCTTTAATTGACGTCTATACAATGTCCAGAAAAGACGTATAAAAAACTTTCATTCTGGCTCCTGTGAGGACATCTTCTGGATGTCTAAGAATGACGTATTTAGCACGTCTTTAATTGACGTCTATACAATGTCCAGAAAAGACGTATAAAAAACTTTCATTCTGGCTCCTGTGCGGACGTCTTCTGGATGTCTAAGAATGACGTCTTTAGCACGTCTTTAATTGACGTCTATACAATGTCCAGAAAAGACGTATAAAAAACTTTCATTCTGGCTCCTGTGAGGACGTCTTCTGGATGTCTAAGAATGACGTCTTTAGCACGTCTTTAATTGACGTCTATACAATGTCCAGAAAAGACGTATAAAAAACGTTCATTCTGGCTCCTGTGAGGACGTCTTCTGGATGTCTAAGAATGACGTCTTTAGCACGTCTTTAATTGACGTCTATACAATGTCCAGAAAAGACGTATAAAAAACTTTCATTCTGGCTTCTGTGAGGACGTCTTCTGGATGTCTAAGAATGACGTCTTTAGCACGTCTTTAATTGACGTCTATACAATGTCCAGAAAAGACGTATTAAAAACGTTCATTCTGGCTCCTGTGAGGACGTCTTCTGGATGTCTAAGAATGACGTCTTTAGCACGTCTTTAATTGACGTCTATACAATGTCCAGAAAAGACGTATAAAAAACTTTCATTCTGGCTCCTGTGAGGACGTCTTCTGGATGTCTAAGAATGACGTCTTTTAGACGTCTTCTAGACGACTTTTTGCTCGCTGGGAATCTCTTCCGTGAGCACTTTACCTTATAAAAAAATAAATAAAAAATAAATAAATAAAAATAAATTTCCTTTCCCTTTGAAACATCACTTATCAGGCTTATGCTACTCTGAATAATACCTGAACTTCGTATTTTGAGCACTTCCTGCGTTGTTGTTGCTTTTGCCTCTTTATGATGACTCGCTGAATTCAGTCCTAATTTGTAAGTCGCTTTGGACAAAGGCGTCTGCTAAATGACTAAATGTAAATGTAAATGTAGCTGAGCTGTCATTTCAATTCAATATATATATATATACACACATCACAAAAAATATATTTCCACAGAGACGCAGCCATCTGTCAGTGCTTATTGTTCACTGACACAGCAGAGGGACACAGGATGTACAGTAGCTACTAGAGAAAAGTAAGTGTATGTTTGAAACAAAAGAACCAATTAATAATAAAGCATCATCTTTATGATCAAAGCCTTCGTGGAGCTTTATTATGGTATTGCGACTGAAATTCATTTGGATAAATCCATTTTAACTGAAACATTTATTGTATAGTGCAAGCATTTACAGTTGTTGAAACATTAGTCAACCTTCGGTTTTGTTCTCTGAGGTCATTTAACTTTTGTGCGCACAGAGCTTCACCACAACAACCACTTAATAAGACATTTTCTTTTTCTTTTTTTACTCAAACACATTTTCCATTGAACTCAGCCTAATCATGCTCATTAACATTCACTATGCAGTATTAGAACTAATCCTGCCGTGCTGTGGGTATAAACCTCAAATGCTCTCACCACTGTGCTTTGCATTTTGCTCTGTAAATTTTAATGGAAATTGTGGTTTGTACAGTCCTCAGGTTCTTTTTGCTAGAAGATTAAGGCTGAAAATAAATGCTAAATTTGATTATATAATGAAGCAATGGCAATAGTTTAGACAACTCGTATAGTCTTAGAAAAGTGTGATATCTTAATGAGATTGTCTTTTTAGATTGTTATTGATTTTTCATCAGTTCTTGTTATCATCCATAATTTACATGTTTTCATTTCAAAGGAAATATTATTTTAAAGATACATCATTACCATACATCTGTCATATCACATTAAGTTGATTTCAAAAACCAAGGAATTTGTTACCCTCTTAAAATACTCAACATCTAGATGACAGCTTGTATAATTAAAGGGATAGTTCACCCCAAACTAAAAAATTGTCATAATTTATTCACCCTCATATTGATTCATATTGAAGATATTTCATTTTTTGTTGTTGTTGTTTCACCATTTCTCAAGATATCTTTGAGTTCCACAAAAGAAAGTAAGTCATACAGGTTAGCACTGACATGAGGATAAATAAATGACATCATTTACATTTTTTGGTGAACTCCTGTATAACCATGCTTAAATAACTGTAAACAACCTGGCAAGATACTGATCCATCCTTTAGGTTGCCTGAACATTAATTTTCATCTCTCTGTGCACGCGTCTACTCCTATCACAGAGTCATTGCCTATTGGTGAGTCAAGGCTATGACGTTTAAAAAAAAAAAAAAAGTTAATTTTAAAGAAGAAAAAGCCACAAGTGGAAGAAGCCCAGATTAGAAGAGATAACAACACAGAGAGAAGCCCAGAATAAAAGATGCTGAGAGGATTGATAAGTGAGTATGCCAAATGCTTTGTGTGTCCTCCTTTTGCTTAATACGTGTATCATATGTATATATGTGTTTTTTTTCTGTGAATGATGAACTAAAATTAGCAATGAACAAAAAAAGCACTATTTCTTTTTTCTGGCCTCTTTTTCTGTACTAAGAGGCTGAATTTGGAATATTGTTATATGGCATCATCTTTATAGCTTTGGATTGATAGTAATGCATTTTCAGATTTTCTGTCTGTGATGGCTGACTAGATATCGCTGAAGTATTACACTGAACACAGTAAAAGGTGATAATACTTCTTAAGAATATATAGCAGAAAGTAATATTTTTCTTGATTTGAGTCTGACTGTGAACACGCTTTCTCTTGGTAAGCTTGAAATCACTGTGGTCATTTATAGCAATATGTTGGACAAAAATACAGGTCCAAAGAATACATGTGATCTATTCTGAAACCAGTTTCCAGACCACTGAAAAATGGAAATGAAAAAACGTAATTGCATGATGTTTGCTCAAAAGTTAGTGTGGAAACTAAACAATCTGTCAGTTCTAAAGTCTTGTACATGAATGTGAAGAGTTCATATAGCTTTCATTATGGTAAGTTCATATAGCGTATCAAGTATAGATAAACACTATGTGCTAAAGCAATTATAATAGTATAATAGTTATAATTGAACAAATCCCATTAAACATTCACAGTGCTGTGGAAGAAGTGAACTTTATTTTGATGACATTACCTGGATGAATCACAACTGATTATTTATTTATTTGTTCATGGGTTGTTCAAGAGTCTCTTGTCCCTTGCACATTCTTTGGTTTTTCCACATATTCTGCATATTTGAACCCTGTCACACAGTGACTGAACGGTTTTGAGATCCATCTTTTCACACAGAGGACAATTGATTGATTGTCCTCAGTGTGTAAAGATGGATCTCTAAATAATCCAGAAATCAAATATATTTGAAAAGAAGACTTTCAACTAAAGAAATAATACATTGGTGTAAATACACTCATCATTCATTTGTGTAATGACATTTTTATGGTAAATAACAATAATAATTCCTCCCTTCAATACTCTAAACTGGTCACTTACTAATTCAGAAGAAGACTGTGTTCCACAGTCTAGGAAATACTTTTTTTTTAGGGAAAAACAATGCTGATTTTAATAATTTTTTTTATATTGAGATTGAAGCTCAATTCAATTATTTCTATCAAAACACTTGTTGCTTATTTGTTGCAATTTATTCTCAGTTTTAAACCATTATTCTGATAGATAGCAATCAATGTTTAAAGAAAACATGCATCATATGTAGAGTAAAAAATAAATAGGTTTAAAGAAAGCCAGTTTAGGTCATAATACTTGTTTTTGTTTCATCTCCAGGTTTCAGTGTCTTAATGATTCTCACTGAAGGATCAACAGTGAAAGTTCATCCAGGAGGAAACACAACTCTCCCCTGTAACATTAAAGATGATACAGAGATTACCTGGATCATTACAAACGGAAACCAAACATTTGTAAGAATTTTGAGACTAGAATATCTGTATGGAGGTAAACCAGAACCCTCCAGTATTCACCCAAGTTACACTGAGCGGATAAAAGCTCTCAGTTCTCCTACAAACACTCACTCTCTGCTTCTGATGAACATCACAGACACTGATCTGATGCTCTACTGCTGTATGGACTATAAGACTGAGCGATCTCACTGCACTAAACTTGACTTTGAAGGTAAGCATTTCAGACATTTCCATTAATAACATTTTCATAGGCCTACTCATTTAAAATAAGTGACCAAAGGTAAACAATTAAAAACATGACAAGAACATGATTGCAAATTTGAAAAAGTAAAATAATTAATGTCTTTAAACAGAATGTCACTGAGAATTTCATTGAATTTGTTATCTAAGTCATGTTGTAAAAATGCTATATAATATTTGACCATATAGCATTTTATGTGTTCTAACTAAACTGACAATTCAGATCCTAAAATCCTGCCATATTCTCCTTATCCTGATGTAGAGAATGGATAGAGAATACAAAAGCTATCGGTAAAAACATCAGTACCACAATATGGCTGCCTGTGATCTGTGTGCGTCTATTACTCTCACTGATGTCAAATGTGTGCATGTGCTGGAGAATAAAAAGACCAAAAAAAGGTTAGCGGCACATATCACAATTCATGTTGCCTAAATTCAGTTTAACTGTTCAGCTGTAGGCTACAAATTACACATTTCTTTTCTTTTTTCAGGAAACTTAAAGGCATCAAAGTCATTATATAAAAGTACACGAGACGAACAGGTATTCATCTTTAGACTTCTGAAAAGTTGTTTATATTTGTTAAATTCAATTATTTTTGTTTGGTTAGCAACTTTAAATATTAAGTACACTTGATATATAAAGTTAAAGTATTTAATGACCTGGCCTGTTAAACTGATTAAGTCTTACAAACCTTTTTCTGGTAACTTACACTTATCTCTATTGTTTCAGGGGAATGAAGCCGATGAAATTACATTCGTTCATTACAGTTCATGGCTCGACTAGTCGAGACTGTTTTCCAAGATGGCTCCTGCCTGTAATGTACTGTCTTTAT
This sequence comes from Leuciscus leuciscus, assembly GCF_965113295.1. Lineage (NCBI taxonomy): Eukaryota > Metazoa > Chordata > Actinopteri > Cypriniformes > Leuciscidae > Leuciscus > Leuciscus leuciscus. The sequence goes on from NW_028118546.1 coordinate 1,977,210, forward strand.
AAAGTATCTTCTTATTAAACTGTCTGTACACTTACAAAGTTCACAATGTTTTGGTTTACATGTAGGGATCCTCATTATGCTACCGTGTTAGTGTGAGGCTATTTTGAGCCTTGTTAGTGGTATTAACTAGTGATTTACTTTTACTTATTCTATGCCCCATATACTAGCGTTATAAGCTAATCTGTTTTTAGAGATAAAACTCTTTACATTCGATTATCATGGAAACGCATCCCAGAGAACGTTCGACTCGGTAACCATGTGTTAATTACCCCAGGTTCATTTTTCACCGGAATAGGTCAAACAAGTCCGGTTAAACCGGTTTACACAAAACAGTACATTCAGTTAAAACGAAAGCTAAACATTATTTATTGTTGTTGAATGCATTTACTTTAACATATAATGGTTCAAGTTATAATGGTTTTCTTTGAATCAGTTTGATTAAGGTCAACAGCACTATCCATGCTATTTTGTAATGGCTCAAAGTTCACTACTGAATTAATTTATAGCATGCCACTTAAACAGAAACTTAAACAATTGTTCCCAACGTGTTTTGGAGAAAAACATTTATTTCATAATGTGATTTTCCCCCCACTTTCAATTATTTTACTTCAATGAAAGGTTAGATTTGTGCACATTTTTTAAATAAAATATCAAAAGGATTAAAAATGCAGATTTATTTTTTACTGCCATATTTGCTCATATTTACCAAGGGGGCAAACACTTTTTCACACCACTGTATATATATGTATACAGTGAGGAAAATAACAAGTATTTGAACACCCTGCTATTTTGCAAGTTCTCCCACTTAGAAATCATGGAGGGGTCTGAAATTGTCATCGTAGGTGCATGTCCACTGTGAGAGACATGAAAATCCAGAAATCACAATGTATGATTTTTTAACTATTTATTTGTGTGATACAGCTGCAAATAAGTATTTGAACACCTGAGAAAATCAATGTTAATATTTGGTACAGTAGCCTTTGTTTGCAATTACAGAGGTCAAACGTTTCCTGTAGTTTTTCACCAGGTTTGCACACACTGCAGGATGGATTTTGGCCCACTCCTCCACACAGATCTTCTCTAGATCAGTCAGGTTTCTGGGCTGTCGCTGAGAAACACGGAGTTTGAGCTCCCTCCAAAGATTCTCTATTGGGTTTAGGTCTGGAGACTGGCTAGGCCACGCCAGAACCTTGATATGCTTCTTACAGAGCCACTCCTTGGTTATCCTGGCTGTGTGCTTCGGGTCATTGTCATGTTGGAAGACCCAGCCTCGACCCATCTTCAATGCTCTAACTGATGGAAAGGAGGTTGTTCCCCAAAATCTCGCAATACATGGCCCCGGTCATCCTCTCCTTAATACAGTGCAGTCGCCCTGTCCCATGTGCAGAAAAACACCCCCAAAGCATGATGCTACCACCCCCATGCTTCACAGTAGGGATGGTGTTCTTGGGATGGTACTCATCATTCTTCTTCCTCCAAACACGGTTCGTGGAATTATGACCAAAAAGTTCTATTTTGGTCTCATCTGACCACATGACTTTCTCCCATGACTCCTCTGGATCATCCAAATGGTCATTGGCAAACTTAAGACGGGCCTTGACATGTGCTGGTTTAAGCAGGGTAACCTTCCGTGCCATGCATGATTTCAAACCATGACGTCTTAGTGTATTACCAACAGTAACCTTGGAAACAGTGGTCCCAGCTCTTTTCAGGTCATTGACCAGCTCCTCCCATGTAGTTCTGGGCTGATTTCTCACCTTTCTTAGGATCATTGAGACCCCACGAGGTGAGATCTTGCATGGAGCCCCAGTCCGAGGGAGATTGACAGTCGTGTTTAGCTTCTTCCATGTTCTAATGATTGCTCCAACAGTGGACCTTTTTTCACCAAGCTGCTTGGCCAGGGGCGTAGCCATCATTTCAAAAGTGAGGGGGACAGAATGTCAAGTGTAATACCAGTTTTTTTCAGACTTTTGTTGACAGGTTTTTGCTTAATTGGCTTAATATGCTATTTATTTTTAAAGCAATAAAACAGAAAGAAAGAAAGATGTTCATTACTTTATATTGCACATGCAGGGTTTTTCCTGGCTCAAAACTAGGCGGAAGTGGTAAAATCCTGATCATGCATTTTAATAATAAGATAATTAAATTTGTATTTTTCATAGACCATCATATAGCCTACTGTGTTTGTGGGTGGAGCTCGGTACCCCTAGGTGGGTCCGGGGGCATGCCCCCCTGGAAGAAAATTTGTACATTTTAAAGATAAATTCATTAATCTGGTGCACTTTGAGTCACCCGAATCTGCTGTTAAAAATAAATAATCCACCCGCCAACCGCCCAAACCTATGATGGTATCTGATCATCACATTACAATTATTCAAACTACAATTATTACATCACTGTTGGAAAACACTCTTATCAGAATACGTTTTTTACCTTTATAAAGGGCATTTTTTCCTTCATTTTATTAAATGTAACCTATGCTCCATCTTTCATTCCAAATTGAAACTTTGTTACCGTCAGTGTAATAGGCTATCAATCGCCACTTAACATTAAATTAAATTAAATCAAATCAGAATCATCCTTGCATTATCTGTGATTCCCTATTTATTATTAATATAATACTATTTATTATTATCTATCTATCTATCTATCTTACTAAACTAAAACTTTCCAATTGAAAACCTTCAAACTTCAAGCTTTTAAAACTACTTCAAACTTTCTGGTTAGGCTTTTTCAAGAGAACTTAAAGTTTGTCATCATGTACACGTTACAACGCTGCCTGATTCAAGCAGGCTGTTAATGCATGAAAATACAAATTCAGCATTAGGCTAACAATCACCATGTTTATTCTAATTTGAAGGGCTTTGATAACATCTGTGAAAATAAAAGACATTACGAATAAAAAAAGATTGAAAATAAACGCACGTTTGTGCGGGTAGTGAATATTTTCAATTTACAACAAAACTTGTTAATTATTCAACAAGAGAAATAGGCAGAGTTATTCATCATTGTGCAACACAATTCGGATACCACATGACAACTTACTTACAGCGCTTGACTTTTTCGTGAAAAAGGATCGAGTGAAGACTGAAGAGTTTTTTGCCGTTTTGAACTCATTGCGACCTCTATGAAAAAAAATGGATTGGGCGCGGGTGCGAGCATGGGCGTGTCGTGATGCACGAGTGACTGATTACCATGGAAACGTGAAAGTCACGTATGTAGATAGACGTGACTCTTTGGATTTTAAATCTCGATGTAGGCTATACACACACCCGCGAAAACCTCAGCTTGTCGTGGACACACTTGCCCTATGAAAAAGTGCGGGGGACGAATTTACATTTTATAAAAAGTGGGGGGGACACGTCCCCCGCGTCCCCCGCGTAATCTACGCCCATGTGCTTGGCAATTTCCCCGTAGCCCTTTCCAGCCTTGTGGAGGTGTACAATTTTGTCTCTAGTGTCTTTGGACAGCTCTTTGGTCTTGGCCATGTTAGTAGTTGGATTCTTACTGATTGTATGGGGTGGACAGGTGTTTTTATGCAGCTAACGACCTCAAACAGGTGCATCTAATTTAGGATAATAAATGGCGTGGAGGTGGACATTTTAAAGGCAGACTAACAGGTATTTGAGGGTCAGAATTCTAGCTGATAGACAGGTGTTCAAAATACTTATTTGCAGCTGTATCACACAAATAAATAGTTAAAAAATCATATATTGTGATTTCTGGATTTTTTATTTTTTCGATTATGTCTCTCACAGTGGACATGCACCTACGATGACAATTTCAGACCCCTCCATGATTTCCAAGTGGGAGAACTTGCAAAATAGCAGGGTGTTCAAATACTTATTTTCCTCACTGTATATATAGGCTATATATATATATATATGCGCTCGACTTGGGTCTCTTATTTCATTTGCATATAAACAAGCTGAAATCTAAATGCACAGAGAGAAATATGGGGTTACAAAAAGAGGAAGAATCATTAAAGTAGGCTTAATGAAATTTGTTTCTTAGCTAGTTTTATGACTAGCCGATAAAAAACATTTAAATTTACTCCTGAGATGATAAAGTATGTCTGTCTATCTAGCTAGCTATCATGCCTCTATTTTGTTCAACCCAATAGACAACACTACAATTAGTGTACAAGTAAAAATATTTATTTTATTACTACACACATTCCAAATACTTTTGGTCTTGGTAAGTTTACCATAACTTTGTAAGAAGAATTCTGTCAGAAAGTTGAACATGTATGTTCTGCTGCTCATACATTTGAAACCGCTGAATGCTTTCAACTGTTTGCATGCAAGTAAATTGTTCTAAATGTTTTGATCATGACACACCCTCCACAGACAAACATGTTTTCAGATGATGCATACATACTATTTTCCCCTAATTTGAATAAACTTTAAGGTGTAAAAGGTCAATCAAAATCTTGAACAACAACAAACAGAACTAGTTCTGTTGAGATAATAATGTTGATCATTACATTAAGTTAATGTTGCATGTAATGTAAACTCAAATGTCTCTGTTAACTTATTTTCTAAAAAAATAAGTTGAAGTAACTTAAAATGTTCTTGTTAACTTCGAAATTGGGCAGTAGATTTATTTGCATATGCTTTGCATAAGACTGAATAAGGAGAATAAATGTTGAAATTAAGTGTTATTTTATGTGCTTTTAGGTAAAGGAAAATGCCTGTTAGTGTTAAATGCTGTTATGTTCGACATTTAAAATAGTTTCTGTTATGTTGAGTTTTAGTTTTTGTATGTTTACCATTGTGCTGAAGAGTCGATACTTGCAGGTAAATGACTATATGAGCAATTACTGTGCTAATGCCAGTGGCAGATATCTTACTTGTTCATTAAATTTACACGCTAAATAAGTTGCATTAACTTAAATTAGCTTATGCTAGCTGCTGATTTTAACTGAAAAAGATCCAATTAATTAGTTCCAGGGCCACAACTCCATTTGTTGGAGTAACTAAATAGGAGTAGCTAAAAATGATCAAGTTCTTCTAACTCAGTTTAGTTTGTAGATTTAACAATTTCATTAGAGCCATGACTAAAAAAAGGTTGATGCAAACAGTTGTGTTATTTTATTAGAATTGTTGTTGAACCAACATAATTTTTTAGTGTACAAATATTACTCCATCAGGAGTGTCCCATACTGAACAAATATTAATATTCACACTGGCTGTTTGAAAGGTTTTTTTATTATTAAATTATCATGACGTGATGCCTTCCAAAATTTTAACCATCCCTCAATATTAATCATCTGCAAAACAGCACTGTAGTGCACATAATATCCATAACACCTACTGTGCTGCTCTCTAGAGGAACATATTGCAAAGAACAGTAGGCTATCTACTACGTTAACATGAACCCTATAAGGTGATTAAGGCAGTAGCTTACTGTTGAAGCTCGTGAAAAAAAGACTGTAATTATATTAAGTGGGTTAACTTTGTTTTAAAAAGTGGGTGGGACAGGTGTATGTGAGGGGGGTTACAGTGCTAAATCATAAATCAGATGTATGTACAATAGCATTACGATGTCCAGTAATCGATAAATCGTACATTGGGTTTAATTTGGCGTTTAATGAGATCTAATATGTTGTTAGTGGCAAGAATTTTCACGTGAATAAATACATAGATCCGACTGTTGTACTTTATGGTCCAGGACCAGTGGTATAACTTTTGCCAAGCGTGTCAGAGGTTCTGGGTTCTATTCCGCAAAAAATATTTTCCTCATCAAAATCTATTATGTTTATCAGTGGTTGTACATCAAGCAGGGACACGTTTGTGTGCATTTTGTTTTAAAAGTAACCATATTTGCAGTCAAGTCACACTTAAAACATCTAACGTTAGTTTACCACTTGGAAAATGATAGGCCCTATCATTTTCCAAGTGGACACTGGTTTTGATGAGTGTCTGTTTCAGGAGATGATCACACGGAGGTTGCTGTTTATATCGTTTTTTTTTTACCAGGTATGTATTCTTACATTTTTAAGACAGAATTAGGAATTGAATTTAACACAACTTTGTTAGTGTTGGTATAAAACAATTCCAAGTAAGGGCTTTTGAGTTCGTTTTTCTCAATCGAGTTGGTACATTTCTCCAAACTCAGGTAACAGCTCTCAAAACAGTAAACACAGCAAACTAAACACACTCTTATGTTGGTGAAACAGTTAAGTATTCACTGCACAATGAAACACAGCATTTTATTCTAGTAATGCATTTATTAAAATTCAATATTAACATCAAAACTAAAAGTGTGTTCTCTGTTCATTTGATAACAAATTCAGCTGAAGATACACAAAGAAATAAATGAAAATACATGTTTTTCATTAAGTACTTTAATGAGGAGTTCAGGTGTATTACAATGAGTTGTCACCCCACAAAAAAAATTATGCAAATAAGTACATAGGTAAATAAATAAAATTTACTGCATTCATTGAATCAATTAATTTATTGATAATGCCTCTCAATTACATCTGGCCAGAGAAATTCATCAACATCACAGCAAATATTTTCACGAGTCATGCATCGTGGGAAAAAATGCCTTGAATGCTGTATCCATCCTTGACATGCTTGTGCCCCAATATCTCCACTGTCCTCTTCCATCGCTTGAAGACTTACTTGGTTGTAAGGGTTGTGATCATGTACCTTCCATCTCCAAGAGGAGAATAACTCCTCAATTGGATTCAAGAAAGGAGAATATGGTGGAAGGAACACCATCCTGAAATGTGGGTGTGGGTGATTCTCAAACCATTCTCGCACTAGTGCTGAATGGTGGAATTGGACATTGTCCCAAACAACTACAAAATTCCGCACCATTTGCTCCTGATCACCCTGCGGAAAGAGGATTTCATTGAGGAGGTTAAAAAAAAATGTAGGAGCCTTGCCATGTTGTATGGTCCCAAGACAGCATTGTGTGCCACAACACCAGTTGTAGAAGTTGTGGCACAGAGAGTGATGTTGCCCCCTCGTTGTCCAGGGACATTGACTATAGCACGATGGCCAATCACATTTCTCCCTCTTATCCTTTTTTTTGTGAAGATTGAAGCCTGCTTCATCAATATATAGGTACTCATAATGAGTTGCACTGCTATCCAACTCCAAGATTCTCTAGAGTAAAAAGAACACATGGTACAATACAGTAAGTTAGTGTTTTACAGTAATGGCATTGATTGCAGTCAATACTACTGTGAAACTGTTGCTGAAGTTTGAGTTCACACTTTGAAGCAGCAGTATACATAGATATGCTTAAATCTCTTCACTTACAGTAGCATGGAATAGTTTATGGACACATACTTAAAATTCAGGAAATATATATCTTTGTGTTGACAGTAAAAGTGCAGTAATTGGGTTGCACTTGAACAAACTGGAATTGCAACTCCTTCACTCTAACGGAGTTCCTCTCAAAGGGCACTTTGTATACTTGTTTCATTCGGATTGCATTTCTCCTTAGAACACGATCAATTGTGGAGAGACTGCATTGGTGGATATTGTGGAACAATTGATTGTCCTGTGTTATTCTTTGCTGAATTTCTTTGAGGTGGAGGGTGTTGTTCTGGACCACCATGTCAACAATGGCATGCTCTTGTTCAATTGAAAGGAGTCTTGTTGGTCCACCTGAATGTTCTCTAACTTCAAATCTGAAAAATATTTGGACAAGCAGAAACATTTACTGTAGAAATCTAGACCTGTGTCAAACAAGACTACATGGACTCTCATTGCAGAAGTAGAATGATATAGTTACTTACCGGTTTTCCCTCTGAAATGTGCGGATAATTGAAGCCACTGTGGATCTGTTTAAATTGGACTGAACTCTCTGCCCAGCTTCTCTCAGTGAGAGACCAGGATTTATGATATGGTCAATAAGTGTTGCTCCGATTTCATTTGAAACAAGTGTGTACCCTATCCTTCTACCTCTCCTCCCTCCTCTTACAGCTTGCCCTCCTCTTACACCTTGCGCTCCTCTTCCTCTCTGTCCATCTCTTCTTATATTTTCTACTCTTTCTCTTTCCACTATACCATTGCCCTCCAATCTATCCATCTCTTTCTCCCTCTACTTCCTACATCTCTTCCTACATCCTCAGCTCTTCTTTCTCTTTCTCCTACATCCTCAGCTCTTCTTTCTCTTTCTCCTACATCCTCAGCTCTTCTTTCTCTTTCTCCTACATCCTCAGCTCTTCTTTCTCTTTGTCCTACATCCTCAGCTCTTCTTTCTCTTTCTCCTATATCCTCAGCTCTTCTTTCTCTTTCTCCTATATCCTCAGCTCTTCTTTCTCTTTCTCCTACATCCTCAGCTCTTCTTTCTCTTTCTCCTACATCCTCAGCTCTTCTTTCTCTTTCTCCTATATCCTCAGCTCTTCTTTCTCTTTCTCCTACATCCTCAGCTCTTCTTTCTCTTTCTCTTTCTCCTACATCCTCAGCTCTTCTTTCTCTTTCTCCTACATCCTCAGCTCTTCTTTCTCTTTCTCCTATATCCTCAGCTCTTCTTTCTCTTTCTCCTACATCCTCAGCTCTTCTTTCTCTTTCTCCTACATCCTCAGCTCTTCTTTCTCTTTCTCCTATATCCTCAGCTCTTCTTTCTCTTTCTCCTACATCCTCAGCTCTTCTTTCTCTTTCTCCTATATCCTCAGCTCTTCTTTCTCTTTCTCCTATATCCTCAGCTCTTCTTTCTCTTTCTCCTACATCCTCAGCTCTTCTTTCTCTTTCTCCTACATCCTCAGCTCTTCTTTCTCTTTCTCCTACATCCTCAGCTCTTCTTTCTCTTTCTCCTATATCCTCAGCTCTTCTTTCTCTTTCTCCTACATCCTCAGCTCTTCTTTCTCTTTCTCCTACATCCTCAGCTCTTCTTTCTCTTTCTCCTACATCCTCAGCTCTTCTTTCTCTTTCTCCTATATCCTCAGCTCTTCTTTCTCTTTCTCCTACATCCTCAGCTCTTCTTTCTCTTTCTCCTACATCCTCAGCTCTTCTTTCTCTTTCTCCTATATCCTCAGCTCTTCTTTCTCTTTCTCCTACATCCTCAGCTCTTCTTTCTCTTTCTCTTTCTCCTACATCCTCAGCTCTTCTTTCTCTTTCTCCTACATCCTCAGCTCTTCTTTCTCTTTCTCCTATATCCTCAGCTCTTCTTTCTCTTTCTCCTACATCCTCAGCTCTTCTTTCTCTTTCTCCTACATCCTCAGCTCTTCTTTCTCTTTCTCCTACATCCTCAGCTCTTCTTTCTCTTTCTCCTATATCCTCAGCTCTTCTTTCTCTTTCTCCTACATCCTCAGCTCTTCTTTCTCTTTCTCCTACATCCTCAGCTCTTCTTTCTCTTTTTCTTTCTCCTACATCCTCAGCTCTTCTTTCTCTTTCTCTTTCTCCTACATCCTCAGCTCTTCTTTCTCTTTCTCCTACATCCTCAGCTCTTCTTTCTCTTTCTCCTACATCCTCAGCTCTTCTTTCTCTTTCTCTTTCTCCTACATCCTCAGCTCTTCTTTCTCTTTCTCCTACATCCTCAGCTCTTCTTTCTCTTGCTGCTTCATCCTTAGCTCTTCTTTCTCTTTCTCTTTCTCCTACATCCTCAGCTCTTCTTTCTCTTTCTCCTACATCCTCAGCTCTTCTTTCTCTTTCTCCTACATCCTCAGCTCTTCTTTCTCTTTCTCCTACATCCTCAGCTCTTCTTTCTCTTTCTCCTACATCCTCAGCTCTTCTTTCTTTCTCCTACATCCTCAGCTCTTCTTTCTCTTTCTCCTACATCTTCAGCTCTTCTTTCTCTTTCTCCTACATCTTCAGCTCTTCTTGCTCCTTCTACATCTTCAGCTCTTCTTGCTCTTTCTCCATCTCCTCTTCCTCTTCTTCTCCCTCTACCCTGTCCACCACCTCTCACTCTTACACCTCTTCCTTTTCCACTGCTCATTCTTCTTCTTCTTATTTTTATTTTCTCCTCATTCGTCTTCTTTGTTGTTTTTCTCTTCCCCTTTTGTAGTTGTTGTAATTAAGACAGCTGTGTGAACAATTAGGAAATTGGCTTTTTCTGTGTTGAGTGGATTACTAACTCATCAGATATGAGTTTTAGGATTTTGAGGATGAGGATTTTTTTATCATTGGATTTGTATTTTTATAAGAGCCTTTGTTATTGATTATTATGGATCTATAGGCTGACGTTGTCATACTCAGATTCTAGTCAGAATACTTCCCGACCTCAAATGTTGTGGGCAGGGCTAAGTTCGGCTGGCATCCAGGCTAATGGATCTACTGATTTTAATGATTTTTTTTACATTTATAATCAGATTTTGCATTAATGATCCATTTACAGTTTTTTTCAGTTGCTTACACACTAAAATTAAAACTTTCCCACAATTAGCAAAACATTACACTCACGGAGCAAAACACCGGCCTAGATTTGCACGATTGTAAGCACATGGTCCGCTTCACACTTTTTGCAAAACATTACACACAGTGATTTGCAAAACAATAAACACACTTGTATACATTTGACAATAGTTGTTTTTGGAAACAATTGTGGACCATGTAATAAACCACGGACTAATACTGAGGAAGGTTACAGTTTTTTTCAATTGCTTAAGCACAATTTTGAAAACAGGGCTCGGTTTTTCACACCCCTTCACACAATTAGCACAACACTACACCAAAGTAGCACAACACCTCAGATCATTTGCAAAATGGAACACTTTCGTCAAAACTATACAATGTCTTATAAAACCTTATTTTGTTGTCATAACATAAACAACCATCATAATGGTCTAATTCTGTTTGAATCAGTTACACACTCCTGTGCTCAACTTAAAACACTTTTAGCATTTACACAGAGAGAGTGTAAAAATATATTCACCAACACCACATGATGTTTTGCAAAAAGTGTGAAGCTGACCATGTGCTTACAATCGTGCAAATCTCGGCCGGAGTTTTGCTCCGTGACTGTAAGGTTTTGCTAATTGTGGGAAAGTTTTAATTTTAGTGTGTAAGCAATTGAAAAAAAACTGTAACTTCAGGAGGGATTCTTCCCTTCGACACTTCCTTACAGCAAGTCACTCCAACTCTAGTGGGCCGACGATCTGAAAGAGAGACAGAGATTGGAATCTCCAAAGCACTTATACTGTACTGTATACAGTATGTGTGAAAACAAGACGATCTTGATCTTGATAAGGGCTCCATCAAAGAAAACTGTGCTATAGCTAAATGCAATCTGTTATGGATTCACCATCAGCAGAGAACCTTCTCCCTACTCTTGATTGGCGGGACCCCCGTAGAGAGGGTGAGAGGCTTCAAATATGTTGAAATAAACATCTCTGAGAACTTGACCTGATCTGTACATGTACAAGCCAAGTTCCCAGGTGAATAAAGCCAGACAACAACTGTACCATCTACGACAGCTGAGGAAATTCAGGGTCTCTCAAGCAATCCTGAAAACTTTCTATTCAGCAACAATAGAAAGCGTACAAACTCAATGTATTTCAGTGTGTTATGGGAACTGCACTAATCAGGACTGTAAAGCTCTGCAGAGAGTATATAGGGCACTTAGCTGAGTACATCACAGGGTCTGCTCTCCCCTTTCTGCATGACATCTATCTCAAATCATGCAGAAATACAGCTGTCACAGTTTTTCTTGATTGCTTAAATACTTTAACCAGGCTTTAGAACTAAAATTTCAAAACCATAACGCCATTTATCAAAAAGCACACCCATTTCCCGAAACTATAAACACGATTCCCCTGTTTTGACACATGAGTCAGATTTGTTGAACTGTCACTATAAACTCTACACACAAATCCCTTCATTTCTCATTGCCTACACCATGTTGTCATTTAGAAAGCATTAGTATTCAATATCAGATGTAGATGGGAGTGGAGGAAGAGGTGAAGGAAGAGGATGAGGAAGGTGAAGGGCAAGGGCAAGGAGACAAGACACTCTAGTTGCCCATGTCTTTGTCCATGGTATGACTATGAGGGAGGCTGGGATACGAGTATGGCCAAATTTGAGTCGCTTCACCGTCGCCTCAATCACAAGAACCTTCCGGGAGAAAAACAGGTACAGGAGATTTACTTCAGACTGCTCTGTAACTTTTGAGAGCTGTACTATGTGCTGTTACAACACATACATGTACTGTCGCTGTTGCACTATACTGTAATAAAAAGAAATGCATCAAATTGCCTCACATATAGATAGAGATAGAGCAACCACAAGCAACATAACTTACCAGTTTTGGAAATGTTGTTTTAAATGTATTGCACCAGTGTGTAAGACTATGTTGTAGTGTGTGTGATGTCTGAGGGCAAAGTTTGGTTTTTCAGCAAGAGTGAATGGTTTTGAGTGTAGAGCTTCATTTTGACCTGAAAATAAGATGTTTGGGGAATTGGGTGAGATGTTATAGATTTGTGTTTACTGTTTTGAGAATATGTGTTTAAGCAATCGAGCAAAACTGTAAACTGATTGGATACAAGCATCAGAATGCTCTGAGTCCGTGTGTGGATGCTATAGTGTAAGCTCTCTCTACACACATTTCACAGTTTTATATGCCTGATATTGTGTTCATTTCAGTGGTACTGTATATCTGTCCTGCAGATTCTACACAGAGAAAGACAAGTACTGCTCTGATCCAACAGCGCGCTGGATTCAATTCAGACTGAAAGGTACGAGCCTATATTAATATGACATCTTAATATGATGCTTGTGTATTGATAAAAAATAAAATTAAAAAAACGTATAACATGATCATCTTTCCTTCAGGTCTGAAGGAGATTGAGGACTGAGCCAATGGAGGCCTAAAGATGCCGCAAATCTATCTATATCAATTTATTCAAATAGAATATATATGTTTATTTAGGCAAAAAAGGTCCCATTAGACCCCTTTAGCTTATGTGAAAGTTAAAAGAAGTTTCACTTAATTGCTTTGTTTTATCTCCTTTAAATTTGAAATGCACTTTTGGTGGAAAAATGACACTGCTTACTTACATCCAGCCTTTTCTCTGTAACAGTTTGTACTGTATTTAATCATATTTAAGCTAGATCATTAAAGAAATATGTGACCCTGGATCACAAAACCAGTCACAAGTCGCACGGGTATATTTGTGGCAATAGCCAACAACATATGGGTCAAAATTATGGATTTTTCTTTTATACCAAAAATCATCAGGATATTAAGTAAAGATCATGTTCCATGAAGATATTTTGTAAATTTCCTACCGTAAATATATAAAACATTTATTTTGTTTAGATTTTTTGCACCCTCAGATTCCAGATTTTCAAATAGCTGTATCTCAGACAAATATTGTCCTATTGTCCTTTTTGTCCCAATTAAAAAAAAAATTTGACCCATGTGACTGGTTTTGTGGTCCAGGTTCACATATAAATCCTCGTGTTATTAAGAATCAGAATTACTTTCTCTCTTCTTCTCACTTATAATGATACTATTGCTTCCGAGTCCTTTTTGAGGTTAAAAAAAAAAAGAGCCAGTCCCCATTGACTGTAATTGAATGGGAAAAAAGATAACAGCATACTAATATTTTGCAGATTATAAGAGAATTTTCGTTTTTGGGTGAAACATTTGTATGTACTAATTAATTGTGTTACAGTAATAGAAAGTTCGCCCTCTAGTGGAGAACAGCACCTAATGCACAGAGTAGGTTATGCAATTTATCAGCCAAAAAACTCTCAACCAGTGTTTATTTGGCTTAGCAAATAAACAAATGAAACATGTTATGGGATAGATTCACAAGCAAAGGCATAAACAGAAATAAACTTTTTTTTTTTTACTTTGCATAGGCTACTGTACGCACACATCCCCAAACAAGACGTTAAAAAACAAAAAGGGTAATATTGGGAAGTTATATAGAATCCGTGTATCATTCGTTCAGTCGTTTTTTGAATTAATATTGAATATAGAAAAATGAGAAAACGGTTCCTTTTTCGTTTTTTCATTTTTTACAAAAAAACAAGAATTCAGCTGGATTTCTCGTTTTTCGTTCTCAGTTAGAAAAATGAATAAACAGCTTGAATATTCGATTTCTACACGTGGGCGGGAATTAAACGCCCCTTTCCTCTGATTTGTCAGCCGAATATCAAACTGTTCCGTCATCAGTTCTGCACAGCAGAATAAGAGTCCTCCGTTGTGCGGATTCTTAACGTATTTATTGCAACTACATTTAATTTTTTTCTCATCAAACCACCAGACTAACGGGTCCGTGTACGTTTTGATAGTTTGTTTTCCAATTTGAAATGAAATAAGCAGAAACGAGAAAACGGCCCCTTTATTCGTTTTTTCGTTTTTTTTAAAAAAAACGAAAAAACGAGATTTCGGCTTGAGTTTTCGTTTTTTAGTTCACAGGCAAAAAACGAATAAATGACTTCAAAATTCGTTTTCCACATGTGGGCGGCCTGACACGCCCCCTTCCGCCGATTGGTCAAGCAAATCTGAGCATGTGACGTCATCAGTTGTCGCTCCGGTCAGGTCTGCTCAACAAAATAATAGTCCTCTACTATGGCTACAGATTCTTAAACTGTACAGGGCAGGTCCTACTGGGCTTTCTTCTGTGCAACTTTACACGTTTCACAGAAATATTTACATCAGAAATATTAATTATTAGTCTGCCACCAGCCCGTTTTATGTAGCTGTGCGGAGTTAAATCTGCTGACAGCGCCGAGCGGGAGACGCTCACTGACCAATGTTCTGTCAGCAGTCAGAACTTTTCTTTTAGACGCTCCGTTTTGCCACGGGATGGTGATTGCAAATACTGTAATGCCAATCGGCTGAGGGTGGGTACCAATGATGGTGAAATACATTTTTACTGAAGCTGTAATCATAGCCGCGACCCGCGAGAATGAGACAGATGATTGACAGGACGATAGCGAAGGCAATTAAAGGCGCAAGATAACTTCTGTTAACAAAAACATAAATAAAAAAAAAGTTTAATATAAGTGACTTTGTCTTTGTTTTATTGTTTTTGTTGGTTTTAATCAAATCATTGTGAACCACAAACTGAGCCTTCGTTTTAAAGGGCAATTTCCAAATATATTTAATTTTTTTGTTATAATATGGGTATTTTATAATACAGCATAAATAAAAACAAACACACGTAATATGTATGCCTATAGGCAAAACACCACAGTTTTTTGGTTTTGTTTGTGTGAACTTTTATCCCCAACCATATTTCTTCATGGGCTCCACGCCAGGGGTCACGCTCAGCACCCCTACTTCCCATGGTAGCCTACTAACTGTAATTATGCTGACCCAGTTTATATGTAAAATCTTTGGTATATGTAATATCTAAAAACACTTTACAGTGTGATGGAAATAAACTTTTCTTAAAGCGTGTTGTATATCACCACAGATTTATTGACACCCTTCTATCTGTGTTGTATACTGAAATAGACAATTGTCCTGCAGAATGATGAGGTTTTTTGTAATAACACAATTATACCATAAAAAAAAAAAAAATATATATATATATATATATATATATATATATATATATATATATATATATATATATATATATACAGTGCATAATTTGTAAAGTGGGAGGTCCCGGAGCGCAGAGGGGGTGTGGATCCGGCCACTCAAAACGGGGGTTGGAGGTAACAGAACAAAAAAAAAAAAAAAAAAAAAAATACACTGCCTACGTAGCTTCTCTGCAGGGACAGCGCCAGAGAATTGTTAACGCATGTGCTGAGTGGGTGCTAGATCATTGACGGGGAGCTGCGCAAAACTTGGCCACTAAATATTTAATATTCAGTTATGTTAATGATCACAATTACAGTTTTAATTTGATTAAATTGAACAAGCGCAACATTCAGCATTCAATCAAATAGGCCTATTCTAAAAGATGTAGGCTATTATTAATAATAATGTTATTTCAACACAATATCTCGTTATTTCGAAATAATATGTGTGCGTGCATCCGGTGACGCGTGTATTGATTTTTATTAATAAACAAGTGTTTTCTCTAAAAGTGTCGACTCGGCTGCAAAGATGAAGTTGACGATCGCCATCTCCGTGTGAACGCGCTTATAGAGAGAAATGCACATAAATAAGCCTAATGGATTACATAATCAGAAAGTAGCCTTTTTCTTTTTTCGTTTTGAATTATTTCGTTTAAAGACATTTCAAGCTTTGTGTATTTGATGTATTTGTCATGTCTGTGTGAGGCATACACTGAGTTTCGTTAAGTTAGGATCGCGCGGGCGCCTCCGTTATATTTGTTTCATAGGCCTATTCATTAAATACAGGCAATTGGTTGATGAAAAATTGATTAAAATTAAGATACAATTTATACAAAACGAAATTCACTTTAAAGAAAGGCTTTCTACAAAACAACTTCAACTTCAACGGTCAAAATCATGTCTGACCCGCTCCATGTCTCATATTGCGCATCCTATCTTACTCGGTCGTGCTGTTCACTTTTCATAAATCAACATAAATGGAAGAAAAAATAAAAATAACATTATAATATTTTAACAAATATGAAACTAAATGCGCTTTTTTAATGGCTACAATAGTACGCCTACATACTCTCTATTTGTACAAATTTCTGCACATTCATTTAATTCTGAATTTTGCAAACACAAGTTGAAAGGCATTTGTTCAAATCAAGTTCACGGATAATTGTGCGTGCATTTATTAATCATTATGATACTAAAATCCTAACAAATAGGCTATGCTATGTACAAAAAATCAGATGAGCCCATAATATGAACGCATTTACACGTTAAGCATTTTCCTCCCATAGAAAAACATTATCGCTTAATGTGGCTTAATGCAGATTAGAATGTCCCCTTATTATGTCGAAATAACAAGATATTATGTCGATACTAGGCTACTGTGTCCACCGTGGTCTCCTTTTTGATCAGCGGGAACGATTTTTGCTTTTTTGGGATCTGACTGTCCAGCGTATTTGAAAAAGTTAAGCAAACTTTCCTGTCTTTTTGACATTTTTCCCCTGAGTGAAACGATCGAGGCTAACAGCAATCTCAACTCGTACAACAAGCGCGCAAGTCATGTGTCACAAACATTGAACACTACACAAACAGGAAAATTATTATTTATTTTTTTCATTTAGGCAATTCATTTTAGTGACACAGGAGGTGCCGGATCCAATAAAAAAGGTTCCGGATCCAATGTCGGAGGTGACGGAACATGTTCCGGCGTGTTCCGGCTCAAATTAAGCCCTATATATATATATATATATATATATGTGTGTGTGTGTGTGTGTGTATGTATATATGTGTAAAGGCAGGATCACCTACTGGTGGAACCTAAACGGAAGTCCAGTCCTGGCTGTATAATCAAACAATAAAAACGAGAAACAATGCATGCCATCAAGAACATTTATTGATTCCACAGGAACTTGATCCAGTTTCCCCCATTTTTACTAATAACTACTTTGTGTTAATTAACTACTTTCCGTTTGGGTTTCACCAGTAGGTGATCCTGCCTTTACACATATACATATACATATACATATACATATACATGTACACACACACACACACACACACACACACACACACACACACACACACACACACACACACACACACACACACACACACATATATATATATATATTTTCATGGTATAATTATGTAATCTGCTTATTGTGAGCCTAAATGAGTAAATTGGTATTCAATCATTATCAGGCTGACTTGCCACCAACTACTGGTGTTTTTTTATATATTGAAAGTAGTGTTTCATGTTGTCACTTCACATTTAATAGCCTCTTAGAATGAAATTGCTATGCAAATTCACAGTGCCTCCTTTGAGCTGCATTAGACAGTGTGTAATGTACATCTAAATGCAGGGTCAGATTCTGCTTCTGTGCCACCTATACTGCAAAGCTGGGTGTTTGTTCATACAGAGTTCATCAGAGAGCCTAAAGCCTCTTATGTTGTTGATTTATATTTCAAACAACAATTCAACATTTGCTCACAATGTTTTTCTTACAAAAAACCTCATCATTCTGCAGGACAATTGTCTATTTCAGTATACAACACAGATAGAAGGGTGTCAATAAATCTGTGGTGATATACAACACGCTTTAAGAAAAGTTTATTTCCATCACACTGTAAAGTGTTTTTAGATATTACATATACCAAAGATTTTACATATAAACTGGGTCAGCATAATTACAGTTAGTAGGCTACCATGGGAAGTAGGGGTGCTGAGCGTGACCCCTGGCGTGGAGCCCATGAAGAAATATGGTTGGGGATAAAAGTTCACACAAACAAAACCAAAAAACTGTGGTGTTTTGCCTATAGGCATACATATTACGTGTGTTTGTTTTTATTTATGCTGTATTATAAAATACCCATATTATAACAAAAAAATTAAATATATTTGGAAATTGCCCTTTAAAACGAAGGCTCAGTTTGTGGTTCACAATGATTTGATTAAAACCAACAAAAACAATAAAACAAAGACAAAGTCACTTATATTAAACTTTTTTTTTATTTATGTTTTTGTTAACAGAAGTTATCTTGCGCCTTTAATTGCCTTCGCTATCGTCCTGTCAATCATCTGTCTCATTCTCGCGGGTCGCGGCTATGATTACAGCTTCAGTAAAACTGTATTTCACCATCATTGGTACCCACCCTCAGCCGATTGGCATTACAGTATTTGCAATCACCATCCCGTGGCAAAACGGAGCGTCTAAAAGAAAAGTTCTGACTGCTGACAGAACATTGGTCAGTGAGCGTCTCCCGCTCGGCGCTGTCAGCAGATTTAACTCCGCACAGCTACATAAAACGGGCTGGTGGCAGACTAATAATTAATATTTCTGATGTAAATATTTCTGTGAAACGTGTAAAGTTGCACAGAAGAAAGCCCAGTAGGACCTGCCCTGTACAGTTTAAGAATCTGTAGCCATAGTAGAGGACTATTATTTTGTTGAGCAGACCTGACCGGAGCGACAACTGATGACGTCACATGCTCAGATTTGCTTGACCAATCGGCGGAAGGGGGCGTGTCAGGCCGCCCACATGTGGAAAACGAATTTTGAAGTCATTTATTCGTTTTTTGCCTGTGAACTAAAAAACGAAAACTCAAGCCGAAATCTCGTTTTTTCGTTTTTTTTAAAAAAACGAAAAAACGAATAAAGGGGCCGTTTTCTCGTTTCTGCTTATTTCATTTCAAATTGGAAAACAAACTATCAAAACGTACACGGACCCTAACGAATGTCTCGACACAACCCGTACCGGGGAATAGCCTAGATAGGGCTTTCTTCTGTGTATATATAAATTCACCTACGATTTGCATCAGCTGGCTATATGGGCAGGATAAATGACGGCTGTTAGCCTATCATTGTCGCACTCGCCCAGTAATTAAAAAAATATATATTATAAATTAAGATATAGGCCTAAAACAATATAATTAGTTGTAAATTAAATATTTTTAACACTATGCAAAAAGAAAAGAATAATGCATTGACTATATAATTGGCCTATATTAACGTTAACGTATAAACTGTCATTCAGACTGACTAGCCTATCTAACAACTGGAGAAGTTTTATGATGTAGGCCTTGTGTTTTATTAAAATGTTTTATCATTTATATCTCTAGGATGCGCGCTTGTGCGTGGCGCGCCGGGTCATGTTAAGAGGGAAACGCGCGCGTCACATCGTTGTAAAAAAAAGCATATTCATAAATAGTGTAAAAGACCGGTAAATAAAATACAACATTAACATTATAAACACTATTAATAACATAATATGCGTATTTTAACGAGAAACTGAAACTGTACAGAGCAGACGTTGGTTTCGGGCATCTCTTATTCGTCCAGTAGGCCTAGCCTATCCATATTTGCAATGTAACATTTGGATGCTAATTAATAATGTAAAAAAGTCTTCGTACTTCATTCGAGTCCCAATAGGCCTACACGTAAATCAGCATCTCCACAGCAAGGGAAATTAGTTTGGAATGTCAACAGACCGATTAAGCAGAATAACGTTTTATATGTTTGGTTGACTGTGATTTATTTTAATAACGAACAGGCTGCGACACCCGACATCACTTGGATGTGTTGCTCAACAGGGGATTTAATAGCTACTGTCGTTTTCTCATTTTTCTATATTCAATATTAATTCAAAAACCGACTGAACGAATGATACACGGATTCTATATAACTTCCCAATATTACCCTTTTTGTTTTTTAACGTCTTGTTTGGGGATGTGTGCGTACAGTAGCCTATGCAAAGTAAAAAAAAAAAAAGTTTATTTCTGTTTATGCCTTTGCTTGTGAATCTATCCCATAACATGTTTCATTTGTTTATTTGCTAAGCCAAATAAACACTGGTTGAGAGTTTTTTGGCTGATAAATTGCATAACCTACTCTGTGCATTAGGTGCTGTTCTCCACTAGAGGGCGAACTTTCTATTACTGTAACACAATTAATTAGTATACTACATACAAATGTTTCACCCCAAAACGAAAATTCTCTTATAATCTGCAAAATAATAGTATGCTGTTATCTTTTTTCCCATTCAATTACAGTCAATGGGGACTGGCTCTTTTTTTTTTAACCTCAAAAAGGACTCGGAAATATGACATTTACCCTCAATGGCCCAGTAGTAGCCTTCAAATACGTGAGCAGAAGTTATGTTTAAATGCTGTGAATTTCAGTTTATCCTTCATTCTAACTTTTGCCTTAAAGGGGTCATATAATGCCATTTTTGTACAAGCTAATATGATTATTTAGGGTCTAAATTAAAAGTTTGTAATATACTTTATTTAAAAATTCTCATTAGTATTGTAAGAAAACACTAATTTTACCTGGTCAAAAACAGCTCACGCCGTTTAAGTGCATGTGTCTTTAAATGATAATGAGCTTTGCTCACCCCGCCCCTCTGCTCTGTGCGCACACCGTTTGTAACACAATAACACAATAACCATAACGCGTTGTTCATTATAAACGTGGGATTATGAATTATATTGAGAACGTTGTACATAGAAAACATGCCGTAATGTACCCTGAGTGTAAACAGCCGCATTCATCGTGAAGCGTGCAAGCGATTTGCAAAGATTAATATAAAGATTAATATAAAGGTTAATAAAACGTTACACTCCCTTCGAAATGTATATTCAAATATTGGATTCAATCTTTTTGTCAACTTGTTTTATTTCAATTAGGACAGGTTTTTTAATTTTAATTTTATTTTTTTAGATCTGATTGATTGTAGACCTCTTTATCTGAGCTTATGCACCTAATTTTTTTAACCAAAAAAATACATTATTCTTGTGTAATTTTAGCAATATTGCATAAAATGTAAAATGTTTCTGTATACACTGTATCACACTAGTGTGCTTTACCAGGAATTTAGTTTTGAAATGCTTTTATTTTGTACAAATGGAACAAAGTCAGACTTGTGGTGCTCCCGGTCAAAATTGAACAGCCTACAAAAAGTACCTTTTGAATCTCTCATTATGCTATATTATCACCAAATATTAATTGGATTCAATCTTTTTGTCAGCTTGTTCTTCAAATTTAACTTCTTTAAATTAGTTTTTTTTTTAAGGTGTTTTGATTATTTTTTAAACTGACTGATTGTAAGCCTCATTAATCTGAGCTTATATTGGTCAAAAATGAACATCCATCGAAAATGAATGGTGAGATCGAAAATACATCAGACAATATATGTTTTCAAACATTTAGTGTTCAGGAGCATCATGTTCATGTTCACATAATTGCATGTGTGCTTGCAAAGATCTCGGAGGCCTCGGACCTGTGCATGCATGGATATGCACACTCTCACTACCGTGCACACACACACACACACACACACACACACACACACATGTACACAAACAAACTATTTTGAGTATTACAGGCTTTCTTTCTCACAGATCACTTTATCTTATCATCAGATCAATGAGGCCTACAATCAATCAGTTTCAAAAACAAATATGAAACCTGTCCTAATTGAAATAAAACAAGTTGTCAAAAACATTGAATCCAATATTTGGTGATATAGCATAACGAGCGATTTACAAGCAATTTTTTGTAATTTATTTTTGACCGTGAACTCCACAAGTGTGACTTTGTTACATTTTGTACAAATAAAAGCATTTCAAAATAAACTTCCTAGTTAAATTTTAAAGCACATGTTGCGGAAAATTCTGTGTTTCTTATAATCATTCGTTTCCAAACTGTTTAATCATATGTTTCTGTGAGGTTTTCTAGCAGCTGAGGGAGGACAGGGAAGCGAGGGCCAATTTAGGTCGTAGATGAAGGCCTTTGGGTGTCTCAGGGACATAGAACAGTGTGACCTGTACCAGGGGGTAGAAACCAGTCCGAACTAGCTGAAGATAGGGGGTATCTTTCTGGAAATTTACAAGAAACCTGGAAGGAGGAGTTTTTGCCAAGAAACTGTATAAAATGTCTATGTTTTATTATGTCTAATAGGTATTCTATTTCAAAGCTGGGTGGCTGCGGCTTTTGTGAAAAGAATCCTCATTGAAATAAACCTTTTCTCTTTATTACAGTTTTGTCTCTTGAAAGTTTTCTTACACCTCTGATGCTGTTTGATATTAACTTCTGAAAATTGCCATTACACACACTTCTGTCATATTTTGTTGAATATTGACAAATTTATCCACAAATCAGGCTTTCATTACTCAAAAGCTGAGGTGCATGAGCTCAGATCGATGAGGTCTATAGGCCTATGATCAATCAGTTCCAAAAAGAAATAGAAAACCTGTGCCAATTGACAGACAAGTTGATAAAAAAGATTGAATCCAATATTTGGTGATAATATAGCATAACAAACGATTTACAAGCAATTTTTAAAAGGCCGGTCATTTTTGACCGAGTACACAAAAGGTGTTATAGGGTTTTCAACAAAGCACAAGGGTTAAGCTCTGCTTTATTGACTATTTAAGGTGAGCTAGTGAGAGTCTTGAATATAATCTCTCAGACACAAGCAGTGAAAGTTGAAGATCGACTGTGACAATGGAGACACAAAGGATCCTCATGAGGAGTTTGGCTGTTGTGGTTTTTTCATCTGTGATCTGGACAAAAATCTAAAAGCAAACTCATAATGAGAACACATTATTAGAAATGAATTTATTAGGATTAACCCCTTGAGATGAATCATCTAATTTTCGAGGGGGTTACGCCACATGTAAGTAACCATGTTTATTCTAATGCCTGATCTGTGATCAGTGATTTTTGATGTGTAATTATTCAAGTTCAGACAGATTATCTTTCTCTCAAAATCGTTCAATACTGTTTATGCATCAGTAAATCAAGCCAGTGACTAAAAGATCAACTTCACATTGTTTCTCTAAGTAGGATGAAAATAATATTTTTTTTAATTTTTAAATTATATACAGAATGCGATCAAAGAACGCTCCATTTCCAATCGGCCAAACTGAAAACCGCCCAGGCTAGAAAAAATGCCTTTTATTTCGACATTATGACAATTTTTGATGTAAAAATCATATTAACATTATAGGGTCACCCCAGGAAACATTATAAAATAATAACATAATCCAGTTCATGACCCCTTCAACACTGTGTTTTTTTTTTTACTAATTAAATTTGGATTAACTGAACCAATCCACTCTAATGCCCTTTCAAACAACCATCATGCATTAAAATAAGAAGATATAAACTCATTTGCAGTCTTGTGGTGAGAATTTCCATCTGTTGTTCTCTGAAATGATCACACACTTTCTGGACCGGCTGTGGTCTGTAGCTCAGATACAACAGCACATTTCACATTAGTGGTTCACTGTGGTAAAGCGCTATGTGTGGTTATAAATGTCCAGTGTGACTGACAACTATGAAAAACAAGATGTTGTTAATGGTCACTAAACTATATGGCATTAAAAACATTTAGGATGTTCAAAGGTCATTACCTAGACATCAGCCACAAGCAAATGCATCCAAAAGAGGTTTTATTAACAAAGTTCGGGAGGAGCACGTTCAGATAATTAACACAAGTGGAGAGCACTCAGCAATCAATGGTAAGAGGTATATATACACTCAGCAGTCTCGCCTCAATCCATTGACAGTTTTTGCAGCATCCCCCCACCACCCCTTCTCCACACTTCTAGTCCTAAACACTTACATACGGGGGGAGTACTCTGGATTCGGGCCGAACTCCGAGCTCGGAGCCCTCCCTCCGGAGAGCACGCCAAATACGCATTAAACTTTACCCCCTCAAATGTAAGTGTGAACTCATGAAAATAGTTTTACTTCTTTGTTTGTATATGCACTTCTTTAGAAATGTTGCTATTTACTTTTTTTTAACTGTTTGTAATCTCATCAAAAATTACAAATAGAAAACACATTGATAATAAATGTATCCATCAAGCCAATGTTGTTTAAAGTTTAGTCAGAAATTGGTGCTTTAATAATAATAATAATAATTCATTACATTTATATAGCGCTTTTCTCTGCACTCAAAGCGCTTTACATAGAAGGGGGGGAATCTCCTCAACCACCGCCAATGTGCAGCATCCACTTGGATGATGCGACGGCAGCCATATTGCGCCAGAACGCCCACCACACGCAGCTTACTGGTGGAGAGGAGACAGTGGATGCCACATAATCACAACAAGATCATTTGTTTTAACATATTCAATGCAAATTCAATAACTTGTTAATGTGTGTGAGTGCAAAACATGTTACTGTAAGTGTATAAAGAATTTTGAAATTATGATTTAACAAATATTATTCAGTGGTGTATAAATAACTTCCGTCAGTGTCCATTCCTCACGTCTCATCATAAAATGACCTAACTTTATTTCACCCTGGAAAGCAAAAAGAATGAGAATGTGATCAGCTTAAAGATAACTGAATCAAAATCAGAGTCAGAATGAGCTTTATTCGCCAAGTGTGCGCAAACACACAAGGAATTTGTTTTATTTTTTTCAGGAGCTCTTACATACATATTTATGACAAGAATTTTACCATTCCATAGTCAAAAATATGTCAAATTAGAGTATTTGCAGTTCTATGTTTGTTTATCAAATATAATTTCACTTACTCGCTTAAAAACTGTCTTATAGGATCATTTTCTCTGTCTCTCTCTCTCTCTTTGTGGTTTGTAGCCGTACAATAAACATAACATCACAGTCACGGTGTTAACACAGGAAACTGCAGTAGAGGATGATGTCAGTTACAATTGAATGTCACCTCAGGATGTCAGTTTACATTTAGAACTTGTAGATTGACAGTTCAGGCCAGTTTAATAAACGGATTGGAATCCTACCTTCACCTACAGTAGCCTACCTTACCTGTTTGAACTAATGGCCACTAGATGGCACTGTTTTAAATGTATTGTTTTCTTTTCACCACAATAACTATTCTACGGAGCCTATGGAAGCTTGTTTCCTCCACAGAATAAAAAATAAAAAAGGTAATTGTGACTTTTTATCTCGCAATTCTGTTTTTTCATCTCTATTTTTTATTTTTATAGAATTGCGAGATATTAAGTCGCAATTGTGTGTTATAAAGTCAGAATTGCGTGACACTGACATAAAGTCGTAATTGCATGTTATAAAGTCAGAATTGTGAGATATAACTTGCAATTGGACTTTATAACTCACAATTGTGACTTTATACACTGTAAAATCCACCATTGATTCTAACTAACACTTTTTAGTTAACTTTCCTTAATGTCTTAACTTAATTGTAAAAATCTAGTAATCTGTACTATTCACATACTAAGCTTTGTTTACTAAGAAAACCCAAGTTCAGATTAATTGATTAGTTTGAGTGTGGTTTTTGAGGCAGGGAAAATCTTAATGGACCTTTCACTTAATGGACTCTGTTTGCATTCACTCATTTCCCAAAGTCATCTTGAATGATGAAATTTGAATACAACTGATACATTTCATCACCTTCCTAAAATAATTGCCCAAGTCATTTTTGCAGGTTTCTCAGAAAACACAAAAAATTGAACCTAACTTCAGAGGCCGAGTAGATTTTCGTTCTTCTTGATGCAACTGCCATCTTGAAAAGCTTGTAAAATTGCCTAAGTCTCATTGTCTTTTGACTTAGGCAAAATAAAACAGCCTAAGTCAAACTCTTGACATAGGCCATTATACTACAGGGGTAGAATTGCATGATCTGTTCAACTGAGGATGTGGGTGATTTTACCAGAGGTGGCCAGCATCATGAGAAGATGACTTATGAAAAAAAAAAAAAAAAAAATTCATTTTTGTCAAAAAATGACTTAGGCAATTATTTTAGGAGGGTGACTATTTGAGAGAACATCACATAAGCTGACTTCATAAATTGATGTTGATTTTCCTAAAATGTTTTTAGTCACCTTTATGGCAATTAGTGATCCCTTTGGTTGGACACTTGGAACTTTAATTATCTTCCCATTGATGCAGTGATTGCAACAAGAAATCAGTTATTTGGTTTCAAATGAAGAGAAGTTATGTATGTATGTATATGTATGAATGAATGATGTATAACATATTTCATGTCAATTAATGATCTTTTGTAATTTTGTTGCTAACACTTATGTCCTACACATCTTGTGAAACTTTTAATTGTGTTGATATAATCCCTCTATATTTGTGACAATCTTGCAATTGATCATACTTGAGTCACACAGACTTCAACATTCAGCATGCAAAACACAACAATGGTAACAATTATATTTTATTTAAAGTAAATTATCAAGCACTTTCTACAGTTCTTGTTTAATTACTAGAACTCTTGTGTAAGTGAACTATACTAACTAAGCATTTGTCAGTACCACATACTATTCCTATTTCACTTTACTTTTTTTTTTTTTAAGGCAATAGGTTTGCATGCTTTTTTTTAAGTAAGTCCAACTAATTAGATTTTACAGTGTATCACGTCTGAGAAAAGATTTCAGAATTGCGAGAAGCGAGATATAGGCTAGCCTAAACTCGCAATTGCGAGAAAAAAAGTCAGAATTGCGAGTTTATGTCTCTCAATTTTGAGTTTTTCCACACAGGGCTCTGGTTTAGATTCTGGCCCATAAACATATTCAAGCTTCAGAAATCAAAATCAGTTGTCACTTTATGATAACATTGTGATGTTCATCACTTGTAAGTTGCTTTGGATAAAAGCATGTGTTAAATGATTAAATGCAAATGATCACATTGATCCAGATCATGATTGTGATTGCCAAGTCAAGTGATTTCCATCAAAACATTTGGTCATGAAATCACAATTATTCATCTCGTTACAGTGTTTTAGTGCTTGTCACTGAAGGATCATCGGTGAAAGTTCATCCAGGAGGACACGCAACTCGATTGAAAGCATCAACAATGTCAAAACCCACCGATTCGCTTGTTGTGATTCGCAGAGTTTTGACGAGTTTCATAGACTTGATTTTGTTTCTTATACAAAAGCAGCACCCCCACCCTAATAAGTAAATACATAAAGGCCAGCCTACAAATTGTCAATATTTATGTATTTGAAATCAGCGCCGTCGCAGGTGGGGTGCGAGGCCCTGTGTGAACTTGAAATGCGAGGTCCTGCTCTTTGATGTGGATGCTCAATTGCGCATGAATAACAGTCACACGGACGTAGCTGTTCTAGTTCTATTGCACGCATAATCTCGCTGCAATACGTTTTTATCAAGTAGAATAATACAGCATAATCATGCACATAGTCTCAGCTATGACTTTTTGCTATTTATTTCAGACGGAAAAAATCAACTGTGCAACGAATCCTGTACATAAAGTCAGCTCGAGAATTTGTCCGAATACATAAATAGATCCGCCTACTTAACTAACGTATATCTTAATGGTCCAGTGGTAGAACTTTGAAGGTGGCCTTCTGAAGATATGCTGACCTAACATACCTGGAGGCACACACACACACACACACACACACACACACACACACACACACACACACACACACACACACACACACACACAACGTTCTCTCACACACAACAATCCTTTCAGAAGCGTGTCGGGCTTTAAACGTCACTATATAGTAGGGGTGGCACGGTTCACAAAACCCACGGTTCGGTTCGTATCACGGTTTTAGGGTCACGGTTTTCGGTTCTGTACGGTTCTTGTTTTTATTTTAATTTTATCTTTAACACTCCAGAAATGTACTTCAGCATATTATATATAGCTTAATTATCCACAATTTAGGATACAGTATTTAAAAAATTGTTATATCTTGTAATCATGCACAAACTGAATTTGACTTGACTTTAAGCACATTATTGGGACCATCTCTGAGGGAAGCTAGATGAGATTTTGATACAGCAAGAGAGAAGACATTGATGACATACTTTTCATTTATTTGGCAAAAAAGGAGAATGTGTATTGCCATCTCAACAGGAACTTATGTGCCTTTTAGCACACAAAGATTGAAATTAACTTGCATTTATCAAACTGCCAACTTCAGTGTAATTCTTACAAAAAATGTATCTTTTATAAGAAAAAGAGAGGAACGCTTAAAGCTCTGTCTTTTAAATAAATCAAAATACGTTAAACATAATTGCCTATAATGAGGCTATAACAAAAGCAAAGGCCATAATCATAAAGTGAAGCATAAGTTCAACCAGCTCAACACAAAAACAGTATCAACAATGCTTCTTATTCCCTGAGAGTGAGGATAGATTTTTTTTCCACTTGAAATTAAAGTGCAGTATTTGGAAACATATGACTGGAGTTCTTATCTAAACTTAAAGTGCTACTGTATATAAATATTAAAAACAAAAATGCTGGCTATCAATACAAAATGTAGCATAAAAATCAAACACACTGCACTGTTTAAAACAACACTCCTCTGTTCACTTAATTTTCATATTCTTCTGCAAGAATATCAGTTTGTCCAAATTTTCTGCCAAGAGGCGAGACCTACTTGCAGTGACTATGTCCCCTGCCGTTGAGAAAACACGTTCACTTGGCACAGATGTACCTTGGACAGCGAGGTTACGTTGGGCCAACTTAGCAATGTGAGGATACTTATGCTCATTGTTCTTCCACCATACGAGTGGGTCTTCATCCACAGAGATGCAGCCTGTGGCCTTGTATGAGGTGACCTCTTCATGAATGATATCTGACAAAGGCTTTGTGCTTCTTTCCTCTGTTGTAAAAAAATCTGCAAATACCATTGCCATGGCAGATTTTTTCTGGGGAGGAGAGGTCTCTGATGGCCCTGGCTCCGCTCCTGAGGATGAACTGGCCGCTTGGGCTTCACTGCATTGGCCCTGTTGAGTATATGACAAAATAGCCATTTTGGAAATGTTAATAACAACAAATAGCTCTCATGGCAGCAAACAATTATTCTCTACTGGGCAGTGGGGAATAGAAAAATATTACACAAATAGATTAAATATGGTTGGCTTAGTAAAAAACAAAACAAAAAAAAAACACAGCAATTATCATTAGGATAATTGATGATAAAAATCAATTTGCTTTTTTAAAATAAAAATCAATATTTATATTTTAAATAAATATTAAAAATAAAAATAAATTTATGTTATACAAAACAAAAACACAATACCTGCTTTTCAAT
This sequence comes from Leuciscus leuciscus, assembly GCF_965113295.1. Lineage (NCBI taxonomy): Eukaryota > Metazoa > Chordata > Actinopteri > Cypriniformes > Leuciscidae > Leuciscus > Leuciscus leuciscus. The sequence goes on from NW_028118546.1 coordinate 2,006,683, forward strand.
GTCCACAATGTCCGTGGTGAGGTCATCATAGATTTTCTGAACACAGGCTTCTTCCAGGTAAGGCAGGGACTTGAACCTTGGATCCAGTGCTGTGGCTCTGTGCAGATAATCCTGAACACCTGGGTCATTGTATCTGCCTTTAAGGTCTTTAGTGATGGCTGCCTTAGCTTCTTTGATGGTGGTACTGTCCTCTGCACTCGATGTCATGGATTTCAGTATCATCTTCTGCAGTGGGATAATCATTGAAACTGAGGGGGATGTTTCTGTGCTCATGAGGGTGATTACATTCTTCAGAGGTTTGAGAATATTAATGAGGTCTTCTGCCAGTTTGGTCTCACTTTCAGTTAACAAGGCAATGTCCTTGACTTTCTTCTTCATATCCTTGTCCATCAGGGCAGAGTAGATGGCAGCCTGTTGCTCCACATAACGTTCTAGCATGTCATATGTGGAGTTCCAACGAGTTGTTACGTCGTGTATTAGTTTGTGAACGGGCAATTCCAGCATATCCTGCTTGGTTTTCAGGGCATGGGCAGCTGTTGTGCTTCGGTGAAAGAAGCTAACCACCTTCCTAACCTTCCCCAGGAGTCGGGATACTTGGTTTAGTGAGATTGCACTCTTGGCTGCAAGGTTAACTGTGTGTGCGAAGCACCTGATCTGTGGCCCAAGTCCTGCTGCTAAATTGATAGCGTTCACTATATTTTTAGCATTATCTGTAGTAACAGGAATTGTGCTATTGGCCCTCTCCAGTTTCCATTCCGCCACCGCGTCTGTCAGCATTTCAGAGAGATGTTCACTGGTATGACTTTCATAAATTGGGCGTGTTTGCAAAACGCAGCTTCTCATTTCCCACTTTGAAGTAATAAAGTGAGCGGTCACCGTGAGGAAACTTTCAGTGGCCCTGGAGGTCCACCCATCTGTAGTGAGAGCTACGTGGGCTGTGTCGGACAATTCTTTAACGATTTCTCCTCGTGTCTCGTCATACAGTTTTGGAATTACAGTGGTGCCGAAGTGTCGGCGGGAGGGAATATTATAACGCGGCTCGAGTACTTTCATCAGCTGACGAAATCCTTCACACTCAATCACGCTGTAAGGTTGCATATCTTTTGCTATAAACATCCCCATTGCTTTAGTTATGGCTATTGCCCTGTCCGACTTATCACTGAGAGGTTGCTTAAATGCTGCGGACAGTAGAAGTTGTTTCCTAACTGGCTCTCTCCTGCTTACGCTGTCTAGTACCGACACATTGGCGTGATGTCTTTTCAGATGAACTGACATATTAGAAGTGTTTCCATTAGCATACTGAATGCATTTTGCACAATGCTTGCACACAGTCGCGGTTCTATCAACTGTTTTATTTCCGTTGTCATCATAGGTAACAAGTAGTGATGCTCCGATTGATCGGCCGATATTGGCAAAAAATAGCTTGATCGGCAACCCCCAAAAGCGCCGATCAAAAAAGCCGATCACGTGACGTAAATAACTCGCGCAACTTTTCCGCATGCGCGGCAACACAACAGCAGAGCAGAGCTTGCTTAACAGTGGCAAAATGAGTTCTCCTATGACGGCAATTCAATGGCAATTATAAACGAGCGCACAACTGATGCTGGCGCGCGCGGTAAATGACATTCGCGAGAGGATAACAGATCTACGCGCGAGGAAACGGGAACTCGCGAGCTCATTCAAACCCTGCGCGGGCGCATGACATCTCTGCCCTCGCGCGCGCGCATGATCATTCCCAGCACTCTCGCGCTTGTTCTCCTCTCGCCTGCTGATTTTGCTCGCTCGAACACTTTTATTTTTGGCAGTTGAGGGGCGGGACTTACTGTTTTAATAACCTCAAATGTCATTGTCATTATTTTATTTTTTGGATCTGATGTAGTTAGTTCCTCAACTACATCCATTGTACACCCTCTTTGTTTTGAAAAATTATACTGTGCCTTATTTGGAAAAGGTGGCCTACAGTAGCCTTATGTTATCTTGTTTTCTAACTACAATTAAATAAATATTGGTGGTTCTTCAAGATTTTCTTGACTCTAGCATATTTCCATTCTGTGATCGGCAGTGATCGGCAATCGGCAGATCATGATTTTGGTGATCGGTAATCGGTGATCGGCCCCAAAAATGCTGATCGGAGCATCACTAGTAACAAGAAATCCAAAATGTTCCCACACACCGGACTTATACGACGCTGGCGCATCCTCCAACTCCGGGCAGCCTTCCTTATCTCTCCCACTTGCCATTTCTACACGTGACGTGACCTGCAGCACTCCTTACTCCACTTTTAATGTCTATTTGTATGTCCACACAACTTTTATTTCGCGCGAAAAGGAAACGCTCTGTCTGAGGTGACAAACGGCCACGAGGCTACATTGCGCATGCGTCGAACCGTGCGACGCACACACGAACCGAACCGAGACAAGCGAACCGAACGGTTCGGATGTTTTTTCATGTACCGTGCCACCCCTACTATATAGTCATCATCAGCATGCAAATACTCCATCTTTTGTATTTATGTCCGGATAGTTTTATTTGTTTTGAATGATGACATTTTCACATGTACATCGGGTTGTTTTGCAAGTAATATCACGATTAAATGATTATAATACCATCGCTATGACCCGAGCTACAGGACGCAGGATTTGATGATCAGCTGACTGGAGGTCATGTGATTCCTTCCGAACGCTGCGATTGGTTGCGTAGTAGATTAATTGATGCCGACTTCAGATGTGCGTGCGATGATGATTCGAATTTTAGTTGCTATTAGCGACGTGTGATATGATATTAATTCTGACTTCAAAATCAAAAATATACACTCAAACATCGCTGTCTGTTGATTGAGAAACGAGGCGAATTCAGATTGACTTTTGCAGAGTATTTTCTGTGCAGATCTTGCGATTTTGAAGCTATTCGGAGAATTCCTGAGAGAAAACCTATTATATTCTAGAAGGAGCAGATCGGAGGATATATATGAAGCTTTATAATAATAATAATAATATTTTCCTTTTTTTCATATTCATATTATTTCTGAGGGCACTTTTATCTAATTGTTATTATTTGGGAGTTAAACTAGGAGTTTGTAGTTTTATTTAATTTTGTGTTTAATTTGATTATTTTTGTTTTATTTATTTATTATTTGACTTTTTTTGGTAGTATTTCAGAGGAGGGTTGTATTGTATTATTGTTTTTGTATTGTATTTTGTATTGTTTCTATTGCAGGTTGGAGGAGGACGTTGATGGCTCACATGGGTGAAAGAGGAGGTGAGTGCTCTAGTTTTTCATTTGTTTATGGTTTGTTATGGTATGATGATGGACTAAATTAATGTGCAGAAACTTGTGCGAGGGAACGTTAACCCATTTGATCCGCCAATTTTCCCAGCTAAGTGATCACATGTATTTGATTCCTTGCATGTGAAATAAACCTTTCAATTTGAGTAACAATTTGTAATTGACCACTGACATTGATCACTGATTATTATCAAAACATAACTAACTATGTGATGTCTGAAATATTGCAGCCTCAGGCCGCTCCAGGTCCGGAGGAGCTGCTTCCACTCAGACGGATGATCTGGAGGTTTGTAGTTTCTGTTCTGATGATTTCGTTTGTTTTGATGATGTCTCTGTGTTCACAGGTCAGGCTTACGGGAAGAGGCAGAGCGGCAGCCAGCAGAGCCCAGATGGAGGGATGTACAGCGTCGAGTGGAGCTCCGACCGCCTCCAAGAGATGATGTGCCCTCCGCTGCCAGGTCAAGTTCCTGTGGAGCCAAAAGTGACCTGGACTTGTAGTACTCCTGTAAGTAACAAGACAATGAAGAGAAGAACGCATTCGTGATGGCTTCTCGTCTCTGCATTTACTACGAATCAATAAAAGTATATGCATATTACAACTGTAAACATTTTGCATATTCAGGGTTTACAATTGCCAAAGTGACACCCTAATGGATATTTTTTATGTATAAAACACTTTAACTAGCATTTACCCTTTATCTAAATAATAACATGAGAATGATGTAAAACACATTAAGAATCCACTCCCTATTCTCAGTTTAGAACACATACAAGTTCGTTGTCTGATGTATTACATTGAATGACAAGACATGTGAAATTCACTCAACTACATTCACTCAAATGTAACGCATTACACAGTTTACAGACATCACCGTCGATTACGACCACGTATGTAAATTAGAAATAATTTATAACGCTAAACAATATTATACATTATAGATTCGAATAGTATTTATACTTTAATCAGTTATGTGGCGGACTCTGGCGCTAATCGCGGAGCACTTATGCTAACCATGTGCTCAACATGACAAACTCATGACGCACTATTCATATAACAAAACAACTGCGTTAAACCCGCGCACAACTCATTCATATTATATTAACAGTGTTTATGCTTAAATCGGAAGAGTGTTTTGCATTATACTTTGCAGTTACCTGTAAGTAACAAGACAATGAAGAGAAGAACGCATTTGTGATGGCTTCTCGTCTCTGCATTTACTACGAATGAAGCATCACTCGCGTGGCGTGCGGGTTACTATGCGATGCGTGCGATGACGTCATCACGCTGGTATGCCAAGCGAAAATAATGATATGAATAAATGCACATAACACACACTCCTTTTTAAACATAAAGCACAAATAAACATTTAAACCATATTTAAAAGTATTGGAAAATTAACATCACACTATATTACAAAGAAATGTACAAACACAAACGGCCTGTACTCACTATTACACTATTACAGACTCGCCTAACAGCTCAGGGTGCCGTGGAGGCTTCTCCTGCGAACAAGAACTCAACAGGTGAGATTGAAATAAGGCTGGGGGGTGTAAAGTGTACGGATACAGATTTCGTGTATAAGACTGCTTCAAGCTTTTAACAGGTTAAGGTCTAGTCATATTTACCGTTGCTCAGCAAAATTTAGCTGAAATTTTCTTTCCAAAATGATTTCCAAAATATTTTAGTCGGACGTTTGTCTAACATATTAAATTGATTCGTTCAATAACTCACAATGTTCATTTATTGTTAATTTAACTGTTATATAAAATAAATATCACATTTGCAGTTGTGCACGGAAAACGGCACTCTTGCTGATGTGATATTGTAGGTAGCGCCGTCGCAGGTGGGGTGCGAGGCCCTGTGTGAACTTGAAATGCGAGGCCCTGCTCTTTGATGTGGATGCTCAATTGCGCATGAATAACAGTCACACGGACGTAGCTGTTCTAGTTATTGCACGCATAATCTCGCTGCAATACGTTTTTATCAAGTAGAATAATACAGCATAATCATGCACATAGTCTCAGCTATGACTTTTTGCTATTTATTTCAAAGGGAAAAAAAATCAACTGTGCAACGAGTCCTGTACATAAAGTCAGCTCTAGAATTTGTCCGAATACATACATAGATCCGCCTACTTCACTAACGTATCTTAATGGTCCAGTGGTAGAACTTTGAAGGTGGCCTTCTGAAGATATGCTGACCTAACATATACTAACTTACTAACCAACATTATAGCAGAGAATGTCTAATATGGCGAGAAGTTTCACTCTTAGTTAGTAAGTTAGTGTATAATGGTTGCCCTTATTGGCAAATGACTTGAGTTTAATCACCAGTAAGGTTTACAGTTAATAACTCCAGTCAGTTTTGTGTGCTGATAAACTCAAAACAAACATATTTATTACACGGATTAATGCATTTGTAGGAGCCACAGCAGATTATTCATACCTGTGTTCGCCAGTAGAGGGCGGTGTGCGCTGTGTAGTGAAAGCGGGTGTGCGAGACAGGCGTGCAGATCAGGTCCCCTGTCTTTATCAGTCAGTAATAAAACATTTAAGCGTTCATTAGCCTATTATTCCACATCTCACTTAAATAGAATCTATGTAGCACTACTTTCTTCTTATTTAATAGGCAACTCTAAACCACTTCTACACTCATCATCTTCTTCACATTCACTAAATAAACTTAACTATATAGACCTCACAACATTGACCATGAGGATCCTTTCTTTTTTAGCTCCAGTCTTCTTCTATACACAATTTGTGTGTGTGTGTGTGTATAGTTTCAAATAGGACCTACATGTTTACCCCAAACTCTGTTAGCAATAAAGACCTTTTTATATTTGTTCAACAAATAAAATAAAACGGGCACTGTTGTTTGTTCCATGACTAAAAGCAAATTGTTCTCCCACCACATCCCATTCATTAGGGTAGACTGTGTACAGTTGAGACACTTTTTGAGTTTTGATTTTTCACACAAAAATACATACTGAAAAGAATTGAATTTTCACATGAAATGCCACATGACATTACATTAGCTTGTAGACTAATATATTATCAATCAAATATATTATCAATCAATAATACCCATAAGTAGTTTATATTTTCCACAATTAGCGAATAAAAATAAGGTGCTTTTTGTGTCAACTCTGTCTCAACTGTACCAATGTACGGGACAGTTGAGACAGTATATGGTACAGTTGAGACACCCATTTCTAATGAGGGAAATGAAGAAAATAACAATTGGGCAACATGTCTGTTTGTTCATCCTTTCTAAATTCATTAATTTGATGTAAATTAGCACCGTTAAAATGTATAAAACATGAACAAGATATTTAACAAACAGATATCATTTTACCACCTTGTCTATTTGACAACTTGCTAGGTTATCTTTAACATGCATGTTAGAAAAATATATTCATTAATAATATACAGTAACTGTATTACAGTTTAAATATAATAAATATGAAATTGTATTTTTAATTGCATCCTATGCTGGCCAATTATGACGTTTAACCTGTTATCATAACACTGAACAAATAAACAGCGTGTTTTGTAATATAACTCTATTGGGGTACGGTGTCTCAACTATCCCCCGCTGGCCACTTCGCACATTTCTCTAGATTTTGCATTGAGCTTGCATGACTCAATACCATGAAATATGCCAATTTTTAGGGCACAGAATAACGTTTGTAATGGTACCAGTTACGTTTATAAGATATCTTCTGATCGGAGACGCGTCCAGTCTTCAGATTTTGCAGGATAAAAGAGGACACTAATACGCATGTGCACAGCAAAAATCACAACTTGTGCATGCTGCGCGCGCAAGTTATTTAAGGGTGTACTCACACTAGGCACGGTTGCCATGAACCGGGCCCGAGTACGATTGTCCCCCCTCCCCACTCCCCCTCTGGCCTGCACTCACATAGGGTTTCAGCATTCGTGCCGGAGCACGCTTACTTCATTATGGTGCGACGGTTTCGGGATAAACAGGAAGAGCGGCGCTCTCACTGAACACAATGGAGTCCAGCACGGTTAGCGCTCACACTGCATGCGAACCGCGCCCGAGTCCAACTGAACCGTGCTCTGGCCCACCTCTTCCAAGCGGGCCAGGGCCGGCTAATCGAGCCGCGCCCGGGCACGGTTCGGAGCACTCACACTAGTCAATCGAACCGCGCTTTGGTGGTCAAACGCACTCGGGCACGGTTCAAACTGGCTAGTGTGAGTACACCCGCCTAAGGTGTCTCAACTGTACACAGTCTACCCTATAATATTTTCTATTTATATAGGTTTCTTGAAGGAAAACATAATCCATTATATCTAAGTATTCTAAACCTATCCTCTGTCCATGTATTTAACAAACCTATTCTCAAACACTCCATTACTCCATGAACTCACAGAGGATAGAGACCGAAAAGAACCAATAGTGTAAAATTAAGTGTAATTTAATCATTATACTTTTTTTATACAACTGATGCTTTATTGCATACTTTCTTTTGAAATTGTCTTTAGCCAAAATAATGTTTTGTTTGTTTGTTTAAAAAAGCATTACTTGCATTTAAAAGTGTAATTCGGCAATTTCTCTCAAAGAAATCCTGTCGTCAATTGTGCGCAATGAATTCTGGGGAAGGTAAGGCCATGAAGGATCCATTGCTGCTTCCCAATTCAGAGGCTGCATCCGATTGAGTCACCGTGGCACGACGAAGGCTGATCCAATTCTAAGCCTCCTTCACATGCAGCCTCCAAAAGTGTCCTTCGTTTCCTGTGAAATGAAGAATACAACAGATGGATCATTCGCTGCCTTGCCTCGTTGTGGAACTGTTGTATTTTATTTTCTGTAACAAAGATTCATAGGCCTATGTATGCATTGACATTAACTAATAGGGCCTTATTCTAAAGTGTGACCAATATTTGAAATGTACCAATGAATGTAAAGTATAAAAAGTTCAGAAATGTATATCCACTTGGTACACTTGCAAGAGTAGGAAGTTGAAGACAGATCAATTAGGGAATAATAAGGTAACATGATGCATGATGTTGTGTACCTCCACAGCTCAATAGATGGGTTTCCGTTTCTCGAATTACCCATTATCCTCTGCGGCGCGCCGCCATGTTGTGTGTCAAAACTGTCAGTAAGCCACTGGGAGACACGGCTCATTCACTGTGCTACATTAATAGAAAGCCAGTTAATATAAAGTATTTTTGACTCTTTTGTGTTGAGATAACGATGACAAATTCCTCCAAACCATGGCGACAAGGTGAAGGTTATTTACAGGGACACATTAGACGATGTTTGCAAGGCAAGATATGATGAGAAATTGAGTTATATCGATGGAAAGGATCCTTACACAATGTCGAAAGAGGACTGGTTATGTAGGCTAATCCTGCGGCGTACCCCGATATTCAGGAAATGGACATTGCCAAGTATCTCATCCACACCGTTAGTGCGTGACGAATTAAGAGGAAGAAAGTCTCTGGAAGCATACAATTATTTTGTTAGAATGTGCGAGTTAAAATTGTATGTGGTCGCATTTGTGCGAGTGCATGGTCATGTACTACTCAGTTAAATTCACGCATGAATTCTCCTGCATTGAACTTGTTTTAGCGCCCGCCAAAGTCTTATTTGATCGGTGAGTAATGTAGATGAACTGGGCGCATGTTTAACTGAAAGAACGAGCAGAGAGAGAGAGAGAGCCGGTCGCGCGCGCACTCCCTCTCTCTTCGGAGCCAGGCGAAAGTGTAAACAAGACTTCACCGTCTCCAAACTAAGCGCTGTCTTGCTCTCTCTCCCTCATGGAAAAGTTAGTCTGGAGCCCTGCATTGACGGTTCACATCGCTGATATCTGCACAGCCCTTATTATACGGTACATTTAGACTCAGTGTCAAGACAACACCATCTGGGTAAAAAAACAACAACACAACGCTCCGAACTAATTTAGTGTAGGAGAGAGATGGAGAGCAGAGGCACGGAGCGATGTGCTCCAGGTGTAGCCTCTGCCTCTGGCTCGACCAGCTGATGTGGCCACAGAGAAAGTGATGAAGGTGGACAATCGTCAGAGTGTGCTTCTGCCCAGCCAACACCTCTCAAGGGCTGTGTCGATAGTAGCCACCTGGGTAACGTTACAGCGATTTGACAGCCGATGAGAGCTAGCGCGTTTAGCTAGCCCATCTTGGAAATGATTAGATAAAGTGTCACATCTCCAGAGCACAAAACCTCTAAATGTTCACAAGAGCAGCACTGAACATTAACTCCAGCCAAACGGAGAATAATCGTATGATTTTCATGTTCAGAATAATGCCGATTCAGGATATTATAATGCTCCGTAACACAAATGCTTTGACCCACTTGACACACAAGATGGCGCCGTAAGGAGTTGCGGGAGAAATGTGACGTCATCGTAAATCTATCTATAGCTGGATTTGGCCAGCTCAACCAGAGCCTCATCTCGTCAGAGGGACACCTTAAAGACCTTGAGGCCACACCTCAGAGTTCCTGACGGAGACCTCTGCATCAGCGACTCGCATCATCCTGAATACCAGCATGTACAACTTCACAATGGGAAGATTGCTAATGCACTGCAAGTGAACACAACTACTAGTGCTTAGACATTATTCATGCCATTTTTCTTTTCTCATTTTCTCCTGTTTTTTGTTAGTTAGGAAGTAAGGTAAGAGTTCTGTTGTTTATTTGTGTTGATTGTTAAAGTGGTGTTCCTTCTACCGGGTAGTGAGATCTTTTGTTTGTTTTGGCTTTACCTGCTCCTGAAGAACAGGCTTCATTTCTTTTTCTTTTGGAGCTGTTTGTTTAGGATTCTTTTTGCACTGTATTTATCACTTATTGTAAATAAATGTATTGGAAATCTTACTTTGTGTATTGTGTGCTGGGACTCAGATAGGTTAACTTTTCTTTGTCGCTGTTCATTTTTGCTTTAAAGCTACTTTCCCTTTTGCCCCTAGAAAATGAATTGGGAACGTAACAGTGGTATTGTGTAATTATTCGAATAGAATTGAGTCTTTTCTCTCTGTTTTGCATGCGTCGTCATAATCATTATTGTTATTGTTGTTATTATTATTTTAATAAATTGTTTTGCCTCTGTCACAGTGTATTCTTAACCTGAATTAGCACTGTTCATATAGGCAACACCAATAGGTGTCATGTAACAAAATAAACCTATGTTTTCTTCATGATACAGGGCATAATCTTAGTTTCGTTTTTATTTTGTTACCATTAGACATCACTGGGTTTTAATTTGAGGTATGAAAACCTGACGATGCCACATATTGAAACACAAATTCATATAACATATTAATTAGCCTGTCATTTTCTTCATTTTCTAAGTCAATAAAGGTTATGTTAAATGAATAAATGTAGTGTAAATGTTGTAATGAAACCAACTGTACCGTTCAAAAGTACTGTTTGTTGTTGTATTTTTCAAAACTTGAAACTTGTGTGTGTGTGTGTGTGTGTGTGTGTGTCAGGTGGATTTTTTTAATGTTTTTGAAATAAGTCTCTTGCACTGCTCCCCCAGCCTGCATTTATTTGATTAAAATATAGTAGCCTAGGCTATAAACTACAGTATTGTGATGTATTATTACCATTTTAAATAACAGTTTCTATTTGGACATATATAAAAAAAAAAAAAATTTTTTTTTTTTTTTTTTTTCTGATTTCTAATTGTAATAACGATCTCATAGCTTTATTTCTGCAATTGTAAATGCAGTGAAAATATATTATTGGCACTTCTGTGTATGCACTGCAAAGATGTATTTTCCTTGAATGATTTAATTTGACTGGTGTTACCGTCCCAGGACGTATGCATTTGCGTTTTCTAATGGGTAAGTGTCATTCATTGATTTATTGAGTGTGTGTGCGCGCGCAGCCAATGGACCCAACGGCCTGCTGGGAGTTGTAGTTTTGTTGTACGTTGTATTTATACCACAGAAAGGACCTGTCTTTCACTTCGATGGTAACTAAAAAAAAATTCAAGCTGCGATTTTTCACGATGGATATCCTCGCGCGATCGAGTGTAGATTGTGTTAAACACGACAAGAACCAAAAATTCTGCGTTTATTCCTTAAAACAGTCGGTATTTCCCATATTGCTTCTCCTTTGCAGCTGCCATTGGCGCACGTCACGATTATAAGCGCCTGCTATTGGCGTAGGCAATGTTTACAGCACGATGATCAAGTATGTGGTGCGAACGCAACGGAACAGTCAGATTAACCATAAATGAACATGGTGAGTAACATTTTATAAACAATATTGTCAATATTGTTTGTTTTCCCTCTATTTTGCTGACGAGAATTTCAAAATAAAGCCCTACCAGAGTCTCAATGCAACAACAGACAGTGATTGAACCGTGAATTTTGTGAACCATTACATAATCCTATATAGGCTAATTATAAATTCAATTGTTATTATACTTTACAATATTACTGTTTGTTGTTGTATTTTTCAAAACTTGAAACTTGTGTGTGTGTGTCAGGTGGATTTTTTTAATGTTTTTGAAATAAGTCTCTTGCGCTGCTCCCCCAGCCTGCATTTATTTGATTAAAATATAGTAGCCTAGGCTATAAACTACAGTATTGTGATATATTATTAGCATTTTAAATAACAGTTTCTATTTGGACATATATTAAAAGGTTTTTTTTTTGTTTTTTTTTGTCCAATTTCTTGTGCTCCTCCCTGTCCTAATATAGGTGATGGGACCTACCAGCTGTTCCTCATCAATGGCAAGAGGATCCAGTATTTAAGCAGAGCCGGGGGGGAGAGACTGGGACTGGGACTGGGACTGGGACTGGGACTGGGACTGGGACTGGTTTCTTCTCCCAAGAGCCTGAGGCCCCGTTTACACGATGGGAAAACGCAGATATTTCCCTGCGTTTTGGCCTGTCATTTACACGAAAACGCAGTTTTTATCCCAGAGAACGATTATTTCTAAAAACTCCGGCCAAAGTGGAGATTTCTGAAAACGCCGGTTATGTGTTGCCGTGTCAACTGGGAGAAACGGGGTTTTAGGTTCTCAAACGTCACATTATGCGCCAGAAAATGCTTACGTCATGTGAGCGCCCTATGTTCAGAGTTTGTTCCATACTGTCTATGAGTTTGTTTGGCTACTATTTGATCATGGATGCTGTTAAAGTGGTACTCATTTTTACTTTTGTGAAAACGCTTTTGGCCTGTTTGCATTTGCTTCGCTGTCTGTCCACACGAACGAACCTCGCGCCATGTCTATTGTTTTGAAAGGAACAGGAAGTCGCTCGTGCTATTCGTCGTTGTCGATTTTGAGGATTCTGATTGGCTTGCATGGCTTTATCCTTCTCCTTACACTGCCGCCCCTTTGTATTTATGCGGGTTGATGTAAACGACAACTTTTTTTGAAAACGATATTGCGTGCACGATGTTATTTTTGAAAACGGAGGGGGAGAAATATTCGTTTCTCTAAATACCCGGCTATGTGTAAATGTGGCCTGAGACTGTTGTGTTACCAGACTTGGAGTGTTGCTCTTGTTGGTGTATGTTAAGCTTAAGTGTGTTGTTACGGCTGTAGTGGCAGCTTTGATGTGTTAAGCTTAAACCAAGGTCAACTTAAATGTGTTGTGGCTGTGTAGTGTGCAGCTTTGAATTGCTTGCCCATTGTTGAGTGTTGGAGCAGTAGGGAGTGGGTGCATTGGCAGTGAATCTGAATAAAATGTGTCTTTACATAAAACATTATCATAATTCAACCTGTATGTATTAAAAGCCGTAGTCACCTTTCACTTATTCATGCAAAAGCTATAAAAATTATGACTGAGATTATCTTAAATTTATACTATTTTTGAGAGGATAGATAGATGAATTTACTCACTTTTTCAATTTGTCCTTTCAGGGAGATATATACTGTTTTTGCCATTTCTGCTTTCTACCTCCTCTGGCAACTCAAAGGGAGCAGTTTTGCATTTTTTGGATGCAGGACCAAGAAAAGTACACGCAAATTTCATGGACAATATGTAATTTTTAATAATAAGAACCACACCCGTTTCAAACAGTTGAGTGTCACCGTCCACTGGAGCCATAAAGGTTCTCTCAACATTAGTGAGGGCACTGATGGTGGTCGTTTAGAAAGACCCAATCTTAACTTTATCTGTGGACACTTCATGTTTTTGTGCGGCGGTTTGTGCGGTTGTCCACTCAGATGAGCCGGGTGAAAGCAGGTCGGCTGTACGGTTGGCTTGCAACAGACATTCTGGAGGGTGACAGAAAATAAACATTGATTCAATAAGCATTGATAATACCAATTACCTTTTTTAAACCTTAGTGCGCTGACAATAAGCCTACATTAATATTAACCATACAAACTACAAATTAATAAAACTAGAAAAATAAAACTGTGAAAACAGTGAAAAGACTGTTAATAATGTTTTATTTCTTTTTTTTATTATTATTAGGGTGGCCCGATTATGATTTTCTATTGCTGATAACAATTTTTTTCAAGCAAATTGGCCAATTCCGATAGCCGATTTTTTCCTTTAAGCAAATTTATTTGTTGTTTATTTGCTCTATAACATCTGTTGCCAGCCATTTGAAATGTAATCATGATGCAAACAAAGAGGCTACACACATGTAGCATGATAATTTATTTTTTATTTAAATTAGATTGTATAATTTCAAGATTTAAAGCAAAAACAAAATGGTCTGACTTTTGTTTTGTGAAATTATGCTAGAAGACACCTGCACAAAACAAAAACAGCAGACGGACTGAATGAAAACGCAAATTCACTTTCTGTCAGTAGGTGGCGCTTGGAAATCGCAAGTGTCTTAAATGTGAGTGTAAATGCAATGAAGAAAAAATTTAATTTAAATTACAATTTTGCCACAGTTTTTGCATGAACATGTTAAACATATCTAATCATTTCTGTAATACATTTTTATTTAAATTTTGCAACTTATAAAGTGTTAAAATATGTATTCAATTTACATATTAAAACTATTGTATGAAATGGCAAATGTAAATTATATAATTGAATTTTCATTTTCATTTTGCACCAAACGTTGCACAAATGTATGGGGAAATTTAAATTTAAATACAGAAATGCATTGCCATTTTACATATTGCATTTCAAATTGAATATTGCTACCCATAAGCTTCCATACACATGGTACCTGTTACTTGTTACTTGTTACAGTACAGATTGGAGGTTGACCAATCACAGTTGTCTCTGATCATTGGCTAGAGACGCTTATTTAATCATTATAGTGAGAAAGTACGACAGCTTCTAAACCCATACAATTAATAGATTTAATCGGTTATGGTTTATAACGCGCTTACATTTCCAAAAAGACAAAAAAGTCCCGAATATTGCATAAATGGAGCATTCGGGATTTTGAGCCGATGAGCGCCCTCTGGTGGAACATTGAAGGATTGTTTGTGTGACAGTTCTGATGTTTTCCTCTAGTTACGTGATGTAAGGAAGTACAGGACATATATAGTTAAAAAAATATGCCTGTGAGTTTGATGTAATGACAAAACATGGTTTCACGTTATTTTTATTTTTATCGGCCGTCGCCATCGCTACATTTAGGGACGAACAAGAATTCTGTGAGAATGAAAGTTGTAATGAAAGAGAGTTCGATAAGAGTCACTTTTATAGCGATGTGAAACACTGGAGAAATACTACTGGCATTATCACATAAACTACTAGGTAAGATACAGATATGAGTGCCAACATGCTATTTTACACGTTGATATGTTTTAATAACTTCTGTGTGTTTTACAGATGCTCTGCCTCTTGATGAGGTTGATGGTAATGTTATTCGTACTGTGAAGAGAAGTGTGTTTTCAGAGTCTCAGCCCTCTCCTCTGAAAGAGCCCCTGACACTGGCTGCTGTGTCACAGGTCAATAAACCCATCCACTCATCATCATTTACAGAGAACTTGTGCATTACTGCAGTCAAACCTGGGGATATTGTTGCAGTAACTGTGTATATGTAATTTATGAAACAGAAAAATACAATTGAGCTAGTGCCATCTAACCACCAGTCAAAAGTTTGGTCACACCCACCCATTCTTTATCATTTTTCTTGTCCACATTTTAAAATAGTAATAAATTAATCATCATCATCACCACCAATAACATTGTCGTCGTCAGCATAATTTTGAACTTATTCAGGCTGTTGTTACAAAGAAGTACACTTCATCATACTTTTAAAAAGAGAAATTATATGAAAATAATATAGGCTACTTTAAAAGAATATACTTTGGTGCAAACTGAATATAATGTTTCGGACACTTAATTGCATCATGTTAACTGAAATTAAATGAACATTTATTATAGTTTGTTAAGAAACAGTCATGAAAGTATACTCGTTAAGTGGCTTTTTATTTCATTAATTTTGTATTATCTGCAATAACTGTTTTTTAAAAGAAACATAGTTTTCCATTTTTATTTTTAACACTTATTTTTTACAAGGGTGAAGCAGATCACAAAAAAAAAAAAAAAAATTTGAACCACCCAACTCCTCAAATAAATGTCTACTTTAGGTTGTGGGCAAATTATTTTTAGCTATTATACTCTATTATATATATAGCTATTATATAATGCTAGCTTAAAAATTGGACCCAACACTTACATACCAATAGAAACACTTTATCATACATTTATTTAGTCACAAACAGTTCATTTATTGCATTGAGTTAATTAATTCAGTTCATTTAGTGTTTTTTGTTTGTTTTTGTCAGTTATACTTTTATTAATTGATTCAGTCATAAAGCTTTTAATCAGCTAATGAACTCGTGGGCCACTTGGACTCTTTACAGAACCACCAGTGGTCTGAGGATCACAGTCTGAGAAAACTGCTTTAAAACCAAACTGGACCATGGTACCACCACAGTACTTTTGTGTAAATGTTGTTTCTGCATATATTCAGGCTCTTTTGTGTATTTCAGGATGTGTTGAGGAATATTTTGGATCTGAATGAGTCTGTGATTCAGAATGAAGAGTTTGTCCGTTGTGTCAGTGGTGGGAAACTGTTTCCTGGCTCTGTTCCACTGGCACACAGATACGGGGGCCATCAGGTAAAACTGACCGTCACTTCAAACCCGACAGCGATGGCGTAAGACAACCAGAGCAAACATGTCAACCATGTGTTATTATTATTATAGTTTGGTTATTGGGCCGGACAGCTGGGGGATGGAAGAGCACATATGTTGGGTGAATACACAAACAGGTAAAATCATCCTTTTCCATCAGCGTTCAACACAAATCATCAGTTGTTATTGTCAGATGTGACTTTTCTGTTGTAATGCATGTCAACTTTCCCATAATGTTGTTTAAGATTAAAGAATGGAAAGTGTGATCTATACTTACTGGTTTTTCAGCAAATAGATGATTCTGGCATTTTTTTAATCTATTTCTCGTTTAATGCTTAAACATGCGTCTGAACAATGACATCTCTCAGTTTAGAACTGACAAGTGTTAACCGTTAGAGCGGTATACAATCTCTCTTTTATCCAGAAAGGGTGAAAGATGGGAAGTCCAGTTGAAAGGCTCAGGAAAGACACCGTACTCAAGGTGAATATCAGTTTCTGCTGCTCAATATTTTTGATATGCTTTTTAAGTAATTCTGAAATATATTTAGTTGTAAATGATCTTACATTATGACTCATAGTGTGTGATTCTCTGTCTGGCAGGAGTGTAATGGTTATGCTGTTTACTGTACATGATGTTTTGTGTGCAGGTCTGGTGATGGACGGGCTGTGATTCGCTCCTCTGTGAGGGAGTTCCTGTGCAGTGAAGCCCTCAGGTACACACACACACACACACACACACACACACACACACACACACACACACACACACACACACACACACACACATACATATAAATGCACAATATATATGAATGGACATGCACAAGAAGAGTAATATATGGATTTATCACATTCAAATGCTTGGTGTTGAATATTAGTTTTATTTTTATTTATACTTTTTCCATTTTTTTGCCTTTATTGTTTGTCAGTCTGGTTGTGAGTGAGGAACCTGTTTGGAGGGATCCGTTTTATAATGGCAGTGTCATAAAAGAAAGAGGTAAAATACGATCAGATTTGGAAAAATCGAGTAACTAAGTTCTTTATCCTCCTCAGCTTTATGTGATTGTTCTCTGTATCTATCAGGAGCGGTTGTTCTGCGTCTGGCCAAGTCCTGGTTTCGTATCGGTTCACTGGAGATATTAACTAGAACTGGAGAGTTAGATGTCCTACGGTATATTAACTTTTACTTGGGAAATAATATTTTTTTTCTCACTCTTATTTGCTTTTTAATTTCTTTTTATCTTTTATTTTCAGGACATTGTTGGACTTTGTAATTAAAGAGCATTTTAAATCTATAGCAACAAATGACCCTGACAAGTATGTGGTGAGTATCTGTGTCTCTCTGCTGTTTAGCTGTAATACAAGATTATTTTATATTGTCTGATCAGTCTCACTATATTTGAATGGTTTTCATGTTGTGTGAAGGTGTTTTTCTCTCGAGTGCTGAATGAAACGGCACATTTAATCGCCCACTGGATGTCGGTTGGTTTTGCTCATGGTTAGTTCACTCTGCTTTACTTGTTTAGTTATCACATAGATTTATCATTATAGATCGAGCTTAATATGCAAAATGCACAACATCATGATCTGCATCTTCACACAGGAGTCTGCAACACAGATAACTTCAGTCTGCTTTCTATCACTTTTGATTATGGCCCATTTGGATTTATGGAATCATATGACCCAAGTATGTTTCTTTGTCTAACTTAAACTTTCATAATATTAGCAATCATCTTCCTATAAATTTAGTTTTTAAGCTTTTTGTCATATAACATTTCACACACACACACACACACACACACACACACACACACACACACACACACACACACACACACACACACACACACACACACACACACACACACACACACACACACAGGGACTCTGTATATTAACCCTACCCCTAAACCTATGAGGACACAGGAAGTGTGAAGATGTTTACGTTGTCATTATACACATTTGTGTCCTCCTAAACCATATACGAGAACACACACACACGCATACATATATATATATATTATATATATATGTATACAATACTGCAAAAGTGGAACATTGTATGAATAGTAAGCTACTTTAGATCTACTATAAATTTTGTATATAGGCTACTTACAGTATAATATACATGGGTTGAGGGTCATGATTAATTGCATACTTTTTTTAATCCATTACTTGTTTTATTTTACTTCATTATATTCTAATAAGATAAAGTGAAACAGACAGCCATAATAATAACATATACCGGTAATATTTGTATTGTTAAATGTGTGTTATTGCTCCAGCATTGTTTCCTCTGTATAGATTTTGTCCCCAACACGTCTGATGACGAGGGCCGGTACAGTATAGGAGCTCAGGCTAATGTTGGCCTGTTCAATCTACAGAAACTTCTAGAAGCTCTGAAACCACTGCTGACCTCAGATCAGCTTTCACAGTAAGAGATCCTTTTATTTTCTGTTGGTATTGGTCTGGAATAAATAAGGGTGATTCGTGTCAATTCATTTACTTCAGATCTCAGCAAATATTGAGAGAGTATCCACAAATCTACCATCAAAGGTGAGCCTGTCATTAGACAATATAGATCACTGTATTCCTCTCTGAGTCGTTCCTGATCTCACTTTACTGTTTCTGTTGTAGATTTCATGAGCTGTTCAAAGCAAAGTTGGGCTTTCTGGGAAATGAAGAAAAGGATTCATATGTGATTGCATTTCTTCTAAAGGTAAATATTAGCTGGATTGTTTTTTTCTCTAATTGTACTATAATTAATTCATGTGATAAAGTTATTTGGCCATTCTCAGTAAATGGTGTCATTTGTGACAATAAAAAAAAGAAATAAAAAAAAGTAAGGAATCAGTAAGACACACGCACACACACACACACACACACACACACACACTGATATATATATATATATATTTATACACACACAATTTCATTATAAACTTTTTTAATTAGATAGTTTTTTTTTTTTTTTTATGATATATTTAACAGCCAAACTGTCAGAAATAGTTAAGTCCAGTATGGAGTTAAATCAGTAGTAGATCACACAAATGGCAGCATTTCCTGAGAATGACCCATATAATGTTGTATGATGTGTGATGTGTTGAGCTAATGGAGGACACTGGAGCAGACTTCACTATGACTTTCAGACAGCTGAGTGAAGTGACCCTGTCCCGGCTTCAGAAGGGATCCTTTGCTCCGGTACGTTTCTTCTCCATTCACTCCCACAGCAGCCGCAATATCCATAATCATGATTTCAGTCCATTAACTGTGACTGTGTCTCTCTTGACAGTCTTTGTGGGCTCTTTCAGACCTCTCATCACACAAGCATTTCAGAGACTGGGTTCAGCTGTATTTACAGCGTCTGTCAAGGTAATGTTGCTGTAATGTAAACTCAAACTCTTTAGAGGATTAAAAATGAACATCACTTGATGTGTTAATCGTCTTCTACAGGATAATGAGTGACTCAGATGAAGAACGGCAGCACAGAATGCAAGGTGTGTTTTTGTATATGTTATATGATGCAGTGTTATATATTATGTGTTTATATATTGTTACAGTAACACTACCGCTGAAATGTTCATGATTGGTAAGATTTGTTTTTGAAAGAAGTTTCTTATGCTCACGAAGGCTGCATTTATTTAATCAAAAATACAATAAAAACAGTAATTTTGTATTACTATAATATATTATTATACTATGAGATATTATTACAATATAAAATAAATTATTCTATTTGAATATACAGTATTTGTGTAATTAATATATTCGTTCAGTTGAATGTAATTTATTCCTGTGATCATTTCTCCAGTTTTCAGTGTCACATGATCCTTCAGAAATCATTCTAATATGATGATTTGCTGCTCAAGAAACATTTGAAAACAGTTGAGCTGCTTAATATTTCTGAGGAAACCCTGATACATGTTTTGATTAATATAAAGTTCAAAAGAACAGCGTTTATTTGAAATAGAAATCTTTTGTAATATTATAAATGTCTTTATTGTCCCTTTTAATGCATCCTTGCTGAATAATATTATTAATTTCTTTAAAAAAAAAAAGCCTTACTGACCGTACATTTTTAAACGGTAGTGTGTGTTTTTTTACGATGTGTTATGTTGTATTTAATGTTATTCGTAATTTTTCTATTGTTCAGGAGTAAACCCACGGTATGTGTTGAGGAACTGGATGGCTGAATCTGCTATCAGAAAAGCAGAGAAAAATGACTTTTCAGAGGTATTATTACATGTGATGTCAAACTAATATTCTGTCGTTGATCATGCTTATCATATATCTTAGAGTGTTTGCTTTAATATATAACTGTGAAATGAACAATTATGACTTGACAATTGTACATACAATGTAACATCTTTAGACAGACCATTATGGCTTGTCTTTTTCTTAGGTGACAGTATGTTTTATGTATTTCTAGGTGACACTGTTGCAGAAGACTTTAATGGAGCCATTTATGGAGCAGGAAGAGGCTGAGAGAGCCGGATATGCCAGTAAACCTCCATCCTGGGCTCAGCATCTGAGGGTCAGCTGTTCTTCCTA
This sequence comes from Leuciscus leuciscus, assembly GCF_965113295.1. Lineage (NCBI taxonomy): Eukaryota > Metazoa > Chordata > Actinopteri > Cypriniformes > Leuciscidae > Leuciscus > Leuciscus leuciscus. The sequence continues at coordinate 2,027,586 of NW_028118546.1, forward strand.
ACTCAGGAAAAAAATCGCAAATTTCAGCATCATTTGAACCAAAAATATTGTTTATGACATTGTAATCACACTTCCTAATGGATGATCTGATTGGAGGATGAGTCATGTTCGACGTTATATATGTACATATGCACGTTATATATGGACAATGGACATGGATGTCTTTTGTAATATTGCTGTTTCTGCATTTCTACAAAAGTGCAAAAATCTTTGCATCATGCATCTCGTTTACTCCTGTTTAACAATTAGGCATGTCAAAATCTGTTAAACAGTTAACTTTGCAAGACCTTATTTATTATGACATTCCATTAGCAATGATGATATAGCATATTTGTAATACAAATAATCTGATTAGGTGCGTAAGTACAAAGTATTTACATATTTTAGTCTGGTGGTGTAATGCAAGAATATTAAACAAAATAATTAAAGATGTGTGTCCTAATGTCACGCCAAGAACTTGTTTGGCGGTCAGTTCCTCAGTCCAACTACAAAAACATGTCAATTAGCTCTATCTGTCTTCAAGATCATTGTTGACTGCGCTTTTTCAGCATTGCTGTCATCAGTTCTGACATGAGTTCGCCACCTGGGGGCGCTGTTTGTAGAGGTGTCGTTCTCTTTGGTGGAGCTGGAGGCATTTTTCTGACGGAGCCGGCGGATGGTTTGGCAGCCGGTGCAGGAGCTGGTGGTGGAGGCGGGGGTGGAGGTGGTGGAGCTCCACCTGCAGATGCAAAGTTTTGGGGACCAGGAGGAGGTGGAAGGGAGGTAATGGGGTCTGGAGGTGGTGGGGGGAGTGAGTCTCCCCCGTGAGGTGCAAAACTAGGAGGCGGTGGAGGAAGAAAGTCAGGGGGCAGCTCGGCATCTTCTGGAGGAGGTGGTGGTGGAGGCAGGTCATCCATGGGTGGAGGTGGGAAGGAGGATTGTGGGAATCGAGGTGGAGGAGGAAACTTGTTGACTTTGGTTGTGCTGGCAGGAGGAGCAGGGGGAGGAGGAGGCAACATGGGGTCGGGTGGTGGAGGAGGCAGGGTTTCCATTGAAGGCGGAGGTGGTGGGAAAGATGTTTGGTTGCCAGGACCCTTCAAAAACAAACCAAAAGTAGCATTCAGGAGCATTTCAGATAAATGATGAAATTACAAGGGGATTAAAACAACTCTAAAGGAACCGTCACCCTTCGTAAAATATTAGTGTGCGTAATTTTACTGCTCTTGAAGTATACTTTAAGTCTTTAAAGTATATTTAAAAAAATATATATTTTCAGATAATATATTAATTAAATAAAAGGCCACTATATGTGTATTTAAAGACACTGCACTTTCATGACTGTTTCTTAACAGAGTTTAGTGCAATTTTAAAAAGTGTACTTTGCAATCATGACAAATTAACAGTTATACTTTTTAAATTATGGTTTAGTAATCTTTTGCAGTACATTTATTTTGATATTGACAAACATACTAGAGCACATGCAAATTTGATTATAATTTCAACTGTAGTGTGTTATTCGTTAATACATTTAATGTTAATATATTTTAAATTTACCAATTGGCAACTTCATCATGACAAATGTGTAATTAAATATTGAAAACATGTCAAGTTTCAATAGAAATAATATATGTATATTTTAGTTTACTATAAATGCTTCTCAGTACATTCGGCAGTAAACTTCATATTTCATTGAAAGTAGAAGTAATTATGAAATGTTATAAAATGATGTACTTAAGTGTGTCAATAAATTTAAACTATATTTTGTTTAATTGCAATTAACATGCAGTTAAGTGTCTGAAAACATTATAGTTCACACTTCAGTATGGTCCATGAACTTATATTATTTATGGTATTATATTATGGTGTTCTTCATTACTAACTGATAGATTTAGAGGTACCTTGGTGTCCTTTGGAAGCTGAGGAGCGTGTCCATTCACAGCTTTGGCTGAAAGATAAGCACAAAAATGTCATCAAAATCCTTTTATATAAAGATATATATGATACATTTTATAACAATCTATTTAGCTCATTATCTCTACCTTTAGGTGTAGGAGAGGGTGTGGATGCACTGGAGGAGGCCTGGATAGTGCGGTTAGCCCAGCTTCCAGTGCCGGCTGCTTTCCTCACAGCGGCTTTGTAGTTTTCATATAACTGCTTACCATACTATGACAAAATCATGACAAAACAAGACCGTTAATAAAGTAGAAGAACTTTTTTTTTTTTGACAAAGTAGACAGCTCACAATAGGACCCAACACAATACAGCTACAATTTACAGTATGTTTTTGCATTGTAAACTATAATTTATAATTTAATTTGCTGCAAAAAGTTCAAATTAGTGTCGTCTTGCATTTATCATCATTATCTATTTTGGTTTTTGGTGTGTGGCCTGGTTTCTGCTCACCTTTGCAATACGTATCCCTGTCACCCACAGAGTCATGGTCAACTCATCATCACAACACAGATACTTGATGTATTGGGAGATCACAGTGACCATATGAACATGACACACACCTGATATACACACCTGAGAAGGCCAAGATAATAACACTTCATTTAGTTGTTTTCGCTATTGTTTCCCTGTCATTCTCTACAGATTTGTGGAACCATTCATTTTTCAGGGATTGAATCTTTAATCAATGTTTTTTTGTTTTCAAAACAACAAAAGCTTGGGTAAACAACTTACTAGAGTTTTCAGTATTAGTTCATGCTTTGCTAATATTAATTTTTCTTCAAATTGGACAGTTGGTGATATTAACATAGTTTTGATTACATATGTTATTGAGCTGCAGTTGCATAGCAGAGACAGTGGATGACACACTAAAATCACAATTTGATTGCCAGTGCCCCTCATGCCACACTTTAGGATTAGTCCTAAATATTGCTAAAATGAACCACAAAAATATTTTGCTTTATAATTTTGAATTATTTCATACATACAAAGAATGTATGTCCCTTTTCTGTTGGAGTCGGGGTTTAATTGTGCATGTATTACATTTATTGAATTTTTTGCGTTTTATTTCCCAATTGCTTGACAAACATAAAACACAGCCCACCCTAACCTAATCATAGCCTGAAACACCCTTGATGATTTGTCATGCTTTCTTAATGAGATGACTGAGATAACAAATGATTTTATGTGGGGAGGGAAAGGAGTTAAAATAGCAAGGAAACATTAATTGCAAGTTATAAAGAAGGAGGATTAGGATTGATTGACTTAGAAGTTAAAAAGAAGGCCATAAGGGTAAAACGATGAAACAGTATTTATGTGATAAAGTGGAGTATGGATGGAAAGGTTATATGAAGGATGTGCTGGACAAATGTAGTGGATGTGGGGAAGAAGGGCTTTTTATGGGATTGAAAAAGCCGATGTATGACAAAATGCCGCTGTTTTATCAGGAAGTGCTAAGTGTGTGTGCAGAGGTCATATACAGAAATATACAGTATGAGTGTGAAAATATAAATCAAGTTTTAAAACAACCGATATTTTTATATCCAAATTTTAGAATGAAAGAGAGAGTGTTTTATGACAAATTGTAAATGAAAGCAGGAGTGAGACAAGTTAAGGATATAGCATATGATGTAAGAGGGTTCTTACCTAATAGAGCCTTATATGATTGTGTTTCGGAGTGGGATGATGAAAACGAAATGTCAAAAGTGGACTCGATGTGTGAAAATATTAAGACAAGTCTGCCCAGAGCCTGGGGTAGAGAGTATTGAAAATGAAACTGTTAAACCTGGGGAATGGGGATTGCCAGATTTGTATTTTGACGGAGGTGATGGGAAAAGACTACTAGAAGGAGTATCCACTAATATGATGTACACATTTATTTTGAAAAAAGAGATCAAATTACCAGCATCAGAAAATGTGTGGCCTAAGGTGCTCCCTGGCTTAAAGGTTAAGGAAATTTGGGAAAATCTATGTGTAAAGTACAATGGAATAGAATGTGAAAACCTGGATTTTAAATTAAGACACAACAGAATCTACAGGAAAGTGGTCCTCCACCAGATAAACAAGAACATAAAGAGGGATTGTGATGTGTGTAGATCTGCTCCAGAAACGTTGATGCATGTTTTTTATAGAGTGCAGAGAACTTGATGGTTTTCATGAAAAGCTAAAAGAGCTAATCAAAGAAAACTGGGGGGGAAATGTTAAACAAGATGAATGGAAAAAAATTGGAGATTGTGTAGACTATAAAGATATGAAAGTGAATCTCTGCAATTATGCACTGAGTCATGCAAGATATGCAGTATGGGCAAGGAGAAACTAAGCGTTTTATGAAGGGAAAAACTTCTCAGTTCTCGCGCATGCGCCGTGGCGCTCTCGTGAACTCACGTCAGAGGCCCTGTGTGGGAAAATTAATAGTTGAATTGTTAGGAACACATTCAGCAATGAAAAGGATTTCTATTTGTATCTATGCAATTGCCTACGTCAAACTATGCGACTTACACACATAGATGTATTGTGATCATTAGAGTTTGTGGTTGCGCAATAAAGACTCTGGATATATGCGGTACAAAGAAATCTCTCACAATAGGCCAATGTCTGGGTATCTGAGAGAAAAACCTGCTGCGTTTCCCAAAGCATTGTGAGATAAGTTGATCGTAGAGGACATTGGTGGCAAATGGTCTTCACGATCAACTTCACAAAGCTTCTGGGAAACGCAGCCCTGGACTGGAGCTCAGAGCCACTGCAGAGAGAATTACACAGAGCTGGCCAGTGAAATGAGACAACAGATACTCACTGTCACACATGCCTGGTATTATTATGGTTACAGTTATAATGCATGGATTGATTTGCACAGAAACAGAGTTTGATCAGATCAGAGAAGCTCTTCCTGCACATATTCAAGGTAATGTTCCACAATGGTTTCAGTGTCCCAGGACAGCAGTGAGCTCAACACTGCACAGCTGTGTCTTTAAAACACTTTGGCCAGTGGACAAATGAGAGCTACTTTTGACAGTTTGCAGTTCCTCTATTACAGTGGTGAGATATTATACCTTCTATAATAAGAATAAATGAATAAACATCATGTTACACACAAAAACAAGCAAACTGTAAATTCAATAATCTTTTATGCTCTGTCTTCTGTTTGCTTTCTTGTGAACATGATGATCATCAGATTGACCCATCATTTCAGATGAATATGATCATTTTGTGTAGGCTAAATAGGTCTTCATCCAAAATGAACGTTATCTTATTACATTCAAATTATTATGTAAATACACTGTACAAAAAACACTTTTATTTTTTTAAATTTTTTTTACTGATCGGTGATGGGACCGAGAGTGAAACTTACAAGTGTAGAATAGGTTAAAGAAAAACAATGTCGCAATGTGAAACCATCATGAAAGTTTAAATAATTAAGTAACAAAACAAATTTTCAGTTCAAGAAGAATTTCTTAGATGATGACTTCCGAGCAACTTCACCATTGATAAATGTAAAACCAGTTCATAAGAGACATATGGGTGCATTCCTGTACACAAAGAAAATGTATTAAGGTTTCATGCTTTTTCAAACTGTCTTTGGATCTGAACCAAAAGTAAAAAAACAACAACAAACAAACAAAAAAACTTGCAGCTGCACATACAGAAAAAATAAATAAAATAGTAATGTCACAGTCTCTGCGTCTTCGGTCTCTGTGTCTTCGGTCTCTGTGTCTTCGGTCTCTGCGTCTTCGGTCTCTGCGTCTTCGGTCTCTGCGTCTTCGGTCTCTGCGTCTTCGGTCTCTGCGTCTTCGGTCTCTGTGTCTTCGGTCTCTGCGTCTTCGGTCTCTGCGTCTTCAGTCTCTGTGTCTTCGGTCTCTGTGTCTTCGGTCTCTGTTGACTGTGTGACTGTGATGTCTCTGTAGCGGCTCCTTATTCACCATCAGCTGATCCTTAAACTACAATTAAACACACAGAGTCACATATGGAGTATGAGACATTACTGCGGTCACATCACATCAGTAGATTCATTTCAGAACAAACACAGGCAGAGATACATACAGAGTACATTAATATTACAGCCAGAGATATAAAGGTGAGGAGAACATCAGAGCTGTTGTTCTGCACGCGGGAGAACGACAAGATGAAGAAGATCCTGATCAAGACCATTGTGAACAGATCATCGTGTCAGGAACACTTCCCACTTACCGTCGTGGAAACGAAAGGTTCAGTCGATTATTCGCATTATATGAATGATGTGATGAACAGAAACTACTCTCTCAATTAATTGTAATCTTTTCTGGGAGTGATCTAGATTCTTCTGTGACAATGTCCTGCAGCCGAGAGTCAGAGCGGACCTCCTGTCGGACAACATCTATGTACTAACTGATTAAATGATAATACGGCATATGTAGTCCATTCCATAGAGACTGTGTGTGTTCTCAGAATAATGAGAACAAATAATGTTTATTACAGGATCTAAATAACTGAGCAGTTAAACTCGCTGTTCTCCAGAAAAATCCTCCAGGTTTTGCACATTTTTAGGTTTTCCAGAATCTTCTGCATATTTCACACCTTTCCAACAATGACTGTATGATTTTGAGATCCATATTTTTACATTAAGGACAATTGAGTGACTCATACACAACTATTACAAAAGGTAAAAACATTTACTGATGCTTAAGGAGGAAACGATGCATTAAGAGCAGGGGGTGTAAACTTTAAACAGGATTATGATGATGTGTACATTTTGTTCAAAGATCATCTTTTTTTTTCATCCAGTACTGCCCTTCAGAAGCGAATACTTCCCGGTTTCACAGAAGACAAAATAATTACAATTTATCCTGTTCATGCAATTTAAAAAGTTTACACACCCCAGCTTTTATTGCATTGTGTTGCATATATTACAAATATTTTACTAAAATATTAAACTAAATGTTTACTAAAACCTAAAAATATTTTTTTTTCTTCAAGAAATACTGTGTAAAACTGATGTCATTAAAATAATATGCAGGGGAAACCAAATCCTATGTTTGGTGGACCCTTTGTGTTACAAACCTTATTAATATTCCAAAGTATTCTAAATTATTAGATTAGGTTACAAAGCTTGTGTAATCTAACGAAATATGTTACAAATTACTGTATTTTGTAATCTTTAGTAAATAATCTACTTACAATATAGTGTCTCCAGTTTATAATGTGGATCATTCTTCAGATCAGAGAGAAGCTTCACGTCTGATTCTCCTAGTTTATTCTCAGACAGATTCAGATGTCTCAGGTGTGAGGGGTTTGATCTCAGAGCTGAAGCCAGAGCAGAACAACCTTCATCTGTGACTCCACAATCCCTCAACCTGTAGAGAACAATGACACACTCTTCACTCTCTCAGTTCAGATCAGTTTAGCAGTGAATCCATTATTAAAGAGAAAATACAAACTTAAAGCACAAATAAAATGTTTTGATGGATCATTGGACAGAGATCTAAAATGTCAAAGAGCTCAAAACGTGATTATTAAACATCTAGTCTTTAGATCTGTACTAATACAGTACGTATGGAGTAATGATTTGTTTTAATCGTGTAAAGAATATTTAAAAAAACAGTCCCTGCAGAAAGATGAACGTGATGAACTGCAAGAATAAATCCAGCATGTTCTTCATTTCTCAGTTCTGAATGTGTTGAGATCGAGTCGGTTTAAAATCAAGAGACTGAAGTGTTGATTGTGATGTGACAGTGTGTATTTCAGTGACTCAGTCCTGCAGAATCATGTTCCTGAAGAGCAGCTCATGTGTTCAATCTGTAAGAATTTATCAATTAGGAAATGCCGGACAGTCTGTTTGGGGAGCACCCAGACCCTGAGAGGACAAAGGACCTCTCTGGAAATTACCATTTGAACTCACACCTCAGAACACATCTCTCCTCCTCTTCCTCACTCCCCCTCTCTCATGCTGACACCACATGTAAATCACCCAAGAAAATGTATAGTTTAATGTGAATGATTATCACAGAGTATTTTTCATGTTTGGTAACCTCTGAATGCAAATTTCCATTGTTAAAAGATATTTCCAAGTGAAAGAGGTCCTGGCTATTTAATGAAATGCAGCAGGGAATTCGAGGCCTTTTTCTGTACCTCAGATTCGCCCGTGAGGCTGAGAGAGAGAGAGATCTTCAGCCTCATGTATTTCTTATTGTTGGCAGGCATGACAACAGGTCAGGGGTAAAAAAGGTGAGAAGGATGCGGCAGCAAAAAATCCAATCCAATCAACTTATATATATATATATATATATATATATATATATATATATATATATATATATATATATATATATAGAGAGAGAGAGAGAGAGAGAGAGAGAGTGCTTTTTAATGTTAAATTCATCAATCTGGTGAAAATTATTTTAGTTACAGTGTCTGTCTACATTACTACTACATAATAATAGTTATAATATTAATCCCATGATAGTAATAGCCATATATTGTAAAACAAATGCACTGAAAAATAAAGGAAACTTTCATAATTAGTTTTGTACTAATTTCTATACTTGAAAGAGTATATTTCTATACTTCACATTAAAGATGTGATTGGGCCAGCCCAGTGTCAATCAAGAAAAGAACCAAATGGGCCGCTGATCTACGTGTTTCATGGGGTGTCAGGAAAAAAAAACTAACGCTGACTTTTTATTGACCAATGCATTACACACTAACCAAGCGCCGCCAATTAAAGCAGCACTCAGTTACTGTGTCCAAATTCAGGGTCTACATCCTTCGGAGTACTCATTTGAAGGATGTTACGTCACAGCGCCGCGACGAAGGCTGTCCAAATTCGTAGGATCCATCAAATGCGGCCCACAAATACGTCCTCATTTTCCCCGAATTGGAAGGATGGGTGTGGTGGATCCTTTCCCGTCCTACCTATCCCATAATTCTTTTCGGCAGAGCGTAATGGCGGACGAAGCGAGCGGTAGCGGAGTGGGAGAGGGAGAGGAGTATGCTTTTCGATGTAAGTTTTTTAAAAACTGGGTTTAAAAAAAAACAAACATTTGTACAAATTTTACATTTGTACGTTTATATGTAAAAAAAACAACATTACTTTCGTAAACTAGCTTCTTCCTTACTGCCTGTGTGAATATCCCCTTACACACAGCTAATTTGTTAGTGAATGAAGCTGTTTTTAACGCTTCTAGGGACGAAAGAGCAGACAGAAGTGTTTATGTCACGGTTGCTAGGCGACAGGATATGAGCAACGGGTAAGGGAGGGAACTGAAAGAAGGGTAGGCTGTCCAAATTCACAAACACCGACTTCCGGGTTTTGCGGTCGTCGGAGGACCCCTCCTCCTTCAACCGGGTAGGAAGGATCCTAAGGAGGATGCAGACCCTGAATTTGGACACAGCCAGTAGCTTCGGGACTTCTTCGCTGTATTCTCGCTTTTTGCTCGCAGGTTTCTCGCTAGAGCTCCCCCCACAGCTTCGGAATAGATATTTGACAACACTGTTGTAAAAACTCGTTGGTGATTCTCAGACACCAGAGGCTATAGATTAACGACATCAAAGCAGATGGGACGTTCTTTAAAACGTCTTCTTCATTCGGGTTCGGACAGCGTGAGGGAGCGCAATAATGACAGCATTTTAGCAGATTTCTTTTGGCCGTAAAGCAATTGTTTACATCGCGAGACCTGATATCACGCGAGACTTCCTGACGCAGCGGCCGGCGGCCCGCCGGCTCAAAGTTGCAAGTGCGGATTTTCCGCTCACGGGCACCAGGGGGGAGCGAAACGACCACCATTCAACCCGAAATAAGTAATATAACCATTCCAATGACTCCGAAGCTGTTCAGTTAAGGTAAAAAAAGTTACTTAGTTCACCTTTAATCAAAAAATACTTTGCCTCGAGAAAAGGACAGTAACAAGTTAAGACCTTCCGCGCTGGTCGGATGCCGGACTTTGGGACGATTTAGCGTGAGCTTACAAATGACTCCACAATATTTCAACCTGTAGAGAACAATGACGCTGTGTAAACAGTAGGGCTGTCCCCGACTATGGATTTTCATAGTCGAATCAGAATCGTCATGTCTTGCCTATAGTCGACTAATAGTCGAATCATGTGTATGGGGGTGGGGCTGGGGGCGGGGCTTTAACGTTTCAAAGCCGCGATGTACAGAAAATCACACAAAGATATAGAAGAAAATGTATAAAAACATTTTTGATCAATAAAACTAAGAAATAACATAAATAACTCCAGAAAGGCCACACTGCAGATTTGCATTTCACATGCAAATCAAATCGGCTAAATTACCTGTGCGAGCAGGCCAGCCTACAGCACAACATCGATGCACCGAAAAAATAAACAATTAATTTACTAAATTAAATTAGAACAGAATATACCTTTCTAATAAATAAAAATACAAAACGAAATAAATCTGAATCAAGTCACAGGATGAGGAGCAAATGTGTGCAAAATGCCTAAAGTGCAGGGGAACATATATTCAAAACACAAGCCACAAATAGTTAGATTAGATAACCCTGACAGATCAATAAATAAAATAAAAATAAAGAAATAATTAAAATAACGATAGTAGCCAGAATTTTCAACTTTGTCTTTTTAACTGCAGAAACAACAATAAATGCTAAACTGGAGAGGCAGTCTTTTTAGCTAAAAATGTTCACAGCATCCAAAAATAAAATTAGAACCGGCTGAAAAGTTTTGAAATCACTTGTACCTGATCGAGAGAACAAATCCTGAAAGTCTTTCACTCTGTCTGTCCGTTGGAGTCTTTACAAATTGTGCGCGCGGATAAAATACATTCTAACGTGAAACCCAGTCTATGCGTGAAACATGTTAACGGTGGCCGGCAGAAGTGCGATCATGGTTTTCCTGATGCTAAATCCAGCCTTGGAGAATATCCTTTCTAATCGTGTACATCCACACTTTAGATTTTCTTATCCCAGACATTGTTAAAGATTTAAATCCTTGCCGCGAAAACACTCCTCTGTCGGTCACGGATTGAAAGTGAAACTTAAATCTGTCACGGGGTGTTTGGATTTATTCACGCACGTTAAAAAATATTTATTAAAAGCTTCTTTCTTTGCACATTTTTATATAGGCCTACAGCATTATCATAATAGGCTGAATATTAACATATTTACATAAAAGCTAGTTCAATGTGAAATCAGACATTGAGCGCCCTCATATAGCCAAAGTGGCATGATCCTCGTTTCATAACACCTCTGCGAAGATTCGACCGTGAGATCGGTAGTCGAATCAGGCTCCTCCTATCGAAGCATCGAATCTTCGACTATTCGGGGTCACCCCTAGTAAACAGTGTGTAAAATGACCATTTTATTAAAGATTGCAATGTGTGATGTGATTTGAATGTAGTGACAAGCAATGCCTCTATATTCTACACTGCTTTATAAAGGATGCCGGTTCTCCATGAACTTGAGGAGAAACTGAGGGACAAATGCCATGCAGTGCTGTAACTATGGAGTGATAAAGAGATAACATTAATAACACCTGAAGTGTAACTTTATCAATTAAATGTACTATATTTTAGTTCAATAATATTAATTTCATATTTTGAAGATATCTTTGTTTCTAAATATTTGTCCAATAATGATCCATTAATGGCCATTTAAAATAATATTTTTTTCTAATATGTTTATTACTTATATTACAATTAGATTTCATGCTTAGCATTTAGCATGCTAATATATGCTATTGCTAATTAATAGTTTCGTAGCAATCTAATACAATCTTATAACTCAGTCATGTGACACAAATATAAGAAATTGAATGAATTAATCCAGTTAGGGAACCATATTAAAATCACTTTAAAACTTCTTCATCGGGTTACTTGGAAATGACTTGTTTCCACGATGTTGACATTATGTGAACAAATTATCTTTGTTGAACTTAATTGGTTCATGTGGAGCTGATGTGCATGATTCAATCATTTAAATCCAACACACTTTTTCAGTGCATTGTTTTCTGTATTTTAAAAAGAATTTTGGATTTACTGTAAATCCCTCTGGTCCTCTTCGTTTAGGGGTCACACTTGGCTCCTTCGCGGTCAAAAGTGACCGAAGCCTTAAAATGTAATTTTTTTTTGTTTTTTGTTTTTTCAGGAAAACCAATGTAATATATTTTTGTTCAATAATATTTTTTTATTATTATTTCGAATTTAGAAAGGTTTCTATGGTACTATGCAATAATTATAAATAAAAAAATGTATGAGCATTTTGTTCCATTAGAATTCATATTTGTATTTGTATTATTATTATTTTTCAATAAATGCAACATGTCACATTAGTGCAGGCCTTTAAAATCCATTTTTTGAAGTGAGAAAAGCGTCATCCAGTGGCGTTAAAAAGTAAAAACTTGTGTAATGTCGTGTAACCGCCTGTAGGCTGTACTGTTGCTCACTATATAAATACATAGAGAGGCTTTTTGATTCCCATTGTTTTTTTTAGACATGATTTCTCCATTTTATTCGTTTTTTATTTTTTTATTTGGATATACATTTAGACATTCTAAAAGACTATTTTTGTCAAGTTTTAGATAATTTTGTTACATAAGTATCAGGTTTTGCATTATGATTACAATCAAACAATAATGTTTGGTTAGAAAAGGAACACAATGCAAGCATTTTTGTTAATCAGTATTTGATCATTAAAAAAATCTAACAAAATAAGGGATGGATAGTGATAATTCAAAACACTTTATACAGACATTTTGCAATTAATTGGTATTTTATTCAGTTTAATTCTATAAATGGTAATAAAACTTCAGAAGGGAACAGCAATTATGATCCAACAGCAAAAACAATAAAATAACAACAGCAAACAATCATTATCAAACTGTAGGTTAAAAAACAGGAATAAAAATGTAATTATAATAATAAATATTATTTTAACTATGTACATACAAACTGTAATTATTTTATGTATTGTTGCATATGCAGCAGATATCAGGAACACCTATTAGGCTAAAATAAGACCAAACAATTATTATTTGTTTGTTTGTTTGTTTGTTTGTGTTTGTTTGTGTTTGTGTGTGTGTGTGTGTGTGTGAGAGAGAGTGAGAGAGAGAGAGATCTTTTGTATTTTTTAATTTATTGATTTTATTTCGCATATTCTCAAAGTTTGCTGTTGCAGTCTTACCAGTTAATTTCTTTGTGTGTGTGTGTGTGCGCATTTGAGCGAGAGTCTCTTTTGTATTTTTCTTCATTTATTGATTTTATTTTGCATATTATCAAAATTTGCTGTTGCAGTCTTACCAGATCATTTCTCTCTCTCTGTGTGTGTGTGTGAGTGTGTGTGTGTGTGTGTGTGTGTGTGTGTGTGTGTGTGTGTGTGTGTGTGTGTGTGTGTGTGTGTGTGTGTGTGTGTGTGTGTGTGTGCGCGTGTTTGAGCGAGAGAGAGTCTCTTTTGTATTTTCTTCATTTATTGATTTTATTACGCATATTCTCAAAATGTACTGTTGCAGTCTTACCAGTTCATTTCTCTCTGTATCTGTGTGTGTGTGTGTCTGTGTTTGTTAATTTACAGTATGCATATTCCATAACAACCCGGCCCTCTACAAGAGTTTTAAACATTCCAAGCAAATCAGCATCTTCTCCTTCATTCTTACATGTATGGGATTTTAAAATAGACAGCTTTGCCTGTCCCACCAAAAAATTACCAAGTGTACATTGTACCTTCCATTCTTTCTTATACTTCACACCAAAAATGAAAATTTTTTGTAAACATAAAACCAAGCTTAGTAAACATTTTATCCAACAATTCAAACAAAGGAATTAATCTTGAACAATCACAAAAAAAATGAAAAACAGTATCGAGAATATTGCAAAAAGGCATGCAGATAAAACCATCTCATTAAATTTTGATACAAAACTGTTAGTTGCCGCACAATGGAGTACTCTCCACTGGAGGTCCCCAGACCTCTTAGGAATGGGGGGCTTATACAAACACCTCCATGATGGAGTTATTTCCGAAGAAATTGATAGATGTTCTCTCCATTTAGTATCAACACATCTTTTCAATTGAGTATAAAACAAGGATTTCACACACATACAATATAATATCTTTTTGCCAACATTATGAAACAATACATCTTCAAATCTTTTCAATAAAGTATCATTTAAATCTTCATCCAAATCAAGACTTATATTAACTCGAAGATCTGGAAAAATCATAAGCCTTTCATCATTCTCAATAAAATTGTTTACATAGGTCAAGAAAGACTGAGGAAAAGATTTTTTAAGATCTCCAATTATCCCTTCAACACATCTTTCTGATCTAAGCCCAACTCTATTAGCTATAGATTTAGCCGTATACCATTGACCCTTTGAAAAATCAATTCAATCTTTTACAGTAGCTATTCCTGTGTTTAAAAACTTGTCAATTACTGAACTCAGAATGGAAGAATTCCTTTTAAAGAGAGGATTAAAAAACAATGGTTCTAAAACACCATAATGTTTATCATCATCTCTCAATTTTTTAAACATTTGCCAGGCCTTTAATACAGTTACATAAAAGTTAGAAGAAGAAACACTTACTCTTGGATTTGGATTTTGGACAGATTTTTCAATTAGGAATAACTGCTTAGCTAATCCAACTCCCCCAATACTTTGTAAAACAGACAAACCTAATGCAATCCAGGGTATTTTATCTGAACAATATAATAGCCTTTGTAATGTTTGAAACCTCATTGTCTTAACTCTCGCCTCCAGATTTATAAGTCCTTGACCACCTTCTACAACTGGGAGATACAAAACTCCAGGAGGAAGCCAATGATAACCATCCCAAAAGAATTTAACAAAGACTTTTTGAATACCAGTCAATAACTCTTCAGGGGGATTCAACACTGTAAATCTGTGCCACAACATTGAGGCTGCCAGATTATTAACGATTAAACATCTCCCTCTGAAAGATAACCTCGGGAGAATCCATCTCCACTTCTGTAGTTTCCCCACAATTTTATCAACTAATCCTTCCCAAACATTTTTCATATAAGTTTCAGATCCTAAATATACCCCAAGAACTTTAAAACGTACTCGGTTACTAACGTAACCTCGGTTCTCTCTAGAAGAGGGAACGAGTACTGCGTTTTGTAAAAACGCTACGGGAAAAGTCTCTTTTCACGAAATACTGAAGCAAAAAATTATCCTTAATTTTCATACATGTAAAGCGCGTTGCGGCAGTGCTTAGCTATGGCGAGACGGCTCGCTCGCTCATTGGCTGCTCTGCAGCAACTGCATAAGCCTATCGAGCGAGGCCTGAGGTGACGTCAGGCCAATGAGGACGCTTCGCGCCCTCCTAGCCATTTCCCGCCGAGATGGGTGTGGCTAGCCTCTATATAAGGAGCTCGAGAAGGCTGATTCACTTGATTTTCATCGCCGAAGCGAACCAGAGTGAACCGTACGCACGGCAGAGAACGCAGTACTCGTTCCCTCTTCTAGAGAGAACCGAGGTTACGTTAGTAACCGAGTACGTTCTCTTACGAGAGTCCTCTCGTACTGCGTTTTGTAAAAACGCTACGGGAACCCCTTGTAAAGCGCCGTGCGTGCTGGGATAAAGACACCAATCACTGGAGCAAACCAGGTGTACAGTGCATAATCACCAGATAGACTCACAAAGAGTCTGATTACATAATTCCCCATATTGCAACGTCCACGGACGTAAAACATGACCTCACAGAGAGAGTCTAGAGACAAGAGGGGATTCCTCTGTCCTTATAAGGTTGCGTCAGCAGACGCGAATATGACATAGCATAGACAGGGTGGGGAAACCTGAGCTAAATGCGGGAAATGTGGGTCTTACACAATTCTGCCCATAAGACAGTCGGCAGCGCATTGCGCATGCGATTTCAGTGTTCTAGTTAGACAGCTGAATCGGCTACACCGATAGTAGCTTAGCCTGCAAGGCGGGAACCTCTAGGTTGTAAAACCTAATAAATGTAGACGGCGAGGCCCAGCCCGCCGCCGTACATATATCCTGTAAGGAAATCCCGCTGGACCAAGCCCACGAGGAGGCAACACCCCTCGTGGAGTGCGCTCTAACTCCCAACGGGCACTGGAGGCCCTTGGCAGTATAAGCCAGCGCTATGGCGTCAACTATCCATCTGGATAGGCTCTGTTTCGAAACAGCCATTCCCTTGGAACGTCCACTGAACGAGACAAAGAGCTGCTCAGTCTGTCTGAAGACAGCAGAGCGGGACACGTAAGCTCTTAAAGCCCTAATGGGGCAGAGAAAACTTGAGTCCCCTTCCTCACTTGATCCCGGCAGGGCAGACAGGGAGATGACCTGAGCCCGAAATGGTGTGTTGAGGGATTTTGGCACATATCCATGCTTAGGTTTGAGTATGACTTTAGAGTCATTAGGTCCAAACTCTAAGCACGTTGGGCTCACAGAGAGCGCGTGCAGGTCGCCTATGCGCTTCACCGAAGCGAGAGCCATCAAAAACACTGTTTTGAAAGACAAATGCTTGAGGCTAATAGATTGGATAGGCTCGAAAGGGGCACCTTTCATGGCCGCTAAAACCGTAGAAAGGTCCCACATAGGAACTGAAGGAGGTCTGGGAGGATTTAGCCTCCTAGCTCCCCTGAGGAAGCGGATGACTAAATCGTTCCTTCCTAGAGACTGCCCCAGCGTTGTTCTGGAAAACGCTGTAATATCCGCCACATAAACTTTGAGCGTGGAAGGGGATCTGCCCTTATCCAACAGCTCCTGTAGGAAGGAGAGAACCTCCGTCACCTCACAATTGAGAGGTGATATGCTCCGAGCTGTACACCAGCCGGAGAAAACCGACCACTTCGAGGCATAAAGCCGCCGAGTCGACGGCGCTCTGGCCTGAGTGATGGTGTTTATCACTCCCTCTGCGAGGTTAACGGATAACCGTTGAGCGCCCACACGTGAAGCGACCACAGCTCCGGGTGCGGGTGCCAAATCGAGCCCCCGGCCTGCGAGAGGAGATCTCTCCTCAATGGCACTGGCCATGGAGCGATGTCTGCTAGCTGCATCAGGACTGGGAACCATGCTTGGTTCTTCCAGAACGGTGCTACAAGCAGTATTGAGCATTTCGTTTCCTTGACCCGCTCTAACACCTGAGGCAGGAGGGAGACGGGGGGAAAAGCATAAAGCGGGCAGCGCGGCCACACGTGGGACAGCGCGCTGTCGTTCTTGGAAAAGAACACGGGGCAATGAGCGTTTTCGCGGGACGCGAATAGGTCCACCTCCGCTCTGCCGAATCTCTCCCACAACAGCCGGGCTGTTTGTGGGTGTAGAGACCATTCGCCCAGGGGAATGTTGTTCCTGGACAGTCTGTCTGGGCCCACATTCTGGAGCCCAGGCACATGCACTGCTCTCAGCGAGCGCAAACTGTGCTGAGCCCATATTAGGAGGCGTTTCGCCAGCCTGTACAGGGATGTGGATCTCAGACCGCCCTGGCGATTTATATAGGACACCACGGCCGTGTTGTCCGAACGGACTACGACGTGTTGGTCCTTGATGTGGGGATAAAAGCGCGTTAGCGCGTTGTGCACTGCCAGCATTTCCAGGCAGTTGATGTGTTGGAGCTTTTCTCGTTTCGACCACAGGCCGAAGAACGGTCTGCCCTCGAGCAGCGCTCCCCATCCCGAGGTGGATGCGTCGGTCGACACCATCCTCACTCTCGAGGAAGTCCCCAGGCTTACACCTGATCGGTACCAGTCGTCTGCCAACCAAGGTGTCAGGGCTGTGACACAGCTCTGATCGACCTTGAGACGCAACCGGCCGGACACCCACGCTCCGCGCGGTACTCGCGCTTTCAACCAGAACTGCAGAGGGCGCATGCGGAGCAAGCCCAGCTGGAGAACCGTTGATGCTGAGGCCATGAGACCTAGCATCCTTTGAAACGTTTTGAGCGGGGTAGACGCGCCGCAGCGGAAAGATCTCGCCACGCGCTGAATGTGCAGCACGCGCTGTGGCGACAGCCGCGCTGTCATAGACTGTGAGTCCAGAATGGTACCCAGAAACGAAATCGTTTGACTGGGGTTCAGTGAACTCTTCGTCCAATTGACCGTGATACCAAGATTCTCGAGGTGGTCGAGTAAAATGGTTTTGTGCTCCACGAGCTGTGATCGTGATTGAGCTAGGATCAGCCAGTCGTCCAAATAGTTCAGCACTCGCATGCCTCTGAGTCTGAGAGGAGCGAGCGCCGCGTCCATGCATTTCGTAAATGTACGAGGTGCCAGGGACAAGCCGAACGGAAGGACTGTATACTGGTATATCTGACCCTCGAAGGCGAATCTCAAGTATCGCCTGTGACGTGACGCTATCTGTATTTGAAAATACGCGTCCTTCAGATCTATTGACATGAACCAGTCTCCTCGGCGAACCTGCGCGAGAATTTTCCTGGTCGTGAGCATTTTGAAACTGCGTTTCACTAATGCTTTGTTCAGCCGTCTTAGATCCAGTATGGGTCTGATACCACCGTCCTTTTTGGGGACTAGAAAGTATCTGCTGTATAGCCCCCCTTCGCTTTGAGCCAGGGGTACATGCTCTATCGCCCCTTTGCATATCAGTTTTGATATTTCGGCGCGAAGTAGGTGTGCTACTTCTAAATTCACCGTAGTCTCGACGCGCGCTGTGAAGCGGGGAGGGCGTCGACAAAACTGTAGCGAGAAGCCTCTCTTTATAATGCCCAGCACCCAGTCCGAAACCCCTGGAAGCGCTGCCCATGCTTCTGCATGGCTGGCTAAGGGCTGGATGCGAAGCGCGCTCTGTTCGCCGTGCGACAGAGGTGCTTCGAGGTGCGATAACATAGGCGTTATGCCTGTGGCATTCGAGGCGGGGGGCGCGCTTAATACAGCGGGCAGAGCGCTCGTCCTCGACCTTACTACAGTGCTTAACTGAGTGAGGGAGGTCTGAGCGAGCCCCGCGGGACTCATGTCTGCGAGTAAACGTGGGCGGGAAGCGGGCACATTTACTGCTTTGGCCGCGCTGCCTGTCTGAGCAGAGCGAGCGCGCACAGGTTTCGTTTTTACAGAGAGCCTGTGGTCTGTGAGACATAGTGTGTGTGGGCACTGGGGAGTGGGCACTTTCACTATATTGGAAGCGCAATCGACCTGAGTCGATTTTATGTGCGCGAGCCCTAAGTGTAGGGCTGTGCTTGTGTGTAGGGATGGGCACTGAGGAGTGGGCATCGACACTACATTTATAGCACCAACGGCCGTGGCACCAGAAAATACACTCTTTTCGGGATATATCTGGGTAGCCGTGAAAACGGCTTTTGTGTGCAGGCGAGCGGGCAACTGTGCAGGCTTGCGTCTTGCAGAAAACGCTGGAACAGTCGCAAGTCTTGGGACTGAAACAGCGGTGCGCTTGGGTGAGAGACCGGCCGCAGCGGGGCTCACACACCTGCGCTTCCCTAGGAGTGCTAGGACTTCTTCGGGGCTTCCGGCTTCACCACAACCCTCGGCCGAGGCCCGCGCTGAGCAGGGCGTCGGCTGGTAGAGCGAGAGCGGGACCTAGAGCTGTGCTGCTGTCGCTGCTGAGAAGGTGTGGCGGAAGGCGGGGGCTGATGCTGAGAGCTTCGCGGATTCTGTTTATCGCGATTCGCTGCAGAACCGGAGCGCTTCGGCAAGAAGTGCTTAAAGGCTTGGGACGCTTTCTGGGCCTCGGTAAATCTCTCCACGAACTCGGAGAGAGAAGAACCGAAAAGGCCAGCGGAAGACAGCGGGGCGTCGAGAAACGCGTTGCGCTCGGAATCAGCCATTTCCGTGAGCGTAAGCCATAGGTGCCTCTCAGCAACAGTGGCGGAAGCCATACATCTTCCCATGGCCTGTGCAGCAGACTTGGTAGCGCGGAGTGTTAGATCCGAAGCGCTCCTCAGATCCGCAATGCAGATAGCCTCCGGTCCCATCTCGTCCAGCTTACGGAGGAGATCACCTTGGAAAATCTGCAGTGTAGCCATGGTGTGTAGCGCTGACGCAGCCTGCCCAGCGGCGGAGAAGATTCGCGCGAGCAGCGTCGACGTCATGCGGCAGGCTTTAGAAGGCAACACCGGTTTAGTCCGCCGTCCAGCAGAGGGCGGGCAAAGGTGGGTCGCTATCGCCTGTTCCACCGGCGGAAGTGAAAGGTAGCCTCGGTCTTTCGCATTATCCAGGGAGGAAAATGCTGGCGACACAGACGAGCGCGTTCGCGCAGAGTAGGGCGCATTCCAAGCCTTCGCCACTTCTTCGTGAAGCTCAGGAAGAAAGGGGGCGGGCTTAGATTCCGGAGAAGTGCGCTCACCAGGGAGGAAGCTACCATCCAGCCGGGTACGAGAAGGGAGTTCCGGTGCAGACCACTCGAGGCCGAGGCTCGCCGCGGCCAGCGCGAGTACTCGCATGAGCTCCTTCTCTATGTTGGCTCTCGTAGTGGGCTTGCGGGCAGGAGGCGCGAGGTCCTCAGAGCTCGCCCAGTCCTCGCTGCCTGAAGCTAGCAGAGAGCAGGAATCCTTCTCTCTCGACGCGGCCTCAGAAATGACTTCCTCTGATGAAGCGGCGGCAGACTGCGGGCGCTGAGCATCAGGAAGTGAAACAGGAGAAGCCGGTGAAGCAGGCGGGCAAACCGGCGAGCTTGGTCGAGCTGGAGCGGGTTCCGGGGCCCGCTGCGAGCGGCGCTTCTTACGGCGCGGCAGCGCGGCGGGGAGTGCAGACTCTGAGAAGGATGCCAGGCGAGTCCGCAGAGTCACCATCGGCAAAAGGTCGCAGTGAGGGCAGCCGCCGTCAGCGAGCGCGAGTGCTGCATGGTTCTCACCCAAACAGGAAACGCAGATGACGTGTTGGTCTCCCTGGGCGAGTGGGGCTCGGCACGAGCCACATGAAGGCATCTTTAAAAAGACGCAGCTCTTTTAGGGGGTGAGTGTCGCGGCGGCGAACACACACACACACACACAAACAGAGTGGTAAAGGATATATAGCGCCGGAAAGCGCAGCAGGTACGGCTGTAGAAGGCGGCGTTGCCAGCAGCTTCGAGTGGCTCGTCCCGCTGAAATGCTTGCCTCAAACGACGCTTGCTTCCTCGTGATCCAGCGATGCGTGAGCTTCGCTGAAGAGATGAAAATCAAGTGAATCAGCCTTCTCGAGCTCCTTATATAGAGGCTAGCCACACCCATCTCGGCGGGAAATGGCTAGGAGGGCGCGAAGCGTCCTCATTGGCCTGACGTCACCTCAGGCCTCGCTCGATAGGCTTATGCAGTTGCTGCAGAGCAGCCAATGAGCGAGCGAGCCGTCTCGCCATAGCTAAGCACTGCCGCAACGCGCTTTACATGTATGAAAATTAAGGATAATTTTTTGCTTCAGTATTTCGTGAAAAGAGACTTTTCCCGTAGCGTTTTTACAAAACGCAGTACGAGAGGACTCTCGTAAGAGAACCATCTTTGATCCATTCACATTGTTGTGGGATTTGAGGAGGATCTATATCCCTCCACTCGCCTAACAGAAGGGATGTACATTTATCCCAATTGATTCTAGCAGATGTAGCTTTTTGAAAAGTTTTCAAACTAGAAGTCAAAGCAGCCATATCATCAATGTTCCTTATGAAAACAGTTATATCATCAGCATAAGCTGTGAGTTTTACAGGTGGGATCTCTGGAAAACCAGGAATACAGAATCCATATAGTCGTTTCCTCAAATGTGACAACAAAGGCTCAATAGAAATTGAATATAGAAGTCCTGAAAGAGGGCATCCTTGTCATATACCTCTTGTTACTGCAAAAGGTCTAGTTAGACAACCATTCATCTTAAGCATACTAGATGTTACACTGTAAAGCAGTTTAATACAAGAGACAAATTGTGGTCCAAAGCCAAAGGCCTTCAGAGTCTTTAGTAAATAAAAGTGATCCACTCTGTCAAAAGCTTTTTCTTGATCTAAAGATAAGAGTCCAATATCAATTTGATGTTTTTTAGCAACTGCAATAATGTCTCTTAGCAAAAACAAGTTGTCGAAAATTGTCCGCTCAGGGATACAGTATGACTGATCTTCATGAATTATAGTTGCCATACATTTCTTCAACTTATTAGTTATAGCTTTTGACAGTATCTTAAAATCAGTACACAGCAACGACACAGGGCGCCAATTCTACAAAAGTCCAAGATCTCCTTTCTTAGGGATTAATGTCAACACTGCCCTCCGACAGCTTAGGGGTAAAACACCTTGATTAAAGGACTCCAAAAAAACATCATACAAATCATGTCCAATCACATTCCAAAAGCTTTTAAAAAACTCAGCAGAGAGATCATCCACACCAGAAGATTTGCCACTGTTCAGCCCTTGCACAGCACTTGAAAGCTCATCAAAAGTCAAGAATTCTTCCAATTCCATCTTTTCTTCTTTAGACAACTGTGGAAGATCTAGAAGAAGTTCTTAAACTGCTACTTCATCACAAAATTCGGACTGATAAAGTTTTTCATAAAAAGAAATAGCAGAAACTATCATTTCTCGTTGATTGGTTATTTCTTTGCCATTAGGAAGTTTCAGTTTGTGAAAAAATGTCTGCTCTTTAGATTTTTTTCTCCAGTCCGAAAAAAAAAAGCAGTTGGAGCATCCATTTCATTGCACTTCACATATCTTGTTCTGACAAGTGTCTCCTTCTCCTGCTCTTCCAATAAATCCTTCAAAAGGCCTTTGTTCTCTTTAATGATATCACCTCCTCCCTGATTGCGGAGGCTTTGTTGAAGAATTTCTTGCTCTATCATCTTCATCTTCACTTTCAAGTTCTCAGTATTATTTGCTGTGTATTGTTGACAAAAAACCTTTATCTGCACTTTTCCCAGATCCCACCATTGACTAAGAGATGAATAACTACCTCTCTCTTCTCTCCAAGACTTCCACAAAAGACCAAAAGAGTGCACAAAGATGTGATCTTGAAGTAATGTATTATTAAAGTGCCACTGTGACTTATAGGATTTAGGTGACAAGACAGACATAGACATAGAGATATAATGATGATCTGATATAGATGTAGGGGAAATACGATTACTAAAAATTCTTCCTTTATTGCATTCCTCAATATAAAAACGATCCAATCTGGCAGCAGAAACCTTATTTGAATTAATTTTCAGCCAAGTATATTGTTTAACTTGAGGATAAACATCCCTCCACAAATCTACAAGACTATGTCTATTAATGAAAGATTTAAGAACATCAGGTTTTTCCTGGCTGAAAATGAGGCGGAGGTAGCAAAATCCGATAGCTCGGTTCCTCTAGGGGGGTCCGGGGGCATGCCCCCCCGTAAGAAAATTTTGTACATTTCAAAGATAAATGCATTAATCTGGTGCATCTTTTTATGTATAATGACCACTAGAAGGTGAAAAAAAAAAAACTTTTTACAAGCATGTATTTATTTATTTTTAGGCATTTTAATAATCAGATAATTTGATTTTATTTACAGTTCATAGGGGGCCATGAAATTACAAAACAGTACTAGTAAATTACGTGACTGCTACTTGTGATAGCTTATTTTATAAAAACGGCAGAAGAATTTCGGCTATTGCCTAAGTCAGGCTGGCTCTATGGATATATTTTAAGTAACCTAACTAGTTTGAGAGCCGAAGCTTAAGAAAAACAGTATCGGTACCTGGCTGTGACAAGTGAAGGCACTTCGATGCTGCAGAGAAGGTGCTTCTTGACTTTCGTGCGTCTGTGGAGGTTGTGATAACTGACAGGTGATGTTGAAAAGGGGGAGGGGCAGGGGCTCGTGCGCTTTCGCAGAAATTTACCTTGCTCCGTTTGAGACAAGCACGTTTAGGTGCTTAAAGCCCTGCATTTCAGCCCGAGCCCGACGTGCCAATATTATTATTATTGACTTATTTATGCCCCTAGGGCCGGGCTTCGGGCCAATTCTCACGTCATAATTCACATGCGGCCGGGCCTCTGGCTTTTTTTGGGTTATCCTTCTTTTTATATTTTTAGACATTAATTTAAAAAATATGAGAAGCTGACGACGACGATAGAAAAACAAACATAGAAAGACATTTCATAACCTCATAACTTTCATAATCTTATAATTACACAGTGACATATGACTGACATGACAGTCTCATGCACGCACGCACACACACACACACACATACGCACGCACGCACACACACACAGAAGGTTTCCCATCAGCGCGACCCACGATTCACCTCATGTGCAAATAATGGAGAATATTAAGAGAAAAAATCACAGATGGCCAACTTAAAACACAGCGGGAAGAGTGATAGAAGAGAGGAGGACTGGGTTAAAACCTTAGGCTACACTGTGGATGCTATTCTTTTTCTCCACGATGCTCTGTAAAAGACTGCTCTAACTTTTCGTTTCATTGGACTTTATTTTCGTTTAACTGTTGGAAACTACTGGAAAAAAGAATGGCCATGTTCTGTCGTGCATTTTTGAGGTAAGATAACCTGCAAGTTTATTTAATTTAATTGGTTTAGATAGGCTATTGCTCCTTTCGTTTGCGAGCGCTGGTTCGAGCAGCCTGAGCCTGCCTCAGTATTTCAAAAAAAGTTGTTTTACTCACTGTGGTTTAATAAATAATCATTTGTTAAATTAACTGTCTGTGTGATATGCTTGAAGTGTTTTATAGCCTATCTATGGATTGTAGCCAAGTAAAGTAGCCTATTAGCGTTGATTTGAGAGGCTAAATTGATCAAACATGTTGTAGGCTATACTCGCTGTCAGTTCGGCTTCATTTAAAAAAAAATGCTCCAAAACATTTGTCTAAATTAACATGATAAAGAAATGAAAAGAAACATAACTAACAAAACTGACCTATTTTAATGGCTGCAAATAGGGCAGGCTGCCGCTGTGTAATAATAATAATTAAAAAAACGGACTCGGGCTGATAATTCTGATGAGCTGTCGGACTTGTGCCTGAGCGTCTCGGGCCAGGGCCGGGCTCGTGCTTATTCTGATGCAGTCGAAATGCGCAGAACGGTTTGAGAATGGAATGGAACCCGGCCGTGAACCCGCTGCCGAATCGTATCGGTGGAAAAGAGGTATCTAATCATGTGATTCCGTCTTGAGTTTTTGTCGACAGACGGAGGCGGCCCGAAATTTGACGGAGGCGGCCGCCTCATAATTCTCTATGCAGGAAAAACCCTGTTCATGATTCCTATCCAATTTATGATCTACCGTACAATTAAAATCACCCCCTATAACAACAATCTTATCATCTGAACACTTCAACAATTCTTCAGAAAGTTTCAGAAAAAAATCACAGCGCTCGCTTCCTATATTAGGAGCATAGATATTCTAAAAAGAAAAACTATTATTGCCTATTATTAAATCAGCTCTAAGAAGGCGTCCTGGTATTATTTCTAAGAAAACTGGATTATCTTTAACACGCTTTGAGAATAAAAACGCAACACCAGCACTCACGTTCGTACCATGACTAAGACTAATACTGCCCTCCCATTCATTTATCCAATCTGTCTCATTACAGGCATCAGTACGAGTCTCTTGCAACAAAATTACATCTGCTTTTTTAAGTTGTAAATACTTAAATAAAGTCACTCTCTTTCGTACATCCCTACATCCATTTATATTTAAGGATCCGATATTAAAGGATACCATCAGGATGAAAAAAGAGAAAATGAATAAATGCCAATATAGATGTAATTTCCAATACATAATAGGCTACCTCTTTAAGGACTTTTCTTTACTCTTTTTCTGACAGCACTTACAAACTTTTTTAAACGATAACGCTTAGGCTGATCTAATTCCTCAAGTGTTGCTTTCTTCATAGCCATAGCAGAGGAATCAATAAAAAGCTTCAAATCAGGAAAATACGTTTCAATCTTTGGTTTTCTCTGTTTTTTTGTAGCATTCAAGAATTCATCCAGCTGTTCCAAACTATAATACCAGATCCTCTTTAATCGCCCAACAGTACTTTCCTGAGAATTGAATTCATCCAATTCATCAGTGATTAAGTCTGAACACTCACTATCCGGTTCACTGTCAACATCCTGTGATATTGGTTCAGCGTCATTTTGGGACATATCCCTATTTGATGCCTGCACCTCATCCAAGACATCCCTCACTTTAGACCCATCTTGTTCTCCAGATTGTTCTACCTCCTCCACAATCTCTACAGGGTCATTCATTCCACTCTGTCTAGCATCAGGAATGATCGCATCCGTTTCTGTAATCTCAATATTGCCACCCTGAGGCAACTGTTCTCTCATTTCAGTAGACGCGTCAATTTCCGCATTCAAATCAACTGCAGCGCTTTCTATAGTCGGTTTAACCAACTCGTTATTCTCCAAAACAATTGAATCTTGCACTGAACCATTCTTTGCGCTTTGAGCCTCTTTCACAACAGGACAACCTGTTTTAATATGGCCGTATTTTCCGCAAACAAAGCATTTCATAGTCGCAGTAGTGATAAATATTGTATAGTCCTTACCAAACACTGTCAATTTAACAGACACATCAAGCATTTCAAATTCAGCGCTTAATATCATCAGAGCCTGACGTCTGAAAGACATGACATGTTTCAACTCTGGATTTTTCAGTCCTAGAGGAATCATTCTAATCTGCCCAACCAATTTTCCATAACGAGCTAAGATAGACTCGAGCGCTTTATCAGAAATAAACGGAGGTACGTTTGACAACATCACTCTTTTAGAAAGACTAGACAAAGGTAAAATTGGAACAAATACATCCTGAACAGTTAAACCACACTCCACCAATTGACTAACCATTTCGATTTCCTTCAGAAAAACGACAATTGCTTTATTCATTCTTGAAGCGGACATTATGTTTTGTGCACCTATTTCTCGACCAATAGCGACCAAAACACTCTCAATAGACACAGACTCATCTGACGGCATGCACTTGCACGCGTGCCGAGCAGACAAACAGGAAAATCCATCGGAATTTGAGCCCATCTTTATCAGATAAACTGACAAAAATAGCCACTATAACACCTTCTCCTCTAACTTACAGCAATATTCAAAATAAATAAATAAACTCAGAAAGGAAAAGTTCAACTCACTCAGCAACTCCACACACTCCTTGCTCACGCGCTCCCCACAAACACGCCGCACATGCGCACACAGAGAGAGAGAGAGAGAGAGAGAGAGAGGGGGGGGGGGGGGGGTCTTATTTGCGTCACTCCTTCATTGCTGTGCACTTTTTTTCTGCACAGCGGCTGATTTGTAGTTTTTACCACCAAAAGTTTCTCTGAGTTTTCGTATTTCCCATTCATTTCCTGTCGGTCATTTTTGAAGGAACCAAGTGTGACACTTTTTTTTTTACGACCCTTTACCATATCCGATTCATGTCTATGATTATTTTGTGTGTGTTCACAAAGCTAATACAACAAACGTCACCAAGTGTCATCCCATTCAGATGAAGCAAGATGAATCATTTTTAAACCGAAGAGGATCAGAGAATGTCAACATTGAAAAGTGGAAGATTAATCAATTTATTAAAGAAATGTTAATTATTAGAAACCTTTTTGTCCCTGATATTATTATTTTTTTTCTATTTCTATTTCTTTTTCCTTTTTTTATATTGTGCTCTGTTCTTTAGGACATTTATTATAGTTTTGTTTTGCCTTATTGTAATGATATTTACTGCAATACAAAACTTTACTTCCGCATTCCTCGATTCCTATGGAAGTCTGTGGGTGTTGTAACTCTGTCAGTTCAAAAACACTGTTGTTTTAATATAACATTTATACTTTGTGTATTTGTGTAATGTTTTGTCTTGTTTGTGATGTGGAGTAATTATATATATATATACTATATAGTACTGTGCAAAACTCTTAGGCACGTTAATCATTTTTCTGTTTCTTCATGTAATCACAGACGGACTCGATGATGGTGAGATCAGATCATACCGGCTGTTGTCAGATTCCTTGTGCATACACAAATCTCACTGGATTATTACAATTAATGGCAAAAAGAATGTTTGGAAATCTAAACTGATATTTCCTACTGACACATTACAGCAAAATATATAAATAACTGACTTAAAACCATCTTTTTTGGGGGGGGGTATTAACATGCCTAAGACTTTTGCACAGTACTGTATATACTGGGGAGAACATTTATGTTTTAGGATTAGCATGTTTAATCAAGCATTGGCTCACCTGTGATGTTCACTGATTTAACTGAATATTTATTTATTGTGCATTTGGACTGAAGTAAGTATCACTTGTAATTTATTGTTTAACTGAGTGACTATGAATCACACATAAAATACTGGTTTTGGTTTTCCTGGTCAAACTATAATTGTACAGAAAATGAGCTCTCAATAAAATGTATTCATTTGTCTCTCATTTGTGTTGTGTGGATGTGTAATTGTTTGGTTGGACTCCTTCTTCAGACCCGAAAACAAGCTAGAGTTTAACAAGCAAAGTCGGTGATTGAGTAAAAAAGTTAAAAACTATTAAATAACTAATACATAATATATTTACCAAGGACAAAATATGTGTTTATAAGAGAGTTCATCTTACCCCAGTTTCTCCAGTTTACAGTGAGGATCCTCCAGTACAGCAGAGAGCAGATGAACTGAATCTCCTAGTTTATTCTCAGAAAGATCCAGATCTCTCAGGTGTGAGGGGTTTGATCTCAGAGCTGAAGCCAGAGCAGAACAACCTTCATCTGTGACTCCACAATCACTCAACCTGTAGAGAACAATGACACACTCTTCACTCTCTCAGTTCAGATCAACACATACAAGCCACAATTCTACACAGACTATTAAATATGTCTAAATTTCAATTGGAGATTTATCAGTCATAAAAAAAAAAATAAAGAAATTCAAAAAGCTTTCAACACATGTTCTTCATAAATCCAACAGTTCTAAATGAGCTCAAACACAAATACACCTCTTCTCTGTGACAGACTCATCGTGAAGATGAAAGCACACAAGAGTATGGTAGGTTAACTACTGACTAGAAGTAACTTTGTAACTACATGCCAACTTATTCTAACCCTAACCCTACCAGTCTACTAATAAATCTATTAACACTCCAATGGGAGTTAGTAGACATGTGCAACTGTACTGATAGTCAACAGAATGTGTTCAAGGGACCATTAAAATAAAGTGAAACCAATATGGTCAAACCTAAACTGAGAATTATGACAACACTGTTGCTGACAGTGAACATACCATGAGGTTTTACTGGATATGCAGTGATTGTTTCTGTCTTCCTAATGCTACCTTCTGCCTCTCTGTTTTGCTCTTGCACACAATCTACTTCATGCCTCCTGTCCTCTGATTGATAGTTTATACTTTTTTTTATCAAATAAAGTATTTTTTGCTGAGAAATGATTTATTAATGATTCATGATTTTTATAAATTAATGTAAGAAACATTTACTGGACTGAAGAAACTGGGTTTATTGATTATTCAC
The DNA here is from genome assembly GCF_965113295.1 of Leuciscus leuciscus. Taxonomy (NCBI): domain Eukaryota; kingdom Metazoa; phylum Chordata; class Actinopteri; order Cypriniformes; family Leuciscidae; genus Leuciscus; species Leuciscus leuciscus. The sequence goes on from NW_028118546.1 coordinate 2,056,860, forward strand.
CATTTGTTAATGTTAAAAATTTAATTCTTTTGACATTTTTTCATGTTAATATAAATGTCAAATATGACACAACAGGCTTTTGGGGAACATTTTCCATCTCTTAATTATTATTGATTTGCATTGAATTGCATATATGTGTCAGGCAGTGTTGGGAAAGTTCACTTTCTACATGAACTAGTTCAAAGTTCAGTTAACAATTTTTTAAATGAACTAGTTCAGTTCATAGTTCAAACTTCAAAATTTTGAACTAAAGTTCACAGTTCCAAAAAATGAACTAGTTCAGTTCTTTTTTTCCATATGTTGTGCGAGCTATTATTTTTCAAAATTATTGCCACAGCCCATATAAAACCACAGACAGCAATTATGTTATCAGTTTTAACACTGAAACTATGCGTCAGATTTCATCTTCATATCCAATTTTAAAATCCTTATCCAACCAGGTTTTACATAGCATTGAGGGTAGGGTTGCCAACTAAACAAATGCGGGACAATCGTGCATGGTTCTTTACAGGAAAATGAGGGACACTCAAAAATATTTGTAGGCTATAGGCTAGGCCAACATAACACAGTAGGCCTATATGTCATTTCAGGTTCGTATGCGTTTAAAAGGTTTTCAGACAACACATTTGTTTTGATTAAAGTCATATTACACACAAACCATAGTTCAAAATAATAGCATTTATCTGAAATAGAAAGCTTTTGTAATTATACACTACTTTTAAAGAAATTAATAGCCTACTTTTATTCAGCAAGTACATTTATAATGCTACGTTTTTTTATTTCGGATAAATTTACTTTGAACCTTTTATTTATCAAAGAATCCTGATTTTTTTTTCTTTCTTTTTTTTTACATTAATAATAATTAATGTATAAATGTTTCTTGGTCAGCAAATCACATCAGTATATTATTCCCTCAGGATGATTTGATGCTTTCTTGCGTGGCTGGATGTATGTTGGACTCACAATAATCACGTTGTTTGAATTCGTTAAAACTGATTTGCCGAAATCAAAACCCAGTCGGACAGTGAAAGGGATTTGCCGTTAGCGCGAGTCCGGATCGAAGCGACCAGACAGCGGAGGATTCTGTGCGCAAATCAAACAATGATTTGTCCCAAAATAATAATTAATTCTCAATTTAGAGTTTGTTATTCGTATGGTCTGATCTCTGGGTCTGATGCGCGTGAGTGTGGACTGTGATTGGATGATGACCGGTGTCGTGATCAAGTGTTGCTGTTGTATCAGATTCAGTCATACATCAGTGGTTAGATCAGCATCAATAAACGGGACAACGGAGGTTCCGAACGGGACAAATACATTTCTATAGAAATCTTGCACCCTTTTGAACGAAGTTAAACTGAGAGAGCGTGCCGTTCACAGACACCAGAATGAACGAGTTCACAGTAACGTTCATCAGGCAGTAACAGAGTACGTTCAGTTCACGTTCGCCCAAAATATGAACGAGTTCATGAACTATCTATCGTTCAATGAACGCGTTCAGGCACAACACCGGTGTCAAGGTTTTAGACTTATGTTTGGCCACATAGATTATATATGTTCATTGTGTCTCTTGTTGGTTTTCAGTCTCTGTCATTATGTCTCCTGTGCCTTGTTCCCTGTTTGTGTATTTAAGTCACCCTTCTCCTGAGTACTTTGCTCAGTGTTTCCAGTGCTATGACCAAGTCTAGGTCATTCTCTTGCTGTGCCTCTTTTGGAGTTATCTAAATCTAATTTGTGTACCTGGTATAGTTCCTTTGTTTTGTTTAATTGACTTTTGCTCTTTGAAATTTTGGAGTACTCACAGATCTTTTTGTGAACTTTTTTTCAAATTCCTTCTGGATTTACTTTGTGGACTTTTTGGATTTACTTTTTGGAACTGTTGTCAATCTATTTGTGGAAGTTTTTTGGAGTTTACTTTTTGGATTTATCCTAGGAAAGTTTGGACGTTCCTTTTCATCAAATACAAGATTTGAAGATATTTCCCAGAACTGTCATCTGGTTTTCTGCATTTGGGTTCACCTTTTGACTGTGTTCAAGTTTTCACACTAGTCCTAACCCTGTGTTTCTGACAGTATGAGCCATAAAAGCGATGTATAAATATGATACTCAACAAAAAAACACACATGCATGCATATACAAGTTAGCATCTGTTTTTTGTTGAGTATCACATTACACACACACACACACACACACACACACACACGCACGCACACGCACGCACACGCACGCACGCACGCACACACGCACACACATGCACACACACACACGCACGCACACGCACACACGGCTTTTATGGATCATGGATCAAAAAAATGGTGTATTAATAATCAATAAACCCCAGTTGCTTCAGTCTAATAAATGTTTCTTACATTTACATTTATAAAAATAAAAACTTTCTGAGCAAAAGGACTTTACTTGAATTTTGTTTTTGTTTTTTAAGTATAAACTATCAATCAGAGGACAGAAGGCATGAAGAAGACTGTGTACACGATGTTTCTCAGCAAAGTTTTGGTCATATTGATCATTCATAGGCCCTAGAAATTTGCATATTAAATATGATACAGTAGGCTAATATAGTCATAAACAGGCATTGTTCGACCGAATTTTACAAAGAATGTTTAAAGTTATGAGAGAATACATGTTTTAAAATTGTTATTAAAATGTTGTAACACGCATTGCCAAACAAACATTCTTTTTTCCAATTAATTTATACTCCCAAAGGGGAAACGTATCCTGGGAGATACAAACATTTACAGGCAGATTATGGAAAATGTAAAAATTAAATCCATAAAATTTCAACATAAATATAATAAGCTAACACTTAACAACAACTATTTAACACATGTATCACTGAAGGCGGTTTAGTTTGAGATCTTTCACTTTTGAAAAAGTATTAAATCTCCTGATAAAAACACAGGCGAAGAAGAAGCAGAAACATGCAATATCATATGTGACCCGTGCTGGCAAAATGAGTCAGAATGCGTACAGGATAATTCTGAGCTACAGGCAAAATGGTCGAATTTGAGGTGTTCACAAAAATGAGTTCATTAAGCCCTCATCTAGTGATCCCAAGGGTCAAAATACCAATTAAACATTTAAAAGTATCTTTATTTGTATGTTTTCCTTTGTCCATGAAAAATTCAGTTTTCTCTGCTCGCTTCTCGACGACTGTGCTTTCCCTCAGCACAAGTTTGGTATTGTTTTAAAACGTAGCAATCCAACTTTGTGAATATTAATAGCGAATTCTCGATGGCATGAGTCTGAACCAATGAAATGTGATTTTCAAACTCATACTGATTTAAACAAAATGATTTTACTCACATTGACTGACACATCCGAAGCGTGCCTCAAAGACGCCTCAGACAGCGCGTGATCCCGATATACACTTATACCTACACAGAATTACAGTGTTTCAAAATATCTGTCTTGGCGAGTATTCAAGCAAACATAATCTGCTATGTCTTAAAGGTATAGCGGAGGATATTTTACTTCCTGGTGGGTAACCTATACTATTGGTCCTCCTAATTGTCAATCATTCTGGTGAATCAATCAAACTTTTCAAAAAGTGGAGAGGGCGGGTCTTATCTAAAATTTGGAAAGATCCTCCGCTATACCTTTAAGTGAACATTTGGTTAACTGTTGGGGAAAAACAGCTGATGTGTAACATTATATTAGACCTGTGCAGTACAGTAGGTCTGAATATATAGGCTGTCTTTTTCATTAATTTTAATCAAACAATTGTGGTACCATGGGGGAAAAAAGTTGAATATATATTGTTCCTATAAATATTTGGTTTTGACTCGGTGGTGTGTGCCAAATGTGGTGTTATTACCCAAGATTTTAAGGTATGGTTGGTAGATGATTTTGTTTTGGAACCTTCAGAAAACTTTAACCCGATTTTTCTCAAAATTGACTTTGACTATTAAAGTCAAACAGGTGTAGCTCAGTCATGAACAATTGCTCATTGCGACTCATTTTGCCAGAACGGGTCACGTATGTAAGCAGACGCAAATGTAAAATCAAAACTGCCTAATGTTACTTAATGAAATGTCGACGCAGGACGAGGTATAGGACTGTGAAGCTTTGGGGGTGTTGCTGGACTTTATCTACTCCATCTGTGTTTTGATCATCGTTCTGAATCCGATCCAGACGTAGTCTAAATATCTAATATCTAAAAATTCTTAAATCAAGATACATAAGCAATTTTTCAGTATACAAGACTTAACATTTTAAGTTATTTTGCTTCTCAAGTAAATTTATCTTCAATTAAGAATACAAAAAAGAAAAGAAAACAGAAATACTGAGAAAGAAATTTATTTTCTGCAGTGTAGCCCTAAAATTTACATCAGAGCATTTAGTCCAGGGTTCCTCAAATCCGGTTTTGAAGTGCCGCTGTCCTGCAGAGTTTATCTCCAACCCTAATTAAAGACGCCTGAACAAGCTAATCCATGTCTTCAGAGTTACAGGAAGGAGAGTTTTATCAGGGTTTGAGCTAAACTCAGTAAGGCAGCGGCCCTCCAGTGCCAGATTTGTGGAACCCTGATTTAGTCTTACAGAAGACAATAACATGTCTGACTATGATATACCGTAGATGATCTTACCCGAGTTTCTCCAGTTTACAGTCAGGATCCTTCAGTACAACAGAGAGAAGCTTCACACCCGGATTTCGCAGTTTTCTATTATTCAGATCCAGTTCTCTCAGTTGTGAGGGGTTTGATATCAGAGCTGAAGTCAGAGCAGCACAATCTTTCTCTGTGACTCCACAATCACTCAAACTGTAGAGAGATGAAAATCATACTTGGTAAACACTATGAACTGAAAACAAAAAGCAATAGAAAATTGAGAAAAAGTAGACAATTTGTAGATGGAGTAAAGAAAACACTGCACTTGGTCACCAATGGATGGCATTGTCTCAAAATTACTCAGGAACCTTGAGGTAATGGTGTCACAGATTACAATTGGAGAGAGTTAAGTGTGAATAAAAGACAAATGGGACATGGTGTGGACTCAGGATAACAAACTCTCAGTGTGCAAAAGAACAAGATTCTGAACAGACACGACATATACAACATAAAATTAAACCAACTAACTCCTCGCTTTGCTCTAAATGTAAGACCGCATTCTTGGGCTAGAATTCTTGGCCTCCCTTGCAGGTGAATAACCAATAAACATGCTATATGAATATTAAATTTTTTGTCCGTTGTTGCCAGGAAAACTACTTTATAAATCATTTGTAACATTAAACTTGTTTGTTTTAAATGAATCCTCATGTTGAAGACATTGGGTGTCAGGTGCTTTAACACAAGTTTGAGTCAGCTTGTATTGTTTCCCAATCACATCTCCCCGTCATTATTCACATCAATAAAATAGATTTAAAAAAATCAGAAAAACAATAAAATCAAGTATGCTGCCATATTGCTCCTATTACTGATAAAATAAATGTTTGTATGTTTCTTAGATTTATGAGCTTTTTATTTTCTTTTGTTTTAACAGTAAAGTGATAGTTTTCACTGATACTTACTGAACTTTAATCACGGGCAGCAGCTTCTGAAGAACCTTCAGTTTTTCAGCTTTATTGTTTTCTCCAACAAATGTATTAATATCAAACTTCTCCAGACTCTTCTCTGATGTCAACAACACAAAAACTACAGCTGACCACTGAGATGAAGAGAGTCTGGCTTCACTTATTGTTCCAGATTTCAGATACTGTTGTATTTCCTCGACTAGTGACTGGTCGCCCAGTTCATTCAGACAGTGGAACAGATTGATGGATTTCTCTGGAGAGTCAATGGTCCTGATCTTCTCCTTGATGTACTCAACTGTTTTCTCATTGCTGTCAGACTTTATTCTTCTTCTCAGTGTCATTAGTCCCTGAAGGAGAATCTGATGAGACTCCACTGACAAACCCAGAAGGAAGCGCAGGAAAAGGTCCAGATGCCCATTTTTACTCTGTAGAGCCTCATTCACGGCTCTCTCATGGAGCTCAGAAAATGAAACATGTTTAAACTTAACTTGAAACCAGTCCTTTAATACAAACAACAAATCTGGTTCAGAGACTGGGTCAAATACATTCCTGTTGTTGTTTGTGAAGCAGAGGTGCACATATAAAGCTGCTAGATGTTCCTGAACACTCAGATGAACAAAGCAGAAGACTTTCGCCTGATACAGGCCTGACTCCTCTCTGAAGATCTGAGTGCACAATCCTGAGTACACTGATGCTTCTGTCACATCAATGTCATACTCTCTCAGGTCTTTCTCATAGAAGATCACATTGCCTTTCACAAGCTGCTGAAAAGCCACTTTTCCCAGTTTGAGGATCATGTCTTTATCTGTCAGGTTCTTCTCATAGTCCTTCTCATGTTTGATGTTGGACTGAAGGATCAGGAAGTGTGTGTACATTTGAGTGAGAGTCTTGGGAATCTCTCCACTCTCTGCTTCACTCAACATCTTCTCTAGAACAGTGGCTGAGATCCAGCAGAACACTGGGATGTGGCACATGATGTAGAGGCTCCTTGATGACTTCAGGTGTGAGATGATTGTATTGGCCAGACTCTGATCACTGATTCTCTTCCTGAAGTATTCCTCCTTCTGTGGCTCATTGAAGCCTCGTACCTCTGTCACTCGATGGACACACTCAGAGGGGACGAGATCGGCTGCTGCTGGTCTAGAGGTGATCCAGATCAGAGCAGAGGGAAGCAGATTCCCCACAATGAGGTTCATCAGCAGTACGTCCACTGAGGCTGATTCACTTACATCACAAAACCTCACATCACTCTGAAAATCCAGAGACAGACGACACTCATCCAGACCATCAAAGATGAACAACACTTTATATTTGTCACTGGATATTTCCATTTCTTTTGTTTCAGGGAAAAACACATGAAGAAGATCTGAAAGACTGAGTGTTTTGTCCTTCATCAAATTGATCTCTCTGAAAGGTAGTGGAAATATGAGCTGGATGTCCTGATTCACTTTGCCTTCAGCCCAGTCTAGGATGAACTTCTGCACAGAGACTGTTTTTCCAATGCCAGCGACTCCCTTTGTCAGCACAGTTGTGATGGGTTTGTTTTGTCCAGGTAAAGGTTTAAAGATGTCATTGCATTTGATGGGTTTGTCCTCTGTTGCTGCTCTCCTGGATTGTGTCTCACCTCATGTTCATTACAGATCTCTCCACTGTCACCCTCTGTGATGTAGAGCTCTGTGTAGATCTCATTCAGGAGTGTTGGGTTTCCCTGCTTTGCTGTTCCCTCATTCAGACGCTTAAACTTCTCCATCAGTTTTGATCTAAATGTGTTCAGGACTTCATGGCTGTAAAATTAAAATAACATAGTATTACATAAGTTAAATATATAGAGTAAAATGTTGTATTTGTTTACCTGTTTGTTTACTTTACCTGACACTAGCATCCCTGCTTTCATTAAAGTCCTGTAGTTGATTCATAGGCTGGTCATTCTTCTTACAGGCGGGTTTTGTTACTGTTGATCTTTGTGGTGGGATTGACCTTAAACATCATGAAGAGAATCAAGAATCAGACATATTGGTGGATTTGTTTTATATTACCTTAATAATTCACTGTCAACCTCCTAAAACAGATAATAAGTAAATGCACTTATTAATAAATCAACTGCTCAAGGCCACAACTGTAATAATACTAAAAACAAAAACTATAAAAAAAAAACGTTTGTCAAGACAAACTTTGTGTTAGCTTGAGAAAGCTTTTTATATATTGTAAATATTATATTAAAATAATATATTATTGATTGATTGCTTATAATTTAACATCATGTCAGTTGTCAGAGCTATTTTAATGGTGAGAATAAAAGTAGCAAAATATAAAAAGAGAAATAAACTAAAAACTAAATTTACAAATGTTTTTAAACTAATTCAGCCTCACTTAATAAAAAAAAAATCTATTAATACGAATCAACAGAATAAAAACAGAGTCCTAGAAGAGTTAAAACCATCGCATTCCTTTAAAATCTGCTTTAAAGATAGTGGACTCTGTCATAAGAGGCATAAAGGAGGATCTTCAACTGATAACAAAACCTTGTGCCTATTTGGCAATATATGCAGATGATTTGGTCCCAGTGATTATCAGAGTAGAAACAATGTTTTCTATCAACAACAGGATTAATTTCATAAAGTTTAAAGGTCATATGATGCGATTTCTTGTTTTCCTTTTTCTTTAGTGTGTTATGTAGCTGTTAGTGCAAGTATAAGATCTGCAGAGTTACAAAGCTCAAAGTGTAAAACCTTAAGAGATATTCTTTATAAAAGTTATAAAGGCTCAGCCACGCCTTCCTAAAACTCTTCTTTCAAACTCGCCCCAACAAATCTAGGTCAGTGTGTGGGGACAGAGTTTCATAAATAAATGTATACGCAAAGAAAGAAGGTGTAACTTTTGTTCTCGCTGTATTATTGTTGCCGCCAGCGCCGCCATGTCGTGGAGACACTGTGTTTTTCGCTGCGAAAGCCAAACTAAATGAGTTTGGCCTTCCAAAAGAGGACACAATTAGAAAACAATGCTTAAACTTTATTTACAACTGTTCCAGAACAGTACAACTAAAATATTCGACTGTGTGATGCGCAATTTTCAGAGGACTGTTTCCAGACCCTGCGAGAGTACAAGGCAGGCCGTGCACAAAGCTGATTCTAAAAAGTGGGGCAATTCCATATTTGCTTGTACATTCTGGCGCTTCTGACTCACACACAGTAAGTATGTTTTTTTTATATTTTAAGAATTTGCTACTGACTATTCAAAAATCTCTTTCATTCAAATATTTAAATGTCTTTAAGAAATGTTATAGCCTACCTGAGATCAGTCTGTGTATCGTCATTCTTAAAATCTATTGGATGACCCATAGACCCGTCACTCCTCAAAGACACACAGCTGGGCTCGGGTTCTGATCTCTCCTGCTGAACTGAACTATAACAGAACAGATTTAATTAGTTTTTGATGATAATCATCATATGCAAGATCTTCATACTGTTTGGATGAAAAGCACTTGAGGAGGGTTTAGACATTGTTTTCAAGAAATTCATTTAAAACAGACATCTCTTTTATTATGGGCCTATAAAAGGTTATTTCATTTGGAAATATGTTCAGATGATATGGTCCCATGAATTGTCTGAGTAGAAACAATGTTGTAACTTTTGTTCTCGCTGTATTATTGTTGCCGCCAGCGCCGCCATGCAAATATGATCGCTCATCTTGGACATCTGCATTTTCCGGATCAGAATCGGGCTCGAATTGATAAGGTAGTTCTGACATGATCACATGCCTTTATTGCTTCTGGAGCTGATGTTCCAAATGTGGTAAGGGGCGAGACATTTCCGTCACACGCTTGAAGGGGTGGTTGATTATGATTTCACTTTTTTAACTTTAGTTAGTGTGTAATGTTGAAGACGAAGTCCTTAAAAAATGCTAATCAATGAATAGAAGATAACACATAAGCTACCTAAATTCATCAACTAACCATTCAGAAATGTACTGTTGCATTCTACATGTTGTCACTTCTTGAGTCTCTCCATTATTGTCTGACTCTGGTTTGAACATAAACATTGACATTTTCAGTGCATGTCTGTGTGAGGTAAAAGGATATAAAATATCTGTGGGGTATTTTGAGCTAAAACTTCACATACACACACTGGGGACATCAAAGACTTATTTTACATCTTGTGAAAAGAGCATTATACCACCCCTTTAAGGTTATCGGGCCAATCACAATGTACTGGCTAGCTGGCCAATCAGAGCACGCCACGCTTTTCAGAACGATGAGCTTTGTAAAAATCAACGCATTTCAGAAAGGCGGGGCATAGAGAAGCAACAATAATGTACAGTATGTGTAGAATAATGAGTATGTTTGTTTTTTAACCTAAAACCGCATAAACACATTGCATTACACCAAATAATGTTATTTTTAGAACCGTCATATGACCCCTTTAATTGTATTACATTGATACCATCTGTTGGTCATTTTTGGAGGAGTCATTTTGGAGGAGGTTATAATGGGTTTGAGGTCAGAATATAGAATAGGGTATTTTTTTTAGCTCTGAATATAAGGCCACAGCAGCACTGCTGCACATTACCTGCAATTCCACAACGCCCAGGTACCAACAAAAAGGACTGAAGTCCATTTAAAATGACCACAAAAGTTGGGTGTTTCAAATAATATCAGCATCTCTTTCAATAAAATGCTATTTATCTGATTCCAAGCCATGAAATTGGAACACTCATAGATATGTCTCTCTTGCATCAGGTGAAGACAATGTCTATTATGAATATCATAAATACAAAATACAAAACACCATAATATTAAAATGTTAATCATGTCTTTAAGAAATGTTGTAGCCTACCTGAGATCAGCCTGTGTATTGTCATTCTTAAAATCTATTAGATGACCCATAGACCCGTCACTCCTCAAAGACACACAGCTGGGCGCTGGTTCTGATCTCTCCTGCTGAACTGAACTATAACAGAACAGATTTAATTATTTTTTGATGATAATCATCATATGCAAGATCTTCTTACTGTTTGGATGAAAAGCACTTGAGGAAGGTTTAGACATTGTTTTCAAGAAATTCATTTAAAACAGACATCTCTTTTATTATGGGTCTATAAAGGGTTATTTAATATATTTATTTAATGTATTAATTTAAAGTACCTGCAAACTGGAGAAAAATCTTCAACTCTGGATGTTTGTGTGTCATCCATGATGAAGCTGAACAGTTGAAACAGTCTGATCTCCACTGACACTGGATGTAAATGACGAACAAACACTAAACTAAAGTAATTAAACTTAATTAAACATCTTTATCAATGATCTGATCATGAGAGTTGGAGGTAAATAGATAATGACATCGATGCGTTCACTCAAAAAAGTAATTTGAAAAATCATCACATAGCCTAACTTACAGCACGATACACAAAAGAAACCCTGTTCCTTTACTACAGGATGAAAAATGTCAAACACGTCCTTTCAGAAAAAAAGTATTAATGTGGACGTCACCTGTAAAGGGCCTCAAGACATAAAAAGTCCCCTTGATCCATATTTAGTCTAGATATCCAACCGATTCACAAACTCCTCCATCTTTTCCATCAAGTAGCTAGTACACACATTCCTGTCTACGGTTTTATAAAAGTTTCTGTGAAATACTTACTACTATTTTGTATCGGAACTTAGGAATCGACTGTCTGATTACATGGCGAAACATCAGCTTCGCTTTCAAGGGAACTCGAGCTGCGTCGAGACGCGGTGGGAACGCCCTGCGTGATTGCGTCGTGAAGCACGTGTATAACCAGTCCAATGGAAAGACGAGACGTAATAGGCAGGTGAGATGGTGCTCGATGCAGAGCCAAATGGGAGGAGCTAGAGCTCGAGCTCCCCCTTTTCTGGAGCTCCAGCTCCACCTTGCTAAATTTAGTGAGCGGGGATTCGCTGCAGCGTCAAATGGGAGGAGCTAGAGTTCTAGCTCACCCTTGCTGGATCTAGTGCGAGTTCAACCGTGATGGAGGAAGGACAAGTTTGTTTTGATGCGCAAGATGCTGGCATACATCATATTGTATTTTTCTCTAATATTTGTCGTGATTGATTAAATATTTATCGTTTCTGTGACAAACGCATAAAAACACCTAATAAGAACATTGCTCACACTGTGTGTGTGTGTGTCTGTTTCTAAAAACGATTGAAACGTATCTATGTTGCCTATTATTTTATCTTTATAACGGTTTCGTTGTTTTCCTCACTTTTAAAGCTGCTTTGGACAAAAGCGTCTGCTATGATTATGTAAATTACTAGACTTAAAAGGCAATGTGAAAGCTTAGATAGTGCACCCCTATTTATTTTTTGTCCACCGCATTTACGTGTGTGTTATTTGTGAATTAATCTAAATCATCTGATTAATTTATGAAATAAAAAATAATAAGACTAGGTACCTAATCTGCCCTTTTTGTAGAAGTAAAAGCATACTCCAACAGGCCAGTTGTAATTATTATTATTTTTAATTATATGTAGTTATTTTTAAATTAATTAAACTAAAGAAATAAGAAATAAAAATCTCAAATAAAAATGTATATTTACTGTACCAAACACCACTTTCAATACACAATAGTCACCATACTTTATTAAACAACACTTTATTGGAGGACAAAGCATAAAGTTGATAAAGTAGCATAAAGAAAAATGAGATTCAAGATAAATAAAAATGTGTCTTCAAAAATACGTTAACATCATATGAATCCATTCACAGCTGCTGAAGCCACAACACGAGTGCCAGAGAATCATATTCAGTAAACAGATTTGATATTGTGTTGGAAAATAATGATTCATTATCACAGCTAAACTGGTTTCTTGCTCTTCCCTGTACGTCTCTATCATGTTCGTGTTCTTCTACCTCGTCTAAACAGTTTGTTCAGTTGAAGAACAGAAGATGTGATCACTGATGTGGTGTAGCTTTTTCTCAACCAGAGGAAGAAGTCTCAACATCCCATTGTCAGGCGTTCTCCAGTGCTGGTCTGAAAGTAAAACAAAAAACACAAACCATTCAAATGAAGTTGTTTAATGGACAGTCGGGTCAGCTTATGTTCTGCGTTATTTAAAGCAGTGATGGTTTACTCTGGCCCTCAGCGTCCACTGTCCTGCAGATTTAGCTCCAACCTCAAACCCTCCTGCCTATTGTCTATAAGTAAACCTGAAGACTTTGGTTCAAATTTTCAGATGTGCTCGATTAGGGTTGGAGGTTAACTCTTAATTAACCTCAAAAAGTAGAATGCAAAGGGCCAGAGTTGCCTGTTCCTTACATAAATTTACAAAGCAGCAGTCAGTACATTATATAATATACACATTGAAGTGTGGGTGGGTACACGTGGGTGGTAGTGGCGCAATGGATAAGACACATGCCTTTGGTGTGAGAGACCCGGGTTCGAATCCACTGTGAGACACCAATGTGTCCCTGAGCAAGACACTTAACCCCTAGTTGCTCCAGAGGCGTGCGACCTCTGACATATATAGCAATTGTAAGTCGCTTTGTATAAAAGCGTCAGCTAAATGAATAAATGTAAATGTAAATGTAAATGTAAGTGTTATATATACACATTTAGCTCCTAAACTCTGGAATGGCCTTCCTGATATTGTTCGAGGCTCAGATTCGCTGTCCCAGTTTAAAACTAGATTAAAGACGCATCTCTTTAGCCAAGCATTCACATAATACTTACCTTTTATACTACAGTTGAATCAGATTGAATGCATTAATATTATGAACAGCAGCTACGCTAATTATTTCCCATCTGCTTTTCTGTTGTTATCTCGGGACGCTAGTCCCGAGGTAAATAGAGTACGTCAGCTCCAGTTTGTATCCAGCCTCTCATGGAAACTTCAGATGCCCCAACACCCATGCAGAGACGACTCGAAGCCCGTGAGGAGACGACTCCACGCCCGTGAGGAGACGACTCGACGCAGGCGATATGTTATGCCCTAAATTAATGCATGATTAACTAACTGTATTTTTCTATGTACCTTTTTTTGAAATGCACTTTCTGTAAAGCTGCTTTGAGACAATATGTATTGTGAAAAGCGCTATACAAATAAATTTGAATTGAATTGAATTGAATTGAATATAGTATTGCAGCACATAATATAAGCGAAGTACTGAACAAAAACAGTTATATCAACAGCAACCTATTTTAAAAGATTTTTAAGAAAGGCATGGTCTCTTTTGAGCCTTTGCCAGTGATGCTTGATTTCTTTCCAGACAACATACTCTTCTGTGAATTGTTTCAAGAGCTTCACTTGGTCAAAAACCAAGTGATAACCTGTACAATGTAAAATTGTCAACATCACAGTAAATTGACCGGTGTTGATTTTCCAGTGTTACAATAAAGTATTAAAATAAAGTGTTGAATCAACACTAAACAGATTGGGTTTAACACCAGAAGTGTCCATTTTAAATAAGAGTTGGTGTCATTTTGCGTTGTTGCAAACATAACTCTCTTTTAGAGTTAACCAAGCCACACCTCCGTTTACATGCAACCGTCGTTTTGACTGAACCAGAGTCCAGACCACATGCGAACGCCATTTTACTTGTGGAAGAGTCAAGCGTGGGGTAAGTCTAATACTTTAACTTGATAGTAATACAGATAAATCAGACTGTAAATTGATTTCAATGTATACAGTTTATTAGTTTAATCTATTATTCGATCACAAATCACTGTAATAATGAATAATTAACATTAGACAGCCAACGAGCTCTGACGTCTGATTTTTGTATTTTGATTTTTGCCAATGTCATGCCACTTTATAAATTATGTAAAGGTAGTAAAGCCTCGATTAAGCTTAGTTTTGTCTATCATCACGTCTCGCGCACTGTAATTGTTTTTATGCACGTTCACAGGCATTTTCTTTCTGAGCACACTCGACAAAGCCTAAAGTTTTGCGCGCGCGAAGCACAGGCCATTTTACAAGGTTAACTGTTGAATTTCTAGAGTGTTCTACCAGTAACGTTAAATTGGCCTATCAGGAAGATCACTGGACTAAAACTAATTGTTATGATTTTAATTTGAATATTCTTTCGTTGACCGTGGTTCTGTGATAGTCGTGGTTCTGAACTGTGGTAACGTTAAGTTTATCATGTTGTGAAATGATTGATCTGCGTGGTATTATTTTCTGCCAAATATGGGTGTCAAACGCAATTAATTTAAAATTTTGTAGTGAATTAAAGCTCTCAGTTGCCTTTTAAGGAACGAAATCCAGTAATATTTGTTAGTGTTCGCTCTAACACTGTGTGGAACACTCGTCGTGAAATATAGGTAACGTTAGAAATAAGGCACAGCTCTTCACTCATCTCCCTAGGGCTGAAAAATGTAGTCGACATTATCGATAAACGTCAAAACAGATATTGTCGACAGATATTTTCAACTAATAACGCCTGCAATAACGCGGTTTAACCATTGGGACGCTGTAGTGCAAGGCTGTATTGCAGCTGATGCAATAGAAGATGGCGGTTGAAGCTTTTAATGGTGCTGCTTTATTTAATATAGATTTGTGAGGCCAAGATGGCGGCGGTGTAGGTGGTAGTGTTTCTTTGCTCTTCAGGGAAATAAAGGTGAAGTGGTGATATAACCTATTAATCGGACTGGTGATAACGTGAAAAAAATACGTGAAAACGTTATATGATTCTGATTTGACATCTTTATGCATGGGAAAAAGAGGCAAGAAGAAAGTTAAACAAGTTTGACTTGACACCATGTCTTCCGACGCATCTGGCTCAACTGATCAATTTGAGAATTCAGCATCAGCCTCGAGTAGTGCTGGATTTAAACTTAAGAAAGATACCGAATCACAGTGGTTTGACACATGTCCAAATTTCGACAATGAGGTTGTCACATCCCTCTCGGATACTCCTCAGAGGCCAGCTGCTAAAAAAAACTAAACGCGCAGAATCTAACATTAGTGGAAACGGGAATGAGAATGCCTTGGCGGCTATTCGTGAACTTGATTCTAAATTAGACAAAACGTTCCAGAAGATTTCGGCGATTGAAACTACCACCGAGGCAACTTCCAAACAAGTCAAAAGTCTAACAGCGACGGTACAACAGCTTATTTTGGATGTTGGCGTGCATAAAGAGGCTCTCGATCATATGGAATCTGAGGTCCACGCTCTGAGAAAGGAAAACAAATCACTGAAAGCAAGTGTACAGGAGTGTAGACGTTACAGTTGGCGATGGTTTCTAAAGTTGCACGGCGTTGCGGAAAAAGACAATGAGGATGTCCGAAGTGTGGTCCTCAACATCTTAGGGAAGATTGCTCCTGGAGTCGGAGACGGGCTACAGGACAGTGTCGATGTCGTTCATCGTCTGGGTCCGAAGCGGACGGATGGAAAGACCAGATCGATCATAATTCTCTTCTCACAGCGCCGCATTCGTGACATCATTTGGAGTGCTGCTAAAGGTTGCAAGTTTCTAACTGACAATAAACTGCGTCTCTCGGAGCCGCTGTCTCCTGAAGATAGAGCAGCGCGGGATAAGCTGTGGCCTCTTGTGAAGAAGGCAAGGGAGGAGGGCAAGAAGGCAACCTTTCGCAACTCATTTGCTTTGATTGATGGGAAACAAATCTTCTATGCTGATGTCGTGTAAGCCAAGCTGCTGCTTGTTACTTTTCTCATGCAAAAATCGAAAAGATGAAACTTGACGACTAACAATATAAACTGTGCAAAAACTTTTAAGTTGTGCACAAATAGGAACTATTTTTGTTCTTCTTTAATTATTGTTACCTTTACTATTAATCTCCTTATTTGTTTATCACCTCGATAACATGTGCTTTGGTCATTATCCACCTCTCCCTTTACATTCTGGTAGCTAGTCTAAAGAAAGTAACTTTTTTGTTGTTTTTTCTCATTTTGTTTAGGGGTTCTTGTTATGGAGTATTCGTTTAACTCCTTGTCGGTTGTAACTTTAAATGTTAGAGGTTTGCGGGACAATCTGAAAAGAAAAGCAATTTTTTTGTTTTGTAAAAGAAGTGCAGCTGATCTTATCTTTCTTCAAGAAATTCATTCAGGGGAAACAGATGTTAAATTTTGGAGAACGTAATGGGGAAGCTCAATTTTCTTTAGCCATGGCAGCAGCCACTCGGCTGGGACTGCTATAATGTTACATAGATTTAAAGGGACTGTATTAGAAACTGTATGTTCCGATGAAGGCAGATGGGTTTGTGCTGTAATTAAACAAGATGACGCCACCTTTATAGCTTGTTGTGTATATGGACACAACTCTCGTGCATCCAATAGAGTAATGTTCTCTCATCTAGTGGACAAGCTTAAAAAGTTACACAAAAAATATAATAATGTTTATTTTATTTTGGGGGGAGATTTGAATGAATGTATGGACGATCACCTGGATAGATACCCCCCTAGACTTGATAGCAGGATGAATAATGATCTAATTTTTTTCCTGTGCTCCAATCTCTCTCTTACTGATGCATGGCGGTTCTTTAATCCTTCTACAAAAGATTTTACCTGGTCCAATAGAAGTTTATCTCTTAGATCTAGGATTGACTTTTTTCTAATTTCATCTTCTATCCTTAAATATGTAAAAGATGTTTCTCATGTCACTGCCCCGTTATCAGATCATAAATTAGTTGCAATAAAATTGAGTGACATCAATGATAACCCGAGAATGAGGGGCTATTGGAAACTTAATAATACCTTGTTACAAGACAAACAATTTAATAATAGTATCATCAATCTTACCAAAGAATTATTTACCGGATCAACCAGAGATTATAAAAAAAAACTGGGAGTTCTTTAAATATAAAGCTAGATATTTTGCAGTTAAAAGTAGTAAGGAACTTAAAAATATTAAACATAAAACCGATTCAGAGTTGGTTAATAGACTTAATGTTTTACTAGCTAAAGATAAGATTACAGAAGAAGATATGGAAATAAAAAAAATTAAATCTGGAATTCGACAGAGCTTATTTAGAGATGGCCAAAGGTGCATATATTAGATCTCGAGCGAAATGGCTTGAGGAGGGGGAGAAGAATTCTAACTATTTTTTTGCCTTGGAAAAAAGAAACGGTCAGAGGAAAGCTCTTTCAGCACTTAACATCGATGGAGTAACCTCTAAAGACCCTAAAGAAATATCAGAATTTGTTAGCAAATTTTACAGCAATCTTTATACATCTGAATTTAACTATGACAGCTGTGAAAAATGTATTAATACAATTAAACACCGTATACCAATTATTGATCGTGAGTTTAGTCGAATTTGTGACGCTGATTTGTCAATAGAGGAAATTAATCAAGCTCTGCACTCAATGAAAATAGGTAAATCCCCTGGTATTGACGGGCTTTCAGTAGAATTCCATCTTCACTTTTGGGAGTTTATTAAATTGCCTTTATTTCATATGTATAAGGAATGCATCAGTCAGGGAGAGATGACCTCTACAATGAAACAGGGAGTTATATCCCTTATACCCAAGTCAAGCAAGGACCCTTTATTAATTGACAATTGGCGGCCTATTACTCTTTTAACATTAGATTATAAAATGTTAGCCTCTGTTTATGCTAAAAGATTACGTACTGGTCTAAATAACATTATTTCAGAATCTCAGTCGAGCTTCATGAAAGGCCGTCACATATCTAATAATAAAAGGTTAGTATTAGATGTGCTAGATTACTCTAATTTAATTCACTCAGACGGTCTCATACTTTCTTGATTTTCAAAAAGCTTTTGATTCCTTAGAACACAAATTTCTTTTTCGCACTCTAGAGTTATTTGGATTCGGTAAATCATTTATTGATACTGTAACCATGTTTTATAGAGATATTAACAGCTCAGTGATCGTTAACTTTGATACATCCAAAAGGTTTTACATCCATCGTGGAATCAGACAGGGCTGTCCAATCTCCCCGTTTTTATTTCTTTTAGCCACTGAACTACTTTGTCTAAGGATTAACCAAAATGAAAGTTTGACAGGAATCTCTATATTTGATCGAGAGTTTAAAATTGCACAGTTAGCTGACGACACCACACTATTCTTGGAGGATAAAAAACAGTTACCTAATGCTCTGGAATTGGTGGAACAATTTTCTTGTGCTTCGGGTCTAAAACTTAATATTTCGAAATGTGAAATGATCTCAATTCATGATATAGATGAGACATCATTGGAGGGGATCCCTGTTAAAAACTGTGTAAAATATCTAGGTATCCATATCACTAAAAATCCAGTTACCAGACATCTTTTAAACTTTTCTGATAAAATGACAAAAACTAAAAACGTCTTTAACATCTGGCTTCAGAGAGATCTTTCATTATACGGTAGAGTCCTTTTCTCTAAGGTGGAAGGGCTCTCTCGCTTTGTATACCCTGCTCTTTCTTTGTTTATCAATGATAAAGCTATAAGGGAAATTAACAAAATATTTTTGGATTTTATTTGGAAAAATAGGCCTCACAAATTGAAAAAAGAAGTACTCTCTAATTCCAGAGGTGAAGGTGGCCTTGACTTTTTAGATTTTGCTGATACTATAAACACCTTTAAAGTAAACTGGCTGAAAAGATGCCTTGTGAATCCAGTGTCGTTATGGTTTTTCATTCCTAATAATATCTTCAACAAACTCGGTGGCCTGTCTTTCCTATTAAAGTGTAACTTTTACCTAGCAAGTTACCCATCTCCTTATCTAACTTTCATCAGCAATGCCTTCTCTTGTGGAAATTGTGTTTTGTCCATTGCTTTTCCCCCCACAAAGTTCTCCTTTGGAATAACGCGGATATAACCGTTATATTCCCTAGATGGTTTAACAATAATTTTAATTGCATTCTATCTGTCTTTGATGATTCTGGTCATATTCTAACTTACAAGCAATTTTTGAATCACCATAACTTTCCAGTTCCACCAAAGGAATATAATACCTTGATAAAAGCTATCCCAGCAGGCTTAATTCAGCTAATTAAAAATCACCTTAACTTCAGTAAAGGTAATAGTGTTTATCCGGCTTTACGCTTGGGCGAGATAGATTTTTTAGATCAAAAATGCAACAACAGACATATTCGCTCAATTTTTCAAATGAAGAGAAAAGTTACTCCAAGGGGGAAATTCTATTGGGGATCCCTTGTAACAAATGTAATTTGGAGAAAGGCCTGGCTTTTGCCTAGTACATTTTGTGTATCCAACAAAGTTAAGGAAATTCATTATAAAATCCTTCATAAAATCTATCCTGTTAACTCTTCCATTTCTAAATATTCTGATATTGATGAGACTTGCTCTTTTTGTGGTTTTGTTGAGGAAACTGTCCCCCATTTATTTTGTGAGTGTAATGTAACCAATCGATTTTGGGCTAATTTAAGTGCTTTTGTTTTTGGCCCTACAAATGTGACCCACACCTTCATTCTTAAAGAGATTATCTTTTATTATGAAAACCCAAAGCGGATGTCCCTTGAACATGTTGTTAATTTCCTTATCTTATATGCAAAATTCTTCATCCACAAGCAAAAATGGCTTAAGTCTCCTTTGAGCTTCCCTCTTTTTCTTGCTGACCTTAATTATTTTATTTCTTCCCTTAGACTTATAAATAACAAAAAAGTGCAAAATTTGATGCATTATGATGATTTATTCAAAGATATGACTTAACCTTGTTGTTATGCTTTTCTTTTCTTTTTTTGTATGTATAATTACAAATCCAGGATATTTATGTATTTTTATTATTATTATTATTTATTTTTTTTATCCTCGTTTCATTGTTTGTTCATTGTAAGAGATACAACCTTGCTTCACTTCCCTGAGCTTGTAATTATGTGTAAGTTCTGCAATAAAAAAAAAAAGAGAGTCGACGGACAGAAAAAAGAAAAAAAAAGAAAAGAAAAAAATCTAGATTTGTTCACATGCAGCTGATTTATTTTTGTTTATTTGTACATTTTACTCATATTTAATGGAGCAAAGTCAGACGTGGACAGTAATCAATCAATATATTGATCTCGTAATGTGTATGCGTAAGACGTCGGTTTCACAAATTTGCGTTTACATGGAGAAAATGAAAATGGCATCTTTGATGTTTTGACATTTTGAAATGTAATTTATTTTATCACTTAAAAAAAGAAAAATGGTTTCATATTGAATCAAATTTTATTTATAGCAAGTTAGCAACCCAGTAAGATGTTTATTCCTCTCCCACAGGAGTTCAGAGGTAAAATCACTATGATAGTCAAAGCACAATTTAGACATCAGAAGAAGTTCATAAAAATCCCAGAGGCTTGCTTTGATATATTTATAGCAGAATGTAAGTAATGAAGTCGTTATTAATAATTATGTGTATATATTCATTACCGGTCAAAAGTTTTAGATCGGTACGATTTTTAATGTTTTTAAAAGAAGTCTCTTCTGCTCACCAAGGCTGCATTTATTTGATAAAAAAATAAATAAAAAACATTAATATTGTGAAATTATATGACAATGTAAAATTATTGTTTTCTATGTAATATATAGTAAAGTGTAATTCATTCCTGTGATCAAAGCTGAATTTTCAGCATCATTACTCCAGTCTTCAGTGTCTGAGCCTTCAGAAATCATTCTAATATGATGATTTGATGCTCAAACATTCATTACCTATTATTTTCAATGTTGAAAACAGTTGTGTACAATTTTTTTCTCAGAATTATTTGATGAATAGAAAGTTCAAAAGAACAGTATTTATTTAAAATAGAATATTTTCTAATATTATAAATGTCTTTACTGTAACGTTTGATCAATTTAACTCACCCTTGATGAATAAAATTATTGATTTATGTTATTTATTTTCCACCCAAAAATAAAATTTAAATTATTACTGACCCCAAACTTTTGAACGGTAGTGTTTAATGTTACAAAAGCTTTCCATTTCAGATAAATGCTGTTCTTTTGAACTTTCTTTTCAAAAAAATCCTGAAATAAAAATGTAAAAAACTGTTTTCAACACTGAAAATAACCAGAAATGTTTGGTGTGCATCAAATCATCATATTAGAATGTTTTCTGAAGGATCATGTGACACTGAAGACTGGAGTAATGATGCTGAAAATTCAGCGATCACAGGAATAAATTACACTATTACTGTATATTACACAGAAAATAACTGTTTTAAATTGTAATAATATTTCACAATATTATTATTATTCTTTTTTAATTTTTTAATCAAATAAATGCAGCCTTGATTAGCAAAAGAGACTTAAAAAAAAAAAAAAAAAAACATTAAAAATCTTACCAACCTAAAACTAATATATATATAGCTATCCTTATGTGTCAAATTGTGAATAAAGCATTGCCTAAATTTGATAAAACTTTTGTTGTGCAGTGAAAGAGAAGTTCTCAATTCCGGAAGATCTTGCAGTTACAGATGACACTGGCACAGAGGTGGATAAAGATGTGTTTCCTGATCTAATGACCACCAGTGGGTTGGTTTTTGTCATAAATTAATTGAATGACATTGGTGAGTGATAACAGGAGCTATTGAATGATATCAAATCCCAATAATAATAATAATAATAATAATGTTTATTTTATATAGCGCCTTTCTGAGGACTCAAGGTTCCCAATATCTGAATGAATGCTGGTAGTGTTTAATATGTACAGTATTTTAAATGTTGTAGCTAGTGTTGATGATGTGTGGATAAATGTATTCCAAATATGTCTATTAACCCTAGTTTGAACATTAACAGGACCTTCCACACCTCAATCTTCAGTCAGCTTGGATACAGATACACTGTCTCTAACTTCAAAAAGCAGTGAGGACAGTGACTGGTTTAGTCCAAAACGATTCAGGAAGGATGATAATGAGGCTTCTCAAAGCTTACAGGCCAGAGATGTGAGTCCCAGTAGCCTTACACAGACATTGGGGGATTTACTTATCATAACCTTGAGCTTTACATGCTAAAAGTTTAATTCAGATCTTTTTATTTTATTATTTTTTTTTTTATACAATAGTAATTTTCCAGTTCAGGGCATTTAAATATTCCTGCATTTTCTACTCTCTTATTACATGGCTCTGTGGAACATTTGATTCTGATTGGTCAATTGACCCTATTTACTTCGTTAGCGCACATTACTAGTCTTTTGGTGAACAGTTAATCTGTGCAAATATATATATATATATTTTTTTTTTTTTTTTTTTTTTTTTTTTGTCATGGTAATTGAGAGATGGAGGGCAGGTGAGCTAAAGCAAAACCCCTTCATATTTAAAATTTTCAAGAACCCACCGCTTCATGTCCTGATCAGCCTGTCGGAGTTTATTCTGCTATAACAACTGGCTGGATGTATTTCATCCCTTACATAATTGGTTAATGTTCCTCTTTTTATAGTTGATAAAAGAAATTCTACACACAAGACCAGGTGGAGCAAATGTGCTGAAGGAGTATGAAGATACAGGGACAATTGGCGATGACATGAGAAAACTGATGGTGAACATCTTGGTTGCACACATGATTGAGACAGAAGGGTAATTATCAAAATGTAATAGTCTTGGGTTATTTAATTTGTTAGTGATTATGATAGTATATAAATTGTGAACTATATTAGTTGGGTGCTACAAATTTTAAGTAATAAGCTGTTGATTGTTCTGAAAATAAGAGTAGTTTAGTTATATAATTTTAAACAATTCTCATCATTGTGAAGTAACATTGAGTGTTTCCATTTTTCAGGAGAGTCCCACATCGACTTACCAAACAGAACTATGGTTTGGGAATTATCACCTTGTTTCCCTCACTCAGAGATCCCCAAGGGAGGACTGGATATGTAAGTCATTATGTGAGATTAGAACATTCAGTATTTTTGTGATCATTTAGAAATGTCTTTCTAAGAAGTTGTCATTTTCGATGGAGGGTTACAATTTTGAGTTTTAATTTGTGTCATTTCATTAGGAACATTTTTATGATGGCCAAAAAAACACTGGGTTCTTGTCATGGCGCCTCAAAACAGTACAACGGGGGACAAAACCTTCTGCAAATAAGGATGATCCAAAAACAGAGGAAAAGGGAGGCCCTTTGCTTGACAGACAGCTGTGTCACCGTGAAGATCAGCTAGATAATGACCAAAGTTTAGAGGCTATCTCCTTGATGAATCATACAAGTGACCGTGAGGTCATCATGCAGAAGATGAGGACCACGTCTGAATACAGACAGCACCTTATCCATGATCCAGAGAAATCCACCACCATTCTCTCAGTTTTTCCTCAATTCCTGGATACTAAAGGATTGGTATGGATTTTGTCTTTCCTTTTTTTGGACCAAATTGAAATGCTAGTTTCAGAGAATTGTCAAATAGTCTGCTTTGTTGAAAACACATTTAGCTTGTTAAGAAATGTAATATTTTATGGTAATTTCTTTACATGTTTTCTGCAAACTGCTTCAGATTCTTCAGGACTTCACGCTCCTCTTTGGGTCAGAATCTGCTTCCAGACTTTTTGAAAGGTGGCCAACTGTCTTCAAAGCAAAGGTTATCAGGCTAGCAGAAACCTTGACTTCCACTCCACTGCTGAAAAGATTACTGTCATCTGCCAAAGAGAAAAGGGAGGAACAGGATTCCCCAGGTAGAGTTGTACAGAACTAACTTGCAATGGTTTAAAATCTGCTTAACTTAGTTATTGTAGTGTAGACATTTAACATATGTTTTGTGTTTTTCAGAATGGGACAGTGACCTATCATCCTTCCTTATACTTCTGCATCTCTTGTCACCCCAGGCTTCAGGAAGAAGAAAAAAACCCCACAAGATCAGTATTTCTCAGGCTGTTGACCACGTGGTGGTATTTCAAAAAGTAGGTTATTGGTGACAAAATACAAGGGCTATAAGCGTTATACTTAGATTTGCTCCGTTAATTTCTCCATCTTATAATTCACTATTAGATGAACTGTAAATGGGGGTAAATATAGTAAGTTATCTAAATGTAAATGATCTAAACCAGAGATGTTCACAAGTCTTTAAACTTTAAAGGGTAACTAAACCCTAAACCAACTTTTTTTAGTTAATGATCTGTAAGAATGGGGCTTTATTAGTGCTGTTCATTGATTCAAGTAGTTTTTTTGACATTTGTGTTTAAAGTGTTTTAATTTTACAAAATATGGTGTAAAAACGTCTGAGTGCTGCCCTCTTCAGGTTGAACAGTGGCTACTGCAGTTGAATTTTCCTATTGGAAGTTGTGGTACCCTCTGACATCAGAGGGTACCAGCTAACCACGCCCTTGCCTGCAGAGAGATACGTCACAGATGCGCGCCCCCTCTCCACTGGGCTCTGCCTACTTTTCCAGCATTTTTCAAATATTGCCAGTGGGTGGAGTCAGGCTCTGACCAGGGGTTTAGTTACCCTTTAAGCTTAAGTCCGAGTCGAGTCTCAAGTCATTTCATGGCTTACAAAAAATAAATAAAAAATGTCATGCTTAAAAATCACCTTTAACAGCTAGTTGGTGCATACTGTTTTCTTCTGGAGTGTCTCTTGTTCTGTACAATGTTCAATCAAGCTAAAAAGACTAAAATTGATGCTAACTGATAAACCTGCACTTGTTTGTCATTACTATTAATCAAATTTGTGTTTTTGTTTGTTTGTTTTCTTCATTCAGGCATGCCGGAGTATACAGGAACATCTTGAGGCGGAAGAGAATCGTCAACCATACATTCTTGCCACAGGGAGCAGCAAGGAAACTATCAGTCAGTTCTTCATTGTGGTTGATAAAAAGCTCATCCCCTGTCAAGAATCCTCTTCACTTGCAGCAATTGATGAACTCTTCAAGGTCCATTTTATTTTCAGCATCAGTTATGATCTTCCACTCAAAAATATGTACACTTTTCTCCAGACTACAATCTACGGAATTGATGTTGGCACCACAAGTGAGAGCCCAAGGGTAAAGGAGCTCAGAGCGAAGTTATTGAATGATGTTTAGATGCTACATCTGTAAAACGCTGCTTGCTACAACAGTAAAATTAATTCGGCACCTTAAACTTGTACATGGTTTGTATCCTGGCAAAAAATTTGAGCTGGTTTGTGGTCAGGATGGTTGTTGCTTGCAATTTAAAAGTTATGCAGGTTTTAAAAAACATTTAACTAGATTTCATTTTAGTGGTGTAGCATCAAACAGTGAGAATGTATCACTACAAAATCAACAAGCTCCAAATCCCGGTGAAGCAGCATCACTTGTTGTGTCTAACACAGAGCAAAGTTCAGATAATGATGCAAGTTTGCATGAATGTTCTTCTGTTTCAAGGGATTGTTCCAAAGAAATGTGTGCATCCATAATAGCTAAATTGCAGGGTAACGGTGTTGCAAACAGTGTTATTATGTCAGTTGTTGAAAGCATGGAGGATTTTGTCACTGATTTCCATACAAGTTTAAGGGAAAACATTTTAAATGTTGTGCCTGTTGACAGCACAAGTAGAAGTTCAGTTGAAGATGTTTTTAATAGTTTTCATAATCCATTCTCCGATTTTAATACCGATACAAAATGGAGAAAATATTTCAGTGAGAAATGGGGGGTTGTTGAACCTGCTGAAATACACTTAGGTGTCAGATACGATACAAGAAAGAATAAGATCTCTGGAATGTATGAACAGATTCCAGTTAATGACACTTTCATATATATCCCTCTTCTGAAGACTCTTGAATTCATTTTTAGGAATAATGAGGTGTGTAATCTTATTCAAGAGAAACGGCAAAGTGACACGTATCGAGATTTGTGTGACGGACAGTATTACAAAAACCATCCTTTGTACTCCATCCATAGCAATGCCCTTCAGATCCAAATTTACTACAATGATTTCGAAACGGCAAACCCATTAGGATCTCAACATGGGATTCATAAACTTGGCTGTTTATATTTTGTGCTTCGTAACCTGCCAGCACACATAAATTCTTCCTTAATGAACATACATCTAATTTCTTTGTTCCATTCTGAGGATGGAAAAAAGTATGGCATGGACAAAATACTTGGCCCATTGGTTGATGATGTGAAAATACTTGAGCAGGAGGGAATGAAGGTGTCATTTTCTGAGGAGCCCATCTTTGGTACTATTGCGCAATTTACCGGCGATAACCTTGGTCTAAATGGTATTCTTGGTTACGTTGAATGTTAGCACAGGAAGTATTTAGTGAGGATGATCCGCGGGTGATATTGCGTAGCAGAAACCTAAATGAGGAACATTATAAGTATCTAGCTGACAACCCTAATGAATAGACCCTTTTACTGTTTGTACACAATGATGACGTATGCGCGCGGATATTGGCAACGGAAGTATGGCGAGAATCAGCAGCGTGTCAAGCTACGCGAGCGGATTAAACAACAGACGCGAGCATTTTTTATTATGTCCTCGCTCCAATCAACACGTTTAATCGCCTGCAGCCACTCTTCTGAAACGGCCGTGATCCTGTCGGAATAATATAAAACTTAAGCCCCTTGGTGGAATATCGATTAGTGCAACCGTAAACGCAACAACCAGACATTTTGATGCTGGGAAACCGTTTTGATAAACTTTCGGAGTTGCTAACACGTTAGAGCCAGTGGAGAAAAACACCACTTCCGTTGCCAAAATGCGCGCGCAACTATTTGATCACGTGGGCTATAAAAGGGTCTATATGGAAGGCATTTTCTGCCAAATTTAAATAAATAAATTAAATGATTAAAATTAAAATTAAAACCAGATTAACGATTTCATTACAGAAAACAGTACGCAAAATATGTGACAAAATTGAGAATGAAATTAAATGATTTCATTTTCACAGCATTATCCCTGTCAAATTGAAAAATAAAATGCAATTGGTGATTTCACATTTCATTTTCACTACAGTCTCGAGGCAAGACTGCCAATTTTAAAATGAAAAGCCAAACGTGAAAAAGAAACTACAAATACAGTTTTTACAATGCTCTTTAGTAACGCTCACACAATAATAGTGACACAATTCAAATACAAATGTAAATTTTCGTTTTCATTTTAATTCCTCTTTTATTTCACAGTTTTCATTTTCGTTTTCATTTTCAAAGACAACCTGCATGCAAATTCTATGTTAATGAGTGGGTGTGGCTTATTCTAGTAACGGCGCTGAGACACACCTTCTGTAAAGCGAAGTCGTCGACGTCCCGTGTGCATGAGTTGAATGTGTGAAACAAAATTATTTAAATGTGATTATATTATAATCGAGACGACGAGATATGGCGAAATCTGTTAGTGAGCTTTTGCGGGAAGCTGCCGCAACATTAGAACATGGAAACAACCAGCCTGACCATGTTAGTTATGATGTTAGACTCAGACTAGACCATAATCGACCATGAGGTTCATTCATGTATTAGGCTGTTTTGGAAATTCAACTATTTGGGTGTACAAAGGTCTTATAGTAACTATAGACCCTTTTACAGCCCACGTGATCAAATAGTTGCGCGCGCATTTTGGCAACGGAAGTGGTGTTTTTCTCCACTGGCTCTAACGTGTTAGCAACTCCGAAAGTTTATCAAAACGGTTTCCCAGCATCAAAATGTCTGGTTGTTGCGTTTACGGTTGCACTAATCGATATTCCACCAAGGGGCTTAAGTTTTATATTATTCCGACAGGATCACGGCCGTTTCAGAAGAGTGGCTGCAGGCGATTAAACGTGTTGATTGGAGCGAGGACATAATAAAAAATGCTCGCGTCTGTTGTTTAATCCGCTCGCGTAGCTTGACACGCTGCTGATTCTCGCCATACTTCCGTTGCCAATATCCGCGCGCATACGTCATCATTGTGTACAAACAGTAAAAGGGTCTATTTCTACAACAATTATAGCCAGACATTAATACCCGCTGGCTTTAACCGAGAACCTCGGCCAATGTTTCATATTCGCGTCGTGCCTAACAACGCCCTTCAGCCGTGACTTATTCAGATACAGCACTAGCCTAGACTAGAGTACCTTATTGATTTTATAAAAAAATACCACGCAATACTTGATCCGAAACATATGTATCTATGCAACTATCATGAAATAAAATGAATCACTAAAAGACAATTCCTTCCGCTGGAGAAAAAAAAAAATAGTCCCTGACCATAAAGCAACAGAAGAAGTTACATTATTTCTCCATTAGATGGAGATAAAGACTGTCTTAATGAGTGAGTCAGTCAGTAGAGAAGACTTTTGAAATGACTCAAATGATCACGGAGAAGAAAGACGCAACTGACATGACTATAGGCACGGACAACCCCTATTAACTGTTAAAAGTACAAGATATCACACCGGACATTCAAACGGATTTTTTATTATGAATATAGCACTGACCTGAAGGAAAATGCTATATCTAGCCCACTGTAAATGCAGGTACACGCTTTCTCGATCTCATCCAGAAGTTGTTACTGGAAATGAAAATCAGCATTGTGATTCTTTTTGTACACAAACTTAAAATAAGCAAAAGACACGCAACAGTTAAACAGCAGACAGATACAGGCTAGTGCTGTATCTGAATAAGTCACGGCTGAAGGGCGTTGTTAGGCACGACGCGAATATGAAACATTGGCCGAGGTTCTCGGTTAAAGCCAGTGGGTATTAATGTCTGGCTATAATTGTTGTAGAAATTGTGTTACTAAGACCTTTGTACACCCAAATAGTTGAATTTCCAAAACAGCCTAATACATGAATGAACCTCATGGTCGATTATGGTCTAGTCTGAGTCTAACATCATAACTAACATGGTCAGGCTGGTTGTTTCCATGTTCTAATGTTGCGGCAGCTTCCCGCAAAAGCTCACTAACAGATTTCGCCATATCTCGTCGTCTCGATTATAATATAATCACATTTAAATAATTTCGTTTCACACATTCAACTCATGCACACGGGACGTCGACGACTTCGCTTTACAGAAGGCGTGTCTCAGCGCCGTTACTAGAATAAGCCACACCCACTCATTAACATAGAATTTGCATGCAGGTTGTCTTTGAAAATGAAAACGAAAATGAAAACTGTGAAATAAAAGAGGAATTAAAATGAAAACGAAAAGTTTCTTTTTCACGTTTGGCTTTTCATTTTAATATTGGCAGTCTTGCCTCGAGACTGTAGTGAAAATGAAATGTGAAATCACCAATTGCATTTTATTTTTCAATTTGACAGGGATAATGCTGTGAAAATGAAATCATTTAATTTCATTCTCAATTTTGTCACATATTTTGCGTACTGTTTTCTGTAATGAAATCGTTAATCTGGTTTTAATTTTCATTTTAATCATTTAATTTATTTATTTAAATTTGGCAGAAAATGCCTTCCATAAATGAAAACTCCTGTTATGGTATTAAAAGAAATTCTGATTCTGAAGATTGTATGCCTTCAACTATGGCTATTTGGACAAAAATAATCGCCCAACCAAGGTTAACTTTCAACAAGCTGGAAACAGCTGTCAGGGTTTGGGTAGGTGGAAGTAGCGAGGACTCACGTGCAGATCAAATGGGCTTTTATTAAGCATAAAATAAAACAAATACAAACAAAACTACCCCGAGGGGGAAAAACAAGACAGACTAGACTTGACTCAGCTTGACTAGACAGCAGGGAAACACACAGCATAGATACGACGACGAACCAGCACAGGACTGCAAACACAAGGAGAATAAATAGGGAGAGCAAACAAAGCAGGTAACGAGGGAGGACAGGTGGGGAAAATGAATCAATAATCAGGTAACAAGGTGGGCGGGGTTAGACAATCGACTAGAGAGCACATGGCACAAGGAAACACATGACAAGCCATGTGCTCACAACAAACAGGACTAGAACACAAAACGAGACATGAACACGCAGCTAGTGAAAACTCATAAGCCACGTGTTCACACAAAACATGACAACATGAAAGCACACAGCCAGTGAAAAACAAGCTGTGTGCTACACAGCACAAGACAAGAAAAAACACATGCAGACAGAAGAGCGCGCGGCTCGAGCGAACTCGAAACCGCGCGCGCTCACGTGACAAGACAGAGCGCACGAGAACAAGCGAAAGCTCATTCCGTGCGCTCACAAAAGAAAACAAAACACGCGGAGCATTGATGTCCGAATCCCGACACAGAACCGAAACCTAACCAGACAGACGTGTCGGGATCCAAACACCACGCCCCGCACATATAACAAGGCACGTAGACAAGTGAGTGCACGGCCCGAGCGCGCTCGGAACCGCGCACTCACACAGAGACGAGACAAAACAGGGAGTGTCAGAGCTCTGTCACAAAACCAAGAAATTAACTAGACCGAAGTGACAGAACCCTGACACTACCCCTCCTCCAAGGGACGCCACCTGGCGTCCCAAAGCGGGACATCAAAAACAAGACAGGAACATGACAAGACAACTCACCAACAGACAACACAAGACAGGAAGATCAAGACACAGAGACAAAGTGGGGAGGGAGGGAGGGGAGCCAAGTCAGAGCCAGCAGGAACATCCACAAAGTCAAAAAGAGGGACCAGGGAGGGACGGGCGGGTTGAGCCAGGGAGGCTCAGACAGATCTGGGGTCATGGCAGAAGACCAGGGTGGAACCGGAGGGACAGACCAGGGAGATTCCGGCGGGTCTGGAATCC
Source organism: Leuciscus leuciscus (assembly GCF_965113295.1). Classification (NCBI taxonomy): domain Eukaryota; kingdom Metazoa; phylum Chordata; class Actinopteri; order Cypriniformes; family Leuciscidae; genus Leuciscus; species Leuciscus leuciscus. The sequence goes on from NW_028118546.1 coordinate 2,087,870, forward strand.
TGGCTGAGGGCCAGGGCGGTGCTGGAGGAACTGACCAGGGAGATTCCGGCGGGTCTGGAATCCTGGCTGAGGGCCAGGTCGTTGCTGGGACCTTGGGTGGCATCGACAGGACAGGTTGCAAGGGCAGAGCCATCAGGGCAGGCGGAGCAGGCTGGCCAGGCTTGGGAAAGACAGGGACTATAGTGAGGAAGGCCATATAAGGAGGAGCAGGCTGCTTGGCGACGGCTTCCGGGCTGGCAACGGGCTCTGGGACCGCTTCCGGGAGCTTGGCCGAACCCGGCATGACTGGGAGCATGGGTGGCGCCAGCAGGGCAAGGAGCTTGGGTGGCGCCGGCAGGGCCAGGAGCTTGGGTGGCGCCGGCAGGGCCAGGAGCTTGGGTGGCGCCGGCAGGGCCAGGAGCTTGGGTGGCGCCGGCAGGGCCAGGAGCTTGGGTGGCGCCGGCAGGGCCAGGAGCTTGGGTGGCGCCGGCAGGGCCAGGAGCTTGAGCGGGGCCGGCAGGGCGAGCAGCTTGAGCGGAGCCGGCAGGGCGAGCAGCTTGAGCGGGGCCGGCAGGGCGAGCAGCTTGAGCGGGGCCGGCAGGGCGAGCAGCTTGAGCGGGGCCGGCAGGGCGAGCAGCTTGAGCGGGGCCGGCAGGGCGAGCAGCTTGAGCGGGGCCGGCAGGGCAGGGGGCCTGGACGGCGAGTCAGGGATAGCAGTCACCTCTGGGACGGTCCCCGGGCCCGGAGCCACCGGACAAGTCGTTGAGGAGGCCTTTCTTTTCCTCTTCCGTCTCCGGACCACAGACACAGGGACCACTGGAACTGGAACCACTGGAACTGGAACCACCGGACTCGGGACCACCGACACTGGGACCACCGGAGCAGGAACTGGGACCACTGGAACTGGAACCACCGGACTCGGGACCACCGACACTGGGACCACCGGAGCAGGAACTGGGACCACTGGAACTGGAACCACCGGACTCGGGACCACCGACACTGGGACCCCCGACACAGGGACCACCGGAACGGGAACTGGGACCACTGGCCTTGAGTGAGCAACAGGAGCCCTCCTTCTCTTCCTCCGTTTCCGTGAGCAAGGTGGTGCTGCTGCAGTCTCAAGAAACGCCACAGGGGGCGCTGAAGCCTCTTCAGCCGCCAGTGGGGGCGCTGAAGCCTCTTCAGCCGCCAGTGGGGGCGCTGCAGCCTCTTCAGCCGCCAGTGGGGGCGCTGCAGCCTCTTCAGCCGCCAGTGGGGGCGCTGCAGCCTCTTCAGCCGCCAGTGGGGGCGCTGCAGCCTCTTCAGCCGCCAGTGGGGGCGCTGCAGCCTCTTCAGCCGCCAGTGGGGGCGCTGCAGCCTCTTCAGCCGCCAGTGGGGGCGCTGCAGCCTCTTCAGCCGCCAGTGGGGGCGCTGCAGCCTCTTCAGCCGCCAGTGGGGGCGCTGCAGCCTCTTCAGCCGCCAGTGGGGGCGCTGCAGCCTCTTCAGCCGCCAGTGGGGGCGCTGCAGCCTCTTCAGCCGCCAGTGGGGGCGCTGCAGCCTCTTCAGCCGCCAGTGGGGGCGCTGCAGCCTCTTCAGCCGCCAGTGGGGGCGCTGCAGCCTCTTCAGCCGCCAGTGGGGGCGCTGCAGCCTCTTCAGCCGCCAGTGGATAGGAGGCAGATGAGGCGGAACTGTTCTTCCTCCCTCTCCCCGAAGGGGTCATCGGAGGACTGGGGACCTGGCAGCTTGTGAGGTGAATAGGAGGTGGGCCAAGAGGTGGAAGGCCTCCCTCCTCACCACGGTTGTATACGTACCCCACAAACTGCCAGAATGAAAGAATCCCCAGCATTCCCATCTCCCAGGCAGGGACAGGCTCATTAAGGCCGTTGTTGAAAATGTCCTTGAGCGCAGTGTTGTTAATGTCAAGCCCCTCCGCAGTGATGACAAACTGGTAGGCAAACTCTTTCACTGTAGACACCCCTTGGCGAAGAGAAAAGAGCTTGCCATAGTGCTTCATCGTCTGACAAGTGGAGGGGCAAGCACTGGGAGATGGAAACAGGAAGATGACCATCTTTCTGCTGAGTCCTCTGATGGCTGGTTCGTTCTGTCAGGGTTTGGGTAGGTGGAAGTAGCGAGGACTCACGTGCAGATCAAATGGGCTTTTATTAAGCATAAAATAAAACAAATACAAACAAAACTACCCCGAGGGGGAAAAACAAGACAGACTAGACTTGACTCAGCTTGACTAGACAGCAGGGAAACACACAGCATAGATACGACGACGAACCAGCACAGGACTGCAAACACAAGGAGAATAAATAGGGAGAGCAAACAAAGCAGGTAACGAGGGAGGACAGGTGGGGAAAATGAATCAATAATCAGGTAACAAGGTGGGCGGGGTTAGACAATCGACTAGAGAGCACATGGCACAAGGAAACACATGACAAGCCATGTGCTCACAACAAACAGGACTAGAACACAAAACGAGACATGAACACGCAGCTAGTGAAAACTCATAAGCCACGTGTTCACACAAAACATGACAACATGAAAGCACACAGCCAGTGAAAAACAAGCTGTGTGCTACACAGCACAAGACAAGAAAAAACACATGCAGACAGAAGAGCGCGCGGCTCGAGCGAACTCGAAACCGCGCGCGCTCACGTGACAAGACAGAGCGCACGAGAACAAGCGAAAGCTCATTCCGTGCGCTCACAAAAGAAAACAAAACACGCGGAGCATTGATGTCCGAATCCCGACACAGAACCGAAACCTAACCAGACAGACGTGTCGGGATCCAAACACCACGCCCCGCACATATAACAAGGCACGTAGACAAGTGAGTGCACGGCCCGAGCGCGCTCGGAACCGCGCACTCACACAGAGACGAGACAAAACAGGGAGTGTCAGAGCTCTGTCACAAAACCAAGAAATTAACTAGACCGAAGTGACAGAACCCTGACAACAGCATTGGACTCAACGCAAGTCAGACATTGTGTCTCATTAGGAACATCCCTCTCATATTTGGAGATGTAGTCCCAGAAGGGGATAAGCACTGGCATTTGATGTTGCTCCTCTTACATATTGTTAACATTATATTTTCTCCTTGCGTCTCTGAAGGAATGACAATATTTTTGAAGCATCTGATAGTGGAGCATCATCGATTGTTCAAGGAGTTGTACCCTTCTAGGAATCTGATTCCAAAGCACCACCTTATGATTCACTACCCTGATTGGATCAGGCAAATTGGCCCATTGATTCATGTATGGACTATGAGGTATGAAGCAAAACACAGGTTTTTTAAGAAAAATCAAAAAAAATTCAAAAACCTGACCAAATCACTTGCCAAAAAACACCAGCTAGCCATTGCCTATCACTGGGAGCACTGTACTATCAAAGGTATTGAGTCTGGCCCTGTTTCAAAAGAATTGTTGTCCGACCTTGAAAACGGTGATTTTATTTCTGAGCAGCTCCACATTGATCTCTCAAGTGAATTAACGGTCACACCGTGGGTTAAGTGTCATGGTACGGAGTATCGTAGTGGTCTTGTTGTGTGCTTAGACTTGGTTGATGATGCACCTGTCTTTGGAAAAATTGTTAATCATGTATGGAATCAGAGTTTGTTGAACATCTTCATGCTTTCAGTGTTTTTGCACAAGAGAACAGTCTTGTGCTCAAAAAACCTGACAAATTGTTTTACCACAAGCCGTTTGATTTACAAATGTCCTATGGAAATGACAGTCTATTTTACATCGTTTTGGACTGTTATTTGTAAAAAAAAAAAAAAAAAAAATGTATTCATGTAATTTAAAGTACTGGCTAGATGTATTGGTGCTCTGTGCTGGAATAAAGTTTTGAAAGAGTAATACAGAGTGATGTGTTTATTTCAAAGTGAATTTATTCTTTTCAGATTCAATAATTGTTAGTTTATTTTACAGTTCTTTAAAGTAGGTAATGCAAAACCCTAATAAGAAAAACTGGTAACTCCTTTAGTGTTGTTTTTTATTTGTAAATAGGTGTTCCATCAACACCAGGATGGTGTAAAATTTGACTATAAGGTTGAGAAGATTGTCATTTCCATTTTTTTAAAGTGTTAGGTCAACACCAGAACAGTGTAGAATTTTAACTCTGCCAGTGTTTGCTACAAAGCTGCACCCAGCTCTGTAACAGTGTTGTTGTTCTCTGCATTGGTGTTAAAATTTTACTCTCTTAGTGTTCATATTGTTACACTGTGTCGGTGTTGCGAGAGGCAACACTTTTGAAAGTGTTGAACTAACACTTTGTGGGTGGTTCCCATATATACACTTTCAAAGTGTTGAAATTAACTCTATTGGTGTTGATTTCCGGATTTCAAATTTACTGTGATCAAATTATGTACTACATATTACAGCATTGTTTCAATACAAGACATACCAATGGACTCGCGCACCTTTCTGTCTTCTTTGGGCACCAGATGTTCCTTCCTCACCCGAAACAAAGGACTTATTCGATTAGCTTGCGTTGATATAGGACTGGTCTTCCTTCTCTGCTGTAAAACAAGAAAGTCTCGACTTACTCTATGTGCAATAACTATTGTTCTTGAAACATAAAATTAAGACAGTTATAAATAAGTTAATTTACCATACGATTCAGGAGAGAACATTTGATGAGTAAATACTGATTGCAATATTCTAAAAAATAAATAAGCAAACTTAAGAACAATTCAAATTCCCTAACATAGGGGTTTATATAAACTGATATTCTAATATAAGTAAGAAGAATTTAATAGCAGGGACTGTATCAATTTTCTTTAAGGATTTACAAAATAAAGAAAAGTCATTTTTTAATGCATTCACATTTGGAAGAGATTTTGTGAAACGACATTTGTGGATATAGAATTTAACAAACAGTATAATATTATTTATCAAATATTCAACTTTTTTATTTTTCATTAAAAGTCCATATTTGATCCCATTCCAGGAAAAAAAAATCAGATCGTGACGTAACTCTTTGATAGCGAGAAAGTTAACCTGCGCATGCGCGGCCCCGCCCACTAAATCCAGCGGGGTGAAGCTGGAGCTCCAGCGAGGGGAGGAGCTGGAGCTCTAGCTCCTCCCATTTGGCGCTGCATCGAGTACACACATATATATATATATACAGTACCAGTCAAAAGTTTGGAAATGTTACTATTTTTAATGTTTTTGAAAGAAGTCTCTTATGCTCATCAAGCCTGCAGTTAAAAAAAAACAAACAAAAAAACTAATATTATGAAATATTATTACAATTTAAAATAATGGTTCTCTTTTTTAATATACTTTAAAATGTAATTTATTTTTGTGATGCAAAGCTGAATTTTCATCAGCAAGTACTCCAGTCTTTGGTGTCTTATGATCCTTCAGAAATGAGTCTAATATGCTGATTTATGATCAATGTTGGAAACAGTTGTGCTGCTTAATATTTTTTTTTATAACCTGAGATACTTTTTTCAGGATAATTTGATGAATAAAAAGTTAAAAAGAACTGTATTTATTTAGAATAGAAATCTTTTGTAACAATATACACTACCGTTCAAAAGTTTGGTAACAATAATTTTTTTTTTTTAAAGAAATTAGTACTTTAATTCAACAAGGATGCGTTAAATTGATAAAAGGTGATGGTAACGATTTATATTGTTAGAAATGTTTTTATTTTGAATAAATGCTGTTTTAATGAATAAATGCTGTTAACGTTTTACTCAATGAATCCTGAAAAAAGTATTCCAAAAAAATATATTAAACAGCACAACTGTTTCCATCATTGATAATAACTGAGTATCAAATCATCATATTAGAATGATTTCTGAAGGATCATAAGACACCAAAGACTGGAGTGCTTGCTGATGAAAATTCAGCTTTGCATCACAAAAATAAATTACATTTTAAAATATATTAAAAAAGAACCATTATTTTAAATTGTAATAATATTTCATAATATTACTGTTTTTTGTTTTGTTTTGTTTTTTAACTGCAGGCTTGATGAGCATAAGAGACTTCTTTCAAAAACATTAAAAATAGTAATGTTTCCAAACTTTAGACTGGTACTGTATATATATATATATTTTATGGCAAAAGAGAGCAAGCAAGCCTTGTGTTGTTCCCTGCCCACGTTATATCACGGGTGGGGAGGACACACATTTCAGCTTTGTGTTGTTTGTTTGGGAGTGGAGCATGCCAACAGTCAGTTCTCGAGGGGGCTGACTGTGAGCATTGCGAGGAGCTGTCCGTGAGGACGCTCCGCTCCCGCCGGCCATTCTTCGAGGAGGACGGTTCGGTGCGCGCTCCCCGAGGCGCGGGTCCCGCTGCTGCCGAGGCACGGCGTCGACGCGCATCTTGGGGATCGCAAATGGATCGAACAGCGGGGTTTGAGACGGGCCCCGCCCTATCTCTGCCTTTAAACGCTCTGCGGGTTCTCCTCCCCGGGATGAGGCACTCATGCTGCGATTTCCAGTTCCGAGGAATTGGTATCGTTAGTGTTTTTGTTAAGAGAACAAAACAATTAAAAATATAAAGAATAAAGCAGATGTTTATGAATAAATAAATAAACAAGTCAGCTCATAACTCTGTTGAATAAAGAGGAGCTTTTAAAAGGAGGTTTTATCTAGTGCTGTTGCTAAGTTAAATATTACTGGCCAGCCGGTTATTATGAGAGTGAAAATATAAGTAAAACTCTATATCTCAGCCTCCTCGTCGGGAAATGCCGTTTTTTCCCTATCTCCACACTGAGGTGTCGAGATCGTGGAATAAACCGGTTTCTATTTATGCGTTTAGTCCCCAAACTTCTACTATAGTAATGTTATGGGTTATGTTAAGCACTAAGGCTACGTTCACACTGCAGGGCTTAATGCTCAATTCCGATTTTTTGAAAAAATTCGATTTTTTTGCAAGGCCGTTCACATTTCCAATTAAATGCGACCTTTTGTGATCTCCTGTGTGAACGTGAAATGACCCAGAAGTGACCCGCATGCGCAGAAGAGTACTCAACGGTCAACGACGTCACTTGTTGTTTGCGGAAGTAGCTAAACTTTAACTGTGATTCTATCTCACACACACACACACACACACACACACGAGCGCGCGCAGCGACCGTTACACAAGAGCCAGACAGCAGCCGCTGACCTATCTAATATCAGATTCAGCACAAATAAGTTAACATAACGTATATATAATGGCCGTGGGCTTTTTTTTTTTATTATTTTTTTTATTAACGGGCTCGTCGAGGTCGACCCGTTCGGCAGATTTACCTCAGCTCGACGAATGTGCAGTCCGTTTTCAAACCGACAACCACTTCAACGCAGGATTATGACGTTTTTCGCGTATCAATGACGTGCGGGTCGGATACATGCGACCTGGCCGTTCAGACTGAAGTCGCATTTGAAAAGATCGGATATGTATCGGATTTGGGACCACATACCCAAGTGGCCTGGGTCGCATTTGAAAAGATCGGATCTGTGTCGTTCAGACTGTCATGAAAAGATCAGATACAGGTCGCATAGGGGCAAAAAAATCGGAATTGGGTCGTTTCAGCCTGCAGTGTGAACGTAGCCTAAATGGTTTAGCTCCCCAGTACTTGAGCGAGCTCTTAACGCATTATAGTCCTTCACGTCTATTGCGATCTCAAAATACCGGCCAGTTAACCAAAATACAATAAAATATATCCAATAAAATATAGATTTTAAAGTTAAATAACCAAAATACTATGTTTGATAGTTATACTTATAATTTTGTTTCTATTACATGCAGTTCTAACTTGAGCTCTTAGCTCTCCGGTTAGAATATTGGCTTCTTACTGACCCTTTAAAGGGATTCTCCACCGAATGAAAATTCTGTCATCATATACTCACCCTCATGTTGTTTCAAACCTGTATGAATTTCTTTCTTCTGCTGAACAGAAAGGAAGATATCTAGAAGAATGTCAGTAACCAGACAGTTTTAGATACCATTGACTTCCATTGTAGGAAAAAAATATACTATGGAAGTCAATGGTATCTAAAACTGTCTGGTTACTGACATTCTAGATATCTTCCTTTCTGTTCAGCAGAAGAAAGAAATTCATACAGGTTTGAAACAACATGAGGGTGAGTATATGATGACAGAATTTTCATTTTTCGGTGGAGTATCCCTTTAAAGGGTCAGTAAGAAGCCAATATTCTAACTGGAGAGCTAACTGTACGTTCACACCGCCGCCGACTTGAGCTGCAAAGAAGCTCTGGCCGCCCTGTCAAGGACGCTTGTCAAAAAGTATGGGGAAGCTTGTTGACGCTTTGGCCGCTCTGAAGTCTGTGTCACACCATGAAATGTTATAACGACAGCATTTTTATAACCGTTTTGGTCACATTTGGTCGGGAAAAAATAATAATTAGCTATTATTATTATCATTGACATATCATGACAGAATTTTCATTTTTCGGTGGAGTATCCCTTTAAGAAACACAGAACTCACTCTTGCACTCACACTTACAATCTCACACACACACACACACACACACACACACACTCCGATATGTGGTTTATGAGGACTCTCCATAGGCGTAATGGTTTTTCTAATGTACAAACTGTATAATCTATCCCCCTACTACACTAACCCTACCCCTAAACCTACCAATCACAGATTTAGTATGTTTTTTAAGCCGTTTGGTTTAGAACAGCCATTCTCAAACTGTGGTCCGCGGACCACTAGTGGTCCGTGAGGGTACTGCAGGTGGTCCGTGGAAAGGCTAAATAAAATATTAAATAATATTTTTTTTTACCTTCATTTTACCAGGAAATTCCCATAAAAAAAGAAAAGTAAAAAGAATATGTAGGCCTATATTGATATAACATTTTAATTAAATTGTCAAGTTATTGTGTGATTACTAAAATAGCCTAGTGGTGTTCGGCCGTGACATTCAAGTTCAGTGCCGTTAGAACCACAACATTGGTTCGGTGGATAGCAACAGGTTCTCTGAAGAGAAAAGGGCAGAGGCAAATATGTTCTCATTATCACATCACACGCATAGCCTTTAATGGTGCGTTCACAACGGACGAAATTTCGCTTCAAACTTTTGTTTTTACGCGCGTCAATTTAGCTCTTGACGCGCGAATTGATACAAAGTGGTCAAGCGTATCACTAGACGCGGCAGGCGCGAATTTCACATAATCCCTTTTTGAATTTGATGCGCTATAGGCGGATCTTTTGTGACGTCATTGTTTATGTTTGTCGCGTTGCATCATGGGAATCGTGTGGCAGGAAACACCGCTAGATACCTGTAATTTGATTGTTTTGCACGTTTGGAGGAGGATTTAGAGAAGAGGATGGTTCACTCTTGCTGTGTGGTCGAGTACGGCTCGTTGGGGGCCTGATAAAAAGTTTTTTCGAATTCCCTCCGAAAAGGATCGCGAAAAACGAAAGAAATGGTTGCGTGCAATTAGGCGATTGAACCTGGACGCTCCGAAGAAAGCCTGAATTCCTGCAGCTAACGTTACTGATCGAGTTTGTGAGGCTCATTTTGTTCATGGTAGGCCTAAGTCTTAGTGACTATGTATTTATAGAAGATTGAATAAAAAAATAAATAAAACTGAGTCAAATCAACCGAGTCATGTTTTCGCGTTCTGATTCAGGTGTCCCAAACCGCGATCCACAGCACCCAGACTATGTTCCTCACATCAAAATGGGCTATTCTGGATCGCAAAACTTAAAAGCAAAAGAAAAGGCTGTTCTAACCTCTGCTTTTAGCACGATCACTGCTTTCTGTTTGGCAGAAAAGATCGGCCCAACTTTTCGAAAAAACAAAATAATCATAGGCCTCAAGACTTTTGAAAGCCTTTAATCTTTCATGAGTGAAGGGTCCAGGGGTTTCTATTAAATAAGAATAAATGTCTCCCCAGCAGATTGGTGGCCAAGACACGGGCAAGTCGGACCAACGTTTTTTGTCATCCCAGATCTCATATGGGCTTTGAATAACTTCGATTTTGTCACCAATACAAATTTTGAGCTTCTCTCCAAACCTCCTCCGGTCTTCAGATGTTAAAGTGCTTATATATTGTGGATTTCGCCCGCTAACTCTCTTGAAAATGCTCGTCGCGTCTTTACTGTCCGCAATACTGTTTGTTTTGTTGCCACACAACCACTCGCGCATGCGTACAAAGATGTCAACAAAGATCCTCCTATTCGCGTCCGGTGTGTGAACGCACAGTTAGGCATAGGCAGTTTATATGAAACGAAATGTTTATAAATGGAATGAATAAGGCCTGTTATTATTTAATTTCCAGTTAGTTTCTTGATCTCGCGTTTCTGAAATGTTTTGCAGATGTGCTGTTAAGTGGACAAACTTTTTGAGGACTTGTAAAACTCTGAAGATTAATAATAATAATCCCCTAAAATCGCCAAAGGTTTTGAAATGTTGACTATATTCCAGTGTTCTTATTACTGTATAGATTCCATACTACATTGCTATGGAAATAAGCCTGTTGTTCAAATGAACCTGATTATGCCCTGGGCGCTTGAGTAGCCTAAATAAATAAATTAAATATGTGGCAGCCGTTGTGTGCAGTAAACTTTCCTTTAACAAGCCTGTGATGTGATGACCAGTTATAGTTTTAGTGCTAGTAAGCCTATTTAGAGGTGCAGATTAATTCAGGTAGGACTGTGTGTAGACATATTTTATTATGTGTATTATGAGGTGGTCCGCGAAAATTCTTGATTACAAATAGTGGTCCACACACACAAAAAGTTTGAGAACCCCTGGTTTAGAAGGACACATATGTCCTCATAAACCATGTTTACGTTGTAATACCCATGTCATTATACACATTTGTGTCCTCATAAACCATATACAAGAACACACACGTCTCACACACACACACACACACACACACACACACACACACACACACACACTAACAATATGCTCTGACAGGAGGAGGACAGAGTAAAGGTACACAGGACCTACAATTTTCACACTTTTATTAGCCCCGGGTCTAGCCGGACAGCCTGTGTGTGTGTGTGTGTGTGTGTGTGTGTGTGTGTGTGTGTGTGTGTGTGTGGTGTGGTCATTGAAAATGTGTTCAGATATATATTCTTCACAGAAAATGAGCCAAGGCCAATGAGTCTGAGTTTGAAAAAATAAATAATCGTATAATTTTTCTCTTGATAAAAAATGAAACCGGGTCCTACAGACCCGAACACCATACAAGGGTTAAAACGACACTAACGAGACGCTTAACAACACAGCGTACAAAACAAACATTTTATATAGATATCATATTCTAATTAAATGAATACTTACAATCACAGAAATAATGTCCTTGGCGATGGTCAATTTGCTGCCGCCGCAACTGCTGCTCGTGTCCGAAAGCTGAATCATACGTGTAACAGCTGTTCTAAATAAGCTACATCTGATTGGTTAATAATAATCCTATTTCAGTATCTTGCCGCACTATTGGCTCGACTGATATAGTAGGCAACCGCGTTTGCCTGCATATTTACGGGTCGTGCAATATAATTTCGGGGGAACATGTGCAATAAATGGGAGTGGCAACACTTTTCATATCGTTGAGAATAAAACAACCGTCCCAACTTTACAAATCCAGGTTCTCCCTCCATGGGGATCATCCATTTCGAAAAGTAAAGCAGATACGGAACCTCGGCCCACGCGAGATGCAATGCGATTGGTTGCTGGACCAGCCAATGGAATTAATATGTGCAATATTCATATTTAAAATTGCCTAGTCATTAGATTTGTGAATTCTTTTTCTGAAAAACAAAATTATATCATTAATCTTTTAATTATTTTGGCGAAGTTTTATATCCATAAGACAAAAATAACTCAAAAGAAACCCTCCTATATTACCTTTTATAACACTGATCTCACAATATACTTAGAATATCTTTTAAACATGAGATCACAAAACAAAAAGCTTATAAAAACAATACAAATTTTAAAGCTTTTCAAATACATATAACTGCCCTGATATTATAAACTTTAATTTCTGTATTTATTATTTATTATTTATTTTATTATTATTATGTACATTTATACTTTAGTTGTTGTTGTTATTCTTTGGTTTATACATTTTGAATTGTATTTACAGTGCCTTGTATTCATTTAGTTTTTTGTTGCATTGTAGACTACTTGAAATGTTTGTAATTTAACTAAATAAATAAAAAGCACAATATGTTATGTATACCATACATAATAAGATATATTTCTAAAATCAATACTTTCAATATTATATATTATATGACGTTACTGTCACAAAAATAGCTTTAATGGTTCTGTTTTTTGTTTTGTTTTTTTTAAGCAAGTCTGGAGGCTAATGAAATGAAACAGATGAGAATAATTTTCCCATCTAAATACAGTTGATTTTATTGTAATGTGATGAATCAGAAAAATAAACAAATATAACATTCGCTTAGGCTGTTTTTTAAATGGACCAAAACAAAGTGAAACCAACGTGACAATTTGAAGTGACCAGACCACTGACATTGATAATAAATATTATTAAAAAAAATATATAAGATGGCACCACAAGACGACGTTCACTTGCAGAGCAAATTTAGCACGTTTATAGTTAACTCAACTGGGTAGCAATTGTGAACAATTTTAATAGAGAATTCAAAAATAATTTGGATTTCTTCACCACTACTACTAACCGGTTGGATGGTGTATTAGTGATATTGAAAGCTGATTGGCCTTTATAAATATGCGGAAAAGGGCCAATTTAATTATTTATTTATATGATGTCCGATTTATTCTCTCTTGTGCCTTTTTGCGCGCATTTTCCACGGGTTTTAATAATAAAACTGGTCTGAAAGAATGAAAATCATATTAAAGAAAACGTCAACATTAAGGTTGCAATTATTTAATAAATTGAGTAATGTGCGCGTGCATGCGTGGTTCGAATTTTAGTTGCTATGTAGGTTATGAATTCTGACTGCATATATATTTACACTCGAACCGGTCGCTGTCTGGGCGTGCGTGCATGTTATGATTCGAATGTTAGTTGCTATGGCGACGCGTTTTATGAATTCTGCGATCTGCATGTATCTCTCTGCTCAACGATCGACCGCTGTCTGTTGGTTGAGAGACGAGGCGAATTAACAGACTGACTTTTGCGGAGAATTTTCTGGCCGAAACTCGATACTTTGAAGCTTTTCTGGATTGCTGAGAGGAGACCTATATTCTTGAAGGACATCGGAGGATATATACTTTTTGAAAGCGTCATCTGATAATACTTTTATTTGATAGTTCTTTTCCTATTTTAGAAGTAACGTTAGCTTGTTTGATATTTTTTTCAGGGGAGTAACTCTATTTAGTTTAAGAGGATATTTCTATTGTATTGTCTTGTCTTGTATTTTGTTCTGATTTTCTTTCAGGTTGTCGATGGCTCGTAATCGAATGATGGGTGGAAGAGGAAGTGAGTGCTTTAATTTTTAATTAATTTTTTATGGTGTGTTGTACAATGACTGACTGATCCCATTTGATCCCATTTATTTGATTCATTGCATGTGAAATAAACTTGAATTGAATTTGAGCAACTTAACTGAAGTACAAATCTGTAATTGACCACAGACATTGATTATTGATTATGATTAAACTAACGTTATGTGATATGTGAAATATTCCATCCTTAGAGCACTCCAGATCCAGGAGAGCTGCTTTCTGCCAGACGGCTGGTCGGGAGGTTTGGAGGCCCGATTCTGATGACCGTGATCAGGATCCGCTGCCCAGAGATGGACAAAGTAAGTTACAGATACTTCTGGTCAAATATTACTCAGTTACAAGTAAAAGTTGAAAAGACTGATTTTTACTTGAGTAAAAGTACAGAAGTACTTGTTTTTAAAGGTACTTAAGTATCAAAAGTAAAAAGTAAATGTCAATGCATTGTTTTATTATTGTTTGTAATACTTACAGTACCTTATGCCTCTGAATCTATGCCTGCCTACCTACCCACCCTCATATCAATATATCATTTATTTCTAGAACACAGTTCCTGTAGTGGGATTGAATGTGAGATTGAATAAGTGCTCTCAATAACGTCCACAATAGTTTCGGGCTGTTCCCTCAAATAGGGCCCTATTTAAAGATTTTTGGCTTTTAGGATGAATATGTCAGCCACTGTTATAAGCTAGTGTGCTCCAAAACAATGACAAAATGAGCATTTAAAAGACCATACCCAACATTGAAAATGAAAGTCAGATTGATGTCAGAATCCAACTACTTTCTACAGAAATGTAACGTTAGTGGAGTAAAAAGTATGATACTTGTCTTTCAAATGTAGTGAAGTTAAAGTAAAATGTTTCCAGAAAAAATAGTACTCAAGTAAAGTACAGATACTCAAAAAGTGTACTTAAGTACAGTACTCAAATAAATGTACTTTGTTACTGTCCACCTCTGCCGCTGCCAGACCCGACCCAGACACAGAGCCAGGATCGTCCTGGATATTTACCATCTCTGTCTTCTGAGTTTTCTGTTTCTGTGTCCACAGGTCAGGCTCACGGGACGAGGGCGAAGCAGAACCCAGATGTTGGACGTCAGTCCACTTCATCTAACCACTCTCGCAGAGGTCAGAATAGGCTTTTAATAAAGATGTAATGGCTTAGTTTCTATTTCTATTTTCAATGGCTGATTTGTCAACTAAACCAACTAAAGTAACGATAACACTTTATTTTGATGGTCCCTTTTGAACATTCTGTCGACTATACGTAACTTTGCAACTACATGCCGACTAACTCTCATTAGAGCATCAGTAGACTCTCTCCTTAATATGAACTATGATGATATTTTAATCATTGTTTTAACTATGTACGAGGCACTGCGAGTGCGAGCTGACATCGCGTTTGTCTCTCAGGCTTGCTTTCACTGCGTGATGTGTCAGTGCAGTTATAGATGTCCCCAAATTAGTTTTTGTCTTATATTTATATCATATTATGTTGTTATATTAGAATATCACATGATCAAGAGTGCCGTTTTCCTTTGCACAATTGCAAATGTGCTATTTATTTTATACAACAGTTAAATTAACAATAAAGTTAACATTGTGAGTTACTTTTTGGACACAATATTGTCAATTTTCACTTTATATCGCCGACGAGAATTTCATACTGAAGCCGTAGTCCAACAGACAGATTTGTTTTTTACTGAAATCCGCGTTTTGAACGAATCATTTTAACGATTCAATGAACAATCACTTGTTTTCTGAATGAATCAGCCGTTTGAACCATAGACATCATATAGATAGACGCCCTATCGACCGCTACTGCCTACTGGCGCGGGTGAGCCGTGGGGCCGCCATCTTAGACCGGTCACCCGCTCCACTCAGTGTAATCTGTATGGCAGGTGCAATGAGCTGTCAGCGCATTTAATTAATCATACCTCACTGAATACCGAACTGATTTTCAGGCGGGTTTGTTTGCTGCAAAGGTCATTCATGTAGCTATTATACAGGACACATGGTTCGGCGTATTTTAATATTCATAGTAGGCTTAACAGTAATATAATATTCTGATATAAGATATAAAGTGACCAGACGTCCAAAATCAAAATATGTGATGTAGGATATAAGCTATTTTATAAATCACACACTATAAATATGATAAAGAAGCAGAAACAGATAGTTGCAGTAAAGTAAGATATTTTAATAAGTTGAAGAAACGTGTGTGTTTTACATTTACATTGCTTCCTGATATCACGTGCGCAAACACAAATAACCTATATTTATATATATATATAAAACAGTTATGTCCGGGCGAACAATGTATGAATTAACTTAAGATTGGATTGCGGTAAAAGTAAGTTTCGTGCCTCTTACAAGTGCTTTCGAACTTCTTTCTGATCTGAATGGTATGTGGAAAACACTTGAGTTGAGGGAGGGAGAAAACACGCAACTGAATGCCTTTTCAAGCGTCTCAATACTTGAAAAACCACAGGAAACTACTTTTAAACACGAAATTACTTGATTTACAGAGGGTCTATTCGCACGTTTATAAACGTTAACGTTACCTGAGGTAATTTTCCTGGACCTTTTTACAGAAGGTAAAAGTCGCCGTAATCTTAACTGACATTGTCCAAAATGATTACTGAGATGGCACATTCGGACGGGACTAAAATAACCGAGAAGCTCTTGTAATTATTACTTTACCCCACCTCTCCATGTCAGGTGAACACCGGCTGGTGCAGTAAACATTGCCTAGCTAACGTTAGCTGGCTACGATATCAGTACAGTAATATCAAAGATCCTTGCTCCTTCTCAATTATCTGGTAATATTCTATTCACAAAATACAACCAATAGTACGGCAATGTTAAAAGTAATCCCCCGGGCCCTATATGCGATGGTCCGCCGATTAGAACAGGAAAATACTCCACAGTGCTCTAGCATCTTAACTGCTGCCACGCAACGAAACTAGGAACACGACCGGTTTAAGATGGCGGCCACATTTCTCAGTGCCCAGCGGCCAATAGGGCATCTAGTCTCTATATAATATCTATGGTTTGAACAAATCGGTTGAATAAATGACTCCAACAACTCGCTTATTAAGACAGTGACTTGCCGCCACCTACTGGTGGTTTTAGTTTCATATTTAAAGTATTCTTTAATTAAAACATTAAAAAACTGTACAGTAAATCATTAAATCATTTTAAAATATCATCTAATTATTATCGACAAAACGTTGAAAATATCGAGACATATTTTTGTCAATATTGCGCACCCCTAATGTACGGTATTCATTTTGATTTCTTCAGGTCTTAAAAAGGTCTTAAAAAGCCTTAAATTTGACTTTAAAAATTGTGCAGGTACCCTGTAATACTCTAATGAGAGTTAGTAGACATGTAGGTGCAATTTTACTTGTAGACAACTGAATGTCTGTTGGGAGGAGCATTTTACTATTAAGATTTGAATAGTAAAATGTAAGTTATATCATTATGTCATTGCTTAATTTGACGTCAGAGATGGGTCTAATAGTTGTTTTCATTCGTTTTTTCTTCATTTCAGAAAAAGCTCCAGAACGTCTTTGCCTCAGGATCTGGAAGGCTACGAAGGGACTTTTCAGCTGCTGTTCCGGTAGTGCTGTGACTGTTGTGGAGCCTTTTATTCCGGAACCATCGTCACCTTCTCCAGATCACTCCGGCGTCAAGCCAAATAATAGTAAATCATTATTTCTCCAACATTATTTTAAACAGTATTACAGGGTGTCCGCGGATCCTTAAAAAGTCTTAAATTCGATTTTTTTTTTTATTTAAGGCCTTAAAGAGTCTTTAAAAGTCTTATTTTTACTTATGAAAGGTCTTACATTTTCGATGGCAATTTGACTTACACATATCGAAATGTTTTCCAAATTAGAACCATCTAATTAGCGTACTTTTTTATTTATTATTCTATCTTTGTGGATTTGCTTGTTCACGTGTATATACTTGTTCATATTGTCAATATTGTTGTTATCCCTTTATTTCGCTGACGAAATTGCGAAACATTATTGGATAATTCTTATCATTTACATTTCTCTGGGCCAATCGGAATCTTAGCACTTTTTCTCTTGGCCAGTCGGAATCTTAGCACTTGCGTCATAATCTTGAAGCACACACACCATGACACACACACACAGCGTCAACAACAGCTGAGCTCGCCATTTGCCTGGCTACCGTGCGAGTCTAATGGAAACTCACGCATGAATTTTCCTGCATTGAACTTGTTTTAACGCCCGCCAAAGTGAATTTTTGTCCCGCCAAAGTCTTATTTGATCGGTGAGTAATGTAGATGAACGGCTGCGTTTGTGACATGGCGCATGTTTTAACTAAAAGAACGACCAGAGAGAGAGTGAGAGCCGGTCGCGCGCGCGCACTCTCTGTGTAAACGACTTCACCGTCTCCAAACTAGGCGCTGTGTTGCTCTCTCTCCCTCGCACATATTAATCAAAATATATCGACACGGTGGTAAAAGGTCGGAAGACCAAAGTTTCGTGTGGAGCATTCGGAGATTTTTTTTCCCTGAATTATACTGCTGGGTGTGAATTGTTCTAAATAAGTTTCCTTATCTTCTCTGAAAAGCGTTCCGGACATTCAGCTGACATAAAACAACACTTTAATTAAACGAAATAAAACTATACAGTGATGAAATGTTTTCTATGTTGACAACTTGACACAAATCTTGGATGTCCATGTCCTAACTGCTGGGATAATCACACAACGCGCATGACACGTCCAATTCGCGAACTAATAATGACTCCTTTGAACCGATTCATTTTAATGAATCGTTAAAACAACTGATCTTTCCAACAGTGAACTCAGGAGACGTCTGAATCGGTGTATAACTAATCAGTAACACTTTACAATAAGGTTCTATTTATTACATACATTATATAAAAAGTACAGTTTGCTAACTCAAGCTTAAACTTTAAAATAACATTTTTCCACACAGTGCTATCAAGAATCGATAAGAGAATCGTTAAAGAATTGGATCGATAATCAGAATCGTCAATGGCATTATTATTGATAAAATCTTATCAAATCCCATCCCTAACATACATGTTTTTTAATATTTTTTTTTTTTTAAGAGTAAAAAGATGCTAACATGAGGTCTTATTGTGTCACTGTCAGTCTTGTTACATCAGTGCAAAACTAGGGTATGCAGATTAATTATTATTATTATTATACATCATTCATCAGCATGCATTGATTAATCCCATGGCATGTATATAAAAAAAAAAGTTAGTCTGCACTTTATTTACCTACCCACCTCTCTCTCTCTCACACACACACACACACTAACCCGACCCCTAAACCTACCCATCACACACATACACACAAGTCAAGCGTCTATAAAACGCCGATAGCAGGCCGGGTGAAACCCGTAGTTGTTGGGACATCAGAGACCGGTTTGTCCAAGAGGGCAACATGTTTATTAGCAATAGCTAACGTTAGCTCCGTAGTGTCCGACGTTTTGAGCCATTCCTATGCTTGATTTTTTCCCACCGGACTTCAGTAAAGGGCTGCGGACCTTTCCCACCATCTTTTCCGACATGAAGAATACACTTTACGGGTGTTAATCGAGCTTGATCGCCGCTATCAGATGAAGATGCGCTGCTTACGTCCTCCTCTGTTTACATGTGCGTAGTGATATTGGCTTGATTTCGGCTGTGACCTACTTACATTTTCGATGCTGATTGGTTGAAAATCTAGCTCAACAGGTTTACATGTCTCAATACGCAGTCAATATAGTGCGCCAATAAATTACAATTTCTCATTAACTGCAGGATAATGCGTGGAGAACTTTTTGCTTGGATACCTTTAATTAACGTTGAACATATTGAGCAAAAGAAAAATTAGTGCCCCGTTTGTCAGAACGAAACTGAACGATACAGCTCACGTACAGCGGCCTATTAACCAAGATAAAACATTTTTGAAACGTTGAAAAAACTGGACGTTTTGAACGTTCAGGGAACATTTAGAAATAATGTTTTCTTAATTGAATGGGAATGTTAGCAAAACGTTCTCAATAACGCATGAGCTCGATGGCTGTCTGACACACACCAGAAACACACGCACAGAAAGCCGCTTCACAGACAGCATACGATCCAGAAAAGAATTCAATTTCACCACTTATTTCTCTTGAATTGTCAAAAACATGCAAAATTGTCAAAATGGCTGTCGTGCCGAGTATTACAGAGTCAGTTATGTCATAAATAAGACATTGCTATGCATTTAATAAATGTGTTTAATAAAATATATCTATATTTAGATATGGCCCATATGATCTTTACCATTACAAGAACTGAGCCACATGTGCCAGAGTTGGCCAAATGAAGCCTGGAAATGTATGTTTTCTTTTTAATTAAAGATCAGATAAAATAAGAAAAATAACTTTAGCGTTGAATCGGAATCACCTCGTAATCGTGATAATAGTGAAATAAAATTACTATTAATATTGTGAAATAATATGTTGGGACATTTATGCAGGCATTAAGCAGAAGTCAGGTGGATAGCGTGAACAATTCCCATTACTTTAGATTTGTAACTTTACAGATAAGATTTGAATAGTAAAATGTAAGTTATATCATTATGTCATTGCTTAATTTGACGTCAGAGATGGGTTTAATAGTTGTTTTCATTTGTTTTTTCTTCATTTCAGAAAAAGCTCCAGAACGTATGAAGAAACCTGGTCGTTTCCAGAAGCGCTGGAAGGGTTTTTTCAGCAGCTCAAGAAATGTTGTGGAGCCTTTTATTCCTCCAGCAGATCCTGTTCCTGAACCATCATCGTCACCTGCTTCAGATCACTCCGGCGTCAAGCCAAATAATGGTAAATCATTATTTCTCCATCATTATTTTAAACAGTATTATCTTGTTTTCCACTCAAAATAAGGCTTGTTTTTACAGAAAATTTAAATTATTTCCCCCATTATAAAATTATTTTCTCGACCAGCGCTGACATTTTTTAAATAAAACAATGGATCTAGCAACAGACACTTTACTGACTATAAGTAACTTTTCAACTACATGTCAACTTATTCTAACCCTACTAGGGCTGGGATAAACGATTATTTTTTAAACGATTAATCTAGCGATTATTTTTTCGATGCATCGATTAATCTAACGATTCATTTTTCCAGTCCGATTCGATTTGATTATCGATTATCTCCCCAATCCCCATTAATTGACTAATAGCAATTTATACATGTTAATTTACATATCTGAATGAAAAAAACATGAATTCCTTAACATTGCAATATATGTTTATTGCTCTTAAAATTCCAAAATAAAAGACTATACAAGTGCATAGTAATGCATTCTTAGTCAGAGGTAGCATTCAATAAAACCTTAAAGCCTTGAAAACACATAGCTTACTGAAACAAGCTTACTGAACACATAGGGCCTAGCTTACTGAAACAAGCTTACTGAACACATAGGGCCTAGCTTACTGAAACAAGCTTACTGAACACATAGGGCCTAGCTTACTGAAAAAAAAGTTCTTCTTTCAGATGAAAATAACAACAACTTGATGTCTAGCATTCAATAAAAAAATAAAAAGGTCACCCAAAATACTTGTTTAGAGCAATTGAAAGAATACAGTAACCAATGTAAACTTGGGGGCTTTAAGCTAATACAGAGAGTGCTTTTCCAACAAAAAATAAATAAAAATGAACAGTGGGAGCCAGCAGCCTGTCATGGCGTCCTTCCTGAACCAACAGAATTGAACATTTATGTTGAAAACACATAGTCCTAGCTTACTGAAAAAAGTGCATATTTTAATTCTTCATTCACATAAAAATAACAACAACGTATAGTAATACACTCTGCCACTCACCTTTTTCTTAAAAAATAATAAAAAATACTAATAAAAAAAAGTACTTAACTAGAATTTAATAAATGGAACATTATTGTAAAGTGTTACCGATTTGTTATACACCGATTCAGACGCCTCGTGAGTTCAGTGTTGGACAGATCAGTTGTTTTAACCATTCATTAAAGTGAATCGGTTCAAATGAGTCATTAGTTCGCGAATCGGACGTGTCATTAGTGGACGTGTAGCCTACGGCAAGCGTTGTGTGATTATCCCGGCAGTTTATTTTTTACCACAATTCACACTCCGCGGTAATTCAAGAGAAAAAAATCTCCGAATGCTCCACGTGAAACTTTGGTCTTCCGCCCTTTTTCTATCGGACATGTCTAATGAATATGCACGAGGGAGAGAGAGAGAGCAAGACAGCGCTCGTGTTGTTTGAAGACGGTGAGTGTGCGCGCGTGCGGCCGGGGCTCTCTCTCGTACTTATATGAGCCCTGTCAAGCGCAGTCAGTCATTCTATTCTACATCACTCATGTTACTTATAGACAACTGAATGTCTGTTGGAGGAGCATCACAATAAAGAGTTTGCAGATATTAAGCAGAGACTTTGTTACACTATTAAGATTTGAATAGTAAAATGTAAGTTATATCATTATGTCATTGCTTAATTTGACGTCAGAGATGGGTCTAATAGTTCTTTTCATTTGTTTTTTCTTCATTTCAGAAAAAGCTCCTGAATGTTCTCTCAAGTTCTTGGAGGATACGAAGGGTGTTTTCAGCAGCTCTTCCAGTGATGCTGTGACTGTTGTGGAGCCTTTTATTCCTGAACCATCGTCACCTGCTTCAGATCACTCCGGCGTCAAGCCAAATAATGGTAAATCATTATTTCTCCATCATTATTTTAAACAGTATTATCTTGTTTTCCACTCAAAATAAGGCTTGTTTTTACAGAATATTAAAATTATTTCCCCCATTATAAAATTATTTTCTCGACCAGCGCTGACATTTTTTAAATAAAACAATGGATCTAGCAACAGACACTCTACTGACTATAAGTCTACTAATACTCTACTAATACTCTAATGAGAGTTAGTAGACATGTGCAGTGTTACTGATAGACTTATAGAATGTCTTAAAGGGACCAAAATAAAGTGAAACCAAAGTAACAATTTGATGTGACCACTGACATTGATAATTAATATAATAAAAAAATAATAATAATAAAAACAGTTTTTGATATCTGAAATGTTCCATCCTTAGGTCGCTCCAGATCCCGGAGAACTGTTTCCACAGATTCCTCTCCGGGCATCACGCCATCCTCAGCTTGGTCCTCACCCTGGTCCTCACCCCCCCCTGAGGCCCATGTCGAGAGAGGAAGTAGAGAGTCGTTGAATCTGTGCAGCCGAGGCTCAGACAGCGTCGAGGGGAGTAGCGGTGGATCGGAGAGCCCAAGCGAAAAGGGTTTGTCCAGGTCCAACAGCCTCGAAGGGTTTCTGTGTCCTCCGCTGCCGGGTCAAGTTCCTGTCGAGCCAACAGAGACATCAACTGGCCGAACTGCTCAGGGTGCCGTGGAGGCTTCTCCTGTGAACGAGAGCTCAACAGGTGAGACTGAAATAAGGCTTGGCAGTGCAAAGTCTACAGATAGAGATTTAGCTATTTCATGCATAACTGAGTCAAGTTTTTAACACGTCCGATCACATTTACTGTTGCTCGACCAGCACTGATATTTTTAAAATAAAACAATGGATCTAGCAAGCTAATAATTGTCTCACATTTTTCTGTTTGTTTTTCAGAGTCCTTTGAGTCTCTCTATAACGTGGAACAGTTAATTGGATCCGGAGGATTTGGCAGAGTGTTCCTGGGAACACGCAAATTCGATGGCAAAAAGGTAAATCTTACTGAATTGCACAAACATTTTGCTCTTGCATGCATCAAAACACATTTAAAACAATTTACAGATGGTTTAATACTTAATACAAAGCCAGGTGCTTGAAAACTGTTACTGTTATTGAAACTGTTTTTTTTTGTGCAGGTTGCCATCAAGCGGATGCTCAAGAGTGCCAATTATCGTTATCTTTATATTGTAAGTTGGCCAAAACCTGAATGTGTATTGAGTTGTTTAAGTGCAGATTACTGTAGTTAATACACCCGTAGGAAGCATTAGGTATAAATGTGATCAACAAATAAGCCTAGAGGCACCAAATAACTTTGAGTGAAAAGGCTCTTTTGAACGCATCTAAAAAGATCAAAGAATAGTACATTTCAAAATGATGTTTTCTTCAGATTTTTACCCAGCTAACCTTCTGTCTGCTTCTTCTCTCTAGCCTGGGAATCCCAAACCTCTCGTTACAGAAGTGGCGCTGCTGATGATGATGAGGCTAGAACCCATAAGCCCCTTCGTCATACAACTGTACGAGTGGTTTGAACATCCTAAAGAATTCACTCTGGTTATGGAGTATCCGGGGCACTGCGAGAGCTTGTTTGACATAATCTATCGTCAACCTTGGAGTGACTGGTTCTCACGGGTCGTCATGAGACAGGCTGTGCGGGCAGTGCTACACTGCATCCATCATGGTGTTTTCCATAGTGACATTCATCCACAGAATGTCCTGTTTGAGAAAGACACGCTAGATCTCAAGCTGATAGACTTTGGCTGCGGTCAGCTATTTAGTAGTGAAGGCTACGAGAGCAACAGATACAGGGGTGAGCATTTTGGGAGTGTGGAAACCTACTTACAAGTGACTTACAAATTTTTTGATGATGCTTTAAAAAAAATGCTCAACAATGTGCAAATGTCTTCCTTACAGGAGTTCTGGATTACTGCCCACCTGAAGTCTTTACAGAACCTCGATTCCACGCCGTCCCTGCAAACGTCTGGTCTCTAGGAGTGGTGCTGTACGAGTTGTCAAACGCATGTCTTCCTTTTTGTAATAGAACGGAAATCACACAAGCCGAAGTTACATTTCAGAACCCCAACTTATCCAAACGTGAGTGAATAATGATGATAACATGGATAAACACACATAAAGCAAACGAGTTGTACAGAAAGTTAAAGGTTGTAGTGTGTCAGAATTTTTATATATACTGTAGCTCAACGTACACCGAGAGCATCGCTGTTTTCAAAAATGCCAGGTCACATGGTCATGACTAACCAGCTCTCTCCTTATTAAAATGTGTACAGACTGCAGGGATCTGATTGGACAGTGTCTAGCTCGCGATCCAGCTGAACGCCCCAGCTTAGAGCAGATGTTACAACATCAATGGTTTGTTCGTACACAACGCTAGATTGGAGAAGCTGAGGAGATTCACTCGATCAGTTTCAGGTGTGTGGAAGTGTAACAAGCAGAGTAGGATTATTATCTTTTGTCTTAAATTCTGCATTATTTGTAGTGAGATTTTCAAATTTGTGTTCATTGTAATGTTCTTGTTATAGTCAAATCACCTTCATTTATATAGCGCTTGATACTATATAATAATGGTAAATCATTATTTCTCCAACATTATTTTAAAAAGTATTATCTTGTTTTCCACTAAAAAATAAGGCTTGTTTTTACAGAATATAAAAATTATTTCCCCCATTATAATATTATTTTCTCGACCAGCACTGACATTTTTTTAAATAAAACAATGGATCTAGCAACAGACACTCTACTGACTTTAAGTAACTTTTCAACTACATGTCAACTTATTCTAACCCTCTACTAATACTCTACTAATACTCTAATGAGAGTTAGTCGACATGTAGGTGCAATGTTTCTTATAGACTTATAGAATGTCTTAAAGGGACCAAAATAAAGTGAAACCAAAGTAACAATTTGATGTGACCACTGACATTGATCATTAATATTATAAAAAAATAAATAAAACAAAAACAGTTTTTGATATCTGAAACGTTCCATCCTCAGGCTGCTCCAGATCCTGGAAAACTGCTTCCACAGATGTTTCTCCGGGCATCACATCTGCCATCGCTGCACTGACGAGAATGTCTCCCAAGCGTTGGGCTGGATGTAATAATCCACATAGCCTCTCTCTATTTACTCCCGAAATCTGAACCGCTGAAGACGAGGTGGATTAAGTTTGTTTTTGAAGAAAATGCTCCCTCAACTCTACCAAAATTCGTTTATGTCTGCTCGAATCATTTTACACCGGACAGCTTTTTGAATGAGGCTCAGTATAAAGCAGGTTTTGCAAAAAAATGGCTCCTGAAGGATGTAGCAGTGCCAACTGTTCGTGATCCAGCTACACATCTAGAAGTATGTATTACGCGTTGGTTTTCCAAATTGCCTTTGAATTTGTCAAGTTCATAATAACATGTTAGACTTATAAAGTTTGTGATAGCACCATGAGTCCAGCTATGTTGTTATTTTTTTATCGCGCTGATAGTGGAATCTTTATTTGTTAAGGACAGCACATCAGAACAGAGCAGCCAAACCAGAGATGTTGCTTGCCAGACAGACGCAAAACCGCTGACCAAGTCTGTTGGTACTCAGTCATCAATGAAGACGTTTCATGTTCGCTACAGGAGTTCAGGTATGTTTATGTATTATATGATACTGCTTATACAGAGGACCTATAACTAGTCTTGTTACACAACAAGTGTCACATAACAGTAACACACAACTACTTTGTATATTACAGGTGTCCAGACGACAGATACAGTTTCAGACATTGACAGTTTGTCACCAGCAGCTGGTTTAAAGGTCCCATGACATGAAATTTTCACTTTCTGAGGTTTTTTAACATTAATATGAGTTCCCCTAGCCTGTATATGGTCCCCAAGTTTCTAGAAATTTCAATCGGTGTAAATCGAGCTTTTGCTATCTTTCTCTGCCTTTGAGAAAATGGAGGCTCATACACGCTGATCTTGAATCTCCTCTTTATGACGTCATAAGGAGGAAATGTTACCTCCCCTGTCTCTGCTTTGCCCGCCCAGAGAATATTTTCCGCCCATGAGAAAATGCGCTAGGAAGTAGGAACGCGCGCGGGCGATTTTAGTTTGTCCACGAGAGATATTATGGCTTTTGAGCGAGCGAAGCATAATAATTGCTCAATAATTGGATGTACAAATGAACACCGAAGGGTCAAATACAGAGCTGGGCTTGCTGAACGTCTGAAACTAAAGTCTGGATCACTCTCTTTGGCTCAGCTAACGTTACACACCTCGGACAAGTAAGTCAACTAATGATATATAAGTGTGTTGCTTTACTGTTTATGGTTACCTAGATTGTTACACGTAGAATGTGGCTGTAACATTAGCTATGCAGCTATGCAGTTTATGTGTGTGAATACACACACTGTAACGCGAGTGTTGTACACTTCTTTGTTATTTGGATAACCGTTTTCCTGTTGGTTATATGGCGCGCGCGATCGATATCCGCATTTCAAGATCGCAGAGCTTGATGTAATTGTAATAAGATAAATACAGACGTTACAGATCTCTCATGAAAAGGCAACAGTAGGTTAGCATTAGCTACATGATAATAACTGTAAACCATCCGAATAAAGTACTGTATCCAGACATAATATTTTAAACTAACCATTCGGAAACGTCCTGCTGGAGCCGCTGAGTTGCAACTTCTTCATCCGTTGCTTCTCCATCTGGATCAGATTCTGGGTCAAACTGAAATGCTTGAAAGACTGCGTGTCTTCGTGCCATTGCAATATCCAACGTAAACATGCACGCCACGGTACCGTTGCACAAGATGGTCAAGGCCACACCCACCCTCCACCTTGCGCCACCTTTCTCCTCCTTATTAGTATTTAAGGCTACAGACACCGAAACGGCCTGTCTGAAGGAAGCTCATTCTGGGACTGGCTTGTAGTGGCTATAATTCTGCACCGAGGCTGAATTTTTGGGAAGAGATTTCAGATACAGTACTAGGGACCACTAAGGCCTATATTAAAGCCTACAAAAAGTAGCATGTCATGGGACCTTTTAATATTTAGGACCTCTACACCTATAAAGTGGCCATCAAAGAGACCTCGTGTGGAACTGGAGGAAGAGGATGACGAAGAAACCCTAATGGACACATCATCTGTAGTAGCACCTGAAGAGCAAGATTATACATTTGATCCAGCAGAGACGGACACAACTTTAACGGAGACAGCAGACATGTCGTAAGTTTCAAAACTGTGCATTTGTTTTAGAACAGGGGTGTCAAACTGAGTTCCTTGTTGGCCACAGCACTGCAGAGTTTACCTCTAATCATTATTAAACACACCTGAGGCAGCTAATCAACTCTCTAAGGCTCATCAAAAAAGTTCAAGTATGCCTGTTGATCCTTCTGGAACTGAGTTTAACACCCCTGGTTCAGAATTTTATTATTTTTATTATTATTATATTTTGTTACTTTTGTATTTAATATTTGTTAACCAGTACGAGTTTTTGTTTCTTAGTGCTCAAGCAAAATGGCAAAATGAGACGCTAGATCGCCTGAGTGAAAGGGAAAGGGTCATCGTTGGAGGTGACATGAGGGCTGACTCACCAGGTACATAGTTGTAAATAAGAAGGATGCATGGATGCTCGGGTATTTTCCGGATCATGAAGCATAACATGCATAGGTAGTATCTAATAGGGGTGTAACGATACATCGATATAACGTCTAACGATACGATGCATCGATTCCACTCTTAACATATCGATATACACCTTTATTTTGACACTCCACATTCTCACGTAACATCCTTCCGCCAAAGCGCACATTTTCGTTTACTCACCAACCGCCTGCCGGTGTGTCTTTATAACATTAATCTCCTCATCTGAAATAGACGCCTGACAAGACTGACTAAACCCTACGTTTTTTCACAAAAGCCGGTTGTCCGCTGTCAAGGCATCGCGAGTTCATGTTTTACAGAGCAGAGACAAGCACTCGCACCCTTGTTGGTGAACGCGAGTCCGTTTTAGCTACTCAGTGCGCAGTATTCAGGTCAGATGTCACTTTGAAAAGACGCGCTGGCTAAGAGGAGTTTCGTCAAAGCTGACTAAGTGATCGAGGGTGGATAATTTCAATGAACTCGTGATATCTTCTTCAGGGTGTAAAAGGAAAATAAAACCGGAAACATTTTCACAGAACCTTACTAAAGCAGTTCGTTTAGTGGTGAGAGAAAAGCTCTCTGTACTGCGTGTACGTTATCACAACAACAAAGTTTGTCAGGCGTCTATGTCAGCTGAGGAGATTAACGTTACGAAGATTAACCGAGTGTTGTATTATTTATCATAGCAATTACTTGATTTTGTTTGACTCAGAGAAATGTGAATCTGCTCTGCAAAAAAAACAAAAAACTTTTAACATATTAAAGCATACTTTCAATTAACTTTGATTTTGTAATTTACCTGTATTTAAGTTATTATTATTATTATTAATCAAAACAACCCAGCTGCAGTTTGATTGATATTACTTGGAATGCACAATAATAATAATAAAAAACATGATTTATGAAAATGAACAAGAACGGAGTACTTGCAAATTACCTCTTCTGTTGTAAATGTCCCAATTGGGAGAGAGTGTGCAATTTTCAAAGAGTTTAATTAAACATTCATGTTATATATTTTGGTTGCATTTGGGAGTTAATAAAAACGTAACTGGTTGTGTGAACATAATATCTAAATATATCGATTAATCGATCGATATAGCCCTGAATCGAATCGAATCGAATCGTATCGTAGAATTTTTTGAAGTATCGGCAAATATCGTATCGCTGGCTGAGAGAATCGATATCGTATCGTATCGTGATGAACTGTCCGATTTACACCCCTAGTATCTAACTGAATTCAATGCACTCGTGGTAATAATGCTTTGTGTAATATTACTTTCAAAGGCCACTCTGCAAAGTTTGGAAGCTATACATTGATGGACCTTCAGACCAACACCGTTGTGGACACACCAGAGCTGGTTCAGGTGGGAGAGAAGAAATATCAGTATTTAAAAAAATTACATTTTGAGAAGTTTAAAACTTCTGGTTTGTCTAAGATGATTGTTTCGTTCCCTATACTTGTCTATTTCAGAGTAACGAAGTGGGAGGAAGCTACCACATGGAAAAAGGATTACAGAGGAGCCTTGCCCTGTTGGAAGCTCGTGGTGTTACTCTGGAGTGTATTGTAACTGACCGCCGAATTACAGGGGGTACTGGGGGGTACTATACCCCCCAATGAAGACCCAGTAGGGGACAGAAATATCAGTTTTGGGGGGGTCAGATAATTTTTCTGATATTGTGAAAAAATATAATTACAGTTACAAGTCAACTCCTATTTTCACTGTAGGAACATTTTAATGTAAAGCGATTTCAGACACCCCTATTGTGGACCGTACCATTTTTAACCACCATGGCGATAGAGAACGACTTCAACTTCTCAAGCAAGTGTCAACGTTGAATGACAAAACGCTAGTTTCAGAAAGTATCATTCTTTTCAACATTCCTTATTTGTATATTCAAAAATATTTAAAATAATCTAATTTAATAGTTATAATTTTTCAATGTAAATGATTTAATTTTATTGGTAACAGCCTAGTGTCTAATTATTTTAATTGAATATATTTATCAAATTTAAGAATTTGAAATGAAAGATGGAGCATACATTTAATAAAATTAGGGGAAAATGCCCTTTATAAAGCTACAAAAAATGATTCTGAGTGTTTTCAAACAGTGATGTAATGAAACATTGACAATTTAAGCTTGAAGGGAGTAAAGCCTCTGTTTAGGCTATTAAGGAAATGTAATTTTGCCAAAAGAAGAACTTTTATTTTAAATAAATGTTAATTTTAAATCAGCCTACTTCAGTGTGATGTTACCATATTATCATGCTTAACACTAAGAATTTGAATAATTGTAATGTGATGATCAGATGCAGATCTAAATCAAAGAATATAGGCGGTTTGCGGGTGGATTTTTTATTTTTAAGGCGAGACTCTACAGGTGAATAGGGTAAAATGTTTAAATAATAGATATCACCATGAAACTTCCTCAGTTGATTACTTACACAAGTATATAAAAAAATGTATTACAAGTTTTAGAAATGTATATGTTTAATTATGCAAATGAGGCATTATCTCATTAAATATGTACGATTTTGCATATATTTTCGGTAGATAGATCTGAACATATGATAAAGCCAGATGCAAAATTATTTTTTCATTTTGTTTACACACAAGATGAAAATAAAAACTCAGAGGGATTTCAGGATATATGCTTTCATTACCTAGGAAATTAAAATATACTGTCCATAGCCTTAAAAAATCGATTTTCACCTTTTTTTTTTTATTAAAATGTCACATAAATCAGGCCAGGAATGATTTATTAACAAATCCCTCTGAAAATATCTTCAGAATACTGCTAAGTGTATAACTGGAGAGTGTGGTGTACACAGGTGCTACACAGGCTGAGATGTTTCTACTGGAGAATGACAAAAAACTCATTTTGAGAAAACGGCAGTTAAAGAGTTAAATAGCTCTAAATGAGATTTCGTCGTTAGCTTTAAATCCCCCTTTGGACATTCACCATTGGTTACTGATAGAAAGGAAATGCCCATATTTGGGTTACAGAGCAGGAGACTCAGAGCTTTACAGCGATCCCGGTCATGACAGACTTCAGTAAACAGACGGATCTCGGCGTGTCGTGTGGGAATGATAACTTCTTGGTAAATTCGGGAGAAACTTACTGCCGCAAGTAAACAAAATGTAATAAAATAAACATCTTAATGTATATTTTCAACGTTTTCTTTATAGCAGCTTGAAAGAACACATATTGAAGGAGTAAACTAGCCCAAAATCTCAAAACTGACCACTGTCACGGTAGATGTATTCTCTGTTCCTTCTAGTCTTGTGTTTATGTTGTTGTGTGAGCGCGTGTGTTGTGGGCGTGAGTGTATGACATCACTTGATCCGCTCCAGCTGATCATCATCTCATCACCAGCTGCAAGCAATATCATGACTCCTTAAATACTTACCGTTGTTCTATCATCCTTGTCAGATCGTTGTTTGATGTCGTTGGTGTTCCGGTGTCCAGTTCCTGCCTTGTGTTCCTGTTCCCAGTTCCTGCCTTGTGTTCCTGTTCCCAGCTCCTGCCTTGTGTTCCGGTGTCCAGTTCCTGCCTTGTGTTCCTGTTCCAAGTCTTCGTTGTGGATTCACCCGTTGTCTCACCGTCACCTTCACTGCACTTCTTCACGGATCCTGACCATCGAAGTCCCTGCGTCACTCTTCCCATCGGCTTGCACTGTTGCACAGTTGGACTGTTGTTTGCACTATCTGAATAAATCACTTGCAATTGCTTCCTGTCTCGTATCCAGTCATTATGACAACCACTGCATGAAAAATCTTTGTTTTTGCCTGCCGTGTCTCGCCTTAATAGTGGATTCGGGCGACTCAAAGTGCACCAGATTAATGAATTTATCTTTAAAATGTACAACATTTTCTTCCGGGGGGGCATGCCCCCGGACCCCCCTAGAGGTACCAAGCTCCACCAACAGAAAAAATGGTGGAAAACACATTAGGCTATATGATGATCTACAAAAAAATACACATTTTTATTATCTTATTATTAAAATACATTATTATGATTTTACCACCTGCGCCTCATTTTGAGCCAGGAAAACCCTGAAATAGGCAATAGGCTTCTTGTAAAGGTATTACTATTTACTAGTAATTAGAATGGTATTTCAGTGCACTTAACTTCTAACTTTTGGGAGTTGATCAAAACAGTTCTCTTTTGGATATATAATAACAATGAGATATTCTGTAGCCTACTGATTATCAGTTTGTCACATGTTTAGACCTTGTATGTGTGTTGCACAACACATGTTGCACTTGGCGATCACGGTGGGGATTGATATGGTAGTGGACCATGATGGTCATAGAAGAAGTGAAGGAGCAGTAACCCCCAATTATGGCCTCAGAGAACATAACATCAACCAGTTTTATGATGTGTGGCACATCGAAAAAGGTTTTATTCATTATAAATCGTACAAATTCAATAACATAGATTTATAAGTGGGTTTAATATGAAAATTAAGAAATTGTGACAGTTTATAGGCATATCACAAATATTTAGTACTGGCAAACTGTGAACATCACTGTATTTATTCTCAGCAGTAAAATGCTTGTCTATATTTTTATTTACAGGGATTGTGAGGAAACTTGAAAACATTTCCAAGATGAAAGACTTGTGAAAAATTACGGAAATGGCAGAGAAGCATTAAAAACCACATTTACTGGACTGCATCATCTTCAACCACTGGACCAGAAAGAGTGGCAAAATGGAAATCGATTCTGAACCATGTCAGGAACATACACAGAGGATCCAAACTTTCCTGCTCGTCTACATCATCTAAAGGGAAGCAGAGATGGGCATAAATACATGGAAATGTATTTAAAATACAAATACAAAATACTGTGTGGAAAAATGTATTTAAATACAAATACAAAATACTGTGTGAAAAAATGTATTTAAATACAAATACAGTATTTTGTATTTTGAAAATACACAAAATACTTGTGAAATTGGCCATCCAGTGCAGGGATAGGTCACAGTGAATGAAGAAACTACATAGGCCTACTGACTTATCATTCGTTTGTTTTTCCACTCCAACGTTCCAATAATTCCTGCCCACTAAAAGCTGCACGGATAAATTTGCTTACCCCACAAATAGGCCTATCTATGTAAACGATTTGGAAAAAGTTCCATCAATTCACACTTTATATCATCATTATGATATGTAGGGCCCTATTTTAACGATCTGAAACGCAAGTATCAAGCGCGAAACGCAAGTAACTTTGTGGGATGCAAATCTAAAAGGGGTTGGTCTGAAGTAGCTACATTACTCATAGGTGTGGTTTGGGCGTAGCGTGAAATAAATAATCAGAGCGTCATCTCACATTCCCTTTTAAGAGCAGGCGTGCTTGTTCCATGGCGGCTTGCTATTATAACGGCGGATTTGCCAGACGCACGCCAGGAGCGGTTCACAGCCGAGGAGACCGACGTTCTCGTCAGGGCCGTAAAACACAGAGAAGTGACATTGGGGATGGAGAAACACACCCAAACAGGCGTATGATAATTTGGGTAAATGTGTAAGCTAGATTTATGCCTATTTTTTCACATCTTCATGGACACAACAATGATTTCCCCTGAAGTCCACTGAGCGCGTAGCCTGGGTTTCCCCATTCTGCCTTGCTTGCAGCGCGATTTTATTCACGCTGCTAGGCAGCCTGGACACCATGGACCAGATTTTCCCCTGAAAAAGGGAACCAATCACAGAACGGGGAGGGAGCAGCAAGACGATGACGACACCGAAGCAGTTTGTTTATATCTATGGATCCAACATGGCATCAGACTCGACGTTACCTCTACCCTCATGTTTATCTTGCACAAATGGTAATATTCGCTAAACGCCATCGTGTACAAATAAATCTTTGACCCATCGTCTTTTTCCTCGTCGAATTTCTGTCACTTTACATACGTCATCTGGTATAATTGAAGCGATTGGCTATGAGCTACGTACAGGCGCATTTGATAGACCATAAATTTTATTTTACCATAAAAATGTCATTACACAAATGAATGATGAGTGTATTTACACCAATGTATTATTTCTTTAATTGAAATCTGCTGTTTCAAATTACATTCTAAAATATTTTTCAAATATATTTGATTTCTGGATTATTTAGAGATCCATCTTTACACACTGAGGTATAACAGATATTTAATAATATCAATATTAATTCAAAAAACGACTGAACGAATGATACACGGATTCTATATAACTTCCCAATATTACCCTTTTTGTTTTTTAACGTCTTGTTTGGGGATGTGTGCGTACAGTAGCCTATGCAAAGTAAAAAAAAAATGTTTATTTCTGTTTATGCCTTTGCTTGTGAATCTATCCCATAACATGTTTAATTTGTTTATTTGCTAAGCCAAATAAACACTGGTTGAGAGTTTTTTGGCTGATAAATTGCATAACCTACTCTGTGCATTAGGTGCTGTTCTCCACTAGAGGGCGAACTTTCTATTACTGTAACACAATTAATTAGTATACATACAAATGTTTCACCCAAAAACGAAAATTCTCTTATAATCTGCAAAATAATAGTATGCTGTTATCTTTTTTCCCATTCAATTACAGTCAATGGGGACTGGCTCTTTTTTTTTTAACCTCAAAAAGGACTCGGAAATATGACATTTACCCTCAATGGCCCAGTAGTAGCCTTCAAATACGTGAGCAGAAGTTATGTTTAAATGCTGTGAATTTCAGTTTATCCTTCATTCTAACTTTTGCCTTAAAGGGGTCATATAATGCCATTTTTGTACAAGCTATATGATTATTTAGGGTCTAAATTAAAAGTTTGTAATATACTTTATTTAAAAAATTCTCATTAGTATTGTAAGAAAACACTAATTTTACCTGGTCAAAAACAGCTCACGCCGTTTAAGTGCATGTGTCTTTAAATGATAATGAGCTTTGCTCACCCCGCCCCTCTGCTCTGTGCGCACACCGTTTGTAACACAATAACCATAACGCGTTGTTCATTATAAACGTGGGATTATGAATTATATTGAGAACGTTGTACATAGAAAACATGCCGTAATGTACCCTGAGTGTAAACAGCCGCATTCATCGTGAAGCGTGCAAGCGATTTGCAAAGATTAATATAAAGATTAATATAAAGGTTAATAAAACGTTACACTCCCTTCGAAATGTATATTCAAATATTGGATTCAATCTTTTTGTCAACTTGTTTTATTTCAATTAGGACAGGTTTTTTTTTATTTTAATTGTATTTTTTTTAGATCTGATTGATTGTAGACCTCTTTATCTGAGCTTATGCACCTAATTTTTTTACCAAAAAAAAAAACATTATTCTTGTGTAATTTTAGCAATATTGCATAAAATGTAAAAAATTTCTGTATACACTGTATCACACTAGTGTGCTTTACCAGGAATTTAGTTTTGAAATGCTTTTATTTTGTACAAATGGAACAAAAAGTCAGACTTGTGGTGCTCCCGGTCAAAATTGAACAGCCTACAAAAAGTACCTTTTGAATCTCTCATTATGCTATATTATCACCAAATATTAATTGGATTCAATCTTTTTGTCAGCTTGTTCTTCAAATTTAACTTCTTTAAATTAGTTTTTTTTTTTTTAAGGTGTTTTGATTATTTTTTAAACTGACTGATTGTAAGCCTCATTAATCTGAGCTTATATTGGTCAAAAATGAACATCCATCGAAAATGAATGGTGAGATCGAAAATACATCAGACAATATATGTTTTCAAACATTTAGTGTTCAGGAGCATCATGTTCATGTTCACATAATTGCATGTGTGCTTGCAAAGATCTCGGAGGCCTCGGACCTGTGCATGCATGGATATGCACACTCTCACTACCGTGCACACACACACACACACACACACACACACACACACACACACACACACACACACATGTACACAAACAAACTATTTTGAGTATTACAGGCTTTCTTTCTCACAGATCACTTTATCTTATCATCAGATCAATGAGGCCTACAATCAATCAGTTTCAAAAACAAATATGAAACCTGTCCTAATTGAAATAAAACAAGTTGTCAAAAACATTGAATCCAATATTTGGTGATATAGCATAACGAGCGATTTACAAGCAATTTTTTGTAATTTATTTTTGACCGTGAACTCCACAAGTGTGACTTTGTTACATTTTGTACAAATAAAAGCATTTCAAAATAAACTTCCTAGTTAAATATTAAAGCACACTTCTGTCATATTTTGTTGAATATTGACAAATTTATCCACAAATCAGGCTTTCATTACACAAAAGCTGAGGTGCATGAGCTCAGATCGATGAGGTCTATAGATCAATCAGTTCCAAAAAGAAATAGAAAACCTGTGCCAATTGACAGACAAGTTGATAAAAAAGATTGAATCCAATATTTGGTGATAATATAGCATAACAAACGATTTACAAGCAATTTTTAAAAGGCCGGTCATTTTTGACCGAGTACACAAAAGGTGTTACAGGGTTTTCAACAAAGCACAAGGGTTAAGCTCTGCTTTATTGACTATTTAAGGTGAGCTAGTGAGAGTCTTGAATATAATCTCTCAGACACAAGCAGTGAAAGTTGAAGATCGACTGTGACAATGGAGACACAAAGGATCCTCATGAGGAGTTTGGCTGTTGTGGTTTTTTCATCTGTGATCTGGACAAAAATCTAAAAGCAAACTCATAATGAGAACACATTATTAGAAATTAATTTATTAGGATTAACCCCTTGAGATGAATCATCTAATTTTCGAGGGGGTTACGCCACATGTAAGTAACCATGTTTATTCTAATGCCTGATCTGTGATCAGTGATTTTTGATGTGTAATTATTCAAGTTCAGACAGATTATCTTTCTCTCAAACTCGTTCAATACTGTTTATGCATCAGTAAATCAAGCCAGTGACTAAAAGATCACATCGTTTCTCTAAGTAGGATGAAAATAATATTTTTTAAACTGTTTAAATTATATACAGAATGCGATCAAAGAACGCTCCATTTCCAATCGGCCAAACTGAAAACCGCCCAGGCTAGAAAAAATGCCTTTTATTTCGAAATTATGACAATTTTTGATGTAAAAATCATATTAACATTATAGGGTCACCCCAGGAAACATTATAAAATAATAACATAATCCAGTTCATGACCCCTTCAACACTGTTTTTTTTTTTGTTTTTTTTTACTAATTAAATTTGGATTAACTGAACCAATCCACTCTAATGCCCTTTCAAACAACCATCATGCATTAAAATAAGAAGATATAAACTCATTTGCAGTCTTGTGGTGAGAATTTCCATCTGTTGTTCTCTGAAATGATCACACACTTTCTGGACCGGCTGTGGTCTGTAGCTCAGATACAACAGCACATTTCACATTAGTGGTTCACTGTGGTAAAGCGCTATGTGTGGTTATAAATGTCCAGTGTGACTGACAACTATGAAAAACAAGATGTGGTTAATGGTCACTAAACTATATGGCATTAAAAACATTTAGGATGTTCAAAAGTCATTACCTAGACATCACCCACAAGCAAATGCATCCAAAAGAGGTTTTATTAACAAAGTTCGGGAGGAGCACGTTCAGATAATTAACACAAGTGGAGAGCACTCAGCAATCAATGGTAAGAGGTATATATACACTCAGCAGTCTCGCCTCAATCCATTGACAGTTTTTGCAGCATCCCCCCACCCCCCCTTCTCCACACTTCTAGTCCTAAACACTTACATACGGGGGGAGTACTCTGGATTCGGGCCGAACTCCGAGCTCGGAGCCCTCCCTCCGGAGAGCACGCCAAATACGCATTAAACTTTACCCCCTCAAATGTAAGTGTGAACTCATGAAAAGAGTTTTACTTCTTTGTTTGTATATGCACTTCTTTAGAAATGTTGCTATTTGCTTTTTTTTTACTGTTTGTAATCTCATCAAAAATTACAAATAGAAAACACATTGATAATAAATGTATCCATCAAGCCAATGTTGTTTAAAGTTTAGTCAGAAATTGGTGCTTTAATAATAATAATAATAATTCATTACATTTATATAGCGCTTTTCTCTGCACTCAAAGCGCTTTACATAGAAGGGGGGGAATCTCCTCAACCACCGCCAATGTGCAGCATCCACTTGGATGATGCGACGGCAGCCATATTGCGCCAGAACGCCCACCACACACCAGCTTACTGGTGGAGAGGAGACAGTGGATGCCACATAATCACAACAAGATCATTTGTTTTAACATATTCAATGCAAATTCAATAACTTGTTAATGTGTGTGAGTGCAAAACATGTTACTGTAAGTCATAGGCGTAATTCTATGGGGGGACAGGGGGACACGTCCCCCCCAATATTCAAAGAAGGACAATTTGTCCCCCCCAATATTTGATCATACTGTATGATTATGCGGGCAATATCGATGTGATTGCAAATATGTCTTTCTTTCCAGCTCCGAAAATATAAAATCCCGGCCGGTCCATTTCCCAAATCCATTCGACTGGCCTTACACTATACAATAACAAAACCTATTTCTCCTGAAATCCATGTCATGTTTTCCCTATACCTTTAGTAGCTCGTGCACCGTCAGTGAGTTAGGAAAAACCAGAGCCATATAGAGAAAAGAGTTGCGACACTTCCATAGACCTTCGTTGTAATCAATGGCGGCGCTCGTAACCGCCTACTTCCGGGATTTGAAGATCGGAATAGTTCTAAACACTGTCATTTGGCCGTTGGACCCCATTCACTTACATTGCTCCGCGTCGAGTTGTTCCAGAGGTAAAGTTGCTGAAATATCGACCTCTTTTGAATTGTCAACTGTCTAAATTGTATCAGAGGCCCTTTGCGATGCTTATACTGGTCTTTATTTGTATATGCACAGCGTAATTATTTATATTTTATCTTGGTTGTTTCAACCAATTTTCAAGCACTGCATGCTAACTAGTTAGCTAGCGCAACTTCGTCAGCTGTGACAGTAACAGTTAAGAGTTCGGTAATGAATCGCTACCACCTTTATACCACCTTTATAGCAACTTTGATTTTATTTTTTTATTTTTTTAGGATTTAACTTTTCATTATGTGACGTGATGGAGGGTTTTATATCATGTAGTGCCACAATAGAACTATATTTGCATTTTTCTTGTTCACTCACACAAGCACGCATTTTTGTTGTTTGTCATTGTTTAATAAAAAAAAAAAATTATTTGAAAACCTTCATTTGTATTAGCCATGCTTAATTTATGTCACAAGTGCTGTATTGTAACAGACGTTTAAATGATTTATTAGTTAATTGCTTAAGTTACTTTGAGTTACAGCTATACCCTTACTCTTAGAAAAATCTTCACTCTACACTTAGCCTACTTATAAATCCAAACATAAAGCGTAAATTTGTTTTTAATCTGTTAAAGTTTTGATAATGTGTATGGCTTAATCATAAAATTATATTCTTAGTCTTAACATGGTCATGTTTTACATTTGTGGTTCTGGGGTGGTCTCTTTCATCAGAAGAAATGAGCTAGCTTCTGTGACTTCAGAACGGACCGTCACGGCAAACCTCTGCGTGATCACGAAGGTAGGCTAATGGCTGGATCGGAATTTATATCAAAATCATGAGAATCAATAGCCTAATACAGGCCAGTTGTGCTAAATCATGAGACGTTTATTATCAGATTAATGATATGCCAAAGTTAAGTTGGAGCCGCTACAGCCAGTGCTATTACCCATGCGAACATGGACACTAAGCTTTTCCCTCCAAAAATATAACCTAAAACTTCTAAATAATGCAGTATTTTCGTTGTCACCCTGCCTCTCCAAATGCAAAACTGGCATTAAAAAAATGCAATACCAGCTGAAAAAGTACTTGGGTGTGTGTTTTATTTCATATTACCGTTCAATAATGCAGTCGCTGCTGTCTGTCCCATAGAATAACATGACAGCCAGCGTATGTTTTAGAACTATTGGGGCTTACATGAACCACGTGACAGCCATAGCGGCGACATCAAAGAGTGTCGCAACTCTTTCTCTCTATGGCTCTGGGAAAAACCAAACAGAAGAAGAGTTAGGAGCGCGAAATCTGACAGAGCAGGTGACGGCGGTGTCGTCTCACATGGTGAAATTTCATATGGCAGGTGACGGCGGTGTCCTCGCAGAGAAACCGAAGTACAGTTGTAAATTTATGTTTCCATTTATGGGTATTGCCAGAGTTTTTCCTGCATAAAGAATTATAAGGCGGCTGCCTCCGTCAAATTTCGTGCCGCCTCCGGCTCTCGACAAAACTCGGACAGACAGTCACATGGTCAGATACACTTTCCCCACCGTGATGGTTCTGTTGCGGTTATAAAAATATTTAAAATAATCTAATTTAATACAGTTATAATTTTTCAATGTAAATTATTTAATTTGATTGGTAACAGCCTAGTGTCTTATTATTTTAATTGGATATATTTATCAAATTTAGGAATTTGAAATGAAAGATGGAGCATACAGTTAATAAAATTAGGGGGGAAAATGCCCTTTATAAAGGTACAAAAAACTATTCTGAGTGTTTTCAAACAATAATGTAATGAAAAATTGACCATTTGAAGTTTGAAGGGAGTAAAGCCTCTGTTTAGGCTATTAAGGAAATATAATTTTGCCAAAAGAAGAACTTTTATTTTAAATGTTCATTTTAAATCAGCATGTCAGTGTGATATGTTACCATATTATCATGCTTAACACTAAGAATTTGAATAATTGTAATGTGATGATCAGATGCAGATATCTAAATCAGAGAATATCATAGGTTCGGGCGGTTTGCGGGTGGATTATTTATTTTTAACAGTGGATTCGGGTGACTCAAAGTGCACCAGATTAATGAATTTACCTTTAAAATGTAAAAAAAATTCTTCCGGGGGAGCATGCCCCCGGACCCCCCTAGAGGTACCAAGTACACAGCTGTCCCCCCCAATGTGTGATTGACAATTTCGCCCTTGCTGTAAGTGTATAAAGAATTTTGAAATTATGATTTAACAAATATTATTCAGTGGTGTATAAATAACTTCCGTCAGTGTCCATTCCTCACGTCTCATCATAAAATGACCTAACTTTATTTCACCCTGGAAAGCAAAAAGAATGAGAATGTGATCAGCTTAAAGATAACTGAATCAAAATCAGAGTCAGAATGAGCTTTATTCGCCAAGTGTGCGCAAACACACAAGGAATTTGTTTTATTTTTTTCAGGAGCTCTTACATACATATTTATGACAAGTATTTTACCATTCCATAGTCAAAAATATGTCAAATTAGAGTATTTGCAGTTCTATGTTTGCTTATCAAATATAATTTCACTTACTAGCTTAAAAACTGTCTTATAGGATCATTTTCTCTGTCTCTCTCTCTCTCTTTGTGGTTTGTAGCCGTACAATAAACATAACATAAACATAACATCACAGTCACGGTGTTAACACAGGAAACTGCAGTAGAGGATGATGTCAGTTACAATTGAATGTCACCTCAGGATGTCAGTTTACATTTAGAACTTGTAGATTGACAGTTCAGGCCAGTTTAAAGGGATAGTTCACTTTGAAATTAATTTTTGGTATGTTTTAGCTTACCTCAAGGGCATCCAAGATGTAGGTGTCTTTTTTTCCGCAGTAGTTTCAATTTTGATATTTTTAGGTCAAACCGTTCTTGTCTGTCAGTCATATAATGCAGGTCTATGGTACACATTGATGGCCTAAGACACATTGATGGCCTAAGACACAAAACGAGCGGTTTGTGTGAGAAAACGAACAGTATTTATATCGTTTTTACCTCTTATACGCAGACATGTCCGAGTGATCTGATCTGACGTGTACGCAGACTGGTGCATAGATATATACACACTAGATGTCGCCTTGTCTACGGCAGTTCATTGGAACGAATGTCTTTAAGGCGACATCTAGTGTATATATCTATGCACCAGTCTGCGCACACGTCAGATCAGATCACTCGGACATGTCTGCGTATAAGAGGTAAAAACGATATAAATACTGTTCGTTTTCTCACACAAACCGCTCGTTTTGTGTCTTAGGCCATCAATGTGTACTTACGATGGGGAATTGTTTAATTTGGACGACGGGGAATTGTTTTAATTTGGACTCTGTGCTTGTGTTTTGAGACCGTGACCATAGACCTGCATTATATGACTGACAGACAAGAACGGTTTGACCTAAAAATATCAAAATTGAAACTACTGCGGAAAAAAAGACACCTACATCTTGGATGCCCTTGAGGTAAGCTAAAACATACCAAAAATTAATTTCAAAGTGAACTATCCCTTTAATAAACGGATTGGAATCCTACCTTCACCTACAGTAGCCTACCTTACCTGTTTGAACTAATGGCCACTAGATGGCACTGTTTTAAATGTATTGTTTTCTTTTCACCACAATAACTATTCTAAGGAGCCTATGGAAGCTTGTTTCCTCCACAGAATAAAAAATAAAAAAGGTAATTGTGACTTTTTATCTCGCAATTCTGTTTTTTCATCTCTATTTTTTATTTTTATAGAATTGCGAGATATTAAGTCGCAATTGCAAGTTTTAAAGTCAGAATTTTGTGATATAGTCGCAATTGTGTGTTATAAAGTCAGAATTGCGTGACACTGACATAAAGTCGTAATTGCATGTTATAAAGTCAGAATTGTGAGATATAACTTGCAATTGGACTTTATAACTCACAATTGTGAATTTATACACTGTAAAATCCACCATTGATTCTAACTAACACTTTTTAGTTAACTTTCCTTAATGTCTTAACTTAATTGTAAAAATCTAGTAATCTGTACTGTTCTGTATTGTTACTTGTTGTCTCCCCCTTGTGGTATACTAAAGAAATCACAGCCACGTTTGTTCTGCGGCTTCCTTTAATGATGTCATCGGGAAGCGCTCAGTAATGTCTTCAGACAGCTGCGTCTTGTGTTCGTGTACACAAGACACTAACTAAGTCGAACTAAGTCCTTCTGCTCACGTTCAAGCTATAAACGAGCATCGTCGGTATGTAAATGTTCTTTAACATGTCATCTATCTATGCAGAGGAATATTTTCATGTAAGATGAGATGTAATGTTATTAAAATTGTTGTATAATTTCCGGATGTTCACTTATGCCGGCTGTGGTATAATCAGAATAGTCTGAGCTAAGTTATGACTAAAAACCTTTAAATAGCCATTTCATTGTGTAAAATAACAAGTTATTTGTACGTGTATTGTTTAAAACATGTGAACAGTCTCAATGTGAAGATTGATTTAGTACTCATTTATGTATATATTTGTTTTCAGTTTTACCCTACTTTTGGTCATCATTAAAGAAGTAAACGATTCACCTTCGTCCAGTGTGGTGACTAGAGGAGGAGTTAAACTGTCTGTCAATTTACACAAAGGGTTGTAACAAGGACGGAACAGTAAAACGACGCCTCATAAGCGAGCTGATCTACAGCAGACCTGGACCCCCGCACGCTGTACCGCTGGAATAAAGGTAGCCAGCACACACAATGTTTCAAGAGGATACACAATCAGTTGGCTCATGGAAAACCAGATCTCAAGCTTCCCACACATCCAGCCGCTCTAGCAGATCTAGTGCAGCCGCAGCCATGGCACGCGCAGAAGCGGAAGCAGCCAGAGCAAAAGTAGCATACGCTGAAAAAGAGATGCAAATCAAAATTCAAAAAGCACAATTGGAGGCATCATTGGAAAAACTGAATGCAGAAAAAACAGCAGCTGCGGCCTTAGCTAAAGCAGAGGCTTTAGAGGCGGCTTTGGAGTACGAGAATGATGGGCATTGCCCTAAGCTAAGGGGTGGATCAGAGCAGCGATCTCACAACGCCATGCAAATGACTGAAGAGTATGTACAAAAACATAGTATTTTGGACAGCAGTCTAAAGCCAGGGGCACAACTACAGGGTTCCCCCACTACCACCCAACCTCAGCAAACACCCCCTCCGCAAGCACCTACAGCACTCACTTATCAACCCACGCAGATCAAGCCTGAAAGGAATGAAGACCCACAGATTGAAGCACACCGTTCTTCCATGTTAAGCAAGAACCCCGCACACACACCAATAGGAGACGGAAAATACACTGAGCTCCGGGGTCACAAAATATACGACAGCTATCACCTGCCATTAGCCACACCTATGAATAACCACCAGCAAGCATATCATGAGAGTCACACAGGGGCTTATGACGGCCGTCACTACCCGCCTAGTAGGTCTGTCCATAGCGAACAACGAGACGAGGTACTCAGAGGTTCGTTTAATGAAAATAAAAATGTGACAGACTTTGTA
Source organism: Leuciscus leuciscus (assembly GCF_965113295.1). Lineage (NCBI taxonomy): Eukaryota > Metazoa > Chordata > Actinopteri > Cypriniformes > Leuciscidae > Leuciscus > Leuciscus leuciscus. The sequence goes on from NW_028118546.1 coordinate 2,131,913, forward strand.
AGCTTCCTTGCCAGACGAGAGATTGTTTCAACAGGACTGTTGAAATTTGATGATAAGCCTGGAAATTACAGGGCATGGAGAGCGTCTTTTCTGAACACTGTCAGAGGCCTTAATCTGACCGCAAAAGAAGAAATAGACTTGTTAGTAAAGTGGCTAGGGCCAGAATCAGCAGAACATGCAAAACGCTTGAGAGCTGTACACGTCAACGACCCAGGAAAAGGGCTGTTAATCGTGTGGGAGAGACTAGAAGAGTGCTACGGTGCACCCGAAGTCATCGAGGACGCACTATGGAGGAGATTAGATAACTTTCCAAGGATTTCAAACAAAGACAATCAGAAACTCAGGGAGCTGGCGGACTTGCTGACAGAGCTACAAGCTGTAAAATCAGAAGGTGAACTCCCAGGCCTTGCATATCTAGACACAGCACGCGGCATAAGCAACATCGTACAGAAGCTACCGTTTGCTTTGCAAGAAAGATGGATGACACAAGGCTCCAACTACAAAGACAACTACAGAGTTGCCTTCCCTCCATTCTCTTTCTTTGTCAACTTTGTCTCCCAGCAAGCAAGGACACGTAACGACCCGAGTTTCATGTTTGTTCCTTGTACTGGAGATCAGATCAAGACAGACAAATATACTCATAAAAACATGAGCTACCGTACACCTGTATCAGTCCATAAGACTGACATCTCATCAGCCATAGTTACACCAGCTGACCCTACACACACAAAGATAGAAGACCCAGCAAAGACATGTCCTATTCATAAGAAGCCCCACCCCCTTTACAAATGCCGTGCGTTCAGAGAGAGACCCCTCGAGGAGAGAAAAGCCTTTCTAAAACAAAGTGGCATCTGTTTCCATTGTTGTGCGTCAACATCTCATCTCGCGAAGAACTGTGCAAAGAATGTTAGATGCACCGAGTGTGACGACGACAGACACCATTCGGTTCTACACCCGGGGCCCGCTCCATGGTCCACCAAGACCATCAAACTTACACACGAGCATGGCGGGGAGGATGAGAGTGTCGGTCCAAGCGTTGCAGTGACATCAAAGTGTACAGAGGTTTGTGGCGGAGACACGACTGGAAGATCCTGTTCTAAGATTTGTTTGGTCAGAGTCTTCCCTACCGGCCAACGGGATAAAGCAGTCGAACTGTACGCCATACTGGATGAACAGAGTAACCGGTCCCTGGTAAGATCTGAATTCTTCGAGCTCTTCAATGTTAAAGGTGACCGTTCTCCATATTCGCTCAGGACATGTGCGGGAGTAGTGGAGAAGTCAGGGAGAAGAGCGCATGGCTTCCAGGTACAATCTTTGGATGAAGAAGTTACTCTCTCCCTCCCTACTCTGATAGAGTGCAACCAAATCCCCAACAACCGATCTGAAATCCCCACTGCAGAGGTAGCTGTTCAACACACGCACCTAAAATGTATCGCAAATCAGATTCCTACTCTACAACCCCAGGCACCCATAATGTTGCTGCTTGGCAGAGACCTCATCAGAGTCCATAAAGTGCGTAAACAAATTAACGGCCCGCACGACTCTCCATACGCACAAAAGCTCGACTTGGGCTGGGTTATAGTGGGCAGTGTCTGCCTTGGTAAGGTCCGCAAACCAGACACAGTAAACACCTTTTACACTAACACCCTGGAAAATGGACGAGCATCCCTCTTCAAGCCATGTCCCAACCACTACTTTGTGAAAGAAACACATGACAACACTGGGTCTCTCATCTGTAAGGACAGCAAAGACCACATAGGATGCTCTGTGTTTCAGAGATCCAAAGACGACGACAAAATTGCACCTTCATTTGAAGACGTGGCATTTCTGAACATCATGGAACTAGGGTTTTACAAAGATAAAGATAACAGTTGGACGGCTCCCTTACCCTTTAAGACACAGAGACGTCGCCTGCCCAACAACAAGGCTCAAGCCCTTAACCGTTTCAGATCACTGCAGCGCTCCTTCAACAGGAAACCAGAGCTGAAAGAACATTTCTTCGCATTTATGCAAAAGATATTTCAGAATGAGCATGCAGAAGAAGCACCCCCACTCGAACCTGAGGAGGAGTGCTGGTATCTACCTATTTTTGGGGTGTATCACCCTAAGAAACCTGGACAGATCAGAGCAGTCTTCGACTCAAGTGCTAAGCACGATGGCGTCTCTCTTAACGATGTCCTCCTGACTGGTCCAGACCTGAATAATAACCTCCTAGGCGTGCTCCTTCGTTTCCGCCAGGACTCTGTTGCCGTCACAGCGGACATCCAGCAGATGTTCCACTGCTTCCTTGTCAGACCAGACCACCGAAACTTCTTACGTTTTCTGTGGTATCAAGATAATGACTTTAACAGAGACATCAAGGAATATAGAATGCGTGTGCATGTTTTTGGCAACAGTCCTTCACCGGCAGTAGCTATTTTTGGACTGAGAAAGACTGCGCAAGAGGGAGAGGAGACCTCTGGAGGAGATGCTAGAAGATTCGTGGAGAGGAACTTCTACGTAGATGATGCATTAAAATCTCTACCTTCAGCTTCAGCTGCCATCGATCTGCTCAAAAGGGCACAGCAGATGCTGGCACGCTCCAATCTCAGGCTGCATAAGATCGCGTCAAACAATGCAGAAGTCATGGCGGCCTTCCCCTCAGACGATCATGCCAGCGACCTAAAGGATCTAGATCCGGGAGCCGACGATCTCCCCATGCAGCGAAGTTTAGGTGTCAGTTGGGACCTGAAGAACGACACATTCACATTTCAGGTGTCTGATGAACACAAACCTTTTACGCGACGTGGAGTCTTGTCAACCATTAACAGCCTGTATGACCCCTTGGGATTCGTCGCCCCGATCTTGTTGCAGGGGAAAACCATACTTCGGGAATTAACAGTTGACTGTCACGACTGGGATGCACCGCTACCTGCCGAGAAAGAGCAGCTATGGACAGCATGGAGAGAATCACTCCAAGAACTCAGAAACCTAAAGATACCTAGGTCCTATACACAGGTCTCCCCACCCACAGCCCAACGCAGAGAACTATGCATTTTCTCGGATGCATCAGTCAAGTCAGTAGCAGCTGTGGCCTACTTAAGGCTCTTTGATCAAGATGGAAGCTGCCACATAAGCTTTGTTCTAGGCAAAGCAAAACTAGCCCCTCGACCAGAGTTGACTATCCCGCGGTTGGAACTATGTGCTGCCGTGTTAGCAGTGGACATCGCAGAGTTCATTACAGCTGAACTGGACATTCAGATAGATGACATCAGCTACTTCACGGATAGTAAGGTAGTGTTGGGTTACATCCACAATGAAAAGCGTCGATTTTATGTCTTCGTGAACAACAGAGTGCAGCGGATAAGAAGGTTCTCCAGCCCCACACAGTGGCACTTTGTATCAACGGACAACAATCCCGCTGATCACGCAACGAGATTCATCTCAGCAGCACGCCTCAAAGACACCATGTGGCTCACAGGTCCAGCTCTCCTGTCACAGCCCGAGCAAACGCACAACAAGCAGGTCACCTTTGACCTAGTGAAGCCAGAACAGGATGTAGATGTCCGCCCCCTTGTGACTACCCTGAGCACAACTGCCAGGGAGAGACTACTTGGGTCCCAACGGTTTTGCCGCTTCTCAAGCTGGAAGTCACTCACCCGTGCCATTTCATGTCTTACCCATATAGTCCGCCTCTACAGGAAGAATACAGAGGATTCTCGTGAGGGTTGCAACGGATGGCATCACTGCCCCCAAGATAACACGGTGGAGATGCTCACCAAGGGCCAAAACACAATCATACGTACCGTCCAAGAGGAGACTTACGCAAAAGAGCTGCAGTGTATCAGGAATCAAAGATCTCTTCCACAGGACAGCCCCATCAGAGCCCTGAGCCCTTTCATTGACACAAACGGTCTCATTAGAGTGGGCGGACGCGTCACAGAGGCTAGTATAAGATGCGAGGAGAAGCAACCTATAATAGTTCCTGGTCGTCACCACATTGCCACTCTTCTTGTGCGCCATTATCATGAACGGACTCAACATCAGGGACGTCTCTTTACAGAGGGCGCTATTCGTTCTGCCGGCTTGTGGATTGTGGGTGGAAAAAGGTGTGTGAACAGTCTTATTTTCAGATGTGTCACCTGTCGTAGACTCCGGCGCACCTGCGAAACTCAGAAAATGGCCGACTTACCCGACTGCCGCCTCAACACGGATCCTCCGTTTTCGTACGTTGGACTTGATGTCTTTGGACCATGGTCAGTCTCTTCACGACGCACACGGGGGGGTCATGCAGACAGTAAAAGATGGGCGGTCTTGTTCTGCTGTCAAAGCATTCGTGCCATCCACATCGAAATCATCGAATCTATGGACACTTCTTCCTTTATCAGTGCCTTGAGAAGGTTCATCGCCATACGCGGACCGGTCAAACAACTACACTCAGACAGGGGAACTAACTTTGTCGGAGCCTGTCATGAGCTACTGATCCCTTCCAACATCAAGGGTAAAGTGGAGAGGTTTCTTACAGATCAGGGTTGCGTGTGGGAGTTTAACCCCCCTCACGCCTCCCATATGGGCGGAGCCTGGGAAAGGATGATAGGGCTGACACGCAAGATCTTGGACTCGATGTTCTTACAGCTTGGGTCTTCAAGAATCACACATGAGGTCCTAGTCACCTTGATGGCTGAAGTGACCGCCATTGTAAATTCCAGACCGCTCGTACCAGTGTCTACAGACCCAGACGAACCATTTATACTCACCCCTGCAACTCTGTTAACACAAAAAACTGGTCCCTCTCTTGCTCCTCCAGGCGACTTTGATGGCAAAGACTTGTACAAACGTCAGTGGAGACAGGTACAAAATCTTGCCAACACCTTCTGGGACAGATGGAAGAAACAATACCTGTCCACTCTGCAGACAAGAAGAAAATGGCAGTCTGACAAACCAAATCTCACTAAAGGGAGTGTAGTGCTCATCAAGGACAATCAAGCCAAAAGAAACACATGGCCTATAGGGCGCATCGCAGAAGTGTTTCCCAGCAAGGACGGTAGAGTCCGCAAAGTGGAAGTGATGGTAGCACACCCAGACGGGGTTAAAGTGTTCCTGAGGCCAGTTACAGAGTTGGTCCTCCTTTTACCATCCGAAGACTAGACTACTTCTGCCCTTTCAGACATGTATGGTATATTAAGTAATGGTATCCAGGGACACCAGACGGGGAGTGTTCTGTATTGTTACTTGTTGTCTCCCCCTTGTGGTATACTAAAGAAATCACAGCCACGTTTGTTCTGCGGCTTCCTTTAATGATGTCATCGGGAAGCGCTCAGTAATGTCTTCAGACAGCTGCGTCTTGTGTTCGTGTACACAAGACACTAACTAAGTCGAACTAAGTCCTTCTGCTCACGTTCAAGCTATAAACGAGCATCGTCGGTATGTAAATGTTCTTTAACATGTCATCTATCTATGCAGAGGAATATTTTCATGTAAGATGAGATGTAATGTTATTAAAATTGTTGTATAATTTCCGGATGTTCACTTATGCCGGCTGTGGTATAATCAGAATAGTCTGAGCTAAGTTATGACTAAAAACCTTTAAATAGCCATTTCATTGTGTAAAATAACAAGTTATTTGTACGTGTATTGTTTAAAACATGTGAACAGTCTCAATGTGAAGATTGATTTAGTACTCATTTATGTATATATTTGTTTTCAGTTTTACCCTACTTTTGGTCATCATTAAAGAAGTAAACGATTCACCTTCGTCCAGTGTGGTGACTAGAGGAGGAGTTAAACTGTCTGTCAATTTACACAAAGGGTTGTAACAAGGACGGAACATGTACTATTCACATACTAAGCTTTGTTTACTAAGAAAACCCAAGTTCAGATTAATTGATTAGTTTGAGTGTGGTTTTTGAGGCAGGGAAAATCTTAATGGACTTTTCACTTAATGGACTCTGTTTGCATTCACTCATTTCCCAAAGTCATCTTGAATGATGAAATTTGAATACAACTGATACATTTCATCACCTTCCTAAAATAATTGCCCAAGTAATTTTTGCAGGTTTCTCAGAAAACACAAAAAATTGAACCTAACTTCAGAGGCCGAGTAGATTTTCGTTCTTCTTGATGCAACTGCCATCTTGAAAAGCTTGTAAAATTGCCTAAGTCTCATTGTCTTTTGACTTAGGCAAAATAAAACAGCCTAAGTCAAACTCTTGACATAGGCCATTATACTACAGGGGTAGAATTTCATGATCTGTTCAACTGAGGATGTGGGTGATTTTACCAGAGGTGGCCAGCATCATGAGAAGATGACTTATGAAAAAAAAAAAAAAAAAACATTTTTGTCAAAAAATGACTTAGGCAATTATTTTAGGAGGGTGACTATTTGAGAGAACATCACATAAGCTGACTTCATAAATTGATGTTGATTTTCCTAAAATGTTTTTAGTCACCTTTATGGCAATTAGTGATCCCTTTGGTTGGACACTTGGAACTTTAATTATCTTCCCATTGATGCAGTGATTGCAACAAGAAATCAGTTATTTGGTTTCAAATGAAGAGAAGTTATGTATGTATGTATATGTATGAATGAATGATGTATAACATATTTCATGTCAATTAATGATCTTTTGTAATTTTGTTGCTAACACTTATGTCCTACACATCTTGTGAAACTTTTAATTGTGTTGATATAATCCCTCTATATTTGTGACAATCTTGCAATTGATCATACTTGAGTCACACAGACTTCAACATTCAGCATGCAAAACACAACAATGGTAACAATTATATTTTATTTAAAGTAAATTATCAAGCACTCTCTACAGTTCTTGTTTAATTACTAGAACTCTTGTGTAAGTGAACTATACTAACTAAGCATTTGTCAGTACCACATACTATTCCTATTTCACTTACTTTTTTTTTTTTTAAGGCAATAGGTTTGCATGCTTTTTTTTTAAGTAAGTCCAACTAATTAGATTTTACAGTGTATCACGTCTGAGAAAAGATTTCAGAATTGCGAGAAGCGAGATATAGGCTAGCCTAAACTCGCAATTGCGAGAAAAAAAGTCAGAATTGCGAGTTTATGTCTCTCAATTTTGAGTTTTTCCACACAGGGCTCTGGTTTAGATTCTGGCCCATAAACATATTCAAGCTTCAGAAATCAAAATCAGTTGTCACTTTATGATAACATTGTGATGTTCATCACTTGTAAGTTGCTTTGGATAAAAGCATGTGTTAAATGATTAAATGCAAATGATCACATTGATCCAGATCATGATTGTGATTGCCAAGTCAAGTGATTTCCATCAAAACATTTGGTCATGAAATCACAATTATTCATCTCGTTACAGTGTTTTAGTGCTTGTCACTGAAGGATCATCGGTGAAAGTTCATCCAGGAGGACACGCAACTCGATTGAAAGCATCAACAATGTCAAAACCCACCGATTCGCTTGTTGTGATTCGCAGAGTTTTGACGAGTTTCATAGACTTGATTTTGTTTCTTATACAAAAGCAGCACCCCCACCCTAATAAGTAAATACATAAAGGCCAGCCTACAAATTGTCAATATTTATGTATTTGAAATCAGCGCCGTCGCAGGTGGGGTGCGAGGCCCTGTGTGAACTTGAAATGCGAGGCCCTGCTCTTTGATGTGGATGCTCAATTGCGCATGAATAACAGTCACACGGACGTAGCTGTTCTAGTTCTATTGCACGCATAATCTCGCTGCAATACGTTTTTATCAAGTAGAATAATACAGCATAATCATGCACATACTCTCAGCTATGACTTTTTGCTATTTATTTCAAAGGGAAAAAAAATCAACTGTGCAACGAATCTGTACATAAAGTCAGCTCGAGAATTTGTCCGAATACATACATAGATCCGCCTACTTCACTAACGTATCTTAATGGTCCAGTGGTAGAACTTTGAAGGTGGCCTTCTGAAGATATGCTGACCTAACATATACTAACTTACTAACCAACATTATAGCAGAGAATGTCTAATATGGCAAGAAGTTTCACTCATAGTTAGTAAGTTAGTGTATAATGGTTGCCCTTATTGGCAAATGACTTGAGTTTAATCACCAGTAAGGTTTACAGTTAATAACTCCAGTCAGTTTTGTGTGCTGATAAACTCAAAACAAACATATTTATTACACGGATTAATGCATTTGTAGGAGCCACAGCAGATTATTCATACCTGTGTTCGCCAGTAGAGGGCGGTGTGCGCTGTGTAGTGAAAGCGGGTGTGCGAGACAGGCGTGCAGATCAGGTCCCCTGTCTATATCAGTCAGTAATAAAACATTTAAGCGTTCATTAGCCTATTATTCCACATCTCACTTAAATAGAATCTATGTAGCACTACTTTCTTCTTATTTAATAGGCAACTCTAAACCACTTCTACACTCATCATCTTCTTCACATTCACTAAATAAACTTAACTATATAGACCTCACAGCATTGACAGGATCCTTTCTTTTTTAGCTCCAGTCTTCTTCTATACACAATTTGTGTGTGTGTGTATAGTTTCAAATAGGACCTACATGTTTACCCCAAACTCTGTTAGCAATAAAGACCTTTTTATATTTCTTCAACAAATAAAATAAAACGGGCACTGTTGTTTGTTCCATGACTAAAAGCAAATTGTTCTCCCACCACATCCCATTCATTAGGGTAGACTGTGTACAGTTGAGACACTTTTTGAGTTTTGATTTTTCACACAAAAATACATACTGAAAAGAATTGAATTTTCACATGAAATGCCACATGACATTACATTAGCTTGTAGACTAATATATTATCAATCAAATATATTATCAATCAATAATACCCATAAGTAGTTTATATTTTCCACAATTAGCAAATAAAAATAAGGTGCTTTTTGTGTCAACTCTGTCTCAACTGTACGGGACAGTTGAGACAGTACTATGGTACAGTTGAGACACCCATTTCTAATGAGGGAAATGAAGAAAATAACAATTGGGCAACATGTCTGTTTGTTCATCCTTTCTAAATTCATTAATTTGATGTAAATTAGCACCGTTAAAATGTATAAAACATGAACAAGATATTTAACAAACAGATATCATTTTACCACCTTGTCTATTTGACAACTTGCTAGGTTATCTTTAACATTTGTAACCTTTGGCTAAATTATTAACTCCGACTACGCCACCTAGGTTACCTCTCAACCCAGGAAAGTAAATAATAAAAAAATACCACTAAAAGGAAATTTAAACCAAATGAATTACCACAATGAGAAGGACCCTGCTGGTTCGGTTTGCATCAAAGACAGAGACGTGACTTACAAAAGTACAACATTTATTGCTCACAGGAAAATTATTTAATTAAAAACATCTAATAGGTCTCATTCACAGTTTACCAATTAGTTACCCACATTAAACAAGAGACCACAATTAGCTCACTTTCACAGAAAGGACAACCCACACAGCAAACCTGTGAGAAAACAATATTTAAAGCCGGTGACACCCAAAAATAAAACAAATACAAAAAGAAGGAAAATACACTCCCCCCTTCGGTTAAGCTTCACTATCGCAGTTCTTGCTGTGGTCAAATAGAGGCAAACTGGCAATTAGATTTATAAACAGCAAACAAACCAGAAAACAAAAAGAAAAGAAATGACAAACAGTCACAATGAAATTGCACTTCCAGTAGGGGCTACTGGCAATTAGATTTACCAAAAACAAACAATCAAAACAAGAAAAAAGAAAAAGAAAATTACACGGTCACAATGACATTGCACTTCCTCATTAAAACTAATATTTAAGATCGTTCAAGTGGCGCTAAATAGACTCCGCTACCAGCATAGTAATTGGATATAACAGCTCCCAGAGCGCAGTAGCATGACCTTTCATATGCGAGCAGAGCTCACAACGAGCGCGGTCGGAACCGTAGTCCAAATATAGTAGTCCAAATAGTTAATATAAAGTATTTTTGACTCTTTTGTGTTGAGATAACGATGACAAATTCCTCCAAACCTGGCGACAAGGTGAAGGTTATTTACAGGGACACATTAGACGATGTTTGCAAGGCAAGATATGATGAGAAATTGAGTTATATCGATGGAAAGGATCCTTACACAATGTCGAAAGAGGACTGGTTATGTAGGCTAATCCTGCGGCGTACCCCGATATTCAGGAAATGGACATTGCCAAGTATCTCATCCACACCGTTAGTGCGTGACGAATTAAGAGGAAGAAAGTCTCTGGAAGCATACAATTATTTTGTTAGAATGTGCGAGTTAAAATTGTATGTGGTCGCATTTGTGCGAGTGCATGGTCATGTACTACTCAGTTAAATTCACGCATGAATTCTCCTGCATTGAACTTGTTTTAGCGCCCGCCAAAGTCTTATTTGATCGGTGAGTAATGTAGATGAACTGGGCGCATGTTTAACTGAAAGAACGAGCAGAGAGAGAGAGAGAGCCGGTCGCGCGCGCACTCCCTCTCTCTTCGGAGCCAGGCGAAAGTGTAAACAAGACTTCACCGTCTCCAAACTAAGCGCTGTCTTGCTCTCTCTCCCTCATGGAAAAGTTAGTCTGGAGCCCTGCATTGACGGTTCACATCGCTGTAGCCAGGCGGCTGATATCTGCACAGCCCTTATTATACGGTACATTTAGACTCAGTGTCAAGACAACACCATCTGGGTAAAAAAACAACAACACAACGCTCCGAACTAATTTAGTGTAGGAGAGAGATGGAGAGCAGAGGCACGGAGCGATGTGCTCCAGGTGTAGCCTCTGCCTCTGGCTCGACCAGCTGATGTGGCCACAGAGAAAGTGATGAAGGTGGACAATCGTCAGAGTGTGCTTCTGCCCAGCCAACACCTCTCAAGGGCTGTGTCGATAGTAGCCACCTGGGTAACGTTACAGCGATTTGACAGCCGATGAGAGCTAGCGCGTTTAGCTAGCCCATCTTGGAAATTATTAGATAAAGTGTCACATCTCCAGAGCACAAAACCTCTAAATGTTCACAAGAGCAGCACTGAACATTAACTCCAGCCAAACGGAGAATAATCGTATGATTTTCATGTTCAGAATAATGCCGATTCAGGATATTATAATGCTCCGTAACACAAATGCTTTGACCCACTTGACACACAAGATGGCGCCGTAAGGAGTTGCGGGAGAAATGTGACGTCATCGTAAATCTATCTATAGCTGGATTTGGCCAGCTCAACCAGAGCCTCATCTCGTCAGAGGGACACCTTAAAGACCTTGAGGCCACACCTCAGAGTTCCTGACGGAGACCTCTGCATCAGCGACTCGCATCATCCTGAATACCAGCATGTACAACTTCACAATGGGAAGATTGCTAATGCACTGCAAGTGAACACAAGTAGGCTATAAACTACAGTATTGTGATGTATTATTACCATTTTAAATAACAGTTTCTATTTGGACATATATAAAAAATAAAAAATAAACTTTTTTTTTTTTTTTTTTTCTTTCTGATTTCTAATTGTAATAACGATCTCATAGCTTTATTTATGCAATTGTAAATGCAGTGAAAATATATTATTGGCACTTCTGTGTATGCACTGCAAAGATGTATTTTCCTTGAATGATTTAATTTGACTGGTGTTACCGTCCCAGGACGTATGCATTTGCGTTTTCTAATGGGTAAGTGTCATTCATTGATTTATTGAGTGTGTGTGCGCGCGCAGCCAATGGACCCAACGGCCTGCTGGGAGTTGTAGTTTTGTTGTACGTTGTATTTATACCACAGAAAGGACCTGTCTTTCACTTCGATGGTAACAAAAAAAAAATTCAAGCTGCGATTTTTCACGATGGATATCCTCGCGCGATCGAGTGTAGATTGTGTTAAACACGACAAGAACCAAAAATTCTGCGTTTATTCCTTAAAACAGTCGGTATTTCCCATATTGCTTCTCCTTTGCAGCTGCCATTGGCGCACGTCACGATTATAAGCGCCTGCTATTGGCGTAGGCAATGTTTACAGCACGATTATCAAGTATGTGGTGCGAACGCAACGGAACAGTCAGATTAACCATAAATGAACATGGTGAGTAACATTTTATAAACAATATTGTCAATATTGTTTGTTTTCCCTCTATTTTGCTGACGAGAATTTCAAAATAAAGCCCTACCAGAGTCTCAATGCAACAACAGACAGTGATTGAACCGTGAATTTTGTGAACCATTACATAATCCTATATAGGCTAATTATAAATTCAATTGTTATTATACTTTACAATATTACTGTTTGTTGTTGTATTTTTCAAAACTTGAAACTTGTGTGTGTGTGTCAGGTGGATTTTTTTAATGTTTTTGAAATAAGTCTCTTGCGCTGCTCCCCCAGCCTGCATTTATTTGATTAAAATATAGTAGCCTAGGCTATAAACTACAGTATTGTGATATATTATTACCATTTTAAATAACAGTTTCTATTTGGACATATATAAAAAGGTTTGTTTTTTGGTTTTTTTTGTCCAATTTCTTGTGCTCCTCCCTGTCCTAATCTAGGTGATGGGACCTACCAGCTGTTCCTCATCAATGGCAAGAGGATCCAGTATTTAAGCAGAGCCGGGGGGGAGAGACTGGGACTGGGACTGGGACTGGGACTGGGACTGGGACTGGGACTGGGACTGGGACTGGGACTGGGACTGGGACTGGGACTGGGAGAGGTTTCTTCTCCCAAGAGCCTGAGGCCCCGTTTACACGATGGGAAAACGCAGATATTTCCCTGCGTTTTGGCCTGTCATTTACACGAAAACGCAGTTTTTATCCCAGAGAACGATTATTTCTAAAAACTCCGGCCAAAGTGGAGATTTCTGAAAACGCCGGTTATGTGTTGCCGTGTCAACTGGGAGAAACGGGGTTTTAGGTTCTCAAACGTCACATTATGCGCCAGAAAATGCTTACGTCATGTGAGCGCCCTATGTTCAGAGTTTGTTCCATACTGTCTATGAGTTTGTTTGGCTACTATTTGATCATGGATGCTGTTAAAGTGGTACTCATTTTTACTTTTGTGAAAACGCTTTTGGCCTGTTTGCATTTGCTTCGCTGTCTGTCCACACGAACGAACCTCGCGCCATGTCTATTGTTTTGAAAGGAACAGGAAGTCGCTCGTGCTATTCGTCGTTGTCGATTTTGAGGATTCTGATTGGCTTGCATGGCTTTATCCTTCTCCTTACACTGCCGCCCCTTTGTATTTATGCGGGTTGATGTAAACGACAACTTTTTTTGAAAACGATATTGCGTGCACGATGTTATTTTTGAAAACGGAGGGGGAGAAATATTCGTTTCTCTAAATACCCGGCTATGTGTAAATGTGGCCTGAGACTGTTGTGTTACCAGACTTGGAGTGTTGCTCTTGTTGGTGTATGTTAAGCTTAATCATGATGCAAACAAAGAGGCTACACACATGTAGCATGATCATTTATTTTTTATTTAAATTAGATTGTATAATTTCAAGATTTAAAGCAAAAACAAAATGGTCTGACTTTTGTTTTGTGAAATTATGCTAGAAGACACCTGCACAAAACAAAAACAGCAGACGGACTGAATGAAAACGCAAATTCACTTTCTGTCAGTAGGTGGCGCTTGGAAATCGCAAGTGTCTTAAATGTGAGTGTAAATGCAATGAAGAAAATTTTTAATTTAAATTACAATTTTGCCACAGTTTTTGCATGAACATGTTAAACATATCTAATCATTTCTGTAATACATTTTTATTTAAATTTTGCAACTTATAAAGTGTTAAAATATGTATTCAATTTACATATTAAAACTATTGTATGAAATGGCAAATGTAAATTATATAATTGAATTTTCATTTTCATTTTGCACCAAACGTTGCACAAATGTATGGGGAAATTTAAATTTAAATACAGAAATGCATTGCCATTTTACATATTGCATTTCAAATTGAATATTGCTACCCATAAGCTTCCATACACATGGTACCTGTTACTTGTTACTTGTTACAGTACAGATTGGAGGTTGACCAATCACAGTTGTCTCTGATCATTGGCTAGAGACGCTTATTTAATCATTATAGTGAGAAAGTACGACAGCTTCTAAACCCATACAATTAATAGATTTAATCGGTTATGGTTTATAACGCGCATACATTTCCAAAAAGACAAAAAAGTCCCGAATATTGCATAAATGGAGCATTCGGGTTTTTGAGCCGATGAGCGCCCTCTGGTGGAACATTGAAGGATTGTTTGTGTGACAGTTCTGATGTTTTCCTCTAGTTACGTGATGTAAGGAAGTACAGGACATATATAGTTAAAAAAATATGCCTGTGAGTTTGATGTAATGACAAAACATGGTTTCACGTTATTTTTATTTTTATCGGCCGTCGCCATCGCTACATTTAGGGACGAACAAGAATTCTGTGAGAATGAAAGTTGTAATGAAAGAGAGTTCGATAAGAGTCACTTTTATAGCAATGTGAAACACTGTGGAGAAATACTACTGGCATTATCACATAAACTACTAGGTAAGATACAGATATGAGTGCCAACATGCTATTTTACACATTGATATGTTTTAATAACTTCTGTGTGTTTTACAGATGCTCTGCCTCTTGATGAGGTTGATGGTAATGTTATTCGTACTGTGAAGAGAAGTGTGTTTTCAGAGTCTCAGCCCTCTCCTCTGAAAGAGCCCCTGACACTGGCTGCTGTGTCACAGGTCAATAAACCCATCCACTCATCATCATTTACAGAGAACTTGTGCTTCACTGCAGTCAAACCTGGGGATATTGTTGCAGTAACTGTGTATATGTAATTTATGAAACAGAAAAATACAATGGAGCTAGTGCCATCTAACCACCAGTCAAAAGTTTGGTCACACCCACCCATTCTTTATCATTTTTCTTGTCCACATTTTAAAATAGTAATAAATTAATCATCATCATCACCACCAATAACATTGTCGTCGTCAGCATAATTTTGAACTTATTCAGGCTGTTGTTACAAAGAAGTACACTTCATCATACTTTTAAAAAGAGAAATTATATGAAAATAATATAGGCTACTTTAAAAGAATATACTTTGGTGCAAACTGAATATAATGTTTCGGACACTTAATTGCATCATGTTAACTGAAATTAAATGAACATTTATTATAGTTTGTTAAGAAACGGTCATGAAAGTATACTCGTTAAGTGGCTTTTTATTTCATTAATTTTGTATTATCTGCAATAACTGTTTTTTAAAAGAAACATAGTTTTCCATTTTTATTTTTAACACTTATTTTTTACAAGGGTGAAGCAGATCACAAAAAAAAAAAAAAAAATTTGAACCACCCAACTCCTCAAATAAATGTCTACTTTAGGTTGTGGGCAAATTATTTTTAGCTATTATACTCTATTATATATATAGCTATTATATAATGCTAGCTTAAAAATTGGACCAAACACTTACATACCAATAGAAACACTTTATCATAAATGTATTTAGTCACAAACAGTTCATTTATTGTATTGAGTTAATTAATTCAGTTCATTTAGTGTTTTTTGTTTGTTTTTGTCAGTTATACTTTTATTAATTGATTCAGTCATAAAGCTTTTAATCAGCTAATGAACTCGTGGGCCACTTGGACTCTTTACAGAACCACCAGTGGTCTGAGGATCACAGTCTGAGAAAACTGCTTTAAAACCAAACTGGACCATGGTACCACCACAGTACTTTTGTGTAAATGTTGTTTCTGCATATATTCAGGCTCTTTTGTGTATTTCAGGATGTGTTGAGGAATATTTTGGATCTGAATGAGTCTGTGATTCAGAATGAAGAGTTTGTCCGTTGTGTCAGTGGTGGGAAACTGTTTCCTGGCTCTGTTCCACTGGCACACAGATACGGGGGCCATCAGGTAAAACTGACCGTCACTTCAAACCCGACAGCGATGGCGTAAGACAACCAGAGCAAACATGTCAACCATGTGTTATTATTATTATAGTTTGGTTATTGGGCCGGACAGCTGGGGGATGGAAGAGCACATATGTTGGGTGAATACACAAACAGGTAAAATCATCCTTTTCCATCAGCGTTCAACACAAATCATCAGTTGTTATTGTCAGATGTGACTTTTCTGTTGTAATGCATGTCAACTTTCCCATAATGTTGTTTAAGATTAAAGAATGGAAAGTGTGATCTATACTTACTGGTTTTTCAGCAAATAGATGATTCTGGCATTTTTTAAATCTAATTCTCACTTAATGCTTAAACATGCGTCTGAACAATGACATCTCTCAGTTTAGAACTGTGACAAGTGTTAACCGTTAGAGCGGTATACAATCTCTATTTTAATCCAGAAAAGGTGAAAGATGGGAAGTCCAGTTGAAAGGCTCAGGAAAGACACCGTACTCAAGGTGAATATCAGTTTCTGCTGCTCAATATTTTTGATATGCTTTTTAAGTAATTCTGAAATATATTTAGTTGTAAATGATCTTACATTATGACTCATAGTGTGTGATTCTCTGTCTGGCAGGAGTGTAATGGTTATGCTGTTTACTGTACATGATGTTTTGTGTGCAGGTCTGGTGATGGACGGGCTGTGATTCGCTCCTCTGTGAGGGAGTTCCTGTGCAGTGAAGCCCTCAGGTACACACACACACACACACACACACACACACACAAACAAACACACACACACACACACACACACACACACACACACACACACACACACACACACACACACACACACACACACACACACACACACACACACACACACACACACACACACACACACACACACACAGACACACACACACACACACACACACACACACACACACATACATATAAATGCACAATATATATGAATGGACATGCACAAGAAGAGTAATATATGGATTTATCATATTCAAATGTTTGGTGTTGAATATTATTATTTTATTTATTTATACTTTTTCCATTTTTTTGCCTTTATTGTTTGTCAGTCTGGTTGTGAGTGAGGAACCTGTTTGGAGGGATCCGTTTTATAATGGCAGTGTCATAAAAGAAAGAGGTAAAATACGATCAGATTTGGAAAAATCGAGTAACTAAGTTCTTTATCCTCCTCAGCTTTATGTGATTGTTCTCTGTATCTATCAGGAGCGGTTGTTCTGCGTCTGGCCAAGTCCTGGTTTCGTATCGGTTCACTGGAGATATTAACTAGAACTGGAGAGTTAGATGTCCTACGGTATATTAACTTTAACTTGGGAGATAATATTTTGTTTTCACTCTTATTTGCTTTTTAATTTCTTTTTATTTTTTATTTTCAGGACATTGTTGGACTTTGTAATTAAAGAGCATTTTAAATCTATAGGAACAAATGACCCTGACAAGTATGTGGTGAGTATCTGTGTCTCTCTGCTGTTTAGCTGTAATACAAGATTATTTTATATTGTCTGATCAGTCTCACTATATTTGAATGGTTTTCATGTTGTGTGAAGGTGTTTTTCTCTCGAGTGCTGAATGAAACGGCACATTTAATCGCCCACTGGATGTCGGTTGGTTTTGCTCATGGTTAGTTCACTCTGCTTTACTTGTTTAGTTATCACATAGATTTATCATTATAGATCGAGCTTAATACGCAACATGCACAACATCATGATCTGCATCTTCACACAGGAGTCTGTAACACAGATAACTTCAGTCTGCTTTCTATCACTTTTGATTATGGCCCATTTGGATTTATGGAATCATATGACCCAAGTATGTTTCTTTGTCTAACTTAAACTTTCATAATATTAGCAATCATCTTCCTATACGTTTAGTTTTTAAGCTTTTTGTCATTTTGACATTACACACACACACACACACACACACACACACACACACACACACACACACACACACACACACACACACACACACACACACACACACACACACACATATACATATATATACAATACTGCAAAAGTGGAGGAAAATTGTATGAATAGTAAGCTACTTTAGATCTACTATAAATTTTGTATATACTTACAGTATATACATGGGTTGAGGGGCATGATTAATTGCATACTTTTTTTAATCCATTACTTGTTTTATTTTACTTCATTATATTCTAATAAGTTAAAGTGAAACAGACAGCCATAATAATAACATATAATATTTGTATTGTTAAATGTGTGTTATTGCTCCAGCATTGTTTCCTCTGTATAGATTTTGTCCCCAACACGTCTGATGACGAGGGCCGGTACAGTATAGGAGCTCAGGCTAATGTTGGCCTGTTCAATCTACAGAAACTTCTAGAAGCTCTGAAACCACTGCTGACCTCAGATCAGCTTTCACAGTAAGAGATCCTTTTATTTTCTGTTGGTATTGGTCTGGAATAAATACGGGTGATTCGTGTCAATTCATTTACTTCAGATCTCAGCAAATATTGAGAGAGTATCCACAAATCTACCATCAAAGGTGAGCCTGTCATTAGACAATATAGATCACTGTATTCCTCTCTGAGTCGTTCCTGATCTCACTTTACTGTTTCTGTTGTAGATTTCATGAGCTGTTCAAAGCAAAGTTGGGCTTTCTGGGAAATGAAGAAAAGGATTCATATGTGATTGCATTTCTTCTAAAGGTAAATATTAGCTGGATTGTTTTTTTCTCTAATTGTACTATAATTAATTCATGTGATAAAGTTATTTGGCCATTCTCAGGAAATGGTGTAATTTGTGACAATAAAAAAAAGAAATAAAAAAAAGTAAGGAATCAGTAAGACACACACACACACACACACACACACACTGATATATATATATATACACACACAATTTCATTATAAACTTTTTTAATTAGATAGTTGTTTTTTTTAGAATATATTTAACAGCCAAACTGTCAGAAATAGTTAAGTCCAGTATGGTATCAGTAGTAGATCACACAAATGGCAGCATTTCCTGAGAATGACCCATATAATGTTGTATGATGTGTGATGTGTTGAGCTAATGGAGGACACTGGAGCAGACTTCACTATGACTTTCAGACAGCTGAGTGAAGTGACCCTGTCCCGGCTTCAGAAGGGATCCTTTGCTCCGGTACGTTTCCTCTCCATTCACTCCCACAGCAGCCGCAATATCCATAATCATGATTTCAGTCCATTAACTGTGACTGTGTCTCTCTTGACAGTCTTTGTGGGCTCTTTCAGACCTCTCATCACACAAGCATTTCAGAGACTGGGTTCAGCTGTATTTACAGCGTCTGTCAAGGTAATGTTGCTGTAATGTAAACTCAAACTCTTTAGAGGATTAAAAATGAACATCACTTGATGTGTTAATCGTCTTCTTCAGGATAATGAGTGACTCAGATGAAGAACGGCAGCACAGAATGCAAGGTGTGTTTTTGTATATGTTATATGATGCAGTGTTATATATTATGTGTTTATATATTGTTACAGTAACACTACCGCTGAAATGTTCATGATTGGTAAGATTTGTTTTTGAAAGAAGTTTCTTATACTCACAAAGGCTGCATTTATTTAATCAAAAATACAATAAAAACAGTCATTTTGTATTACTATAATATATTATTTATTATATTATGAGATATTATTACAATATAAAATAAATTATTCTATTTGAATATACAGTATTTGTGTAATTCATATATTTGTTCAGCTGAATGTAATTTATTCCTGTGATCATTTCTCCAGTCTTCAGTGTCACATGATCCTTCAGAAATCATTCTAATATGATGATTTGCTGCTCAAGAAACATTTGAAAACAGTTGAGCTGCTTAATATTTCTGAGGAAACCCTGATACATGTTTTGATTAATATAAAGTTCAAAAGAACAGCGTTTATTTGAATGTTTTGTAATATTATAAATGTCTTTATTGTCCCTTTTAATGCATCCTTGCTGAATAATATTATTAATTTCTTTTTTTTTTTTTTAAAAGCCTTACTGAGCGTAAATGTTTAAACGGTAGTGTGTGTTTTTTTACGATGTGTTATGTTGTATTTAATGTTATTAGTAATTTTTCTATTGTTCAGGAGTAAACCCACGGTATGTGTTGAGGAACTGGATGGCTGAATCTGCTATCAGAAAAGCAGAGAAAAATGACTTTTCAGAGGTATTATTATTACATGTGATGTCAAACTAATATACTGTCATGATCATGCTTATCATATATCTTAGAGTGTTTGCTTTAATATATTACTGTGAAATGAAGACTTGACAATTATTATACATACAATGTAACATCTTCAGACAGACCATTATGGCTTGTTGACAGTATGTTTGATGTATTTCTAGGTGACACTGTTGCAGAAGACTTTAATGGAGCCATTTATGGAGCAGGAAGAGGCTGAGAGAGCCGGATATGCCAGTAAACCTCCATCCTGGGCTCAGCATCTGAGGGTCAGCTGTTCTTCCTAACTCAGGGTCAAATGAAAAAAATAAATCACAAATTTCAGCATCATTTGAACCAAAAATATTGTTTATGACATTGTAATCACACTTCCTAATGGATGATCTGATTGGAGGATGCGCCATGTTTGATGTTATATATGTACATATATGCATGTTATATATGGACAATGGACATGGATGTCTTTTGTAATATTGCTGTTTCTGCATTTCTACAAAAGTGCAAAAATCTTTGCATCATGCATCTCGTTTACTCCTGTTTAACAATTAGGCATGTCAAAATCTGTTAAACAGTTAACTTTGCAAGACCTTATTTATTATGACATTCCATTAGCAATGATGATATAGCATATTTGCAATACAAATAATCTGATTAGGTGCGTAAGTACAAAGTATTTACATATTTTAGTCTGGTGGTGTAATGCAAGAATATTAAACAAAATAATTAAAGATGTGTGTCCTAATGTCACGCCGAGAACTTGTTTGGCGGTCAGTTCCTCAGTCCAACTACAAAAACATGTCAATTAGCTCTATCTGTCTTCAAGATCATTGTTGACTGCGCTTTTTCAGCATTGCTGTCATCAGTTCTGACATGAGTTCGCCACCTGGGGGCGCTGTTTGTAGAGGTGTAGTTCTCTTTGGTGGAGCTGGAGGCATTTTTCTGACGGAGCCGGCGGATGGTTTGGCAGCCGGTGCAGGAGCTGGTGGTGGAGGCGGGGGTGGGGGTGGAGGTGGTGGAGGAGGTGGAAGGGAGGTAATGGGGTCTGGAGGTGGTGGGGGGAGCGAGTCTCCCCCGTAAGGTGCAAAACTAGGAGGCGGTGGAGGAAGAAAGTCAGGGGCAGCTCGGCATCTTCTGGAGGAGGAGGTGGTGGTGGAGGCAGGTCATCCATGGGTGGAGGTGGGAAGGAGGATTGTGGGAATCGAGGTGGAGGAGGAAACTTGTTGACTTTGGTTGTGCTGGCAGGAGGAGCAGGGGGAGGAGGAGGCAACATGGGGTCGGGTGGTGGAGGAGGCAGGGTTTCCATTGAAGGCGGAGGTGGTGGGAAAGATGTTTGGTTGCCAGGACCCTTCAAAAACAAACCAAAAGTAGCATTCAGGAGCATTTCAGATAAATGATGAAATTACAAGGGGATTAAAACAACTCTAAAGGAACCGTCACCCTTTGTGGAAAAGTAGTGTGCTTAATTTTACTGCTCTTGAAGTATACTTTAAATCTTTGAAGTATATTTAAAAATATATATTTTCAGATAATATATTATTCATTAAATAAAAGGCCACTATATGTGTATTTAAAGACACTGCACTTTCATGACTGTTTCTTAACAGAGTTTAGTGCAATTTTAAAAAGTGTACTTTGCAATCATGACAAATTAACAGTTATACTTTTTAAATTATGGTTTAGTAATCTTTTGCAGTACATTTATTTTGATATTGACAAACATACTAGAGCACATGCAAATTTGATTATAATTTCAACTGTAGTGTGTTATTCGTTAATACATTTAATGTTAATATATTTTAAATTTACCAATTGGCAACTTCATCATGACAAATGTGTAATTAAATATTGAAAACATGTCAAGTTTCAATAGAAATAATATATGTATATTTTAGTTTACTATAAATGCTTCTCAGTACATTCGGCAGTAAACTTCATATTTCATTGAAAGTAGAAGTAATTATGAAATGTTATAAAATGATGTGTCAATAAATGTAAACTATATTTTGTTTAATTGCAATTAACATGCAGTTAAGTGTCTGAAAACATAATAGTTCACACTTCAGTATGGTCCATGAACTTATATTATTTATGGTATTATATTATGGTGTTCTTCATTACTAACTGATAGATTTAGAGATACCTTGGTGTCCTTTGGAAGCTGAGGAGCGTGTCCATTCGCAGCTTTGGCTGAAAGATAAACACAAAAATGTCATCAAAATCCTTTTATATAAAGATATATGATACATTTTATAACAATCTATTTAGCTCATTATCTCTACCTTTAGGTGTAGGAGAGGGTGTGGATGCACTGGAGGAGGCCTGGATAGTGCGGTTAGCCCAGCTTCCAGTGCCGGCTGCTTTCCTCACAGCGGCTTTGTAGTTTTCATATAACTGCTTACCATACTATGACAAAATCATGACAAAACAAGACCGTTAATAAGGTAGGTTTTCATTATTATAATTTTTTGACAAAGTAGACAGCTCACAATAGGACCCAACACAATACAGCTACAATTTACAGTATGTTTTTGCATTGTAAACTATAATTTATAATTTAATTTGCTGCAAAAACTTCAAATTAGTGTCTTCTTGCATTTATCATCATTATCTATTTTGGTTTTTGGTGTGTGGCCTGGTTTCTGCTCACCTTTGCAATACGTATCCCAGTCACCCACAGAGTCATGGTCAACTCATCATCACAACACAGATACTTGATGTATTGGGATTCTTTTTGAATTTGAGGATGCTGAAAGCAGATCACAGTGACCATATGAACATGACACACACCTGATATACACACCTGAGAAGGCCAAGATAATAACACTTCATTTAGTTGTATCCGCTATTGTTTCCCTGTCATTCTCTACAGATTTGTGGAACCATTCATTTTTCAGGGGTTGAATCTTTAATCAATGTTTTTTTGTTCTCAAAACAACAAAGGGTTTGGTAACAACTTACTAGGGTTTTCAGTATTAGTTCATGCTTTGCTAATATTCATTTTTCTCCAAATGGACAGTTGGTGATATTAACATTGTTTTGATTACATATGTTATTGAGCTGCAGTTGCATAGCAGAGACAGTGGATGACACACTAAAATCACAATTTGATTGCCAGTGCCCCTCATGCCACACTTTAGGATTAGTCCTAAATATTGCTAAAATGAACCACAAAAAATTTTGCTTTATAATTTTGAATTATTTCAAACATACACTGTAAAAACTGTTACTTAGATTCAACTCAAAAAAAATTAAGGCAACATTTTCCAACTACTTTTTGCAAGTTTAGTGAACTAACTGATATTTTGAGTAAGGACAACTTAATAATGTGCATTTCAATGTATGCAAAAATATTAAGTAGCATTTTCAGAAAAAGCCAATAAATTGAGTACAATCAATGTAAAACATATCAGCATATTATACACATTAGACTTAATTAAAATAGGTAACATTTAAATGAAAAAATACTAGTTAATGTCTTCTGATTTATTAATTTTGACCAATTTGCCCTTTGTTTTGGAACGGCTTCAAATAATTAGGTGCTACTATGTCAATTTCCAACATTTATTAAATCATTGCAGCTTATAAACTGTTGGTAAACACATTTACAGTACAGTGTGTACATAATATTGAAACATTTTAACACTTACATTACAGTTTACAAGCATGATCATCTCCTCAACTTAAAAAGTACAGCTTAGCATAATACCTTTACAGCGTGTGTAAATATTTTTAAACATCTTTAGTTAAACATCTCACTGATCCCACTAACTGACCAGTTTTTAAAGTGCAGCTTCACAGCTGGGCTATTTTGTGTGTATAAAATATAAACTTTTTTCACACCAGAAAGTATGACCTGCAGCATAGTATAAAACATGACAAGGACAAACCATTATAACATCCTGAAAAATTCAATGTTATGTCCAATGTATAATGATGTTGAACAGACAAAGAAAACAGATGTTCACAAGTGCAGAGTGACAGTCTGTCATGTCTGAGTGCCTAGGCAAGGAGCTTGTTTTTCAGAGTCATGAACTTGGGGCTTGGTTTTGGGCACAGTGTGTCAAGTCCCATGAAAAGTCTTTGAAACACCTCAAATGTTTTTGAAACCTTGGATGGATACTCGAGATTAAGTGCATATGTCAACCCAAGCAGCATGCTTTGGCCAGATTTCCAAGATTGGTAAGGACTGGTATTCCCTCAATGATGATTCCTACTGCATCTGGCTCACGGCAGACATAGATGCTCATATCCTTCTTTTTCAGGTCCTCATGAACAGTGGTCTCTGCAGCCCCCTTTGAGATAAAAATGAAGTATTTAAGACAAACAATCTCATTTGTTGATGGAAAACAAATATGTGTTCAAAAAAATCTCGTCATTGTAAAATCCAGGGTTTTGACACAAAATGCAGGTAAATGAAAGACTTACTTGTGGTGAATTAAGGGATTTAGCTTCTGGGTGGTATCTTGAGAGGCGAGAGTGGAAGGTACTCCAGGATTTAAAAGAACATGGGCAATCTATATGAATACAAGGCAAGGCATGGCCGTGTCCAAAGGTCCCCTGATGCAGTATACAATGCTTTAAAGTGTCACTCTTTCCTTGTACCACAGTGCTGCACAATTTACAGGGCCATCCCATCTGGGGAGAGAAAAAAAAAGTTAGTTAGCCTTTTGAATACAAGTGTGATGAAAGCCCTTTAAAAAATACACTTAAAATACAAGTGAAGATTATCCTGCTGAACAAAACAAGAATGATTAACTTTAGTTCATCGCAGAACTTATCTTAGAAAATAATCTGAAACCTCATGTAAAAACCCCACTGAATTTTTGTAATGATATCATCATACAGCACCTACAGGCATAACTAATTACAATATTGGGAGGAGGGATGTTAATACAAATAAATTAGTCAAAAAAAATATTTTCACTTAAACAAATGGTTTTAAAATGCATTAACAAAATATAAATATATCAAGAGGCAGGAGTTAGACATCTGCCAATAATTACAGAGCAATAGAAATATGAAATTTGGGTTATGAGTTAGGCCTATGCATAGAGTACATTGTGAGCGTACACATTTGTGAAAGATGAACTGCCGTATATTTGCCTTAACTATGCTTTACCATAATTAAACAGCTTTGGACTAATTGATAATCACTCAGCTAACGTTAAGTTAGCTGTGGCTTCGTGTGTGTCTGTAACTTACGTCCACTAAACTATGTCGAAGCAACGACAATGTTTTTGAAGTTAGAAACACCTCTGAAACATTAAACTATCACACAAAGACAACATAACTTATACATTGCACACACATGTAGATTTATACAGTATGTGGCTCAAGTTAACGAGCTGTTTGAGATAGAGCCTATTTTTTACAGTCTATGGATAGAGCACATTCAAATTTGGCGGGTCGCAAAAGTTTGTAGGAAACAGAGCTAACGTAACGTTATGCTTTTGCAGATTGCACAACACAAACACGTTAATTAGGGTAAAATCAAACTTTTAACACAAAGAGTTACTTACATGGGGTACGTGAAGTATAAATTATCCGGCTCCGTGGAAAACCCTGGTCGAATAAACTCCTGGAACAGACGAGTGAACATTGTTCTTCCGTTGCTGCGGGTGGGCGGGTCGTGTCTTTTTACGTCTGGTATAAACTTTTAAAATGAGTTTTGTAAAATCAATTTATGGTGAAGTCCAATGAAATTAATTTTATTATAGAAAATATTAAGTTACGAAAATATTCACACTTTTTACTTATTGATAACTCAAAAAAACAAAGAAAGAAAAATAAATTAATTTATTGGAATAAATATAGTTTTTAAAATGAAGTCATATGGACGATAGCACTGAACGACTTTTTACAGTGTACAAAGAATGTATGTCCCTTTTCTGTCGGAGTCGGGGTTTAATTGTGCATGTATTACATTTATTGCATTTTTTGCGTTTTATTTCCCAATTGCTTGACAAACATAAAACACAGCCCACCCTAACCTAATCATAGCCTGAAACACCCTTGATGATTTGTCATGCTTTCTTAATGAGATGACTGAGATAACAAATGATTTTATGTGGGGAGGGAAAGGAGTTAAAATAGCAAGGAAACATTAATTGCAAGTTATAAAGAAGGAGGATTAGGATTGATTGACTTAGAAGTTAAAAAGAAGGCCATAAGGGTAAAAACGATGAAAAAGTATTTATGTGATAAAGTGGAGTATGGATGGAAAGGTTATATGAAGGATGTGCTGGACAAATGTAGTGGATGTGGGGAAGAAGGGCTTTTTATGGGATTGAAAAAGCCGATGTATGACAAAATGCCGCTGTTTTATCAGGAAGTGCTAAGTGTGTGGGCAGAGGTCATATACAGAAATATACAGTATGAGTGTGAAAATATAAATCAAGTTTTAAAACAACCAATATTTTTATATCCGAAAAAATTAGAATGAAAGAGAGAGTGTTTTATGACAAATTGTATATGAAAGCAGGAGTGAGACAAGTTAAGGATATAGCATATGATGTAAGAGGGTTCTTACAGAGCCTTATATGATTGTGTTTCGGAGTGGGATGATGTAATCGAAATGTCAAAAGTGGACTCGATGTGTGAAAATATTAAGACAAGTCTGCCCAGAGCCTGGGTAGAGAGTATTGAAAATGAAACTGTTAAACCTGGGGAATGGGGATTGCCAGATTTGTATTTTGACGGAGGTGATGGGAAAAGACTACTAGAAGATCCACTAATATGATGTACACATTTATTTTGAAAAAAGAGATCAAATTACCAGCATCAGAAAATGTGTGGCCTAAGGTGCTCCCTGGCTTAAAGGTTAAGGAAATTTGGGAAAATCTATGTGTAAAGTACAATGGAATAGAATGTGAAAACCTGGATTTTAAATTAAGACACAACAGAATCTACAGGAAAGTGGTCCTCCACCAGATAAACAAGAACATAAAGAGGGATTGTGATGTGTGTAGATCTGCTACAGAAACGTTGATGCATGTTTTTTTAGAGTGCAGAGAACTTGATGGTTTTCATGAAAAGCTAAAAGAGCTAATCAAAGAAAACTGGAGGGAAAATGTTAAACAAGATGAATGGAAAAAAATTGGAGATTGTGTAGACTATAAAGATATGAAAGTGAATCTCTGCAATTATGTACTGAGTCATGCAAGATATGCAGTATAGGCAAGGAGAAACTAAGCGTTTTATGAAGGGAAAACTTCTCAGTTCTCGCGCATGCGCCGTGGCGCTCTCGTGAACTCACGTCAGAGGCCCTGTGTGGGAAAATTAATAGTTGAATTGTTAGGAACACATTCAGCAATGAAAAGGATTTCTATTTGTATCTATGTAATTGCCTACGTCAAACTATGCGACTTACACACATAGATGTATTGTGATCATTAGAGTTTGTGGTTGCGCAATAAAGACTCTGGATATATGCGGTACAAAGAAATCTCCTCTCACAATAGGCCAATGTCTGGGTATCTGAGAGAAAAACCTGGGCTGCGTTTCCCAAAGCATTGTGAGATAAGTTGATCGTAGAGGACATTGGTGGCAAATGGTCTTCACGATCAACTTCACAATGCTTCTGGGAAACGCAGCCCTGGACTGGAGCTCAGAGCCACTGCAGAGAGAATTACACAGAGCTGGCCAGTGAAATGAGACAACAGATACTCACTGTCACACATGCCTGGTATTATTATGGTTACAGTTATAATGCATGGATTGATTTGCACAGAAACAGAGTTTGATCAGATCAGAGAAGCTCTTCCTGCACATATTCAAGGTAATGTTCCACAATGGTTTAAGTGTCCCAGGACAGCAGTGAGCTCAACACTGCACAGCTGTGTCTTTAAAACACTTTGGCCAGTGGACAAATGAGAGCTACTTTTGACAGTTTGCAGTTCCTCTATTACAGTGGTGAGATATTATACCTTCTATAATAAGAATAAATGAATAAACATCATGTTACACACAAAAACAAGCAAACTGTAAATTCAATAATCTTTTATGCTCTGTCTTCTGTTTGCTTTCTTGTGAACATGATGATCATCAGATTGACCCATCATTTCAGATGAATATGATCATTTTGTGCAGGCTAAATAGGTCTTCATCCAAAATGAACGTTTTCTTATTACATTCAAATTATTATGTAAATACACTGTACAAAAAACACTTTTTTTTTTTTTTTTTTTTTTTACTGATCGGTGATGGGACCGAGAGTGAAACTTACAAGTGTAGAATAGGTTAAAGAAAAACAATGTCGCAATGTGAAACCATCATGAAAGTTTAAATAATTAAGTAACAAAACAAATTTTCAGTTCAAGAACAATTTCTTAGATGATGACTTCCGAGCAACTTCACCATTGATAAATGTAAAACCAGTTCATAAGAGACATAAGGGTGCATTCCTGTACACAAAGAAAATGTATTAAGGTTTCATGCTTTTTCAAACTGTCTTTGGATCTGAACCAAAAGTAAAAAAACAACAACAAACAAACAAAAAAACTTGCAGCTGCACATACAGAAAAAAAAAAAAAAAATAGTAATGTCACAGTCTCTGTGTCTTCGGTCTCTGTGTCTTCGGTCTCTGTGTCTTCAGTCTCTGTGTCTTCAGTCTCTGTGTCTTCAGTCTCTGTGTCTTCAGTCTCTGTGTCTTCTGTCTCTGTGTCTTCGGTCTCTGTGTCTTCAGTCTCTGTGTCTTCGGTCTCTGTGTCTTCAGTCTCTGTGTCTTCAGTCTCTGTGTCTTCAGTCTCTGTGTCTTCAGTCTCTGTGTCTTCAGTCTCTGTGTCTTCAGTCTCTGTGTCTTCAGTCTCTGTGTCTTCGGTCTCTGCGTCTTCAGTCTCTGTGTCTCTGTGTCTTCAGTCTCTGTGTCTTCAGTCTCTGTGTCTTCAGTCTCTGTGTCTTCAGTCTCTGTGTCTTCAGTCTCTGTGTCTTCAGTCTCTGCGTCTTCGGTCTCTGCGTCTTCGGTCTCTGCGTCTTCGGTCTCTGTGTCTCTGTGTCTTCAGTCTCTGTGTCTTCAGTCTCTGTGTCTTCAGTCTCTGTGTCTTCAGTCTCTGTGTCTTCAGTCTCGGTGTCTTCAGTCTCGGTGTCTTCGGTCTCTGTGTCTTCGGTCTCTGTGTCTTCAGTCTCTGTGTCTTCAGTCTCTGTGTCTTCAGTCTCTGTGTCTTCGGTCTCTGTGTCTTCGGTCTCTGTAGCGGCTCCTTATTCACCATCAGCTGATCCTTAAACTACAATTAAACACACAGAGTCACATATGGAGTATGAGACATTACTGCGGTCACATCACATCAGTAGATTCATTTCAGAACAAACACAGGCAGAGATACATACAGAGTACATTAATATTACAGCCAGAGATATAAAGGTGAGGAGAACATCAGAGCTGTTGTTCTGCACGCGGGTGAACGTCAAGATGAGGAAGATCCTGATCAAGACCATTGTGAACAGATCATCGTGTCAGGACCACTTCCCACTTACCGTCGTGGAAACGAAAGGTTCAGTCGATTATTCGCATTATATGAATGATGTGATGAACAGAAACTACTCTCTCAATTAATTGTAATCTTTTCTGGGAGTGATCTAGATTCTTCTGTGACAATGTCCTGCAGCCGAGAGTCAGAGCGGACCTCCTGTCGGACAACATCTATGTACTAACTGATTAAATGATAATACGGCATATGTAGTCCATTCCATAGAGACTGTGTGTGTTCTCAGAATAATGAGAACAAATATTGTTTATTACAGGATCTAAATAACTGAGCAGTTAAACTCGCTGTTCTCCAGAAAAATCCTCCAGGTTTTGCACATTTTTAGGTTTTCCAGAATCTTCTGCATATTTGACACCTTTCCAACAATGACTGTATGATTTTGAGATCCATATTTTTACATTAAGGACAAACTCGTACACAACTATTACAAAAGGTAAAAACATTTACTGATGCTCAAGGAGGAAACGATGCATTAAGAGCAGGGGGTGTAAACTTTAAACAGGATTATGATGATGTGTACATTTTGTTTAAAGATCATCTTTTTTTTTTCATTCAGTACTGCCCTTCAGAAGCAAATACTTCCCGGTTTCACAGAAGACAAAATAATTACAATTTATCCTGTTCATGCAATTTAAAAAGTTTACACACCCCAGCTTTTATTACATTGTGTTGAATCAGTAAAAAAAAAAAAAAAAAAAAAATAAATATATATATATATATATAAAACAAATATTTTACTAAAATATTAAACTAAATGTTTACTAAAAACTAAAAATATTTTTGTTTTCTTCAAGAAATACTGTGTAAAACTGATGTCATTAAAATAATATGCAGGGGAAAACCAAGTCCTATGTTTGGTGGACCCTTTGTGTTACAAACCTTATTAGTATTCCAAAGTATTCTAAATTATTTAGATTAGGTTACAAAGCTCGTGTAATCTAACGAAATATGTTACAAATTACTGTATTTTGTAATCTTTAGTAAATAATCTACTTACAAGATAGTGTCTCCAGTTTATAATGTGGATCATTCTTCAGATCAGAGAGAAGCTTCACGGCT